>NC_067428.1:16225615-16911531 GCF_009764475.1 Pristis pectinata | reverse complement strand
GATTTAACTGGACTAGCCATGTAAATAATGTGGTTACAAGACCAAGTAAGAGGCTGAGTATTCAATGGCAAGTGACTCTCCTCCAACAGCCCGAAGTCTTTCCACCACTGATGAGTTACAAGTCAACGGAGCAGCTCAGGCTGATGCTCCGGGGTAGTACAGAGACTGCTGCACTGTTACAGATACCAGATTCCAGAGGAGATGGTAAAGTGAGGTCTTCCCTACCTTCTTAATTGAACATGAAAGATCCCACCCCCACCATTGTAAAGAAAAGCAGAGAGATTACCCACGTTCCCAGCATAATATTTAATCTGTTAATTGGTAACGCTGTTACATATTAAGGCAAAGTGGTTAGGCTCCCTCTTGTTGGAGGTGCTCATTGCCTGCCCCTTGTGTAACGTGACTGCTACTTCCCATTTATCAGCCTACTATCCCAGTCCTGCTGATCGAGGAACAAAGGCTTTCATTATTTAGTTCAGCAATGACATTCAACATCACAAACTATTACCTGGCCGTTGTCACTTTGTTGTTTGTGGGACACGGCTGTTTGAAAATTGGCTGCCATGTTTCCTACATTATAACAGTAACTGCATATAATTGGCTGAGGGAGATTTTGGATGTTGTGAGGTGATGAAGGGTACTTTGTAGATTACAAGGTTAGTTACTGGACCTTGCTAAGCTGGTACTCAGTAGGCAGAACCACTGAACTAAACTTAAAATCCTACAGTGGCAACTTCAAATAATTAAATAAGTCTGCCAGTGAAAAAATAATTTCTCGTATTTCCTTACTGCTATCTCAGACTATGCCATCTCTCAAAGCAAGCCTATCAATCCCATTTTCCTTTAACCTATTTCCCCCCCCCCCCCCCCCCCCCCCCCCCCCCCCCCCCCACACACATGCCCTTCAAATCCACCCTGATTCTTTCAGCAGCCACCTACACTAAGGGTAATTTACAGCAGTCAATGAACCTACCAACCAGCATGTCTCTGGGAGGTTGGAGGAAACCAGAGCACCTGGAGGAAATCCACACGGTCATGGGGAGAACGTGCAAACTCTGCACAATCAGCAGCAGAGGTCAAGGTTGAGCCCAGGTTGCTGGATCTGTGAGGCTGTGCCTCTGCTCTGTCTCTTGGTACTGGTGACTGTAGAACAACCAGATTGTTGTAAAACCACATCTGGTCAGCTAAGGTACTCAAGGGAAGAAACCCTGCCATTCCTATCTGGTCCCCAGATCCACCACTGTGGCTCCAAACTGCCTCCACGGGGATGGACAGTAAATGCCCACTTTGCCAATAATGTCCACCTCCTACGAACAAATTAAAACATAAGAACAAGAGCAAACATTTTAAAAATTATTTAAACTCACTCCACTCTCTGAAAGCCCTATTAAAATGTTTTGTTCCCTTGTAGGGTCCGTCTACTACGGCAGGTACAACAGAGTGTGCAAGAGCATGGGGAGAGTGCAATACAGGCTGAAGAGAGGGAACAAGCTTCCAACCAGTTACAGTCCACAGCCGACCAAGACACTAAGGGGCCATCACAGGTTGAGATCTGTCCAGAACCATTGACCTCCATGGATACTGTTGGCCCAGAAGAGTCACCGAAACCTCAGGAGAACGTGACTGTCCCACCACAGAAAGCACAACCAGAGGGCGGGGAGAGGTCAAACTCCCGCGAGAAACGCGAGAGTCGGCGGATGCGAGGCTTGGAACACGATAAGCTCCAGCGCCAGCTGGCATCGCCCACCCCTCAGGACAATCCCACCGCTTCTCCTACATTCCAGCAGATCGTTGAGACCCGGGAGATTATAGAAAGGATGGTGCAGAGTGCCAGTGTGCTGGGCAAGGGGCAGCAGGACAGTCTCCAGCCTTTGGGAGAGGAGCGACCAATACCTGTGGTGCCAGCTGATGCTCCGTTAGATCGGTCGGACAATGGAGACCCCAACAAGCAGCTGGACACGGGCTTGGCCAATGATGGTGAAGTGGGGAAAGGAGCAAGTGAGCAGGGTGAAAGCAAGCAGCCACCAGCTGCACTGCAGCGACCAAAGTCTCTGCAACTTGACACTGGTGAGACTGTACTGCCCAACGATGCTTCAGCAGAAGCTGCCCAGGCCAATGGCAATGAGGAACAGAGCAGGCATGCACCTAAGAAAGTTCCGGATAGTCCTGGATCCCTGTCGGGTGCCATTCACCGTTATCACGACCACAGGAAGCTGAGGAATAAGGCAGAGAAGTGGAAAGACAGGCGTAACTATGAGATGACCAGTCCAACGGCAGAGAAGAAGGAAAACCAGTCTCCAGTAAAAAGCACAAAGTATGAGTTGGGTTTGTACTTTCCAGGGTCAGGGGTATAGTCCCAGGGTTGGGCCGGGGAAAAGTTGGGAATCATGAATGTGACGTTCCCCGCTGTTAATGGGAGCGGCGGGATGATCGATATCCTGATATGGCCCCTATGAACTGGAGCCATGGTATGCTCTGGTGAAGCAGTGAACAGGAGGCTCCTGACTGCTTCACAACCTCGAGAGGACTGGGCTGATAGTCCAGTGTTGTGAACTGAGGTGGGGGATGGAGGCTGATGTCCAGAATATTTGATCAATTTTTCTCTTCTATTCACCCCCTGTCCCCTCTCCACCTTACCCACCCCACTTCTCTTTCTCACCACCTTCTTTCTCTCACTCGTGCCCCCTCCCCTCACCTCTCACAACTCATCCCCTCCCTCCCCTCACCGCCCTATTCCCACACAGGAACAAAGAGTTTTTGCTTCCTCAGGAGGAGGGTTTGTCGCCAAACTTGCCCTCTCCTACAGGGATTGTAACTGAGGTTCCATTGAAGGAGGTAGGTGTGATCCTGGTGACTGTTGGGTTTGGGGGTGGGGGGAGGGGGTGTCCATGGCTCGGAGTGGGGGGTATTGTGGATTCCCTCTCCTCTCTGCCTTCCCTCATTCTATGGGCATCATCTGTGCCATTGTGCTCGGTAATACACACCCAGTATGTTACCCACTCATGCAGAGAGTCTATTCTAATCTGTTCTGAAACATGGGGAAGATTCGTGGAGAGATGGGAGATACTGGGACTGAGAAGTTCAAAGCAGCTCATGCAGAGACTGAGTAGTTGGTCTCTGCCAGGGAGCTGCACCTTCCCCAGTGTGCTTTACATACCCTGGGATAAGATAAATAGTTGAAATCCACTCAGGTTCTTGCTCCCACGGTCGTCTTCAGTGATTCCCTCCAGAACTCAGCCATGGGAGGAAAGGCTTAGTGCTGGGGTCCCAAGGGCACCTTGCTGCCCTCTGAATCCTCTCCATACACTGTCTGGGTTCCCAATCCCAGACGGGATGCGAGTCAGCCTCCATCCTATTCCCTCTTGGTGTCATCCAGGAATTGTGCCAGAGAGGTACCTGGCGAGCAGAAGTAAAATAATTTGCAACCTCAAAGCACATTTATTTGTGGAGAGCAGGAGGAAAGGATTGGGAAGACCCTAGGGGTAAATGATGGATAGTGCATGCTGCTGTCCCCCTGAGGGTGGGATGCTGAAGCGAGCAGTTCATTGGATCCCAGTGCCGTACTGGGCACTGAGGCTCATTGTCGGGTTCTGTGATATCTGGTCTCTAGAGAACCATGTGATCCCTTCCCCTCCCCACCACCCATTATCTCCATCTCTTCCACCCTCAACCAAGCAGGTTACAATGTATTGTTATTAAACTACAATTAACATCAAATACTGTTTTTCCTTTAAACTTAATCAATAATGTGTCATTTCCTCTCTTCTGATCCCATCCCCTTTTCCCTCTACTCCTCTCTTGACCCATCCACTTAGACTCTGAATGGATCACGGGATGGTGAAAGAACACCAACAAAGCCAGCAGTGCAGAAGAAGACATCCCAAGAGTTGGATCCCAACCAGCCCCTTGAATCTCCCAAGTACGTCTGAGACTGATACAAGGGCCGTCCTGGGTCCTAGCCCTGCCATTCCTGGGAAGTTGTAACTTTCCTAGACTGCAACATTCCTTCAAGCGCAATTCTTCCCTGGATTGCTTTCCACTGATTCCTTTGGGATGACACTTGGGTCCTGATTGTATCCTGTGAGGCTGAAGATTTTTCGGAAAGGGGGATGGATCTGGAGGACACTACAACTGGGAGTAGTGGGGGTGGAAGTATGAGATCTTCTGGGCCAGACTGCTCCCTCTGGATGGTGTTTAGGTGGGGAAGTGGGATGGTTACCCAGGGTGGACCCAGCCACGATGCTGCTTATGGTCAGCAGACACAATAAGTTGGGCTTTATATTTTGTTTTAGGGTTTTAGCATAGTTGAGCATGTTAGAACTTACTGTTTGCACTTTGGCCCACAGGGTGATAAGGTCTCGCTGAGGTTGGGGAAGGACGGTGCTGAGAAGTTGATGAGGGATTGGAGGGATTGTTTGGAGCGGAGATGGAGAAAGGCAAGCTCAGGCAAAGATCGAGCATTGAGCAAATGTAGCCAGGACCAAGACTGTGCAGGGAGGGATGGGAGAAGGAAGGTGGAGTCGAGGAGGGTTTATGCAGTGAATTGGTCAGAGGCAGATCTGCTTTGGTTGTTTCTATGATGTGTTGGCTCTTGTCTGAAGCAGTGTTGTTGCTTTTGTTCTTGTGAATGCTGAGTTTCACTCCTTCCCTGCCCAGGTCCCAGTTTCGCGGTCCGTTACGGAGGCTCTTGGGAAAGCGGCAAGCTGACAAAAAGCTGTCCAAGGAGGCACCAGCAACGCTGGAGGGTGTTGTTCTCACTTTGACCCATGATGCAATGAAGAACTTCGGTGACAGTGAGTATCCTCATCTGCATTGTCGAGAACATGCCTGAGGAATGTAGTGAGCAAAGGCCGTTCAGCCCATCAGTCCCATTCTACCCACTGTTCCTGATTCCTTATCAGAGGATCACATGGAGCAAGGCCATTGAACCCATCACACATCTTCCTACTTTCTAGTAGAGCTATCTAATTAATTGCTTCCCTCATCACCGTGTGACTCAGTCATCTTCACTTGCCTCTTGAAAGTTCCATTGGAAGGCATATCGGATTTTAAACACCCTCTGAGGAAAAAGTATCCCACTGTTGAACGTGGGATAGAAAACTATTGAATGGACCACCTGTATGATAAGATGGACTCTTGATCTCACAATCTACCCTGATGTGGCCGTGCACCTTATTGTCTGCCTACACTGCACTTTCTCTGTAACTGTAATACTATATTCTGCATTCTGCTATTGCTTTTCCCTTGTACTACCTCAATGTAATGAAATGATCTATATGGATGGCATGCAAAACAAAGTTTTTCACTGTACCTCGGTACATGGATAGCCAAACATAGGAGAACAGGACTAGCTGGGGAGAACATCTTGGCCAGCACAGACGAGTTAGGCCGATGGGCCTGTTTCTGTGCTGTATAACTCTATGATAACTCTATGTGACAATGATAAACTAATTACCAATATCTCTCCACATTTCCTCTCTCATTCCAGCAACTATTTTAAATTTCTGGCTACTGATCCACTTGCCAATTATTCTCACCTTGTTTCATTAACACCACTTGTGTTTTGAACACGCTCCTGCTTGTATAGTCCTAGTAAATCTCCTCTCCATCCTCTTCAAGGCCTTGACATCTTCACAACTCCTGTGCTCAGAGTTGTGCGCAACACTTCAGCTAGCATTGGGAAATATCTAGTGTATCATCCTTGCTTTTGTAGTCACTGCCTCAATTTACAAAGAGGGGACATCTACCCAGGAGTCATCTTTATCTTGATCACCTTTCCATCTATCAATACCTCTCCATCCAAACTCTCTATCTAATTAGGAAACACAAGAGACTGCAGATGCTGGAATCTGGAGCAAAAAAACAAACTGCTGGAGGAACAGTGAGTCCAGATGAAGAGTCTCAACCCTAAATGTTGACGGTCCATTTCCCTCTACAGATGCTGCCTCACCCGCTGAGTTCCTCCAGCAGTTTGTTTATGCTCTAAATCTAATTATTCTGACTTTAGACCACTCTGCTTCTATTTCTCCCTCTTCTCCCCTCCCCCCCACCCTGTGGCATTAAAATCTCCCTCCTCTTCAGCAGATTTGCTTCCATCTCCTTCTGAAGCTGCCATCATTTCCTTACAAAAAAAGCTCCAACACAGGATGTAAAATTCACAAAGGCAGTGAAATTCAGAAACTTTCACAGGAAAGCTGTTTCCTCACCACCCTGCTCCCTCCCACCATGCTAAGAGTAACTCTGATCAGTGTGGGGACGTGAAGTACCAGACTTCACACTTGCTGTGGCTAGTCAGAGAGTGAGGAATTAAGTGAGAGGGATGACACCCAATCCCATTGACACCTGCCCTCAGGACAGCTCCAGGCTCTTTTGACTGGGCTGTGGGACAGCAAGATCATCCTCTGGTACAAGTTGCAAATGGACACCAAAGGTTGTGATGTTGTTGGTGGGAAACGTGCTTTCCCAGGATTGAAATGTTTCTGGTGAAAATGGTGGGCTTTCTCTTTGCAGAACCAGAGGTGGGGAAATCTGCCACTCTGCCGATGGCTCATTCCACCCAACACCCGTACATGGACTCGGCCAAAGAACAGACCACTAAGGTCAAGCGGAGTCGTAGCATCAAAATCAGCAACGCCACCACTGCGTCTGAGCAATGGGGTGCGCACGTGGGCCGTAAAATCACCAATGCCAATGAGCTAAAACATCTGGACGAATTCCTGCTGAACAAGGTGAGCTGGCAGCTGCTGATGGCTGGGTGAATTAACCTCACATCCTATCAGCAGCCTCTCCAGCTGGGGCTTTCTACCTCACCCACTCCTCACTCTCTCCTCCAGTCTCCGATTGTCCCTCATGCAGCCCCTCTGCTCTTGCCCCCTCCATGGACACTCCCCCATCGCTCTCATTCGCTCCCTGCACGTGCACTCACCCACTCCCCTTCTCTCTCCCTCTCACCCACTCTCGCTCGTTCCTTCTCCCCAAGCGTCCCCTCGATCTCACCAGTTTCTGTCTGTGTCTTTGTCTCCCTCTCCAGTCTCCCTCCTGGTCTCCATGCTTCCTCCTCCCTCTTCTTCCTCTTAGTTTGTCTCCCTTTCTCTCTCCCCCTGACCTTGTCAGTGATGATGCAAAGTGCCTTGAACCCCATAATGACTAAAATACTTTGTTGCCAGGTAAATGACCTCAGCTCTCGAGTTTCCCAGGAATCGAACATTGAGACCTTATTCATCAATGTGACCGAGAAGTTCCGACACACCCTCAAAAGCATGTACCCTGTCCATGTGAGTACTGCCACTAACCTTCTCCCTCTGATCTGCTGGCCTCATTAATGAAGGTCAAGGTATCATTCAGATGGTGGGTAAACATTGGTATAAGATCCCCAGAGAGCTTAACAACACAGGTATATGGCGTGCATATATGCCATATCTCACTGGGATACAGATCAGACGCTGATTCTCAAACAGGCCAGGTCCCACAAACACCGACTCACTGGGGTGTGGGCGGTGACTCATCCAGGTCATAGTAATGCACTGAAACAAACCTGTCGTCCCACTGAGTCAGCAATGGCCATCCGCACCAACCTACACAAATCCCATTTTATTCTCCCCACATTTCCATCAGCTCCTACAACTCCCTTGTACACAAGCAGCAACTTACGGTGGCCAATTCACCTGCCAACCCTGTCGCTGGGGCTACAGGTCCCATGGGAACCGAATATCTCCAGGGGTACGGGTCCCACAGTTGTTGACTGTCGCCGGGGTACAGGTTTCACCTGCACTGACCAGTTGCTGGATGGTGAATGTTGCTGGTCATCTAAACCCAGTGCGCCCTGTCATTATCCTGCGCCGTTCCACACTCTCCAGTTGGCAGAATCATTGTGGGATCTGCACAGACTGGTGCAGTGGAGATTTGGCAGGTAGCCAGTGAACCCAGTATCAACAGTTTGAAGCAACAAATTAATCTTGCCTTTTATTTTCTCTCACTGTCCATCATACCTTGCTGTCTGTCTCCAGAATGGACAAACCTACGTGGGCTACAGGGACTTGATGCAGAATTACCAGATGCTCCTGGCCAGGGTGGTGGGCGAGAGGCAGAAGACTGAGGTTCAGTTTGTGCTAAACCTCTTCCAGTCGCTCCTGGACGAGTTTGCCCGAGGCTATTCCAGGAAGGAGGAGATGGAGGCACTGAAAGTAAATCTGGGCATCACACTTGGGGAGGTGATAACAGGCTGGGAGGGGGTAGGGCAGTCCCTAGGGGTGAGGTACTTGCATGGTGAGACCTTAAAAGCTACAGTTGTTCTTGGGGAAAAAAGGTTTAGAAGACATTCAGCTGAGGTGTTTAAAATTAGGAAAATGTATTCAGGCACGATGAGAAAAGTTTACATAACAGGGATAGCACAGGGAAGGGAAATTTGGTTCTAGTGACAGCAGTAATAGTAACCAGGTATACCAGTTGTAGATAACAGTATGTTGTTATGATCTGGAATTTGACAGTGAGATGGAGGAAGATTCATTTTGTGGCAGCTTCAGTAGTTTCCGGAGAACATTAACCCAGCTTCCAAGAGGTTGATGAGAGGGGACATGATAATGCTGTTGAAAGCCAAGGGCAAAGTTGTTGGACTCTTGTTTGAGATTGCCATTGTCTGGCATTTCTGAGGCACAATTCTCATTTGCTACTTACTATCCCCATCCCAAACAAGTGCCAAGCAATAACCATCTCCAGCAAGAACCCATCCTCTCTACCATCTACAAGACAAATTCAAGAGTATGAAGAAATATTCTTAACCTACCTGGATGAGTGCAGCTCAAACAACACTCAAGAACATCCAGAACAAAACTATCCTCTTGATGGGTATCTCATCCACCATCCTTCGTTTATACCCCCACCTTGACTGCTACATATTGCATCTATAATGCACTGCAGTTACTCACCTAGGCTACCCTGGCAGTGCTTCCCAAACTTACAGCCTCTACCACAAGTACAGTACGTTAAGACAAGTACCATTAGCGCATGGAAATTCCACCTGCAACCTGCAGATTCCCTTCTGATTCGTACACCATCCTGACTTGGAGATGTTCACAGTCGTTAGGTCCAAATCTTCAAATTCTCTGTCCAGCAGAACAGCAGCAGTTCAGAGGTAGATCACCATCACTTTCCAGAGGGCAACTAAAGGTGGACTAAATGTTGCTTTTTCCAGCAGTGCCCATAACCTGAAAATTGAGTAAGGAAATACAAACTTTCCCTGTTACGTAAACCTTTCCTTGTGTTCGCCTGAGTTGGTTGGATTGAGGAGTGATCTGACTGGGGTGTTTATGATGGAAAAAGAAGTTTGCCAGAATGGGCAGAAACTATTTTGTCTGATTGATGAGTATGAAATAAGGGAGCAGCACTGTAAAATGAGAGTTCAGGAGTTGGGAAGGTCTTCTTCACACAGAACAATGCTGAGTCTCTCCCCAGACGTTAGAGGTTAATGGCAGCTTTCGGGACGGACGTCAATGGATTTTTTGTTGGGTAGGGGGATGGAGAGATTGTGATCAAGGGGGAGAAGGAGCTGAGCTACACCTTGGTTTGATTTGCGGAAGGAGAGTGGGAGGTGATGAGCCATTTTGCAATGTTGACCTATTTCCTTCCTTTCTCTCAGCCAACAAAATCCCAGAAGAAGAGGCGGAAACGCAATCGAATTGTAAGTTTTGGATCAGAATTCCCCCTTTCTCTGACCTGCTTTGAGACTGTCGACCTGCATCAACCAAGTGCTCTGGTCCAGTACTTAGTTCTTACAATGTTGTGTAAGCTTGGGACCTCAGAGTACCTTTTAGCCTCTGGTTCTTGAGTGTTCATTGAAACATTGATGTCAATACTTCTCAGAACAAAGACCCACAGTAGCAGAAAGATCTTAACTTGATGTGTCTGAAGAGTTGGGTCTGTTTGTACTGTCATTCTGGACATCCCGCAATCGGCAGTGGGAAGGGCTGGGGGAGAGGGCAGTGGCCATGGTTAGCTGGATCCTCTGGTCTTGTTGGAGGAGCCCATGGTAACAATGTAAAGGAATGTGCCCCCACACTGCTACATGCAGGAGAGTTGGGGGGTGGGGGGAGTGTGCCTTTGTGGCTGCTGCTTTGGTAGGTGGGAGGAGTGTGTCCCTGTGGGCACCATGGAGGAGGTGCCCTGTGGCTTTTTGAAGGGAGCACCACTTTGAAGAGTGCCATCTGTTTCCTGACCAAGGGATCGTGACTTGCTGAATTTAATCTTTCAGAAGGAGGAGGTTTTTGGGCACCTGTTCCGCAATTACCAGGTCAACATCCGGCAGTCGTGTGAGCAGTGTTCGTCCTACATCTGGCCCATGGAGAAGGCCTTGCTCTGCTGCTGTAAGTTTCCACAAAGGATCAGGATTGTCTTTGGCCCAGAATCAATGAAGGAACCCAGTTACGGGGGAGAGGGGCAGCTCCGCAGTTCACTGCACTGCTGGGAGAGGGGAAGGGGGGAATACCACATCTTTAACTTGGTTGAGTCAACATTGGGTGCCAACGATATATTGCCTAGATTGATCAAAATGGAGCTGATTAATTTCCTCCTTCAGTCATTGGTTTCAGTGACTGGGGATGATTTTCCACGTTATTTGCACTCTGTAACTCTCCTCTGCACTCAAGAGTTTTACTGTAAAAGTTACGACAGAACCTCCTCCCATTTAACTCCACTCTCCACTGACTTGAAGACTCTTCTTGCTGTAAATTATCGGACAAGTCTAACAATAAAACAAAACTGCGGATGCTGGAAATCTGAAACAAATCAGAAAGTGCTAGAAAGTCTTAGCAAGTCAGGAAACAGTCAAAGTTTTGGTTCTGTGGCCCTCCATCACAACTCTGCTAACTCGCTGGCTGTAGTGTCAATGTTCATTTGGAATTATCTCTGTTGGGTAGAAGGTTAAATCAAGATGATTGACAAAAGAATCTTCCATCTTGAGCTGTGTAAGCTTCATGTGAAGATTTTGCTTTGGAGGAACCAGGCGGAATTTATTTGATTGTGAATGGAGAGTGGACCTGCTAAACTGCCTGTTTCCTTTCTCTTCTCAGCCTGCAAGATGACTTGTCACAAGAGGTGCTTGACGAAAATTCAACATTCCTGTCAATCGGGCTGTAACAAGGTGAGAGTTTCACGGTGCATTTGTTAGGCCGATAGAGATGTACAGACCACCCTGGAGATTGCAGGACCCCGTGCCATTCTGCATTCTGCTAGCGCCGCAAAGCACTGCACCGTTACGCTGGAGCCCCACGCAGAACACACCCTTCACCGGTTACCACCCGACCGTGCACTGCTCTACATGCCCTCACTGGGAAAACTGAGCCCCACACGAGCACATAGTGCTTCACTCCATCAGCACCCACCAACCCTTGCATGTTTCAGTGGTTCCTGACCGTTTCTCCACCCTCCTACCACCCACTCCACCCCACTTGTTCAAGACACTGTCCCTTCCCAGGTTCCCCTTCCCTGACACAGCTCTGCCGTTGCTACTGTGCCAGCAATCCATGGCGCTCTCTGGATGCAGCCGTCTCAGCCATTGTTATCTCCCTGTTGACAGAACGATGCAGATGTGGTCTCGCGACATTTTGGGGTGCAGGTTTGTGCACTGACGGACGAGAACCAGACGCTGCCCGTGGTGATGGAGAAGCTGTTGGAATACGTGGAAATGCATGGGCTGTTCACAGAGGGAATTTACCGCAAGTCAGGCGCAGCCAACAAGATGAAGGAATTACGGCAGCAGCTGGAAGAGGGTGGGTCCAGGTCCTCAGACCATTACCTCTGCCAACATAGCTGGTTGAAAATAGAGAGAGAGCTGTGCCTGTGAGCCACCCACACTGTGGGTCAGGGCCTGACCCTGAGACGTAGAGTCAAAGGAACCTATTCTATTTAATTCTGCTGCCTTGATCAACCATGAATTTAGTGCTCCAACACTGTGGATGTGCCTTTAGCTGTCTGGACGCTTAACTCTGGAATCCCCTTCCTGAATTCTGTCTGCTTCCCTCTCTCTCTCTCTCTCTGTCATCCTTTAATGCTATATGTTGGTCACCTGTTCTAAAATGTCCTGAACCCATTCATTTTATTTTTGATAACATTCCTATGAAGGTCTTGGGATGTTGTGCTACATTAAAAGGGGAGAAGTGAAGCTATTGTTGTGCTTCCTCTGCCCTGCGAGTATTTAATGGGGCAGTGTAGAGAAAGCTTTATTTCTAATCTTTTTGTTTTTGGCCACCATCTTGTTAGTGTCTTGTAGGAGTTATTTGTTTTAAAATAACTTTATTAAAAGAATAATGAAAATTTAAAATATTTTCCTTAGTGTGCAGGGTGCACCTTATCACTGCAGTGACCATGAGTGGAAGAAGGCCTTCGAAGAACCAGAGCACACTGCATGCTCCCTCTTCAGGGAGACCCAGGCACCAGTGCCGCCTCAGAAGAAGGGTAGGCAGTTGGGAAAGACAGAACCCCTGACAGTCCATTGCCCAGACCTGCCAGGCTTAGGAGCAGACTAATGAGGATGTCCTATGACTGGTCATACAGTATGGAAACAGGCCCTTCGGCCCAACTGGCCCATGCCAACCCCACACGGCTCTGCAAAGGTGCTGTCCTTAACCTGGGAGTATATAATGGGACACCACAGAGGGAGCTTTATACTGAACTTAACCCATGCATACTGTTATCTCCGAATGAAATGTGTTTGTTACTGTGTTTCTCAGACCCAGGTTCAGTTCATCTGGAGAAGTATCACATTCATGCCATTACAGGGGTGCTTAAACTGTGGCTCCGGGAACTTCCAGTTCCACTAATGACCTTTGTCCTGTATGGTGACTTCTTGCGTGCTATTGGTGAGTCACAGCAGCTTATCTTTGGGTATTTCGTAGGTCTGAGACATGAATCATTGAAGGGGGTCATTTGGCCCAATATACTTCTGCTGGCTCTTTGAAAGAGCGCTCTAATTATTCCCACTCTCCTGCTCTCTGTTCCCTGCATTTTTTTTCCTTTTCAAATATGTTTCTTATACCCTTTCAAAAATTCACATTTTCAGGCAGTGTTCCTGATTAGAACAACTGGGTGTAAAAGAAAATGTTTCCTTCTCACCCTCTGATTACTTTGCGAATGAACATCAATCCATGTCCCACTACTCATTGGTCCTGCCACAGGAAATGGTTTCTCTTAATTCACTTTATAAAAATCTCACTTGGTTTTAAACACCTCTAATCAAATCTCCTCTTAACTTTTTCAGCTCCAAGAACAATCCCAGTTTCTCCAGTCTCTCTGCCAAACTGATGTCACTCATCCCTAACACTGTTTCAGTTAATCTCCCGTCTACTCTTGTGTGGCCTTGGTGTCCTTCCCAGAGTGTCAGGCTCCGAATTTGCCCTGTGCTCCAGATGGAGCTGAACCAATGATTGCAGGGATTGGATGTACAGAGGTAGTTTCATTTATTCACAGCATTATTCAGCACACCAGGTCATTCAGCCCATTGTTCTTTGCTAGAAAGGGTGGGGATAGCAGCTTCAATAGTCTGCCTAGGAACAGAAGGTTTCCTGCCCGTGACCCTGTTCTACCATCCAGTGATCATTACTCAACCTTGAAGCTGTTCTAGCCAGTATCCATAGCCTTTCCCACACCTTTGCATCCTTCCTACAATAAGGAGGCCAAAATTGCAACTTTCCTGGGACCTAAGCAGTGACTGATATAAGCAACAATTTTTTGTCCTAAGTTCCTGTTTCCCCAGTATTTCTTTAATGGCCTCCTTAATTTGTCCTTCCATTTTAAAAGACATGTAGTTGCATCATTAACCAGCCCCCCCACCTCTTCAGCCTCTTTTGAAGCTTCCCATTTAGTCTAACTCTCCTTATTCTTTGCATCTGAGTGAATCGTCTCCACATTCCTGCACTTCTTTCTTTCAGAACACCCGGGGAGGCAAGAGCAGATCCAAGCAGTTTACAGTGTCCTTGAGCAACTGCCCGGCCACATCTTCCACACTCTTGAACGCCTCATCTTCCACCTGGTCAAGTAAGTAGGTCATTTGAAAGAGGTGGAGGGGGAGGGTCTGGTGAAACAGCCACGGGTGCTTGAAACCACTGCCCTTAGTGATATTTTGTAAACACTACATTGTGACTTTGCCTTCTCCTGGTTCCTGAGGGGAAGAGGAGGACAGGAGTTGGTGGGGGGGGGGGGGGGGGCGGGTGGCGGCAGAGGTAGGTGAGGTACGGTAGAAGTAGGTGAGGTACGGTGAGACTTTTCTTGCTGGAGGAGCCTGAGGTGGAGGAAGGTTCAATGAGATTGTGTAAGTGGGATAGAGAACCAACTGGGTTGGTAAAGTGGTGGGGAAGGAGTGGAATTCAAATGATTCTGGGGATGGGGACATATTCTTGGGTGGGAGCAGAGGTTCACACTTCTGAGGGGAAGGGTTACATTCTCAGTGAGGGAGGAATGAGAGCTCTATCCATGATTTCTTGTATGATTTGCCCTCTGGAATGGACACCACATGGGATCCCAGATTCTGCTCATCTCCCCACCAGAAAGGTGGCAATTAACAGGGGTGGGTGTTGTTATTTTAATGTTTTCTTTTGCCCTTATTGGGAGATGTGTGGCCTTGACTCAATGCATGCAAGATATCCAGACCCAGCTCCACCAGTGTGCCAGGTTGATGGGGGTGACTTGGGCAGCTTGGGAAGAGTTTTCTGTGCAAGAGAGACCATATTAATGGAGGTGGTGATTGTACAGACCACCATTAAACTTAGTTACTTCTAGTCAGGCTCTGACCTCTGATCTCACTGGTGCTGTACTGTTGGAAATGTGGTCCCCGTGTGATAATGGTGTTCCTGTTTTCAGGGTAGCAGTGTTGGAAGAGATGAATCGAATGTCTCCCAATGCTCTAGCGATTGTCTTTGCTCCATGTATCCTTCGGTCTCCGGACAGCTCTGACCCACTGATGAGCATGAAAGATGTCTCCAAGACGACCATGTGAGTCTTCATTCTCCTTATTCCATCAGGAAATTAGTGATTAGGGGACTGAGAGCCTCAGCAATGACTGTGTTTTGGTGTGTGGGTGGGTGTGTGTGGGTGGGTGGGTGTGTGTGTGTGTGTGTGTGTGTAAAGCGCAAGTTCTCAGGGTTGATTTTTACCTGGTGTGTTTCACCAGCCTGTGGAGAGTTGGGTGCTCAGGTCAGGCAGCATCCATGGAGAGAAACGATGTTTCAGGTCCCCTTCAGACACCTATTCCTTGGTGTTTGCTGCTCAATATCTGATCACTGTGGTTGCACTGAACCTTTGAAAGAGGCTGTGGCACAGCAGGTATGTGCCAGCAATTCCTCGAGCAGGACCACTTGCTCTCTCCCTGTGACTGGACCGATCAGACTTTGTAGGTTTGCGTACTGAAGATGAGTGAAATAATTCATTGTAAACACAAGGCCTATGGAAATAAAAATGTTGTGCTTGAATTAATGACAGTTCCTGCTATTTGTGTCTTTCCCCAGCTGGTTTAGCAATTTAATAGCATCTCTCTGGTCCCTATTTGACTACTTAATCCTCATGTACCCGTTTGCAGATTGAGGATAGCAGAATATTCATTTATTACATAGTCACATCTAACCTAATCCAAGCCACGTGGACCCCAAGCCCAACCCCCAGCACACTCCAGCAAGGAATCATTGGATGGTATCCAGGAGCAAACATCCCAGCTGAGATCATGGAATCTTGCAACCCAAACACAGGCCATTTGGATCACTGGCTCTGTGCCAGCTCTGAGTGCTCTCCAATGGGTTGCACTAACCCTGCGCCACCCCGCCCTGGCTCTTTTCCCAGAGCCTTCCAATTTTATTTTTGTCCAATTCCCTCTTAAAATATCCCAACAGCTTGGGTAAGATGTATTGCCCATGGAGGATCAGATTTGTGTTTTGGGCTTGAGGGTTAAGATTTATGGACTTGGGTTGTATTCCACGGAAGTTGTACGATAAGCAAGTTGATTAAAGGGGAACTAAGAGTCGATGGAGAGAAACTATTCCTTCTGTTTGGGGAGTCTTGGACATGGGGGCAGTGAGGTTTGAAACATTACTACACAGAGTAACAGAAATCAGAAGACTCTTACGTAAATGCCAGGTCAGTGATTAAATTCTAAATGTGAGATGGATAGATTTTAGTAAATTGAGAGGTTGGGCTACAGGCTGGTCATGATCTTATTGAAGTCTCAATGGACTGAAAAGCTACCCCCTATATCTATCAACATCACTATATAAGTTGCTTTTTTTTTTTTGCGTTATCAAACAAAAAGGTTGAATGAGTTCCTTGTGAGCTGCAATGGCTTGAGGGGGCATTTTCTTTACAGAAGATCTCTATAATGGTAGAACGTTTATTATCATCATTGTTACAAATTCAGCTGAGGAGAGGTCCAATTATGAACACACTTTAGGAAGGAAGTTTGGTCCTTGTTGAGGAGATGCTCCAGGCTGCCTGGCTGAGGGAGTCCTCCATAGGCAGAAATGCCAATTTTCAGATGAAGTATTAAACCCCCAAGTGGGAGTGGATCTCATGGCCATTAGTGCGAAGAGCCAGGGAGTTCATCCAACATGTCGGACCCAAATTAAACTTTTTGTGATTACCTTGCTGTGCACAAATTGCCCATTGTGTTTCTCCAACAGTTACAACAGCTGAAATTTACTTCCTTGGCTGTGAAGTGCTTTGGAATGTCTTGAGGGGGAAGAAAGGTGATGTAGGAAGGCCAGTTCTTTCTGACTGGCATTGTGTGTGTTGGGGTCTTACTGAGTTACTCCTTGCAGGTGCGTGGAGCTGCTTATCACTGAGCAGATGCGTAAATACAAAATGAAAATGGATGAAATCACCCAACTGGAGACAGCAGAGCAGCTTGCAGTCCGTCGCCTCTCACTCCTACGTGTAAGTTGGTAAACACACATTAACAGGGTTTTGGAAAATAGGCCATTCGGCCCTCAAGCCTGTGGCACACCATTGGGATGCTGTTCAGCCCCCTGAGCCGGTATCACTGATTTCCTCTCCTTTACTTTTATTCTAAAGTTGCTTCTCTGTGGAGGACTGTGCTTCGTCCCGTAGGGGAAGTGGGATTAGAGGTGATAAAGATATGTTGACAATGTGGGTTAGGATTGTGCTCTGGGGTGATATGAAGAGGAGTCACAGTGTTGGTATTTTGGCCTCTGCAAAGTAGAAATCAGTTCCCAAATGATCCCGGCCTTATTATGGGGTCTGGGCTTCCCTATTGCTCAGAGAATGGTTGAAACGTTTGCTCTGCTGATATTTCTGTATGATTATATTGGGACTGTTTGGTGATTTTTCTTTGCTCCTCCTCTTCCTCACTCTCACTCTTGTTCTCCAGCTTTGGCCTCTTGAAGTCGGGTTTTCTGCTCCGTATGACGGGGTACTGGTAGGTACTGGGCTAGTTTGGATGACCTCCTCTCTGCATGTCTGTTTTCATTCCACAGTTCTCGCATGTACCACAGCCCCTCCTTCACTGACCTCCATCACTAGCATCCACCCATTACAATGCATGTGTTATGTGTATGCCACCTCACTAGGGATCACCCCACCACCTGAACCCTCACATTGCTCATTGTGGTCTATGTACTGAAGTGTTCCTTCACTCCAAATACCCCTCCCTTCTTCATGCCTGCAACTCCCATCATCCTGGCATTGCCATGCTTCCCTCGGGGGGTGGTTGTGTGGGGTCTCAAAGTGTAATTAATTTTATTGTCCACAGATGTTCCACATTTCAGCTATAAAATTTTAAGGGGAAGTGATCTGCAGCTAATTTCTATTGAAGGTAGCCAGCATCTGAATGGAGTCTTCCCCCACCTCCCTCCCATCGTGCCTTCATCCACTCCCCCAATCCTCTCCACAGCAAACCAAAGGCATCACTACTGCCTGTTACTGGGATCTCTAGGATTGTAATAAGTTGAGTCATTTCTTCCAATTTTTTCAAGCTGCTCCAAACATCCCCCCTCTGTCAATCCAACCCCAATATGGTGTGATCTCATTGGACTCCCTGAACCAGAGGGGACAGTGAAGGAAACTGCACTCTGGGGGTTGTCATGGTGTTGCCCCATTCTGTCCCTCCACAATGGAGTCACTGGGTCAGGAGGATTACTGGCTGATCCCACCCCCACAGTTATCACCCTAACTGCAGCCTGGTTGGTCCAAATGCTGGATGGAACCAGGGCACCAAGAAGCTCTGTAACAATGATCATTTTCTTCCCTACCTCTGTTTTAGAGCAAAGGGCCTAGGACCCCAAAATCCACTGAGGAGCATCCTCCAAATTTGGTAAGCTTGGAAGAGGAGGAACCATCCGACACTGACATGGAACATGAGGAGGAAATCCTGATGGAGCAGATCCAGTCAATAAAGGAGGAGAGGTCAGTGAGGGAAGCACCTTATCATGAAACACTACATTTGCCTGGGTTCAGGTATCAATTCTCACTGGGGAATGAAATCTCTGGGCAGGGAACATTGGGGGAAGACACCAATATTGCTCCCCTGATCCTCTCCTTACCAATGTTTGCCAGCCTGTCACTGGATAGTGTCTGGTGCCTTGCTAGCCAAGAGGCACTGAAACTTATCTAAAAAGAGCCAGAGATCATTTATCGCCCTCTACTTGTTAAGCCGGCTGTAAGTGGTGGGTGCATGAAGAAGAAAACTGGGTTCTTGTGAAGTGATAACCATACTTTTGCCTGTCTGCTGCTTCCCTGCAGGGATCAGCTGACACTTGAGCTCCCACAACTGGAACAGAGAGGCTCTGATGAGGAAAACATGGATTCAGAGGCTTCCTTGAGTATGGAGAGCCTTCTCGATGATCGACCAGCACAAGCGGAGTCCGGAGGTCAGTAAAAAGTAGGTTGCCATCTTGTGTACTTCTGAGGCTCCTTTAGATGTTCAATACAGCAGGTGTGTTGGACAGTGTGAATTGTGGTCTGCACAAATGGCAGGAAGATGGACGGCTGAAAAACTGGTGTAATGAGTAAACTTTTCTCCTTCCAGGTTCTGCAGTGTTCCAGTTCACAGGACGACGCGAGCCTCCACCTGCCATTGCAGAGAGCATCAGCCCCCCACCTAAACCTGTGTTGTTGCCAGCTCGTCCTCCTGTCGCGCAGCGACGGGCATTCTCCATGCTCGCCAGCATCAAGTTGCCCCGTCGGAAAGCCGTGCTGCCCACACGGAACATCAAACTTCCCCCTGGCATTGTCAGTGCTGTGGGCGGTGCCCCCGCAAGTCCTGATACTGCAGACGGGGAGTCCCACCCACTGGCAGTCACTATGCGACGCCGCAACCTCCCCTCCCGGCGATCTGACAATATCCATTCCATGTACGTCGCTGTGCAGGACCTCCTACCGCTACCAAACGCTGGTCACCCTGATGAGACCAAACCCACCCCAGCCAAGGTCCAGAGGAGGTTTTCTGACCCGCTATCTGACCTACCCCATGGAGATGACGAATCCGCCCTGTAACATTCCCCATCATCTATTGGAGAAGGCAGTGGATCATCCTCATTTACATACTTACCTCGCTGAGCCAGTTTAAACTACTTTCTCTCGGCTTTATGCCCTGGAGCCAAGGGGGAGTAGTGACTGCTCGGGACCAAGAGTGAAAGAGAGTGGAACTGAATGTGAAGAGTGAATGAGTGATGCCTGGGGCTGAAAGTGATCAACAGGAGAATGAGTGAATGACCGTGCCGGCCAACTGTCTGAGTGACTGCCTGAGAGTAACCTTCTCTGACACTTTGCTCTGTTAATACATTCCCCCTGTCTGATCAAGGGGTTACTTTCTCAGTTGCACTGTGGGGTCCTGCCTGGTATGTTGAGAAGGTCTGTCTTCTTCCCCTGCCCACCTGTAACCATTTTGCCCACCTGTGAAAAAGTACAGTTTTTATATAAATAAATGTTGTCCTTATTTGTTTTTTTTACTTGTCATGGTGGAGTAAATACAAAACATTTGTGCTCTCTAGCTCGGCCCCAACACTGGGCTTGAATTAGTTTTCAATCCAGAGTCTCAGTGAGCTCTAGGAAAGAGTATGGAGGAGAAGCAACAGCTAAAGGTTATTTCCTGGCAGATTCTCAGCACAAACTAATGCTTGGATAATGGTTTCTATGTCTTGGCTAATGTGCCTAACTTCATGGAAGTACCTCACAGAAGCTGTAGGGAGAATCTACAGTCATGTTAGAGCTTTCAGTTAAAGCACAGACTGCAGGAATAATCTCTACCAGCATTTCACCATATGTGAACTGATTAAACACCAACATCACATGTTGAACAAACGTCAAGAGTGAGTAGCAAGGGGTAATGAATAGAAGCGCACCACCTAATGCGCAGATAGAAAGATTTAGTTGAATGATTTCACAGACAGCATGAAATCCTAACAGCGTCCATGTTGTAAAATCAGAGTTCCAATTCCTAGCACAGGGATAAAGTAGGGGAAAGGGGACCAGTAGAGCTTTCTAAATCCTAACCACACGGGCAGAAAGAGATTTTTCTCACGATCTCTGGTTCTTTTAAACCCTTCCCCACATTCACCAGTGGATGGGGATGCTGGTGTATTTGGATATTGTCTAGCCAGGACAATGTCCAAATGCATAAAGTTGCAAGTCCAGGAAATTAGCATGTCTTAGTCTATCAGAAATCATTTGAATGTCTAATATCAAAGCAATGGTCCTTTTAATAAGGTCACAGGTCTGTGCCTGTTAGATGAGGTCAACATCAAAACTGTCATCCACCTTTGACAGCTAAACGTGAGTGCAGGTCCTCCCCAGGTTACCGCAGAGTTCCATTCTTGGGAACTGTTCGTAACCCGGGCAGTTCATGTTGGAAATGCAACCACAAATTAAATCCTAGGTAATAGATGTCTGCAGCCCCACAGCAGCTGGCAAATCCATCCTGCCAGTCTCCCAGATACTCGTTCTTATGTACGGGCTGTGCATAAGCTGAGCATTTGTAACCTGAGGAGGACATGCAATAGACTATTCAGCCTTTAGTAAGGTTATGGTTGCACTTCCACACTCGATTTCCCCATTTCCTCAAAAAAAATCTACTGATCTCAGCCTTAATCTGCTCAGCAATTGAGCATCTGGTACTCACAGGAGGAGAATGTCAAAGATTCACAACCCTTTAAGTAATTTCTCCTTACTTCAGTCCTAGATGGCCAAGCCCTTGAACTGAGACTGTGCTCCTAGTTCTAGGATTTACAGTGTAAGGAAATAATGTCTCCACCCCCCACCTCAGTGGAATGATAGCTCCCTCCCCTTTAGTTTCTATAGCAACACTCACCCACATGGAATTCAATATAAACTTTTTATTATAATTATATAAACATTTTGCATAAATTTCACTCAACAGGAAGCTCTAAGCCACCCCCAAGAAATAAATAAAATCCAATCAGTGTGATAATATGAACTGATCATCAATCACTACGTGCTCCATTGTGGACATCTCTGTACTGGGATGTTAAGGGAAGGGGTGGCTGGAGTCCAATAACTTTATGTACAGTACCTGAAGCAGTACGAGGCTCAGAATGTTCTGGGTCAGGGGATGGGGAAGGTAACTAAATGGTGAGGCCCTGTTAGAGTTTTGTTGTGGACACATCCCCATGAGGATATTCGGTCCACTCTCCGAGTGTTAGGTTCTTGCAGCAACAATGACGGACACAGCCACACCGCCGACTGCTACCATGGTCGCTCCAAACAGCCACTTCCATGGAATATTCTGCAAAAGTAGAGAACAGCAGACCACTCGCACATCATCACTTCCCCAACAGCTAGATCCCTCAGCATCGTCCCAGGGTCAGGACAGGACAGCATGGGTTAGATGCAGGGTAAAGCTCCCTCTACATATCTCTTCAAATCCTCCCACCTGGAAAGAGCACAGGTTAGATAGAGTAAAACTCCCTCTACGCCATCTCAATCCGGTACTGTACCCTTTACTTTCCTCATCCTTAGGTATTTCTATGGACAAGCAACCTCTACCCAGTGTGAAAGAAAATATAAACAGCAAAGTTTTTAAATTCACGTACCCATGAGAATCGAGATGGCGAGGATATAGGGGGCATAGCCATATCTCCGAGCATCTTCCGGTACATTGCCTGCTCCAAGGTCCGCTGCTCAGATTGCTTCCTCAGTAGCTGGGAGAGTTCGGCCTGAATTGCCTGTACAGCAGCAGCAATTGTTAGCAAGTTCAAATCACACACAGTGGTCAGCAGCACTCTGCTAGGACACGATCCCGTCCAACAAAAACCCTGGACATCTTTAAGGAAGTGAGAACCCAAGGTGAGTGTAGCCAGAGCCATGACTCACGGAAGGCTCGGCTACACGGAGGAAGGTGCAAGGTCACAAAATCAATACTCATAGGGGATTGAATAGTTAGAGAAGCAGATGTGATTCCAGTTGGCTTTCTAGTGTCAGGATCAAAAGATATCATTGAGCAAATGCAGAGGGGTAGGGTGACTAGCCAGAGGTTATGGTCCATATCAGTATGAATGACAGTGGTAGAATTTTTTTCTGAGGACCTGCAGGCAGATTTTATGGAGTTACAAAAGAGATTAAGTACAAACTCAAAGTAAGCTCCATGTTATTGCTAGAGAATACAGACATAGTTGAGTAGTGTAGGTAAATACATTGCTGAGATGCTGAAGGAAGAATGGCTGGCTTTAGATTCTTGTCAGATGGGTTGCACCTCAACAGGTCTGGGACCAATAATGGGAGAAAAGGCAGAACCATGAAGACAGAAAATCAAAGTTTGGAAGGCAGAGCAAACAAAGGTTGGAAAATACTTTTAAGAAGAGTGTGGCTGTGCTTAAATGCACAATCCAGGCATCTAGTGAATAAGACAGATGAGGTGAAGGCACTGATAGGCATGTGGAACTAAGATATTAGTGAAATGCAGATAAAGGGTTAGGAATAACAGCTGTAATATTCCTCTTAATAGGGTCTTCAGATGAAAAAGAGAATCATTTATGGTGGGAATATTGGTTAAAGAAACGATTACAGCTGTGGGAAGGGATGATATGTTAGAAGGATCATCAAGTGAAGGTAGATATGTTGAACTAAAAAGCGAAGAGAGGCAATCACACTGCTGGGAATGCATTATAGACTTGCATACAGTCTACATGGCCCAGTGGCTGAAAGCAGATGATATTGGTCAATAGGTGTTTTGTTTATGGTTGTAGCATGATCTTTTGCTGTTATATTCTGTGGTTCGGTTAATAAAGGAAAGCTCTTATGGTGGGGTTCCACAGCACTCAGTATACAGCCCAATGCCTTTCGTAATGTATATTAGTGATTTAAATTCAAATGTAAGGGGCATAACAAAAAAGTCTTCATAAGATTCGAAACTTGGCTACAAGGTGACAATAAGGGGGAAAACTTTAGACTGCAGAATAATTATAGATGGTCAGCTGGATGGGGAGTGGCAAATGGAATTCAAACCAGGGAAGTGGGAGGTAATGCATTTAGGAAGAAGCACAATAAATGGGAGGATACTGGGAGCTGGGAAGTTACAGAAGGACCTTGGAGTATTTCTTCACAGATATAGCAAGACATATGGAATGCTTTCCTTTAATACCCAACACACAAAATATAAGAGCAGAATTTACTACAACTGTATGCAATACCAGCAAGACCACAGCTTGAATAGTGTGCACAGTTCTGGACCATGGACAGGAAAGAAGTGATTGCACTAGAGCGGAAGATGCAGTGGAGATTTACAAGGATATTGCCAGAACTGGAACATTTTAGCCACGAGAAAGATTGGATAGATTGTAGTCGTTTTCTTTGGAACAGAGGAGGCTAAGAGGAGATTTAATCAAGTGGAGACAATTATGAGAGGCCTATATAGAAGGAAGGACCTATTTCTCTTTGCAGAGGTGTCAAAACCAGGGAGCATAGTTTCAAGTAACTGGTAGAAGGATCAGAAGGAAGATGAGGAAAAGTGTCTTACACCAGAAGAGTGGAAGGGTACTGGAACTCTGCCTAAAAGGGTGGTAAAGATAAAAACTCTTACCACATTTTAAACAGTACTTGGTGTGTACTTAAAGAGCGATGATCTGCAGGGCTACATACGCAGTGCCAAAGGCGAGACTTGGCTGCACAGCTTTCACGGCTAGTATGGACACAATGGGCCAAATGGCCCCGTGTCATAAATTTTTTATGATACTATGAAAAGATCCATGAATGTGAAAACGCAGTGATAGAACTCATATATTAGGCACTTAAAATACATAGTCCAGTTCACATGTACAATATACACACACATAAATCCAAAATACACCTCATCCACACAGATAAAGGCCAAAGGACACAAAATACATGTGGGCATGCGGGCAAAGCACCCTAACAGTGTTGGAGATATGCCCATTGCTCGCTATGAATTACTGTTTACAACAAAGATTATGTCCACTTGTACTTTGCTGGCCTTCCACTCACCTTGTTTGATGGCTCTAGTCGTGCAGCTTGTTTCAGGACTGGTATAGCTTCTGTGTATTCACCCTGCAAGGTCAGAACCTAATAACAGAGAATCAACCAGGAGGGATCAGGGTATGGCTACGCATCCTGTTAATTATACCTCCAGAATGGCAACTTTCAGCTACCCGCTCATGAACCCTACCTCTGAAGGATCGCAGAGCCTTGTATTTTTTTTTTTAAATGGAATTCTTTTCTGAAAATGGCAATTAATGCCAGGTCAACTGTTAAATTAAAACTGAAAAATTATCTCAGCTAACCAAAAGGTATTGAAGGTTATAGGGAAAAGGCAGATAGGTGGGGTTCAGTCACAGATCAGCTATGATTATCAGTGAGCAACCATTAACATCCTGAATTCAACTGGACTAGCCACGCAAACATTGTGGCAGGTCAGAGCTGGAACCTAGTGGTGAGTGAATTAGTCCCCTCATGCTCAAAGCCTTTCCACCGTCTACTTCTGTAGCTGACAACTACTAAACCCTGGCTGCACTGTGCAAACTTCATGACATCTATCAAGGCCAATTTACAATTAGAGGATATGTGGACAAGAATAAACAGATAACTGAATCTGCATACAGAGATAATTTGGTCCACATTCTGTCCTTCTTTTAAAAAAAATAATTCATTATAAATTTGTGTATATTTGAAATTCCTCATGTGAATATCACACTGTCATTTCAGCATTCCACCATTGGTTGTGCTGCAACCCAGTGTTTATTTGCACTTTCCATTAAACATATGGATGTAATACCTTAACAATTAAACCTGTTAGTAATGTACACAGAATGTTATTACATAGATTAATTTGAGAAAATTTGGAATATTGAGGTTATCCAATGTGGGCCAGAGCCTACCTTCCCTTTTCTAAAGAGTGCTTTGATATTGTTGGGTTGATGCTTGAGGGCAGCATTTGAGGATTTAAGTGCAGCCTCGTAATGTTCCAACTTCAACTGGGCTGCTGCCAGATTATTCAGGCATTTCACCTTCACATCCAACAACTCCTGCTCCTCCTCCAGTGAAAATTCAACTGCAAGATTAAACAAAGTGTGAGAAAGAGACCTGGGAGTAACAGTAGAATCAAACAGTAATAAAGGGAATTGTTTTAAACAGAATGCAAAAGGGACCTGCGAGTAACAATCCAGAGAGGGGAAGGAGGGAAAGGAACCTACGAGTTACAAAACAGAGAGTTACGTCCAAGTTTGCTGATGACACAAAGATTAGTGAGCAGCACTTTACGCAGGACAGAAAAGGACAAAATTTTAGCAAATGGAAGTCAATAACAGTAATCACGAGTTATAGATTTCAGACCAAAGATGAACTGACCAAAGTATTACTTAAGTGAGAGAAAGCTGGGAACAGTGGTGGTCCGAAGCAGTGGTCTCACTGATTGGTCACCTCCAGTTAGGTTCCTCACACTGGCTACAATCCACCATTACAGGTCAAAATACTTAAACATACCTTTGGAGCTCGAGTTTGCAAAATTGAGGGCGATGTCATACGAGTTGATTGCGAAGACGTACTCATTCCGAAGAAAGTAGGCATTCCCCCGTTCTCTTTTCTTATTGGCCAGCAGTAACCGCTCCTTCCCCGACAGGAGTTCGATATCCGGGCCATCCTTCACTGAGAGAAGCTGGATCTCAATGTGCACAGTGGCATTCGAGGGTACTGTGGGCTGAGTGCTGGCAGGGGATGAGAGATAGCATGGTAAAAAGGACTGCATAACCTCCACACCGCTGACCTTGCCAAAGGTGCCAAGTAGGAGGTATACTGGGTCATTTCCTTTAAGGGAAACATAAATCCACCAGGAAATGTGATTTGGCACGACTCACGCTGGGAGCCAGGTTCAATCCTGTTCAAAACTAGACTAAGTGTGCTGGCTGCAATACCAAGATCCAATGTGATTCAAATGAACCTCCTCATTGACATACCCCAGCACAAACTAGATAACTCATCCTCAGACCAAGGAAGAGCAGCTGATTTTAGCTCTTATTTAAGTTAATTTATTTATGGAGGAGGACCATCCTTGGTGGGACTAGCTATTACTGCCCACATATAACTGCCCTTGAGGTGGCAGTGAACCACTGACTTGAATTACTGCAGTCTATCTGATGAATTCCAGAATTTAGTTCCAGCAACTGGCAGTATACTGTATATTTCCAAGTCAGGCTGGTATGTGATTGGCAGGAAACTGCAGACGTGGGTGTTCCTATGCACCTGATGCCTTGTCCTTGGTGATGAAGGTCACGTATTTGGAAGATTCTATCAGAGCAGCACTGATGGCGGAGGGAGTGAATGTTTAAAGTGATGGTCAGGATGCCAATCAGGCAGGCTGCTCTGTTTTGGATGCTGTAAGGGTTCTGGAGTGTTATTGGAGTTGCACTCATCCAGACAATGGACAGTATTCCATAACACTCCTGATCTGTACTATGTAACTGATGAAAAAGCTTTGGGGAGTCAGGTAGTGAGTTATTTACTACAGGATGCACACTCTCTGACTGGCTGGTCTACTTAAATTTCTGGCCAATGGCAAATGTATCAGGGTAGGTGATTAGACTCTGATTGGAGATGGTCATTGCCTTGTAGTTGTGTGCATGAATGCTACTTGCTACTTATCAGCCCATGCCTGAAGGAAGACCAAGTCTTGCTCCACGCAAGGGACCAAATTTATCCCTCTGCATGTTTTAGTCCAGGAACTTAACCACTGCATCACCATTCCTTTTTGGTGGGACAGTGTAGGAGAACTTTACTCTAGGTGATGCTGATGTTTCTGTGGGATCTGCACCCATGAGGAGAAATGAAGAAGCACAGTGAAAGACCATTATGTCTATTGTTTCCAATGGCTCAGCTTTACTGATAGGCTCTCAGCACCTACCTGCCCAGACAACCATAGGCATACTTGGCATCAGAGATAATTAATGCCACTTCCCCTGGCTCCATCAGCTGGATGCAAAGATCCAACGCCTGCAGAGAGACAGAGATGGACACTGAAACAAATTCCTCACACAACCTGCACCTGCAATAACATGAAGGTACCAAATGTTTATCAGCACCAACCTGGATAACATCCCCATCCCCCACGGTGAAAGTGAGGGAGGGATCTTCCTCTACCTCTGTTCCATCCTCCAGTGTCATCTTCAGCCACACGGTTACATTCTGACCTCTCTGTGGTTTTGGCTCATCATTCCGACCTGCTACCAGAACTTTCTTCTTTAGCAGGTCATTCCCTGTAGGAAAGTGCATTCATCAATCCCCTGACATACCTATACTGCAAGATACATTGGATTAATAGCAGGCAGTAGAGTATTTGGCCCTTTGACTCTTCTAATTTAAGGCCGATCCTCTGCTTCAAATTCACTTTTGCAGCTAATCGTCAGATCCACTGGTACCTTTAAATATCCAAAAATCTATCGTCCCAGTCGTAGATACACTGAGCATCCACAGCCCTCTGGAATAGAGAATTTCAAAGCCTCTTCTCAGTTCTAATCTTGAGAGTCTGCCCCCTTGGTTCTAGATTCTCCACAGAAGTAACAGCCTCCCATGTCACTCCTTCTCCAGACCATGTACATCACCTCTCATTCTCAACTTAAAAAGACCACCCCTTCATTGTAAGGATCAGTATTAAAAATCAACACTGCACTCATTCACTCTCTGTGGTCTCAGCAAAACTTCCTTCCTCTTGCACTCCAACCCTTTGCAATAAAATACCTCAAGACTATTTGCTGTCTGAATTGCTTGGTGGTCTTACCTATGTCTCAAAAGCCAGCTCCCCTCCCTCTGCCTCTCTATACACCAACAGTTACTGGTTTCTCACAACTTTAAAAAATATTCTTTATCAGTTCTGCCTAATAAATTGCAGATGGAGAGAGTCCCACATAAAATCCCACATTGTCCTCCATCTGCCATTTTCTTGATCATTGGCTTAGTCAGTCCATATTCTTTTGCAGACTGTAAACTTCTCTCTGTTTCCTTTCCCACAGGATGGGACACAGCTGTGATGCCCTTGAGTCAAACAGCCTCTGAGCACTCAATGCCAGGAGGCACATACTGTATAAACAAAAGGGAAATTGTATGAGAATATTGCAGATTCAGAAAAAATATTAAAGATCAGAGGACTTTCCCCATCTCCCAGAGCCTGTAACTCAGCCTGTGGAGGGGGGGGTGGGGGGGAATCTAGCAGAAACATTTTAATAAGTCAGGATCGTTAACAGAAAACTGCAAACTTTGAGCTTATACTGTGAATGAAAACCAGCAGAAGCAGCCTCAGTTTAAGACTATACTTCTGACAATGCAGCCTTTTGACAGCATCAGTCCTACTGACAGAGCAGCATAACAAAAGTACTTCAGAAAGGCTAGATATGTGAGAACATCATGTGTAAGGACAGGTTAATCATACCAAGGACCTGTAGCCATTCCTCATCTGGTTCGTGGGAGCTGTCCAGGTTTCCTGCTCCGCTATGGGCCTCACCGCTGACCTCCCTGGTGTTGGGTTCTGAACTTCCCTGGTTCTCACCCAAGACCTCTGGCTCCTCGGAGAACCTGACATCTTCTAGAGATGGGGGATCATTAGAATCGTCCTCATCTGTGTCACTATTAGTGCTATCGATCTCATCGCCACTTGTTAGGAGGGAAGGTTTCAGTGGGGGGTCATTTTGCTTCCGGCCTAGGGTTTGCGAATTTGCATCACCAGCAGCTCCCTGAGGTCCCAAGCTCATCTCATCCATTGTGGATCAAAAGCTGCAAGTGAAAAATCAACCATATCTCTCTTCATGATCATGTCTCATATTCCTCCCATGTCCACTAGTCACTAACTCCATCCTCAGACTCTTCTTCCTACCAAAAATGCTTTTCTGTCTCTCCCTCCATCCCTCACTCTCCCCTCCTAACCTACAATGTCTCCCTCTCTTCCCGTCTCCCACTCCCACCCACCTCTCTCCCCCACTTATTTGTTCCCCTCACCTCTCCCGCCCATTTCTCTCCCATTCTCCCATCACTCTTCCACTCCCCAACCCTCCATACCATCTCCCTCCATCCATCCCATCACTCCTGCTTTATCCCACCCCCCCAGTCTGTCTCCTGCCCTCCCTCCATCCTTCCCTCACTGTCCATCTCCCTCCTTCCTTCCATCTTTCCCTCATCCGTCTCTCTCCATCCATCTCCGTCTGTCTCTCCCTCCATCTCCCTCTCCCTCCCTCAACCTCCATCCATTTCCCCACTCTCCCTGTCTGTCCATATCCACACTCTCTCTCCCTCCGTCTTCCCTCCCTTTTCCCTCCATGTTTTCTTCTCTCCCTCCGTTCATAACCCAATCGCTCTCCATCTCGCCCCTCCCTCTACCTACCTCCCTTGCTCTCTTACGATCCTCTCTCATCTCCCTCTCTCCCGCCTCCTTCTCTACCCCCAATTCTTAACCCCTCCCTTCTATATTTTCCATCCCTCTCCTCCCGTCCATTCCTCACCTTCCTAGTTTCCGCTTCTCTCAAAAGACCCGCCCTCCCAATAGGTCAAAGGTAAGGAGTTGTGCGTTCCTTGTGTCGATTGGCTTTTCTCTTTGTCAATCAGATCTTTTTCCGCTTCCTCCGCGATTCGGGTTCCAAAGTCCTTCATTGGAAGCAGCAGTTAGTGTGGAACCGTTCAGACCGAGAAGATGTAGCCCAGAGCGGCTCCCTTACACCTAGCGCCCACTTCCATACCCACTGCCCCATTGCACATGCACCCAATACTCTGATTTGTGACTCTGCTGTCCAGTGGAAAACCCAAAACTCTGAATTCAAAACGTGAGATACACATGAATGTGCAAGCTTACCATTGGACTTGAACCCAATATTTAATGATTATCTATTTTCCATTCATCAGCACTGTCAGAGCCCAGACATTATTGCGCAACTATCAACAAACCCCCTCCCCCATCAACACCCTGAAGACTTCAACCTCAATGTTACTCTCCCAATATCATTCTCCAGATAGTTCCTCCCAAACATCACCCTCAGGCACAAATGAGAGACACTATCCCCAGCACCCTCGTCAACAAGCATTAAGGTTACAGGTAAACATCAGAACGAAGTAGGAGCCATTTGAGCCTGCTCTTCCATGTTTATATTTCATTTACAACATAGAGCGAGGCCATTCGGCATATCAAGTCTATGCCAACTCACCCAGCAATCCCATTGCCCTATAATTTTTTCCCTGTAATTTATTCCACTCACGTTGCCATCAACTCTTCCCAACTTTTGCCACTCACCTACAGACTAGGGGCAATTTCACAGTGGCTAACCCCACAATCATCTTTGAATGTGGGAGAAAACCGGACTACCTGTGGAAAATCCATGTGGTCACAGGGAGAACATGCAAACTCCACACAAACAGCACTGGAGATCAGGACTGAACCCAGGTCAATGGAGTTGTGATGCAGCAGTTCTGTTACTTATGACACTGAACAATGTCATGACTGATTTAGTTGTAACCTCAAATCTGCATTCTCAACTAGTCATAGTAACCTTTTACCCCCTTCTTTATCAAGTTTCTATTGATCTTTGGTTCAAAAATATTCAAATGCATTAGTTTTAAGATAGTGATGGAAAAAGATAGGACAAGTCCACAGGTTAGGGTACTAAACTGGACCAGGGCTAATTTTGGGGATTAGGCAGGAGCTAGTAGAGTTCAATTGGGTGAGCCTGTTTGAAGGGAAAGGAATGAATAGCAAGTGGGAGGCTTCTAAGAGTGTGATATCAAGAGTCCAAGAGCAGCATGTTCCTGTTAGGATGAAGGGTAAATCTGGCAAGTTTAGGGAACCTTGGATGTCAAGAGATATTGAGGCTCTGGTCAAGAAAAAGAAGGAAGCATACATTGGGTTTAGGAGGTCAGGGATGAGTTAATCCCTTAATGACTATAAAAAGATTAAGAATACTCTTAAGAGGGAAATCAGGAGGGCAAAGAGAGGATATGTGATGGATCTGGCGGGTGAGGTTAAGGAAAATCCCAAGAGGTTCTATAGATATATTAAGAGTAAGAGGGTGGCTAAGGAGAGAGTAGGTCCCCTTAGAGATCAGCAGGGCCACCTATGTCTCGAGCCATAGGAGATGGTTGGGATTTTTAATGAATATTTCTCCTTAGTATTTACGGAGGAGACAATCATGGTTGCTCAGGAGATAAGGGAAACAAGTGGGGATGTTTTGGAGGACATTCATAATACCAGGGAAGAGGTATTTGCACCCTTACAGCGCATTAAGATGGATAAATCCCCAGGGCCTGACCGAGTGCATCCTTGGACTTGCGGGAGGCTAGAGGAGAAATTGTGGAGGCCTCAGTGGAGATATTTGCTTCATCATTAACCACTGGTGAAGTTCCCCAAGACTGGAAGGTGGCTAATGTTGTTTAAGAAGGGTAGCAAGGGCAAGCTAGGGAACCACAGGCTGGTCAGCCTGACATCAGTAGTGGGGAAATTACTGGAGGGAATTCCGAGGGGCAGGATCTATCAGCATCCTCCTGATTAGGAGGAGTCAGCATGGCTTTGTGCATGGAAAGTTGTGCTTGACAAACCTTATGGAGCTTTTTGAAGAGGTAACCAAAAAGGTAGATGAGGGTAGGGCAGTGGATGTTGTCTCTTTGGACTTCAGCAAGGCCTTTGACAAGGGCCCACATGGTAAGCTGGTCTGAAAGGTTAGGTCCCATGGAATCCAGGGAGAGTTAGTTAGGTGGATTCAAAATTGGCTCAGAGGTAGGAAGCAGAGGGTGGTGGTTGAAGGTTGTTTCTCGGAATGGACGCCGGTGACTAGTGGTGTGCTGCAGGGATCGGTGTTGGGACCCCTGTTATTCATCATTTATATAAATGATTTGGATGTGAATGCACAAGGCTTGATCATTAAGTTTGCAGATGACACGAAATTAGGAGTTGTTGTTGATAGTGAAGAAGGTTATCATAGATTACAGGGGGATCTTGATCAGTTAGGGAAGTGGGTTGAGGAGTGGCAAATGGATTTCAATACAGATAAGTGTGAGGTGATGCATTTTGGAAAGTCAAACCAGCATTGGACCTATACAATGAATAGTCAGGCAGCAGGGAGTGTAATGGAACAGAGGGACCTAGGAGTACAAGTGCATAGTTCATTGAAAGCGGTGTCACAGATAGACAGGCTGGTGAAAAAGGTGTTTAGCGTGCTGGCCTTCATTAGTCAGGGCAACGAGAATAGGAGTTGGGACATTATGTTGCAGCTGTATAAGTCATTGGCGAGGCCACACTTGGAGTACCGTGTACTGTTTTGGTCACCCTGTTATAGGAAAGACGAGGTTAAACTGGAAAGAGTGCAGGAAAGATTTACAAAGGATTTTGCAAGGACTAGAGGGCCTGAGTTATAGGGAGAGGTTGGCCAGGTTAGGTCTTTATTCCTTGGAATGTTCAAACCTTGGAATTCCTTGGAATGAGGGGTGATCTTATAGAGGCTTATAAAATCATGAGGGGCATAGATAAGGTGGATGGTAGTAGTCCTTTCCCAAGGATAGGGGAGTCCAATACAAGTGGGCATAGACTTAGGGTGAGAGGGAAAAGATTTAAAAGGAACTTGAGGGCAACCTTTTCACACATAGGGTGGTGAGTATATGGAACAAGCTGCCAGAAGAAATGGTTGAGGTAGGTACAATAGTATCATTTAAGAAGCACTTGGATAGGTACATGGAGGGGTGGGGCATGGAGGGATATGGGTGGAACGCAGGAAATTGGGACTAGATGGGTGGGCACCATGGTCACAATGGATTTGTTGGGCTGAAGGCCCTGTATCTGTGCAGTATTGCTCTATGACTCTTTATGATTCTATAAGACACTGTTGCCACTATTCTTTGAGCATGAGAGTTTCAAAGACTCATGATACTTTGGAAGAAAAAAAGTCTCATCTCTGTTTTAAACAGGCAACTCAATCATTGACCCCAGTTCTAGATTATCCCACAATAAAAAGCATTCTTTCCATATCCACACAGTCAAGACCACTCAGGATTTTGCACGTTTTCTGTAATTCCCCTTCATATTTCCAAACTTCAGTTTGTACAAGCCTTAGCTTTCCAACCATTCCTTGTAACACGACCTGCCTAATCCAAGCATTACATTGCATTTGGCGGTTAGAGTCATAGAGTCATACAGCACAGAGACAAGTCCATTAGCCCACAGTGTCCATGTTAACCTTTTTTTTGTGCATCTTTACTAATCCCATTTGCCCACATCATATCCATATCCTTCTATGTTTTGCTATTCAAATGCCTGTCTAAATGTCTCTTAAATGTAATGATTCTATCTGACTACACCATCTCCTCTGGCAGTCAGTTCCACATATCAACCACTCTCTGTGTTAAAAATTGTCCCCTTAAGTCCTTTCAAAACTCCTTCCTTTCACCTTAAACCCATGCTCTCTTGTATTTGGGAAAAAGATTCTGACTATACAGTATACCTCCATCTGAGTACCCTTCAGTCTCTTTGATCCAGGGAAAATAAACCCAGCCTATCCAAACTCTCTCTACAACTAAAGACCTCCAATCCTGGCATCATCCTGGTGAATCTCCTCTGCACTCTCTCCAGCACCACCACATCCTTCCTATAGTCTTGCGACCAGAACTGCTGTACTCCAAGTTTCAATGGGATCACCTCTCATTCTCCTAAATCTAGAGAAAATCAGCCCAACGTTCACCATTCTCTCTTTAGCAATATATCATCCCTGGCACTAATCTCATGAATTTTTGCTGCTCTTCTCCTCCGGCAAGTACAGCCTTTCATAGGTAAGGAGATCCAACAGTACACAATACCACAGGTGTGGTCTCACTAAGACCCTATACAATTACAGTAATACTTCCTCATTCCTGCATTCAAATTCGTTTGCCTTCCTCAGTGCTTGTTGCACTTGCATGCTTTCAGTGACTTGTGTATCAACATTACCCAATCTCTTACCATTTAAAAAATATTCTGATTTTCTGTTTTGTGTGACAAAGAGGATGACCTCACATTTTCCACATTATATTCCATCTTTCATGTTCTCCTCACTCACTCTTGTAGCCTCTTTACATCCCCCCAATACTCATAATCCCATCTAGTTCATTATTATCAGCAGAATTGGAGATAAAGCATTTAGTCTCCTCAGCCAAATTGTTGATAAAGATTGTGAATAGCTGGGGCGAAGGCATCAATCCCTGCTGTGGTCCACTAGTCACAGCGTGTGAACCTGAGAACGAGCCACTTAACTCCCATCAATTCCCCTGCTGTGGTCCACTAGTCACAGCGTGTGAACCTGAGAACGAGCCACTTAATCCCATCAATCCCTGCTGTGGTCCACTAGTCACAGCGTGTGAACCTGAGAACGAGCCACTTAATCCCATTTTTTGTTTTCTATCTGTTAACGAATTCTCAATCCTTGTCAGTGTTTCACTCCCACTTCACATGCTTTGACTGTGCTCCTGTGTGGGACCCTTATCAAAGGTCCAAAATACATCACATCCGGTACCCCCCCCCCCCCCCCCCAAACATTCTACTTGTTACATCTTCAAAGAACTCCAGCTGGTTGCCAAATCATATAATCTATGCTGACTCTTCTCAATCCTATTATTGTTTTACTTTTATTACATCTTTCATTAAAGATTCCAGCACTTTCCCTAGCCCTGACATTAGGCTAACTAATTCTCTTTCCGTACTTTTTTTTAAGAGGGGGTCACATTGGCCTCCCTCCAGTCCACAGGAACAGTTTCAGAATGCATAGCATTTTGGAGGATGATAACCAGAGTGTCCAAGATCTCTGTAGAGACCTCCAATGTTTTCAAAAGAAGGTCTCCAAAGAGACCTTCTGTTTCAGAACTCTGGATGTGGGTCCTTGGGATTTATCAGTTTTCAAGCTTACCAACTCTTGTGCTTTCTTTGGCTATATCAACTTCCATCAGCTCCTCATTGTTGCTAGACAATTGTTGCTAATTATTTGTTCACTGATATTTTATGGCATGTTTTTAGTGTTTTTTTCCCCATAAAGACAGACATAAAATACAGCTTTAATTTGTCTGCTTTTATTTCCTATTTTCCTTTATGATTTCTCCCATCTTTCTTTATCTTTGCCCTCACTAATCTTTTCCTTTTTACACAGAAGCTCTTGCATTCTGTTTTTACATTTCTCACCAGTCTACTTTCATATTCTAATTTGCCTTTCTTTAATCAATTTCTTGGTCCTCTTTTGCTAAGTTCGAACATACTTCCAATCCTCAGGTTTACTGCTATTTCTGGCAATTTTATAAGCCTCTTTCCTTATGCAATGTTATCTTTGATTTCTCTGATAAGTCAGATGAATAACTTTTCTTTTTGGGTTTGTGTATCCTAAAGGAATACACATTATTTTTGCAATTTATGCATTATTTCTTCAAATGCTAGCCATTACCATCCATTGTCAAACATTTCAATATTGTCACAATCAACCACGACCAACTCTCTCCTCTTACTTTCATAGTTTCAATACCCTTTCCCCACAGAAACTTAGAGTAGCTGGGCCCATCTCTGTGGTCCATCAGCATGTAGTCCTGAACCTTAGTGCCAGTTTTCATCACTTGGTCATGAAATATCCAGAGGGTGTCACTGTTTTTGATTATTTCAAAAACAAACAATTCATTAAAAATGTATAGAAGAAATACAAAAAAAAGTGCACGGCTTCCTTTACATTTATAGTGTTGGTCAATCCATACATTCAGAGTGTTATTGGGCGTTAGCATATTCTATGCACAAGGCATCATTGCCACTCAAGTAGCGTCTTGGACTAATCAAACTTCAATTGTTTTTACCCAGGGCTTAAACAATGTCTAGTTGAAGCAGGACCTTAGTCTGTAATCTTTCCCCTAAAAGCCTTTGCATTGGATGCACCAAGCTTCAGTGCATCTCCTGGCATGTACTTCTGCAGCCTGGAATGTGAAAACTTGTACTGGAAGACAAGTTTTGGGCAGACTAAAGAGTGTCTTTCATCAAGTTGATGATCTTCCAGCAGCAATGGAGTCAAGACCAATGAAATTAGTTGGAAAGGTGTGATAACAGTAAACCAGGGTACACTAATTGCTTCTTATATTAAAGTCAGGCCTTTATTTCTGCATCTGAAGACAAATACCTTTATCACACATAAAAAAATGCATGTAAACATGCATTTGTCTCTTAGTTATGGCTTTGCAATTACATAGGATGAAATTGGCTAATCTACATGGAAATTTCCATTGTAAATACGCATGTGGAAAATTATAGGAAATACATGGTTAAGATTTTAACATAATCACGTCCATGTTTTTAAAGCCCAGATGTAATTAATATGCTATACCTATAGATGGCAGTATATTAACACTTTCTGTTTCAGATCAATTTATTATTCCCTGAACTGTTCCACTTAAAAAGCGATCACATTACTGCCGAGAACATGCTTGCTGCATCGATGAGTTACTTTTAATTAACGTTTTGAAAACTTTCTCGTCAGGAATCTGCAGTAAAGCACATGAAGTCAGTGAATTTGTTCTTTGGAAGTTATATTTTATATGCTGGTGCTCCGGCCAGTTCAATCAACCTCTTTCGATTAACCGCTTCTCAAATTAACAATTAGAAGTAGTATAACTAATATTTTTGTGTGGTAGAAGCTAGTCAAATAATGGTATGTATACTGTTCTTAAATAAAATAAGCAGTATTTGATAATTTGTGGCAACAATAGTAACTCGATCCTATTTGTCATTTTATATATAACACTACCTGATGCTTTCAACGAACAAAGTATTCACTACAAGTAAATGCTGATAGTTAACATTGACAACCTCTTCCAGCATGTTGGGAAGCAATTTAAAGTATCACGTACTTGCTCCCCGTCGCCATCTTTAATACGGGCTAATCTGAAGCTATTGAAGCTGTTTTGGCTGGCGCCATCTTTAGTACAGGTCAGATCGCCTGTGCCATCTCCGCCTCAGGCCAGCCAGACCTGACAACGCCATCTTTGTGACGGGCAGAGGGATGACATGCTGATTGGCCAGTCTCCATCTTTGTTGCTGGCCGGCTGGCCGGGTCGCCAGGCTGTGCGCGGGGGGAGGGGGAGGGAAAGGAGCGTGAGGGAAGATGGCGGCGCTGAAGGAGGAGCAGAGCTATGGGCTCTCCTGTGGCAAACTCAGCTCCGGCAGCAACGTTTCGGTGCTTCACGTCAAACTCACCGACAGCGCGCTGCGTGCTCTCGAGGCTTACCAGAACTGCAAGGTGAGGTTGTTGAGAGTGGAGCAGAAGGGGAAGAGGTGGTCAGCGGTCCGAACTCCTCCTCCTCTACGTTCAAGGCCGGGCTCACGGCCACTCTGTCACCGGAGCCCCAGACTCAAAGGCCTCTTATCCTGGGGACTGTTGCCATAGTGGTGCCGGGTAAGCCCGCCCCCGGTACCCTGACCAACCCCCCCCCCTCCCCCCGTACTCTCCCCTGCACCCCCTCCGCCGGTACTCTCCCCTGCCCCCGTACCCTCCCCCCACCCCCCGGTACCCTCCCCCCACCCCCACCCCCCGGTACCCTCGGCCTCCATGGAGCAGTCCTTTCCCTGTGGGTATCTAACTGTGAGGAATAGCTTGGAGCGTTATCAATGGCCCTGGGTTGGGGGCTTAGTACACTTTGTTGATCAACCCTTCCACCTGAGACGACACTCAAAACCGAACCCTCCCATTTCCCCCTTCCCCCGCCCTCTACCACGAACAATCTCCCCCTCTCCCACGAGCCCTCCCCCCACCCGCTCCCCACACCCAAAAACCTCCCCCCTCGCCTCGCCCCTAAACCTCTCCCTCTCTATCTCCACCCCTACTCCACTCCTCCCCCACCCCCCCAACCCCCCAACCCTCACCTCCCTCCACCAACCCCCCCCCCAACCCTTACCTCCCTCCACCAACCCCCACCTCCCTCCACCAACCCCCAACCCTCACCTCCCTCCCTCCCTCCCTCCCTCCCTCCCTCCCTCCCTCCCTCCCTCACTGCCCCCACCCCACTTGGACAACCCCTCCTGGGCTTCCCGAACACTGACCCTCCCTAGATCCCCCTCAAAACACCCCATCAATCCCCCCACCCTCTGAAATTCCTGCAACCTCATGATCTAACGTTTCAGTCGTTTTTGGAACTGTTTTGGGGAATTGGTTGATCATAACACCACAGCAGTGGTGTTACTCATGTCGTTGTGCTGTTTGCCATTGCTTTCAATGAACTTGTGTTTACAAATCCAGAGGGGTGGCTGCAGACATGCTCAACTCAGGGATTCAGACAATTATTTCATTGTATTGGCCTATTACTGAGTAAAAACTGAGTAGCAAGTGATTAAGTTTTTGCAAAACCTGGGAGCCAAATCCCATTGGTGGCCTTCAAACCTATGAAGCTAGGGTAATCAGAGAGAAGGTATTGCCACAACTCAGCCATCAATACAAAGTAGTTACTAATAAATGCAAGATTGCCACTGGAAATTCCATAATTAATTCAGGAGAGGTTTCTTTCCTAGGGAGTGGTGTGAATGGTAAAATTACTACTGCAAAGGGTGGTTGAGGTGTATAGCTGAGATTTGTTTTAAGACAAAGCCAATAAATACGGGAAGAAGGAGTAGAAGGATAAGGTGGCATAAAGCTTGGAGGAAGCATAAGGATCATACATGATGGCATACAGCAGCTGGGCTTATTGTGAAAATTGGAAATTAAAAAAAAATTACTCAGCAATAAACCATGGAGGAGGCTATTGGGTCCATGCTCCTCAAAAAACCTCTGTGTGCTTCTGGATGTAAATTTCCATACAAATAAAAGGATATGATGCATTTAGAAACTTCCTGAAACTAATCTGAAATACTCTTCACTGACACTCCTGTGGGAATCTTACAGTTGTAAATCACATTCATCAATATGCCAAAACTTTGCATGGTTGGAAGTATGCCATTCCCTTCTGAACACGTTTATTCTAGAAAAGGAGGGGAAGTAGTAGTTTGGGATTTTTACTGGGGGGGGAAAGAACTCTCAGTTATGAATTGGCTGAATCCTAACTTGCTGGAGTATGGAGCCCTAATGCATTCCACTTGTTAGATTTAATTTCCACTGTGTTGTTTAATCTCAGAGTTTTGGAACAAGATTTCAGCAATAGCTCAAGAATTTTATTTTGTATTAGAACTGCTTTTACTTATTTGAGGCTATTTTATCTTTAAAGTTGAAAATGGTTAATATGTTAAAGAGGAATCAAGGAGATGGTGCATCGATAACACCAAAGAATACTCAAGTTTCACAATCAGCATGACATAGTTGCTTTTCCAATTACCTTTGTGAAACATTCTCAGCAACCTACTAGTACTTGATAAGAAGTTGGCCTTAAATGTCTTTGTCAATTAGCAGTCAGTGAATTTGTGGAAGCGATGCCTTGGGTTTGGTCCTTCATGGGTTAAAGGTTTGATGTTATAACATTAATCATTTGATCCTCAGAGTGAATTGACTTTTCATATGCAGTGTATGAAATGGGTACATTTGCATGACTGTGTATTCCCGGTCAAACAGTAATACACTTATATAGCATCTCTAATGTAATGAATTGTACTCAGGGATTTAACAAGAATGGTATCAAACAAGAATAAAAGGTTTCCTGGACAGATGAGATGCAAAGGTTTAGGGAGAGAATTCTAGGGTACAAGAGGCTAGAATCTGGAGTATCTACACTGGGATTCACTTATTAAGCAGCTTGCCTATTTATTATTGGTATACCTACTCCTGGGACTGCAGTAGAGTTATTGAGCATAGAGTATTTTCAAGAGGATTCCTTTACTCCAGAACATTCTTCTACAGCAGAGCACATTGGATGGAGTTTTTAATAATTGTCTACAGGGCACTTTCTTTTCTCAGTTTTGAACTGTATAGGTGCAGATACTGGCTTTGTCATCTCCAAGCCCAGGTTCTCTTATCTAATTGATATTTAGCAATAAACAATGTTACCTGATGCACTTATTGGCCATCCTTATTTGCCACACAAATGCTGACCTTGCCACCGACACTCTCATCCTGAATAATAAATGTGGGAAAAAAAATTATCTACTGATTGTCAGTCCAAATCTGGAAGTTACTCAGTGGAGGAGATTGAGACATGGGTGGAGTTGCGAATATTTACTCCTCATCTGAAGATGGGTGAATGTCATTGATGAAGCAGCTGGAGATTACTAGACAAAGGCAACTTCCCTGAGAAGCCCCTGTACAATGTCACATGATTCTGCCTTTCGATAACTGCAAGCTTCTACCTTTATAAGGCCTAGCTCTGGGCATTTTCCAATTGACCTCATCATTTCTGGAGCTCCTTATTCAATATAGCTTTGGTGTCATGGGTAGCTCGTGTTCAAGCTCATCTTGAGGTGCATAATATAATTAGGAACAGGAGTAGGCCTTCTGGATCTTGGAGCCTGCATCATCTTTCCTTCTATCTCACCTTCGGTTTCCTGCAGGTTCCCATATCCCCTAATTTCTTTAATATCTAGAAATCTATTGAGCTCTGCTTTTAAATGAACTCAATGACTGAGCCTCTCCAGCCCTCCCAAGTGAAGAAGTGTCTTCTCATTCTCAGTTCTAAATAAATACTCTTTATTCTAAGATTGTACGCTGGTTCTAGACTCCTTAGCCAGTGGAAACCTTTTTGCTGCATCTACCCTGGCAAAATCCTATAAAAAGTTTTGTAAGGTCATCTGTGAGGTAATTTCTCATTCTTCTGCACTCTAAAGAATAGAGGTCTACTCTACTCAATCTCTTATACCACAAACCCATTATTCTAGTGAATCTTTGCATTCCTTCAAAAGCAAGTATACTCCCTGCTTTATTTAAGGAGCCCAAAACTGTACACAAATTTACAAGGATCCTAGGACATCTTTATTCCTGTACTCAAACCCTCTCATAGGCTAACGTACTATTTGCCCTTTTTGTTTATTGAACCTTTCAGTGACTTATGTACAAGGGCATATTTTCCAATCTGTCACCATTTTTTTTAAAAATAGTTTTTGTTTAGTGCACTGAGTTGACCTCACATTTTTCCATATATCCATTCTGCCATGTTTTTGCCTGCTCGCTTCATTGACTGTGTCCCCTTGAAGCTTCTTTACATCCTTCACTGTACTGACAATCCCATCTAGTTTTCTATCATTGGCCAAATCATTATGTAGATTTTTAATTGCTGGAACCCAAGAACTGATTCTTACGATACTCCACGTATCATGCTTAACAACCTGAGAATGACCCACTGATTCCCACTCTTTACTTTTTATGTGTTAACTGGCTTTCAATCCATGCCAGTAAATTACCCCCAAATGTGCTGTAGCCATGTTGACCAATCTCCTGTGTGGAAACATAAAAAAAACCCTGAAAATCCAAATCTTAATGCACCATATCCACTTTACATATTCTTAAAGAACCCTGGTAGATTAGTTAAATTTGATTTTACTTTCAGTAATCCATGCTAACTTTATTCCATTTCCATTTTTACTTTAACATGGATAAGCTTGATTGCATCCATTTCTCTGAATTGTTTCATTTTCCACAATGTTGTCACAATAGTCTCTTCCAATCCATTTTAGTCTGGGCTTATTATTTTTATTTTGCATCATCAACGTAAAATACTGCAAGGTGCTTCATGGGAGTGATTGTGCCAAATTTTGACCAGAACCACATCAATTGGTCAAAAGTGTCTTAAAGGTGATGAGAAGTAAACAAACTGAGAGTTCTGGTTAGAATTCCAGAGCTTGCGACCTCAGCAGCTGAAGGCATAAGATAAGATTTCTTTATTAGTCACATGTACATCAAAACACTGTGAAATACGTCTTTTGCATAGTGTTTTGGGGGCAGCCCACAAGTGTTGCCACGCTTCTGGTGCCAACATAGCATGCCCACAACATCCTAACCAGTACGTCTTTGGAATGTGGGAGGAAACTGGAGCACCCGGAGGAAACCCAAGCAGACATGGAGAGAACATACAAACTCCTTACAGATAGTGGCCGGAATCAAACCCGGGTCACTGGCGCTGGAATAGCATTATGCTAACCACTACACTACCATGCCTGCCTATGCTTGCCAATGTGGGAAGCATGAGACTAGAATTGGAATAGTGCAAAAATTGAGTTTGTAGAGATGGCTGGAGTGAGGTGGTTGGAAGTATTTGAAAATAAGGATGCAGAATTGGACACTTAAAACATTTCAGACCCCAATATAAGGGTGATGGTTGAACTAGTATATTTAGTGAACGTTGTATAAGTTGGTGAATGGCACAGGCCTTTTTATAACATTCCTGCTCCCAAATTGGTCTTACTACTTTCTTGAGAATAGAGAGATTTTTCATCTACCCAAGTCCCTGTTTCTTTTTTTGTGCCCAAACAGCTGAAATTTGCATTGATACATCACTTTGAATGTAGGAAAACATTCCAAGCTACTTGAAGGGTATAATCAGGGAGCTGGCAGTGGATAGATTTTGCTTCCATAGCCAGTGATATGGAGGTCAGTATGTTGATGCTGGCTTAAATGAGACCAATAGTCAAACCTGGCACTGCCCCACAGCCTAATTTTGATTATCTCTCCAGTGCAGTGTGCCTTCATTTGGTTGAAATCTTAAACCATCTGCACTTAAATAGTCAACATAAAAATTCTAATCTCTTCCTTTTAAGGGAGGACTGATGTAGATTCCTTCCTGCCTCAAAACACATCTACTTGCTATATTTTGGTTTACGCTCAAGAATGAGTGCATAATATTAGCTGACGTTAAGGAGTCTTTGCATTAAATGTTGGAATTTCTTACCTTGACAGATTATTACTGGTGTCTGGTGTTAATGGTTCAACCAGTATCGCTAAAATCAGATTATATAAAAATGAACTACTCAGATAATGGAAATCAGAAATAAAAACAAAAAAGTGCTGGTAATACTTAATAAGCCATCCTGTATTTGTGGAGAAAAATTGTGAATGTTTAAGGTTGAAGAATATTAACTGGTGACAAAGTCTGTAGTTGTCTCCACCGATGCTGCCCGACTTGCTGAGTATTCTTAGCATTTTCTACTTTTATTTCACTAAAACGTTAGCCATTATCACATTGTGGAGACTTTTGTGTGCAGATTGGCTGTTCCATCAACTATATTATGGTAGTGGCGATACTTCAGAAGTAGCTCATTGATTTTGTTTTTTCTAAATTTATAAAAGTTGTTTTGCAAATGCTTTTGGGTACAAATGTAAATCTAAATCTTCACTTGCGTTAGTTCCACGCCAAACAGTGCTGTTACTTTCTTGATCATTGGTGCAATTATTTAAACAGCTGATTCTTCTATTATTCTTCTAACATAATTTTTGTCATTTTACTTGTGTTGTTCTTGGGTCTTGCGGCAAAAATGATTGTAGATAATGTGAAGCAATATGTCTCAGGTCCCCTACAGTTGTTAGACGCAGGGTGATTTGCCCATTCCCTTCATAGCTAACCTGCTGCATGAATTGAATCTGGGCGAGGTCTCTTGTCTCCTGATAGGACACATAAGGTTTTTGTATTAGGGACGCAAGGGTTGGAGGTAAGGATGTGGCCTAAATTCAGTTTAAGGAGTCTGTTGTCTAAGCACAGCTTGAAAGCATTGACTGTCCAGTATTCTAACTCATCCATCTGTGAACATTAACCTGTCAGCCCAGTAACTCAAAAGCTTTGTTCAGTTGTCACCAAACCAGATAAGTGCCTTCCTGTAATTGGTCTGTGCGTTCCTTTGAATAATAGTTGTGCTTCAGCTCATTGTGTTTCTATAAATTATTAGTCCATGACTGTTAATATGTCAAGTCAATGCCTGTTGTGAATTCCCTCCTTCCTCAAGCTAAATTTAATTGCTATATTTTGGTCCACAATCAAGGATTTCAGTGCATAATTTTAGCTGACACTGTGGGAGTTAAGGCTTTATGTATTGGAATTGCTCCCCTAAACCTCTGCAGTTCTCACTCCTCTAAGATGCTCATTAAAACCTACTTTGAACACTTTTCTCACTTATACCTTATGAGTCTTAGTCATCAAATTTTGTTTGATAATCCTATTACACACCTTGATATATTTTATTGCATTAGTGCTGTATAAATGCAAGTTATGTGCTGTATTATTAGCTTTGGATGAGGTGTTATACTGAGGACCTGTTCGGGTGGATGTTAAAGAGCCCAGAGCACCATTGTGGAAAAAAGCAGCAAGTTTTCCCATCATTCTAGGCAGCATTCCTCCCTCAGCCTTTTGTATGTGCAAGAAAGAAATCACATTAGCTTGTTGGTATTTGTGTGAGGCATTTGTAGGCAAATTGGATGCTCTGTTTGCCCACATTAAGTCTCTTAACTGCTAACTATATAATTCATTATATTTGAAACATTTCAGGATGTTTCCTAGAGGCAAGATCAAAGTGATGTATAAATGGAAAGCATAGTTAGTTACTTTGGAGATTGCTGCTGTAACTTTTATTTTAAATTTAAATCCTAATTCTCCATCTTCCTTTCCATTTTCTTGTTCACCACCACAAATTCCCTGTGTGGATTAAGATATCTCTATTAGTCACATGTACATCGAAACACAGTGAAATTGCATCTTTGCGTGGAGTGGTCAGAACTTAGTGAGTGGTCTGGAATGACATGTCTTATCCACTTCTTGTTTCTCTGAGCATTATCTAGACATTGTACAGTGAGTGGTACACTCAAGTTTGGAAACCTGTGACGCAGCACCTTCCATCAACAACAAGCCTAAGGTGGTTGCTGCTGCATTGGTGCTGTCGTACAATATGGTTGGTGCAGGATGTGATGCCTCAATGGCTGTATAATTTGTAACTGCTGAAGCTTTGATTTCTTTGTTCTGATTTTCTAGGCTGAGCGGAAGCTGTGAGTGTGAACCTGTTATAATTCAAGATGCTTCCAATCTTTCTGTTAAATAAAAAAGAACAAACTCACCTTCTGAATGCAAACCCATGTACCATACAAACTGAACCTTGGTCTTGTGTGCGTTGTGCTAGAGTGCATGTGTTGTTACCTTTACTTTGGGAATATAATAGGCTGGAGACTATCTTTCTGATCTCTAATCGAGAATCCAATCTAGAACAACTTGGACCAAAAAAAAATCAGTGCCTAAGGAATGAGTGATGTCAGCATTTAAAATGGCTTGTAATTCTCAATCTACTCTTGGAATTCTGTTTTGCTTTAACTAATTTTATGTAAGCAGACAGCTTTGGACTTGTAGAATGGTTGGCTCACTGCAGTGATCCCACTGCGGTGTTATAGGTATGACTCATCCAATTGTAGTACTCAATAAATTGGTCTTGTGTCAGGTCGATGAAAGACTTATCCATCTAGTCTCATCCCCATACACTTTGTCAAGTCCTGCTATTTATCCCCTTCATTTTTGTCCAATCCCCTTTGAGTCATAGTTGAATTTGATTCCACCATTCTTATGGGCAGTGCATTCATATCATAACTTGTCTAAAGAATTGTCTCCTTGTATAATTGAACTGGGCTTCAGAAGTTAAGCCATGAGAGGACTGAGCTATTTTGTCAATATTGAGCAAAGATGAAGTGAAGAGAAGCTTGAATTTCCACATTAACCTGCGGCGATACCCAGGGAATGTTTCTGCGGATGTATATCTTGGCTGCCTCTTTATACAAATATGGTTTCCTATTAAATGCTGAAATACCAGATCAAACAATCGAGCCAACTTGCCATAGACATCTCGGCTCCATTCTCAGCTTGTGGGCTTAAGAAAAATAACAGCTTACATTTTAACTGTAACTGGTTTGGAGAATCATGTATCTGCAGTGTTACAGTTTGAAACAATTGGCTTGCTACACTAGGTTCTGTTGGTCTGTTATTGTGTATTGGTATCGAGGTAATGTCTCTCAGGCTATCTGAATCCTGAGCTTGACTCTTACATATCTCCCATAGCAGATTTTTTTGTGTGTCCCATCTTCCTCGTGCATGTTTTCTGCCATCCTGCAGCTGATTTCCAAATCTGAAATTGTTTCCTGGCTTTCTCAAGTTAAGAATTAAAAAGCATCACGGATGATATCAATTTGCTTCCTATCCAATGTGCAGGAGCACTTTCCAGCAGACAGTGGGATGGGCAGTCACAAATTTATCTTTGCCCCTGGTTTTCACTCCTATTCCTGTTTGTCATCTCTGTGCTCGCTCTTCATACCATTATGTAAAGATTAAAAAAAATTTTTTTTTTTAATTTAAATTTTAACAGGCCCTTCCGGCCCAACGAGTCTGTGCCGCCCATTTTAAACCCAAATTAACCTACCCATACGTCTTTGCAATGTGGGAGGAAACCGGAGCATCCGGAGGAAGCCCACGCAGACACAGGAGAATGTACAAACTCCTTACAGCGACGGGAATCGAACCCTGATCGCTGGCGCTGTAATAGCGTCATGCTAACTGTTACGCTACCGTGCCGCTGATTGGATGTTGGATCAACTTCCACATACACAATACTGATGTCCAATTCTGCTTCATCTCTCATACCTCTGCACTGCTGCTGAGTTTGTTGTGACATACTGCAGTGAAACAGGCCCTTTAGTTCACTAAGTTAGTGCCGCCCATATACCACCCATTTACACTAATCTTACATTGATCCCACTTTTTTTATTCTCACATTCACATCAATTCACTAAGATTCTACCACTCACCTACAAAAAAGGGGACACTTACGGTGGCCAACTAACCTACTAACCCACACATCTTTGGGACATGGGAACTGGTGCACCCAGAAGAAACCTGGGCAGTCAGAAGGAGAATGTGCAAACACCACACAGACAGCACCTGATGTCTGGATTGAACCTGGTTCTCTGACACTGTGAGGCATGCCTGAACCAGCTGCACGACTATACCATCCCAAATTGCACAGATACTGGTTCGTCTAGTGCTCCCATAATCAGCAGGAGTCATTTTCAACATCTAGTCTTGAAAGAGCTGCAATTTCCTGAAGCCAAACATCAAAACCAATTTTTTTGGTTCCGCAGCATCTATAGGTCACTGCCAGTGGCTGAACTAGTCTGTTTCAAACTTTATTTAAACTTCAAGTCCCCATCATCAGCAAAACCATCCATGTGTACCTCAGTAACATTTCCAGATTCCTCCTCTACCTCCTTTGATTGGCTGCAGTAACCCTTCCCTGTTGCTTTTTCACCCAGGATATTATTTTGATGTTCTCCAGGCTGGCTTCCAGCCTCTAAGGACTTTTGTAAAATCCTGTCTGTTCTGCCCACGTTGTCATATTCACTCATCACCCCATACTTGTTAACCTATGTTGAGTCTGAGTATTTAAATTCCTTTGCGGCAACATCTTCATATTTCTCAAATTTCCTTCCCTTCTCATCCTGCTATTGACATCTGTGCACTCATTTGCCTTAGCCAAAATCTCATTCTCCTCATAATCCATAAGATCTTCCTTAAACCCAGTTCTTTCTTTAAACCTTTGTGCAATATTGAGACCTTTTCTAAGTTGATGACGCTTATTAATACGTTGTTGATTATTGGGTTAATTTTCAAATGAGAGGTCTGTTTAGCATCTGTATACTGTTTGGTTTGTTCAGGGCCTCGGGTTGCAGCTGATCATTTTATAATGGAAATTCTCATGGGTCTCTAGTACTCATTAAATTAATTAGTTAAATTAATGTTTAAAGTCCTAATCATGAAATTCCCATGTGGTAAATTTAGGATCACAATGCAATTACTTTATGGTAGTTAAACTACCCTAGATTGCATATATATTAAGATTAGGTGGTCATATTAGAGGTCAGAGGATATTCAGATCAAATATGTAAGCATAGTTCAGTCCCCAATTTAAGATGTACATTCTGTCCTTATTTATTTTCCTATGATGGAATCTTCTGTCCAAAGATATAATGCAATTGGCTGTGTAAATTGCAACTCTGTAATTACACTTTTTACCAGTGATAGGAATGGAAATGACGTGCTGAAGTAGAAAAAAATGATTAGGAAAGTAGTTATGTAGGATTTGTAATATCAATTTTTATTTTTCCTTTTCCTCCAGTCCCTCAAAATATATCAGGCATTCATTTTCAAACATATTTTCAAAAACTCTTGACCAGAACATAAGAAAAAAAATCAAAGGATGGGAAGAAAAAAAATCAAAGGATGGGAAGAGGTTATTCGGGCTGGAGGTATGAAAGCACTTGGGTGATGGGAGGAATTGATTTCAGTCCAACATGATCAATGAAAATCTAAACTTTAAAAAAAAAATCCCTGCTCCATTTATCCCTGAGAAATACAGCACCTTTCATTGGCCTACATATGACCCAAACTACTTTACGACCAAATAAGTACTTTAGAGGTACTGTATATTGTGTAGGAAAGAAAGCCATGAGTTTACACATGGAACAAGGCCCCAAAAACAGCAATGTGAACTTCTCAGATAATGTTTTAGTGATGTTGATATTGGCCATTCCTGGGTAATGAACAGGTTCTGTTTTTACAGACATCTGTAAGTCGATTTTGTCTGTAAGTTGGAAAATGCACAAAAATCACTCTGTACAGTATTGTAATGAATGGCATCAAAAGCACATAAGACTGATGAGAAAGAGCAATTACTAAAGGTGGAGAGAGAGTTTTGGAGGGGGGGCGAGTTCTGTCAGATTATATTATGGGAGCTTAGTCATATATGGGTGTCCATTAGTAGGGTGTTCGTAACTCAGGGCTGGCCTGTGAATGGATAAATTTTAGTCATGATACCAGAGAGAACATCTATTCTCTTCAAATATGTTTTGGAAGTATCAGAATCAGGTTTATTATAACAACAAATGTCATGAAATTTGTTGTTTTGTGGCAGCAGTACGGTGCAAGACATAAAAAACAAACAGTGCAAAAGAGGAAGAACAAGCTAGTTCATGGACTGTTCAGAAATCTGATGGCAGAGGGGAAGAGGCTGTTCCTGAAACATTGAGTGTGAGTCTCCAGGATCCTGTACCACCTTCCTGATGGTGAGGGTCCTTAATGATGGATGCTGCCTTCTTTTGAGGCACCACCTCTTGAAGATGTCCTCAGTGGCATGGAGAGTTGTGCCCATGATAGAGCTGGTTGAATCTACAACCCTCTGCAGCCTCTTTTAATCCTGCACCTTGGAGCATCCAAACCAGGCAGTGATGCAACCAATCAGAATGCTCTCCACTGTATATTTGTAGAAAGTTGCAAGAGTCTTTGGTGACATACCAAATCTCCTCAAACTCTTAATGAAGTAGAGCTGATAGCATGCCTTTGTGATTGCATCCATGTCTTGGGTCCAGGATAGATCCTCTGAGATGTTGACGCCCATGAACTTGAAGCTGCTCACCCTTTCCACTGCTGACACCTCAATTAAGACTGGTGTGTGTTCTCCTGACTTCTCCTTCCTGAAGTCCACAATCAATTCCTTGGTCTTGCTGACGTTGAGTGCGGGGTTGTTGTTGTGACACCATTCAACCAGTTGTTCTATCTCATTCCTGTACACCACCTCATCACCATCTGAGATTCTGCCAATAACAGCGGTGTCATCAGCGAATTTATAGATGGTGTTTGAATTGTATTTAGCCACACAGTCTTGAGTGTAGAGAGAGTAGAGCAGTGGGCTAAGCAAGCATCCTTGAGGTGCGCCTATGTTGATTATCAGCGAGGGGGAGATGTTATTACCGATCCGCACTGACTGTGGTCTCCCGATAAGGAAGTCAAGGATCCAGTTGCAGAGGGAGGTACAGAGGCCCAGGTTTTGAAGCTTGTTGATACTGAGGGGATGATGGTGCTGAACGCCGAGCTTTAATTGATAGACAGCAGCCTGACTGCTGTTGTCTAAGTGCTCCAAAGCTGAGTGAGGAGCCAGTGAGATTGTCTGCTGTAGACCTGTTGTGGCAGTAGGCAAATTGCAGTGGGTCCAGGTCATTGCTCAGACAGCTGTTAATTCTAGTCACGACCACCCTCTCAAAGCACTTCATCACAGTAGCTGTGAGTGCTATGTGGTGATGGTCCTTGAGGCAGCTCACCCTGCTCTTTTTGGGCACTGGTATGATTGATGCCCTTTTGAAGTAGCAGTGAGAGATTGTTCTTGAACACTCCAGCTAGTTGGTTGGCTCAGATGTTCATTACCCTGCCAAGTATACCATCGGGGCCTGATGCCTTGCGAGTGTTCACCCTCTTGAAGGATGTTCTGACGTTGGCCTCTGAGGCAGATATCGTAGGGTCGCCAGATGCTGGGGGGATTTGCACAGGTGTAGTGTGATTCTCCTTTTCAAAGCATGCACAAAAGGCATTGAGCTCATCAGGGAATGAAGCATCACTGCCATTTATGCTGTTAGGTTTTGCCTTATAGGAAGTAATGGCTGCACCTGTCATGCTTCAGATTGTCTCCAACTTCACACGGAATTGCCTTTTCGCTCTCAAGATGGCCTTCCATAGGTAGCACCTGGACTTCTTGTAGGGTTCTGGATCACTGGTCTTGAACGCCACAGATCTAGCCCTCAGCAGACTGCATATCTCCTGGTTCATCCGGGGCTTCTGGTTTGGGAAAACTTGATATGATCTTGACGGCACACATTCATCCACACAAGTCTTGATGAAGTCGGTGACAGCTGTGGCATATTCATTCAGATACGAAGATGAATCCCTGAAAATGGTCCAGTCCTCTGATTCAAAGCAGTCCTGTAAACACTCCTCCACGTCCCTTGACCATACCTTCACAGTCCTCGCCACTGGTGCTGCAGTCCTCAGTCTCTGCCTATATGACGGGAGTAGAAGTACAGCCAGGTGATTGGACTTGCCAAAGTGCGGGCGTGGGATGGCACAGCAAGGGTCCTTGATGGTGGTGCAACAGTGGTCAAGTGTGTTGGCTCCTTTGGTTCCACAGGTGACATGTTTGTGGTAGTTTGTCAGAGACTTCTTCAAGCTAGTCTGGTTGAAGTCCTCCGCGATGATCGGGAAGGCATCAGGGTACGCTGTCTCTTGACTGCTGATCACGGTGCTCAGTTCCTCCAGTGCCAGCTTGACATTTGCCAGGGTGGAATGTACATCACTACCAGGATAATGGTGGAGAACTCTCTCGGCAGATAAAACAGACGACAGATGTTCCAGGTCAGGGGAGCAGGACTGAGACTGGATTATGTGCTCAAGATTGGAATGGAGATTGAGCTAGCAATCTTTTCACTCAGCCACTACTGCCACTGAGCCACAGCTTTATTTCTACAAGCAACCTCCACTTTTTTTTAACTTTTTGTAATTTGTAACTTCAGAAAATTGACAGTCAAGTTATTTTACTGCGCTGCAGCTGAAATTGTCATCAGGTGAGTGAATCCTCATTCCTCTTGTATTGGCTAAGGCTAACTTCTTTCGCACCTTCTTCCCCCAGTTCATCACTCCGCTACAGCTAACAGTGCAAACTTGGAATTGAACTCGGTGCACACCTCATTTTCTTATTGTGTGACACTTAATTAGTTTAGCTGTTGCAAAGCTGAGCCTTTTCAGATGCCTTTAATGTGTCATCTGAAAGATTTGTTGATTGTGGAGGCTTTAAAGATGTCTATCACCTATTCTCTTCAGGTTGGGGCATCAGTATTTGATTGTATTTGGCATGTGGCAGTGCAAGTTGTCACAGATGGCTGTATTTTATCACAAAATCATTTAAATTAACATTCAGCGAAATCTGGGTTAGGCAATAAAGCTGAAAAGTTGTTTTTAGTGTAGTGTAATCTCTAACAAAATTACTGTGCATACTGTGGAGATTTGCATTAATGTGAATATATTTTTGTCAATTTTCCCTTGCAGCCACTGGAACTGCTTGGAGTAAACTATTGAATTCAAGATCACAAACCAGGTGGTCATGGGAGAACTTGTCACCTTGTACTGTCTGACTGTTCTGACTTCACCTATAATAGATGTTTGCAGATTGAAGACAAAAAATGAACTGCTGGAAGAACTCGGTGGGTCGACCAGCATCTGTTGGGGGGGGAAGGAATTGTCAACTTTTTTGGGTCAAGACCTTCAGCTGAGCTCCTCCAGCAATTTGTTTTTTTTTGCTCCAGATTCCAGCATCTGCATTCTCTTGTGTCTGCAGATTAGAGACAACTGGTTTGACGTGTTTCAGCCCATGCTTCAGATCAAGGCTAGAAAGTTCCATTCGTAAAAGTCTGCTATAATCACTGCAGAAAAAAAATCATTTTATGTATGTTAATGCTTGGAATGAAAATGGCTAGAACAGCCTGTTTGAAGTGGCCTAAGGCTGAAGTCTGCAGTCTCTCTTTTTCTCACTTCACGTTTAAATCAAACACTGCTGCATACAAGGGAAACTACTGAATGCAGCATCAACACTGGATCCAATCCAGAAATGGTCTACCACAGGCCTGTATAGAAATAGGAGGAGTTGAATGAGTTTTCCTCATTCCTCACCTGCACTGAAGGCGTATGGGATATTGGCCTTCATAAGTCGGGGTATTGAATGCAAGAGCAGGGAGGTTATGCTCCAACATTACAAAAACATTGGTTGGACTTCAGCTGGAATACTGCGCACAGTTCTGGTCACCACACTATAGGAAAGATGGAGAGGATGCAGAGGAGATTCACCAGGATATTGCCTAAGATGGAGCACTTTTGTTAAGAGGAGAGGCTACATCTGTTTTGTCTGGAGGAGAGGAAGAGGTATATAAAATTATGAGGGGTATAGACAGGGTAGACTGCAACAAACTTTTCCCCTTATCAATAGTGAATAAAACCTGAGGACATAGATTTAGAGTAAAGAGTAAGAGATTTAGAGGGAATCTGAGGAAGATTTTTTTTCAATCGGAGAACGGGGAGTACCTGGAATGCACTATTGGAGAGAGTAGGGGATGCAAAGTCTCTGATAGCATTTAAGAACTATCTATCCAAGCATTTAAGTTATCTAGGCGTGGAAGGCTACGGGTCAGGTGCTGGAAGATGGAATTAACATGGATGGGTGCCCATTGATCAGTATGGATCTGGTGGGCTGAATGGCCTTTTACTGTGCTATGTGACTCTATAATGTTTACTTTGTACAGTGAAAACATGATGTTGAGTAGAGGTCTTACTAAAACACAGTTAGAATCAAGGTTACAAGTTTTCAGTATCTCAGGTGAGCAGCAATTCTTGATTTGATGAATATGTACTCAGACCACAGGCCACTTCAGTGTTTACAGAAATGAAACTTTGCACAGAGATCTGATTTGTGAAATTAAGTCTTGGCAACCAACAAAGGTATTTATTGTTCACAAGTTAATCCTGAAAGGGCTGTTGTTGACATGAGAAGCCAGCTGTGTTTGTATAGAGGTGCAGATACCTAGGGAATGATTTGCATTGAATTCTGTATGAATGGGGACAGTTTTGGGAAGATGGGGGACATTGGTTATGGCAGCATTCAGGGTGATTGAAGACTTGACATTGAAATCACACACAAGAATATTTGTAAGAAGTGGCTTCAGGCAAGTGAGAGTTAGTGTCTGAGGGGTTTTTCTTGACACTCCCCAGAACTACAAACAAGTGGGTTTCATTGCAAAAGATTTAAGTATTGTCATCTTGGCTGATGAAATCTTAAGCTCACAGAAGGATGTCATTTGGTCTGTTGTGCTTGTGCGGGCGTTATGAAGGATCTATTTAATCAGTTAGTCTCACTGATCTGTTACTCCCCCATTGGCCCTGCACATTTTTCATGTTCAAGAAAATATCCAATTCCTTTTTGAAAATTACAGTTTCAGGCAGTGTATTCATTAGGGAAGCTTTATATTTTATTATATCCTCTGCAATGTTTTGTGGTCAAAGGTATCATTGCTGGGATTTCAGTGAATCATATTTGAGGATATAATGAATTTCCACAGTGTTAAAAATTAAGAGAAAACAAATGGAAAAGAATTCCAGTTTTGGGAACTAAATACTTTTGAGACCAAATCTTTCTTGTAGGATATGTGAACATTTTTATTTTCTAACTCCAAATGTCTATCTCCTCCCAACCTTGGCTGTATAATACCTGATTCTCTTCAGTACCGGGTATCCATTAGGTTGGTTGTGAAATCAAGTGCCCATTTGTTTGTAGTGGTTCTGATTGGCACCAACATCCCAGGACACACTTTAGAGTGGATGGAGCTTTGTTGATACCCTGGTCAACTGTTTTCTTTGAGTCAACACAAAAAATACAACAGCTTAACAGTTATTAAACTTTTTGCTGCTTATTTTGTCTTGCTATGCCCACTGAGCATTGGGTTTGCCTGTGTAACAATGAAATTCTTCTGGGGGTAGCATGAGGATGTGACAGCAATTAATACAACTTTATTCTTCAGAACCATATGCAAACACAATTCCACAACCCATGAGTAAAGCTCTTCCAGTTTTGTGCTGTTCTCCTTTAAGGTTCTCCTTAAAACCTGTTTTCCGACCAAATTTTCTTTCTCCTGTTAAATTCTTAGGTAACTGTGTTGTATCTTGTTTGACAATCCTATGCTTTAGGAAGGATTTGTTTGTCTTTGTTGTCTTCTGCGTATTCCTGGAATGAGGGAGTTGCCCTACAAGGAGAAAATGAAAAGGATGGGGAGTTTTTTAGAGAATGAAAGGTGATCTTGCTGAAATTTAAGGTTCTGAAAGGGATAGCCATAGTAATTGCTGAGTGGCTGTTTTCTGAGGCTGGAGATCTTGAAGGGGACATAGGCTTAGGTGATGGACTTGGCCATTTAATCTGAGGTAAGGAGGAATTTCTTTAGGAGTTGTAAATTTTTGGAGTTCTCTGCTCATTGTGGATATTCAGTTAAGTGTGTGGAAATGAGATCATTAGAGATTTGGATATGGGGATAGGGCAGGAAAGTGTACTTGAAGTATGATGAGATTGGCAGGCATGGTAGTGTAGCGCTTAGCATAACGCTATTACAGCGCCAGCGACCCAGGTTCAATTCCGGCCACTCTAAGGAGTTTGTACATTCTCCCTGTGTCTGTGTGGGTTTCCTCTGGGTGCTCTGATTTCCTCCCACATTCCAAAGACGCACAGGTTAGGAAGTTGTGGGGGTGCTGTGTTGGCGCCAGAAGCGTGGCGACACTTACGGGCTGCCCCCAGAACAGACTATGCAAAAGATGTATTTCACTATGTGTTTCGATGTATATGTGACTTATAAAGACATTTAAATGTGGAGTAGGCACAAGGGGCCATTTGGCCAAATCCTTTTTCCTCTTTCTGTTTGCTTTTCGAGTTTGATATTATATTTTTGGGAGGCCATTGGAGATAGGAGTTGTCCTGCACTGTGGAAGTTTTGAGGACTGATGAACTGAAAATGATTGATTTAGATAAATTTGTAATTTCACCGAATGTCACCAGTATGTCCCAAGCAATGCCATTTTTATGGTTTTTACTGAAACTGTCTCTGCCAAGACTTTGTTTCAAGAGAACATTTTCATCTGAACTCTTTGCTAAAGGTATTGATTTTTGCCTTTAGTTCCATGGGTTATGGCTATTCATTTTTTTCCAGTTCTTTTATTCATATGAGCCTAGATAATTAATGTTGTCAGCTATACAGAAGTCACAGCCATATTCTAACCTGCTTTTGATGTGTTTTTTTAGCAGGAGGCATGATAGCAGCTATTGGTATTGAGACCAATTGCATTCACAGCTATACCAGCGTCTACAGTGTTATAGCTACAAACATATGCTGGTGGGATTCAGTGTAAATTTGTGGTCGTAATACCAGAGTATTGGTATGATGCTCAACCACAGAGATAACACCATTGAACCCTTTCCAGTTGTCATTCAGAATTCACACTGGTTTGCTTCCAGCTGGAAACAGTTCAGAGTGGAAGCCGCCTCTCCACTACTCCACAGCTTCCCACCCCCCCTTCCCCAGAAAGAAAAGTGGTAAGATTCCCTTGGTCCTCACATTTCGCCCCACCAGCTACTACATCCAAGATATAATCCTTTGCCATTTTTGTAACTTCAATATGATCCCACCACCTGTCACATCTTCCCTGCTTTCTGCAGGGACCACTCTCTGTGACTCTCTGGTCTGCTTATCCCTTCCTGCTCACCCCTGCACATCCCCTGGTACTTTCCCATGCAAATGTGGTATAAAACCTGTTCTTTCAGCTTCTCCCTCACCACCATCTGGTACCTAAACAGCCCTTTTGAGTGAGGCAGAGAGTCACTGGCACCTCTGCCAACCTGGTCTGCTGCATTTGATGCTCACAATGTTACTTTCTCTTCATTGGAGAAACCAAGAGCAGACTAGCTGACCATTTTGTGGAGAACTTTTGCTCTCCACAACAGCCATCTTGAGCTTCTGGTTGCATGTCATTTTAGCTCTCCTTCCCACTTCCACACCACTCTGTTTGTCCTCTGCATTCTCCATTGCTATTGTGAGCCAAATGCAACTTGGAAGAACAATGTGTTCTATTCTGCTTGATTACCTTATAACCCAATGGTATGAACATTGAATTTTCTGAATTCAGGTAGCCCACATCCCCAGTGTTCTCCTCCCACACACACTCACCTATCCACCTAGGTTTCTTCTCCCTTTGTTCATCTTTCCTAACCCCTCTTCCTTCCCCACCTGGTTCCTTCTGCCCATAATTCTCCCTTCATCTAGCTTCACCTACCAGCCCTCCCTTTTACAACTATATAGTGGCATTCTTTCCTCTTCTCCCTCAGTCCTGATACAGGATCCTGACCCAAAACATTGACACACAACTTTTGTCACTACAGATGCTGCTTGTCTCACTGAGTTCTTCCAGCATTCTGTTCTTTGTTCCATATTCCAGCATCTGCCGTCTCTTTTGTCTACAGTGTGAGTACCTTGGCTGGTGCTGTTTTTCTTGCTCATGGGCTTCTTGGAGCACATTCCCTTCTTTTCTGGCTGAGGTTTTCTAATCTGCTCATGCACACTAAAGAACAAAACTGGCTTTTTCTATTTCCTGTGTGCACTTTGTTTACCACTGGTGAGGATGCTAGAAATGGTCTTTTATCTGACCTCTAGACACTTTAAGTTATACCATGCACAGTTCTTCACAAGTGATGCAAAAATTCTATTACCTGCAGTCCTGTGCAGATTATGGGTTGCTCCACATGCTTAACCTGGGACAGACTTGATACTGCACCTGTAATAGGACAGTTTTGTCTCTTGAAACAGGAAAAACAATATGACAGATCTGTATCTTAAGTTTGTCTATCCACCTTGATTCTGAAGCCTTTGTCCATTCCTGACAAATATGTCTGTCTGAATTTAAAACTTCATGCGATTCCCAGGCATCAGAATTTTGACAGAAAGATGTAGGAGTACCTTGATAATTATTTTGCACAGTGATCAGTGCAAACTCCACCTTTTTACATGTAGGTTCTGTGCCTTGTGTTTGTTTCTAGTGGAAGCACCAACCAGCCTTACCAGTTTCTGGAACTCTCTCCTGAATCTTCTCATCTTCATAAGCCAATCTATCACACTATTTATGTAGTATAAATGCAAGCTGTTTGTTATATAGGTGGATTTCCAGAATTTACACTAAAGTGAGTATTTATGGACTGCACCTGGTCACTGATAAGGCTGACCATGGTGGTCTTGGGGCAACCATGGTTGGCAGTAAATGTGGCAATGACAGTGGTGCCCATATTCTGCTGAGAATTTTTATCAAGGTCTTCAACCTGAAATACTAACTTTGCTCTTCTATCCTCAGGTGTTGTGGGACCTGCTGAGTGTTTCTACAACTTTTTTTTTTACTTGAAATGTTTTTAAAATGGTTATCTCAAGGGACATTCCTGATTTTGGGTTGGTATCTTGGGACAAATTTATAAATTTACTGTTTGAAATTTTTAAATTCATTGCCCATTGTTGAGTAATCTTGGAGAACCAGCAACCTTCCTGTATGCAAGTAAGGATTATCAATTAACTATTAGGCTGCTGGAGGCATCCCAGATGATCACGTTATCTAAACACATCTGTATCTGTAATTTATTCACGTGCAGGTCAACAGGTGTCACTGGAGAATAATTGGTAGTAGTAAGTCTGGGATGATTTTCCAAGACCTACTCCAGAGACACTGAGGCTAATTGTGGAACCCTGAGATTAGCCAGCCTAAAGCAGGAATGAGACTTGGTCCTTCTGGCTGCACAGATCAAGTCATATCGATGCCATCATCCTTGGATGTCACTGGGAGTGCCATACTTTTCACTTAAAACAAAATATTCCAGTTGCCTGGTGAATGAATAAGACTGCTATTTTGATGGCTTTGCTCCAAGGTTACATCAGTATAGTAACTCCAACCAGCTTGAACTGTCAGAATGATGCGTGTGCAGAATACTGTGCAGTGGCTAATACTATTTGGCTTTGTTACAGCACAGTTGCTCATTTTAATTGTGCCAATTGCATCCATCGTGTAGACAGCACTAACACCACTTCACAATATAGCTGTAATGTTCAAATTGTCCTCAGAGTAGTGGCACATTGTAATGATGTGACTGATATCAGTTTGGAAAAAAACTCATCCTGAAAAAAAATTATTTTATGTGTCTATGTGGAACAGAAAGTAATGTGTGTTGTAATTTTGAAGGATAACTTTTAACACAGTGCAAAATATAAATTTTCTTTTATCAGAATAATGGTATATTTAAAGGTGATTCTGTTTTGCCTTTTGTTAAACCAGTTTTTTTCCATTCGTTCAGCTTTAAAGAGAACCATCCAGACCAACACATTTGAATCCAAGTACTAGAGATATTTTGAAGACCTGATTGGTTTAAACACTGCAGTATCTCAGGATGATTGTACCAGCTTATCATACCAATACAGTTAAGTTGGTACAGATTTCATTAGGTGTGTACAGAAGGATGAGAAAGATGATGTGTTCGATCAATACATTCAATATCTTTGGGACTAAGCTATTGAATCCTCTATTAACAATCATAGGAGTTAGCCATTGAGTGATGACTACTTGGGTTTGTCAGTGCAGTCAGCACTATTACCGTTTGTCAGAAGTTTGTTTAAAGTTCAGTCCCTGCACACTAGACAATGAGCACTTCACCTAAGTCACTAGTTTAGTGCATGAGGTATTGAGTGAATGTTGCATCTTTGAATGTGCTACTTTGAGAGTCCATCTACTTTAGAAATTTAAGGTAGACTTTAGAGATCCTAGCCTGAAATTTCAGGCTTAGCCACTTGCTGGTAGCCTACCTACCAGACCCAGTTTTTCTTCCGTGAGTGTCCCAATGTGAAGTTTCCACAGAGAATATGGCTCTGACTTGATTGACAAGACTGTGAACAATGCAAGGTCGTAATGATGGCCATGCCTTTGGACAACCAGCTGTCAGTTGCTGAAGTGGTGCTACAGGTAGTGCTGCTGCTTCAGTTTCAGTAATCCGGATTTGATTCTGATAAATTGTCTGTGTGAAGTTTGAAGTGGGTTTCCCCTGGGGTGCTTCAGTTTCTTCCCATGTCCCAAAGATGTTCTGATTGGTAGGTTAATTAGCCACTGTAAATTACCCCAAAACAGGTGGGTGGTAAGACAATCAGGATGGAGTTCAACGTATGAAAGAGAATAGATTATAGAGAACTAAGTAGGGGAATGGGATTGGCACAGACTTGATGGCCTGAACAGCCTCCTATATCAGGTGAAAAAAATGAAATCAGTGAAGCCACACACTATCTAGTTCAGATAGTGTGTGGCTTCACTGATTTCGTTTTTTTTTGTTGGAGTATGACTGGCATTCACCTACATTCAAAAACATTCAATAACTATTAAAGAATAACTATACTATTACAAAAGTGAAAAAAGGGAAAATACTACAAAACAATTAAATGTTTAAATTAACTGAATATTTTAAAGGTTTGGCGACTGCAGGTATCATATCTCTCTCAAGCTGTTCCTCTTCATTGAGATGAATGGAGTCACTGAACCTCTAACCTGCTGCAAATTCAGCAAGCTTTTTTCCCAGTGGAACTGCTGGGAAACTACAGAAGTTTGTTTCATGAGTCCATTTCCCAAGCGCATTTGAAATAACAGTGGGGATCAGCTGTGTGGAACTTCAGGACTTCCACATCTGTACAGGCTGTCCCTGGGTTACGAACAGGTTCCATTTTTACAGACGTCCATGAGTCAGAAGGGACACAAAATCACTTGCTACAGTAACCATATCCCTACAGTACTGTAATAGATGGTGTAGAAGGGCTCCAATTAACCTGAGCATATACTTGTCTTCCCCTGCCTAGTTACAGTGGTACAGAATCAGGATGTTCCACACTCAATGGCTGGTTTTGATGGGCTTGAAGTATCAGCAGATATTACATTGTTTAATAGAGTATCATTGCACAAGTATCAGTAGAAGCGATTGCCTTGTCAATATCCAAAGCAACTTTCTCTTAAGTAGCCTCCCACAGTGAAACTGGCAGCCAGTGTTCTTAAGAGACAATGGTGTCTGATTACTGTGGGAAAGTTGCATGTAAACAGTTTTCTTTGCCCTCCTGGTTCTTGTTTGAATTTAATAATAATTATGGGAGCTCATTCACATGTACAGATGTCCATTAGTCAGGCGCTTGTAACCCAGAGAGGGCCTGTACCTGCCCTGCATGGGAGCTCCCAGTCCTGTACGGAAAGGTAAAAGCTAGCAGTTTAGAATTTAACCTGGAGTTGCTGGCTCCTTGGGTAAAATTTCAGACCCCGAGTAGATTGCATCATGTCTTTTCTGAGGCACCAGTGTCCTCTAGTTTTTTAACATTCTTGTGCAATCACTCGATTTTAAATTTGTCCAGTCTTTGATTGTTGGTCCTCCAGCTTCTTCCTCATTGTCTATGCACAACACCATGCAAAATAGAGTTGGAAAGGGTGCTGGGCTTCCTATTACATGTACAAAGTATCACAAAAGGTGCTACAGGTGTTACAGGGGAAGGGGGGAAGAAACAGTAAAATCAATAACAGCCATTGTCATTTGAACAAAGCTGAGTAAATCTGAATCAGTTCTATGCATGTTGTGTACAGGCAAGAATTACTCAAGTCCAATGCTCTTCATTTAAAGCACTTGCCTATACTTGATGCCTCGATTAACACATCAGGAATAGCTCTTTATACCAGCAAATAATGTTCATTTAGTGGAGCCACAAGAGACTGCAAATGCTGGAATCTGGAGCAAAAAAGCAGAAGGAACTCAGTGGGTTGAGCAGCATTTGTGGGGTGAAAGGAATTGTTCATTTAGTACCTTTCAAATATTTTCTAATGTCCTTTACAACCAATAATTTGCTTTTGTTCTGCAGTCATTGTTGTTTCGTAGGTAAATACAGCAGTCAGTCTGTTAACAGCCAGGTCCCACACACCGAAGGTGAGAAAATCAGCCAGTGTTTCGGTGTTGATTAAGAGAGCTATGGTATCTAGGGCATGAGGGACCTCCCATACTTGTCTGTGACTGGTACCATGTGTTTAAAATCCATCTGAAGGAATACACCCGGGCATGCTTTAATGTTTTGCCTGAAAGTTGTGACCTCTGAAAAATGGAGCACTCTGCCTTTTGCTGTGAAGTATTAGTGTAGATTCTGTGTTCAAAAGTGGAATTCACACCTGCACGCATCTGATTAAAGGTGAGAATATCACTACTGAGCCTCAGTTGAGTTATCTTAGAGGACGTCTGGCACAGAAAATGAGACCTAGGGCAGATAAGCCATGATCATAATGAATGGTGGGACAGGCTTAAGGGGTGACCTACTCTTATTTTCTTACTCTTTTGACCAACATCAATGGAACCATGACTTCACGTGGTTAGAACCAGGAGAAAAGAAAATTAAATGCAGCACAGTAGAGGATTGCAAGAAATCATTAATGTTTTTTTTCAGAGACGAGATAGGAAGTGGGAGTTTATAATTGCTTAGATCTTGGAAATGGCACAAAGTAAGTTATTCTAGACCAAGAGCTGGAAACTGGAATTAAAACTGGATAGTTCTTCTTTAGCTGATGTGGACTCAATAGCCTTTTCTAGTTGAAAAATCTCTGAAACATTTCAGTGAAAAACTGATAGAGGAATGATTAAGAAACATTATTCTTTTGATACCAAAAATATTCATTAAGAAAAATTCTAATTGTGAGCATTGCTTGCAAGGCCACCTTTTATTGTCCATTCCTAGCTGCCCAGAGGTGGTGGTGTTTGGCTACTTTCTCCTTGAATCTGTAGTGGCAGGTTTGATGGCAGTTAATGTGGGACTAAAGTCGCATGCAAGCCTGATCAAGTAAGAATGGTGGATTTCCTTTCCTATGGGATATTATTGAGCCAGTTGGGTTATTAATCCAGCATTTATGGCTATTGATACTAGCTTTTGATTCCACATATTTTAAAACTGAAGTCAAATTCTCAGACTGCTCTAGTGGGATTTGAGCAGCTGTTATTTGTCCAGACAGTTACTTATCCGGTCACGTAACAGCTAAATAAGTACATCCATACTAAATGTGATGATGTTGTAGTGAATCTTAGAATTGAGAATCATATTTAAAAGTAAAAATTATAGAGCAGAAGGACATCCAGATCATGTATTTTTGTTTTATGAATTGAAAATACTAAGTGATAACCAATTGTTTAAAGGTCCAGTTGTTTAACTTTAACCTAAACTATAAATGTCTGATCACTGTATGATACTGGCAACTAATCTCAACTCTGCATTGTACTTTAAGTGAATGCTCTCTCTTGATTGGACAGTTCTCCAAACTAATTTCCGGCAATTAATGCTACTGAATAACATGATACACACTTGTTATCAGGACAGTTTGTGCTTTATTAATGTATTATACATAACTGCAGTCATACTGATGGAGACTGAAACGGAAAAATTAAAAATAATGAGGTAAATCATTTAGTGGTACGCATGTGTGGGATATCAGTTTGCTTGCTTCAACACATTCTCCCATGTCCTGGGAGAAATGAGTTGATAAAGGGTTGATTTATAATTTTAGCATTGAGAGAATACAGGAGAAGCAAGTGATATAAAGCACTGATTCAGGTGTCTGCTAAAGTTTTAAGTTATTGGCCTCTGATCTTCGGTATCTGGTTGAACTGTGGGGGTGCTGTTGTTGATATTCCATGATAGCTCAGCACTGATAAAGAAACGGCTATTTATTTATGTATCTCTGTCAGGATGATGTTTGACCGATTGAGGGCAACTTTGAAGTGATAGTGTTCTCTTAACATTGCCGTTGTTATAGAGATTTTTATTTTTAAGTAATTAATGGGATGTGCATGTTGCTGGTGAGGCTGGCATATTTTGACCATCACTTTAACTGCTTTGCCTGGCCATTTCAGAGGCGAGTTGCGTCAACTGCATTGCTATGTGACTGGAGTCAGATATACACCAGAAGGATTTCCTTCCTTAAAGGACATTAGTGAGTCAGATAGGATTTTATGAAGTTCCGGTAGTTTCATAATCATTGTTACTAATATCTCATTTCTTATTCCAGATTTTTTTTTCTTTTATATGATTTAACCAAATTCTCCAGCTGGCATGATGTGATTTGAACTTGTGCTTTTGGATCTTTCCCTGAATATCTGGATTACAAATAACAGATCCACTATATTGTGGAAATGTGGTTTGTCAAAATAAGTTCAGCAAGATCTGCAATTCAGGTACAAGGGAAGAAAGTTCAAAGTAAGTAGCTCTGGTGATATGGTCAAAATAGACAGGATTAGAACAGAGAGAACCATTGCACATCTTAATGCCAGGATCTTCAAACTAGCATTCACCATCTTTCTAAATGTTCCCAGCATCATCCATTCTACTTCCTGATTAACCTGATATCCCAGTCCTACACTTTTAAACCTCTGTTTCGTATGCGCAATATATATTATGCGTCGTGGTCCTTCTCAGTGTTTCTCAGTTGAAAGTGAGTATTAATTTTATAATGAGGGGACATGAACGCTGAGTTAAAAATAACTCCCGTTGCTGACAATAATAGTGAGTAATTCTAGAAGTCAGACACGAGAATGATGAGTGAATATATCTCGTATAGCAGACTTCTGAAATATCTTTTGGAGTTCTAGAAAGCTTTCAACTGGTGCAGACTAATTCATAAGCAGTTTTTTCTGTCTATAAATTGTAAGAATTCATTGTTGGCCTTTTCCACTGCCATAGTAAAGCCAAATGCAAATTGGAAGATAAACACCTCATTCTGTATGAGTAGCCTACAGCCCAGTGGCATAAACATTGAATTTTCCAACTTCCTATTTCCCTTGTGTTCCTTTCCCACTCCCACCAGTTCACCCACATTCCTTCTCACTTCACCTTTTCTGTCCCTCCCCCTACCCCCATTTGGTTCCACTTATCAGCCTTGGTCTTGCCTCTCCTCAGAGATACTGGCTATCTTCCCTCTACACTCCCAAGTTCTGATGCAGGGTCTCAACCTGAAGCATTGACCATCCCTTTGCCTCTGCAGTTGATGCTTGTCCCTCTGAAGTCTTCCAGCATCAGTGTTGGCCAGAGGTTGAAAAGCAAAAACAAAGACTGCAAGTACTGAAAATCTGAAGCAAAAATAGAAAATGCTGGAAACACTCAATAGGATGATTTGTGTGGTGGCTGCTGGCTTAGTATTTCAGATTGATGATCATTCATGGTCAAGTCTTACTGACTCGGGATTTTGGCTGTTTTTCTCTGTTTCATTTGCTTCCTGGCCTGAGTACTTTGTTTCTTTATTGCACATTTCCCGTATCTGCAGTTTTTTTTTCTTGTTTTACACTATAAAAGAATTTGCAGGAGACCTGACATCATCATTAGGCACTGGTGAGGTGCTGGTAGGTAAGTTACTGGAGAGGATTCTGAGGGATTAGATATACAGGCACCTGGAAAAACGGGGGTTCATTAGGGATAGTCAGCACGGCTTTGTGCACAGGAGATCATGTCTTGATTAATCAAAAACTTGATTGAGTTTTTTGATGTGACCAAGAAAGTTGGTGAGGGCAGTATGTTAGACATGGTCTATATGGACTTCAGTAAAGCTTTTGATAAGGTTCCACATGCTAGACTGCTCTGGAAAGTTAGATTGCATGGAATCCAGGGAGAGCTGGCTAATTGGATACAAAGTTGGCTTGGTGGTAGGAAGCAGAGTGTGATGGTGAAGGTTGTTTCTCGGACTGGAGCGCAGTGACTAGTGCTGTGCCTCAGGTCAGTGCTGGGCCCATTATTGTTTGTTATCTATATCAACAATTTGGATGAGAATGTACAAGGTATGGTTAGTAGGTTTGTAAATGACACTTAAAGGTGGTATAGTGGACAGTGAAGAAAGTTATCAAAAATTATAGGGGTATCTTTGTCAGCTGAGTAAGTGGGCTTGAGGAATGGCAAATCGAGTTTAATTTAGATAAGTGTGAGGTGTTACATTTTGGAAAGTCAAATCAAAGTAGGACTTGCACAGTGAACAGCAGGGCCTTGGGGAGTGTTGTAGAACAGAGGGACCTTGGAGTTCAAGTACATTGCTCCCTGAAAGTGGAGTCACGGGTAGAAAGCGTGATCAAGAAGGGTTTTGGCATGCTGGCCTTCATCAGTCAAGGCATTGAGTATAAAACCTGGGAGGTCATGGTGCAGTTGTACAAGGTGCTGGTGAGGTCACACTTGGATTATTGTGTTCAGTAAAAAAAATATTTACAGGACTTGAGGAACTGAATTATTGGGTGAGTTTGGGCAGGGTAGGACTTTTTTCCTTGGCACGTAGGAGACTGAGAGGTAATCTTTATAGAGGTGTATAAAATCATGATAGGCATAGGTAGGGAGAATGCACTTAGTCTTTTTCCCAGGGTTGGGGAATCAAGGCAATAGGTTTAAGGTGAGGGGGGAAAGATTTAATAGGAACTTGAGGGGCAACTTTTTTACACAAAGGAATCAGACATATGACGTAAAATGTGTTGTTTTGCGGCAGCAATACAGTGCAAAGACATAAAATTACTATAAATTACAAAAATAATTACAGTGCAAAATGAAAGGAATAAAGTGTTCATGGACCGTTCAGAAATCTGATGGTGGAAGGGAAGAAGCTGTTTCTGAATCGTTAAGTGTGGGTCTTCAGGCTCCTGTACTACCTTCCTGATGGTAGTAATGAGAAGAAGGCATGTACCGGGTGGTGAGGGTCCTTAGTGATGGATGGCACCTTCTTGAGGCACCGGCTCTTGAAGATGTCCTTGATGGTGGGAGGGTTGTGCTCATGATGGAGCTGGTTGAGTCTACAACTCTTTGCAGCCTTTTGTAATCCTGTGCATTGGAGCCTCCATACCAGGCTGTGATGCAAACAGTCAGAATGCTCTCCATTGCACATCTATAGAAATTTGTAAGAGTCTTCAGTGATGTAGCGAATCTCCTCAAACTCCTAATGAAGTAGAGCCGCTGGCGTGCCTTCTTTGTGATTGCATCAATGTGTTGGGCCGAGGATCAATTCCTTGGTCTTGCTGATGTTGAGTGCAAGGTTGTTGTGACACCACTCAACCAGCCAATCTGTCTCACTCCTGTATGCTGCCTCATTGCCATCTGAGATTCTACCAATAACAATGGTGGTAATGGGAATTTATAGATGGCATTTGAGCTGTGCTTAGCCACGTAGTCATGAGTGTAGAGAGAGTAGGGCAGTGGGCTAAGCACGCATCCTTGAGGTGCGCCTGTGTTAATTGTCAGCGAGGAGTTGTTATTACTGATCTGCACCAACTGTGGTCTCCTGATAAGGAAGTAGAGGATCCATTTGCAGAGGGAGGTACAGAGGCCCAGGTTTTGAAGCTTGATGATTGGTACTAAGGGGATGATGGTGTTGAAGACGCTGAGCTGTAATTGGTAAACAGTGGCCTTGCATATGTTTTGCGGTTGTCTAAATGCTCCAAAGCAGAGTGGAGAGCCAGTGATATTGTGTCTGCTGTAGACCTGTTGTGGCGGCAGGGTGGTATGTATGTGGAATGAGCTGCCAGAGGAAGTGATTGAGTCGGGTAGAATAACAACTTTTAAAAGATAGTTGGACAGTTGCGCGGATAGGAAAGGTTTAGAAGGTTATGGGCCAAACGCAGGCAAATGAGACTAGCCCAGATGGGTATCTTGGTTGGAATGGACCAGTTGGGAAACGAGGCCTTTTTCTGTGCTTTATGACTCTGATACACAATGATTTTCACTCTGGCATTTGTGACTCTGAGGGATTCTGTACTTTCTTGACTTCTTTACCCATCTTTGCTAAAATTGTTGCTGTTACATGGGTACCCAGTATACCAACTTTCCATACAGTTAAAGATATTGAATATTTGAATGAGGCCAGCTCAGTCTTGACCTTAAGCAAAAAACAAACTGCTGGAGAATCTCAGCAAATCAAGCAGCATCTGAACATCTGTGGAAGGATAGGAATGGTCGATGTTTCGGGTTGAGTTTATACCTCAAGACCGAGAATGCAGGGGGAAGGTAGCCAGTAAAAAGAGGAGCAAGGAGGGGTGAGGAATGATGGGGAGATGGAGCCAGGAGGGGGAGGGGTGGAATTGGGAGACAGGTAAGTGGGTGATAGATGGAAGCAGACAAGGGGAAATAAAAGGAAAAAAAAGATGGGAGGCAGTGGATGGAGCCAGATTGGGGGAGGGGAGGTGGAGATGGAGGCTGGAGAGTGATGAGTGGGGACAGATATGTTAGAAGTGCCGGAATCTTTTTTTTACTCCAGGTTACAGCATCTGCAGTCTCTTCTGTCTTAATGCTGACCTGACCCAATGCTTGCACATTTGAATGTCTTAACGATAGACGGTGAATAACTATAGCTGTTAGAGAAGAATCTTAGCTGATTCATCCCACCATCAACCTGACAATGTAGCCTTCCACCCCTGCCCAACTACTAGCCTTGAGATCAGTAAAGTAGAATCCAGAAATTAAACCTTCCTCTTCACCTATGTATAGCTCGGTTATGTAGTTCCTTATAATTAATTGAGTAAGGAGAGATTGTTGCTGGATTTTATTCACACTAAGATTGGAGTTTAATCTGGTTTCTGTGTTTGTACTCTCAACCCCCAACAGCTCTGCACAAATTGCTTTCCTCTTCCTGACTGCAATTCAAATGTCTCTAAGGATCAACATCTGTGCACACTGTCATCTGTTTCACAGCAATAGAAGGGTGAAAAATCAAACCAAGCCAATTTTCCTAAGCCTATTGATGCCAAGATAAGCAAGCTGGATTTGGCTATGTAGACCAACAGAAGTATGCTTATTTTGTTGGGTTCAGGCTGAAAATGGCACCGTTGCAAAAGTATCGGAGAGTTTCCTAGCCATCTGATATCTGGGACCTACAGTGGTCGCTTTGATGCTTTTGGTCTCGTATTCTCCAGATGGCACAGACTCACACTGGATGTAGTTTTACTGGTGAAACTAGTCAACCCACTATCTCACCATTTTTTATTTGATTTAGGAGGTTGCATAGCAAGTGTGTCTCAGCACAGAGCATTATCACTGATCATATCTTATTACTGCACATTGAGGTACATGAGCAGCAGTCTCTGAAAAGTAACTGCCATGGGAACCTGGCTAATTTTATCTTCTCCACGCCAGGGCTGCTGAGCCAAAATGCAGATTTGGAACTGAGATCAAAATTGGGGCAGTATCCTTTGTTTGTCAGAGACTTTCAGTTCCTTCTCCAGTGATCTTTTTGGTTTGGTTACCTCTTGGCTGAATTAAGTGCTGGAAGTGACTCATTCTTGATATTGTGCAAGGGTTGCATGTTTATACGTTATTTCTCCTGCCTTGGGTCTGATTATTATGCCTGTGTAAAGGCTCTCAGCTACATTATCTTGCTTGGCCTTGTACTTCATGGTCAGCTTAGCTGCTAACTCCTTGTTCATTTTGTTTTGTTCTTGACATTTCTTCAAAAGAACTCCAATGTACACTCTGCTTGCCAGTCTGCAAAGCTGTTGTAGCCACTAAAATGGAACATTACTGGGAGTTATCATGAAGTGCTGCTGGTTGAGCGGGTTTCTCACTCAACATCTTGTCATGTTCTTGCTAACTGCATATTCAGCTTACTTAAAACAAAAGTTGTAAATGTGCTTGTGAAGCCAAGAGGCTCATAATGCCTCAATGGACTCTTAATATATATAGAGCTTGTTTCTTGTTACAGGATAAGCAAAGCTCTCATGTGGTTTTGTCATCTCTTATCAGTTTGTTTTTATTTGAGAAATCCAGATGACGGGTCAAAGTGCAGCATAGGCCCAAGATATCAGAGAGGTCACATTAAATCAGGAAGTGGTTAGATTACACCAAGAGCAAAGAGATGCAAGTTCCGCATTTAAAGTAGAGCTCTGCGAGGGAATGTGACAGTGTAAGAAGATGGAAGACGTTTTGTCCCATACTGATTTAGATATTTTCAAATGTGGATTTGTAGGAAAGGTAGGGACCTATCAATTTTCAGAGTAAAATCTTTAAAAAAAAAACCCACAGATGCAGAACATCTGAAATAAACACAGAAAATATTCAGCAGGTCAATAGCATGTGTGGTATTTATCACTGTATTTCTTTTCCTGACTCACTCGAGCACAAGCTGGAGCACCAGATGCACTGTGGGGATACCTATGGACAAATTAAGTTTTGAGCATAGAATATGAGAGCCTGTCCTGCTGAGTGTTTCCAATAATTTCTGTTTCTTTATCAATTCTTATATCTGGGTAACACAAGAGGGGGAAACCTAACAATCCAAAAATGGCACCCATCTCCTCCTCTGGCCAAAACGGATAAAGTCATCCCAGTGCATCAAAAATCCTGCTTCAAATCACCTTCCTTTCCAGAACTTCTGCCATTAGTCTCCTCTGCCTCACAAACTCTACTCTAAGTCATTTTCCTCACCTTGGATATTTTGTCATTTCCCCATGTGCACATAACTTTCCCAAATTTCTGTCCCAAAACAACACCCTTTTGAAACAAATTACAGATGTTTGACTGAGATATTTCTGTACATCAACATGACTTATGAGGTTTTTTCTGTCTTTGGCATGGTTGGCCGTGCATATCCTCCAGTACCTATCCCTAATTCTACAGTTGAGAGACCATGTGTCTCAATCCATTCCCATTAAACCAGTCATTGCCAGAGCATTTACAAAGTTTTATTTACATTTATTTAAATTTACATTGCCACCAGAATCACTTAAGGATCTATCCTTCTTCACCAGCATGTTTTCTCTTGACACCACATCTTCACATGTCTTCATGGTAGGCTGAAGGCTTCCAGCTAAGTGATTCTGAAAGCTTTTCTCAACATCCACTTTGCATCTTGACTGATGCCCAAAACAAGGCGAACTGAAGATTTTCCCTAATTAAGGATGGAGACCAATCCCATGTTCCAAGGCCAATTTCCATACGCTTGTTAATTAGTATCTTCCTTGGCCACCATCCCAACGTGAAGACAGGTTAGTGTCATAACTTTAGTGCTTTATTTAATCTTGGGCTGTACCTCAACCCCATATTCTCCATAAAAATATCCTTCATCGCATCACTTGGCTTATGTTTCAACATCCAGTGCTGAAACCAGCAATCATGTTCTTTTCACTACGTAATTAACTGTTGCAATGTTTAGTTTAAATTTGGCTCATTCAAAGAACTCCTAACTGTACCGCATCATGCACCATTTCCTGTTTACCCATCATTTGTATACTTAAGACTTGTGTTGGCTTCAACACCTTTGATTTAAAATTTGAATTTGCATGTTCGAAATCTTATTCTTGTAACCTCCTCCAGCTCTACAGCCATTAGACTTCAAACTCCGGAATTTCTTTCCTGAAAACTCTATTCACTCTAAGACATCCCCACCCTCACATTAAGACCGATCTCTTGGATCAAACTTTTAATTATACTTGCTCCTGCCTGCTCTTTGGTTTTGTTAGTTACTATCTAATTACATTTCGATGGGTGTGAATGAAGTGCTTTGAGACTTCATTCTATATTAAAAGGCATTACTGATGCAAGTTGTATTGAGATAAGTGATTTTAACCCAGGCAGTACCCTACAATTCTTGTTTGTTCTGAGCCCCCAGTTTTCCCTGTGGCAATCCAAAGGCTCCTGCTGGTAGGTATATGCTTGAGTATTGATCAAAGTCGCCTGGTCACAATATAGAATGTTCAAGTGGTGTCTGTGGAATCCAGGCTCTCAGCAAGGAGGCAGTAGTTTTGATGCAGGATGGGATTAACAAAGTTGGCAACAAAATGTTTTTTCAACATAGCTTCTTGTTGCATACCAATGTATTTATGTGCCTTCCTCTGAATGGACAACATTTTTGACTTTTGTACAAGTTGCACCAAATGTTTGATTATGTGTTTTAGCTTGTGAATTAAGACTTTAGCTATCTGCTTGAACAAGTAGCCTACATAAGCCAGGACTCGCCTATATTACTACTTCCTGACTCAGATGTCTGCTCAGTGTCTCTTGCGTTGTAATATTTTTGTGTCAGCCCCAAGGATGCAATTTCCGTCTAAAACAGAAAATTACAATTACAGGAAAAAAAATTGTAAACCCAACCTTAGTATTTTTTCCAAACTGGGATTTTAGCAGTTCTGTTGAAGAAACACTACAGAGCTCAACTTCTCAGTGCCTGCCACCGTAGGTGTTCAGAGAGCATGGTGATTAAGCTATTTTGCTAGTAATTTGGGGGACTGTACTATTGACATAAGACAGTTCAAATTCCACCAAATCAGCTGGGAAATTTAAATGCTTTTAATTAAAGGAACAACTGTGCAATATTAGAAAGACACTGGAAAGATTAGAAAGAACTAGGAGACTGGGTTATTGTTCATGTTATCTCTGTATCCTGAAGAGTGTTTGTATACCTTCATTCAGACCCCAGGAGGACAGATGGTTAGAAACTGCCTTAACTGTTTTCCTCTGAGTATTTCGGTTTCATTTATAGTCTTTTAATCTATTTTCAGTGGGACATGTTTGTAACTGACGTTTCTGTTAAGGTTTCAATCTTTGCGAAAATAGGTAAGGTATAAACTGTTGTATAAAAACATGAGTCACCAGGTATATTGTGGGACTAATTTGGGAGGCTGTAGAATTCGTGAAAACAAAGTTCCTAGTATCTCTTGCATTAGATGGAAGATACAAAGGAGCTATCCTTCCTCCAGTGTTTGCACACTTCTTGATGCATCTGGATATCATGGTTTGGATGTTAGGTGTTACCTCTCCTTATGATATTCAGCTCATTGCATTTGACCTTGATTCCTATCCTCAGTTTAAGGCTTTGTGTAGACTTCCAAGCAAGTACCTTGAGAAGCTGAATAGGTGGCTGGTTATTGAATCAGGATAAAGGAGCTCAAGAGGCCTTTGAGTCCATCATGCTTAAGTTGGTTCTTTGTTCTATTTCCTATCCTTTCCCAGTAACCATATACATTTTTTGAGTATTTATCCATTTATCTTTTGAAAATTGTTATTGCATCTGTTTCCACTATAACTCCATGCATAAAGTAAGTTCTTCCCATCCATCCTATGGTTCTTTGGCCAACTATCTTAAATCTACTACAGTTATTCTGTTATTTATACTATCAAAACCCTTTATGATTTTGAAGACCTGTAACAAATCTGTTCATTTTCTCAGCTATATCAAATATATTGCTAAAGTTCATCGATCCTGCTATCTGTCCAATAAATCAACACTGAATTCCCGTTAAAACAATGTTTTAATTTAGATTTTTATTTCAAAAGCAGTAAAATTATTTTGGGAAATTTTCTTTTTAAAAAAAAAATCTTGTTTAAGGCTCAATCCTTCCTAAATAATGATCTTTAGAATTGGATACAATACTCTTGCTTGAAACAAACTGGTGTTTGGTAAAGGTTTGGCATAACTTCCTTTCTTTTGTTCACTATATCTCTACTTATAAAGCCAAATATAGCAATGAAGACATTTGCTTTGATGCGAAGGAAGATGGCCAACATATTTTCTATATGATTATGATGTAGGAACAGCGGAAGTGCAGGGAAATTCAGGAATTTTTGCAGAGATGTTCATGAACAAGTACAGAATAATTATTGAAAAGTTTAATGGAATGGTGGGCTTTATCTTAAGAGCTTAAAGAATATAAAGAGCTGAGAGTTATGCTATAATTTTCAGGTTAAGATACATCTGGAGTACTTTGTTCTGGGGCATGACCACAGGAAAGGTATTTTGGCTCAGGAATGGATGAGTACACGATTACTTCAAGAATAGATGATAATGGGGTGATCTTTTGGAGGTGTTCAATCTGATTAAAACATTTCATTAGAATAGATAGAAAGAAACTATTTCTTCCGGGTTTATTGAGATGGGTGGAGAGAGAGAGGGGGGTTGGTGAGAGGCAGGTAGTTGCAGCAAGCTTTGAATAAAGGGGACATTAACATTTGATCCAAGATATTCAGATGTGGTCAAGAAGCATCTCTTCAAACAAAATGTGTTGGAACTCTGGAACACTCATAAAATGCTGTTGCAGCTGAGGGTCAATTTCAGATTTCAAAAGTATGATTGATAGGTACTTAGTACGCAACAACATTGAAGGTTATGGAATGATCGGAGGTAGCTAGAGATGATACAGATCAGCTCTGATCTAGCTGGATAGTTGATCAGCTTCAAGAGGCTAAATAATCCTGGGGTCCTCTAGAGGTATGGGGTATGACAGGGTAGATATGGAGACGAGGGAAGATTTTTAAAAGGCAGGAGTGGATAGGTTAAACTAAGAGTGTACTTAACATCAGCAAAAAAAATGAAGCAGGTCTCAACCTGGCTCCAGTACACTGACTTCCAGGTATAACTGAGGTTTGCAATTGTCTGTATGCATGCAACTTGCCAGCATCTACTAAAAAAGGCCTTCCAAGTCCATGCAGCAGTACTGAGAACCACAGGTGGCTTTCCATTGCTCAGGGAACACTATGTCTGACCCTCTTGCTCTTCACCAAACCACCAGTAATTTCAGAGAAGCAGTGCGATATCTGGGTGCTGATTATTAATTTTCTTAATTTGTCTCTAATTTCAGCGTATAACCACCAACTTTCTTTCCAGAGTTGCACGTACAGTCTCTGTTTCTATTGTTGGAAGTCTGAGGTTAATGGACGTGACCTTCATAATTGTCAATAATGAATGTACTAGGGAATTTGGGAGGACTTCTTTTCTCTTTGTGTAGTGATGTTGTGGAACTCGCTACTGGAAGAGGTTCAATTAAATAGCAGAAGTGCATTTAAGCCATTAAACACATCAGAGAGAGAGATTTATTAGGATGAAATATGATGGGGGGAAGGTCATTTAAAGAAATGTGTTTCAAGTGAAATATAGATCTGTTGGAGTGAGTAGCCTGCTGCATTACTTTAAAAAAAATGTGTTGCTATTTCTGCTGCCCCTCTCCCATCTAACCAATGCTCTGGTACTTGTGACAGTGGCACAGCTAGTAGAGTTACTACCTCAGAGTTTCATCGACTTGGGTTCATTTTGAACTCTGGTGTTACTTGTGTGAAGTCTGCCCATTCTCCCTGTGACCATGTGGGTTTCCTCTGAATGTTCTGGTTTTCTCCCACCTTCCAAAGATGTATGGTAGTTTAATTGGCCACTGTAAATTGCCATTAGTTTGTAAGCGATTGAGCGGAAATTGATAGGAATGTGGGGAGAATAAAATGTATTAGTGTAGGATTAGTTATTAATAGTTCCCTTATCACATTCCTTACTGGAGGAGAGCAGGTGGATGAGTTGGTTGGGATAGGAAGCAGTGAGTGGATTAGGGGCATCTTCCAGTAGCTTCCATGACTTTCTTATGAAATGTTGCGAGAGTCAAAGTCAGAACGTCAAGTTTATTGTCATGTGAACAAGTACATGTTTGCACAGATGCAATGAAAAATGTATTTACAGCAGCAACACAGGCACAGCATTAGAGACACAACATTCACAAAAAAACATAAATTAAACACAAATTATACAAGAAAGAACAGAATTAGGACAAAAGAAAACAAAGTCTGTTGTAGTGCAAAGTGGTCATAGTGTTGCTATACAGAGGTAGTGATTAGGGTTGTAGAGGTTGGTTTAGGAACCGAATGATTGAAGGGAAGTAGCTGTTCTTGAACCTGGTGGTGTGTGACTTCAGGCTTCTATACCTCCTGGCTGATGGTTAGCTGCAAGAAAGTGGCATATCCCGGGTGGTGGCGATCTTCAATGATAGATGCCTTCCTGAGGCAGTGTCTCATGTAGATACTTTCAATGGTGGAGAGGGATGTGGCCGTGATATATTGGGCTGAGTCCACTACTCTCTGCAGCTTCTTGCATTCCTGTGCATGAGGATTGCCATACCAGACCATGATGCAACCACTCAAGGTGCTTTCAACAGTACATCTGTAGAAGTTTGTTAGCATGTTCAGTGACATGCTGAACCTCCTTAACCTCTTAAAGATACTGGCATGCCTTCCTAGTGATTGCATCTATGTGCTGGGCTTAGGACAGATCATCTGATATGTTAATGCCAAGGAATTTAAAGCTGCTGACCCTCTCCACTGCTAATCCACCAATGTAGATTGGAACATGTTCAGCCTCCTTCCCCTTCCTGAAGTCAACAATCAGTTCATTAGTTTTACTGACGTTGAGCAAGAGGTTGTTGTAGTATTACTCAACCAGCTGTCCTATGTAGGTATGGATAAACTGTTTTGACTGGATATATCAATGACAAGAAGACTTTTGAGATAATTGGCAAAAGAATAATGGGGAAGATGAGAAGTTTTTAATGCGGCAAGTTATAATCTGCCCATAAGTGAAAAGAAAGTAATTCCAAAAAGATATTGGATGATTACTTGAAAAAGTGATTGCAGGACTATGGGGAAACTGGTAGAGGAGTGAGACTAATTGGAAAGTGCATTGAAAGAATGAACTGTCGTGAGCTCTTAGTGGCAAATAACTTCATTTCTTGTTGCAGTTCTACATTAATGGGACTTGCAACAGTGGGACAGAAATATTGCGATGCTGATTCTTTTCTTGTGTGTGTGTGTTTGTGCATGCATTTTTGTACAGTTACCTAAAGAAGGATATACTTGGAATAGCTTGATTGATCCTGATTATAAGGAGTTGCCTGTAAGGTAAAAAAAGGTGGATGCCAAGAAGCTGTTTTATCTGACTGGAAAGGTTTGAACTACTGGGCATAGCCCCTGGTTAAGGGGACAGATACTTAAGATGCAGGAGAGAAACATCTTTACGCAGAACATTGTAAATGTTTGAAATTTCCTACAAGGGCTGTGGATGATTAATAGTTGAGCAGTTTTAGAGCTTGGATCAATAGGTAATTTTTTAAAATTTCAATAATAAACTTTATTCACAATTTAAAAAAAAATTGATAAGTACAAAGAAAAAAAATCACGGATCTTTACGTCAGAAGATATAGGGATTGACCAAGAATGTTTTTGAAGCACGTTGTCAGTCATGATCATATTGAACAGTGAAGCAGGTTCCAGGGATTCCTTGGTCAGCTGTCATTTAAATTTTATGCTTCAGAAGGTCATGGGTTAGTAATCAGGACTAGGATCTCATGCTGATTTTGTTCTGCCCATCTTAATGTGATTTCACTTGGTGTTTTCTCAGTTGCTCCCTAGCCTAGCATAAGCAATGCATTGAATTGGGAGTCTTCAAGTGTGGCACGTATTTAGTACTGCCACACCTTTGTTAGTGCGCTTTTTGGAAGATGAGCACTCCCATATTTTGTTGCAAGTTGTGGAGTATGCTTAACTTTGTTTCTGTTCTCCCTTTAGGGCAATCTTTCCTGCCAGCCAGCTATACGCTTTGAAGGAAACCAAGGGGTAAGTCTTGGGAATCTTGCTCTATTTTTCTATGACCCAAGGAACAGTTTGTTGTTTCAAATTAGTCAGATTTTTCCTTTCCCTCTGTTTATGAAGCCATTGACGCATTTCTGGGTAATCTTCCATGGGCATATGATTGAACTGCATCCAAGTAGTCATGATTCATGCTTCAGCCTTCAGATTGAGTAGATGATTATTTAATCAAGGACAATGGTGGGGGAAAAGGTTATTACAGCAAGATAGTCAACTCATAGAAATAGCAACAGACCTTCCAGTTGTAGATTCTGTTCTGCAACTCCTTTAGATCATGGCTGATCTGTGCTTTAATTTGTTCACCTTACTTGGTTCACAACCCTTAGTTCATTTGCCTTGTAAAAATCTATCCATTGCAGTTTGAAATTTTCGATTGCACCCTATCCTTTGTCAAGTTTTTTTTTCCACGTGAAAATACACCTTTAGGTTTCACTCCGAATGCCTCAGCTCAAATCAAAAATCTCCTTCTGGACTCTTGAAGTATTTTCTAAATTTCCTTTCAGCTCCTTTAATAACACCTAAATTAGATCAAACCTATGTTCTATTTTGGATGGATTGCACATGTGATCCACAAACCTATTGTTAGATTTTTGGTCCTTTTATCATTCTGATGAATTTCGCTGCACCTCCTCTCAAAGTCTTTCTAAGGTGCTTTGCCCAGATTTGAACCCCTTTTTCCTTGAGTTGTGACCAGAACCAGGCCCAGCACTCCCAGTGCTGTGCTCATGACTGAACCCAGTACCCCAGTGCTGTGTCCAGAGCTGAATCAACACTTAGTATGGAGTTCAACCAGACTCTGTTACCATTTCAGCCTCCTTGAAATAAAGGTAATTAAAAATATTTTTTATGCTTGTATCTTCTGTGCAAAATTGCTTATCACCAGTTGGCTGCAGAGGTTTTTGCAAGTTTCCACTTCTACCTCAGCACCCTAATTCTGTATTAGCTAACTCCACTTGGACCATGAGCAAGCATGTGACCTTAATCCTACAAGCTGTGTTAACTATATTGTTTCAGTGAATTAGGAGGACCATTCTTGCTTTTGGTTCAATCTGTACTGGTGAAGCAGAATTAAAAATTGTGCTGCATTGTTGCAGATGCTGTACTTCATTCGGTTAGGGGGAGAACTAAATAGTCTGCTTGGTGTCCTGGCTAATGTTGATCATCATCACGCTTGTGGAATTTTTCTGTATGTAGAATGCATGCTTATATTTGATTACTTCACAGTTAACACATTTCAATGTTATTAAATCATAAGTGAGGTGCTTGAGCAACATAACTATTTAAATCCAATCTGTCTCAGCTGTGAGAAAGTTGTCATCTGTGACTCAGTGGATAGCCTCTTGAGTTAATCTCTTGTTGGTTCACAGGCTTGAACCCCATTAATTCTCTGAGATTTGTAGTGCTGTAGCTTAGAAATCTAGTCCAGTAAAGAAAAGAGTTAATGTTGCTTAAGATACTACAGAACATAATGAGTTCTGAAGAGTGTAGCAAAATCAGAGGCATCATGAGACATACACCAAGATGCCATCTTTCTCCCGGACTAAAAGTTCCCATGGCATGTATGGAGAAGTGCAGGAAGATTCACCTGTTTCATACAGTAGGATCATAGAACAGTGCAGCATAGAAGACCATTCATCCCATTGAAGTAAGTACCAATTATCAAGGAACATAAAGTCATAGTTTATACAGCAAGGTTCTGGTGACCATGCCAACCAAGTTGTCTACCTGAGCTAGACTCTTTCCTATCCATGTACCTGTCCAAATGTCTTTTGAATGTTGTAATTGTACCTGCCTCTATAGCTTTCTCAGGCATCTTGTTCCATACACCCACCACCCTCCATGTGGAAAAGGTTCCCCTTCAAATCTTTTTCTTCTCACCTTAAACCTATGCCCTCTAATTTTAAACTCCCCTATCCTCCAACAATTCAGTTAATCCTGCTTTCCCTTCTACCTTTGTGTTGCTACAGTATTCTTCTGCTTTATTTATCCAGTTCCCATGACCTAGGGCCAGTATTTGTATCTTGGCCAATATTATCTCCTTGTTATTTCAATGTTACTTTTGAGGCTTTGCTCTGTGCAAATTGGTTGCACTGTTTCCTATATTACGGGTTTGATTTCCCCTCAAAATTCCATCACTGATTTTTAAAAAAAAAGTTGCTTTGGCAGGTTCTGAGATTGTGAGATATCTGGCCATCACCCCCCCCCCCCCCCCCCCCACCCACCTTCTGACATTGCAAAAGCTGTGAGATATCTGGCCATCCGCCCCCACCCACCTTCTGACATTGCAAAAGCTGTGATTAATGTTTTTATGGTATAATTACAGTTGGGTAGGAGATCACGATTGCTGTTTATCTAGAAACAATTCGAAATGTCAAATAGGCTCCACCAGCATCCTTGGACTCTGTGATATTTAGGCTGTTGATTCTATTAAATGCAAAGCTGCAGAATGTGGCAACTTTTAAGTTCTCCACAAGCTTGTGATAGGAACTGTTCCAGTAGGATCTTGCTGGAACAAAACTTAAACCTGGAGCACAGGAGCTGTTGCAATTATAACTTTCCGCAGCCACCATTTAAATCAGAATATGCAATTGGAGATTTTGTGAGGTTTCCTATTGTTGTATTTATTTTTCAATATAGGGCAGCAGCCATCCTCTGGGACCTTGCCTCTATTGATGTGTGAATCTGAACATCCAGCTGTGTAGGGCCTAATCCAGTCCTCATCCTTGTATGTGCTAACACATACTTTCATCAAGGGCCCACTGGGAGTTGCCATGAATAAAACAAAATATTGGCCATTTTTGTCTTTCCATTAACCAGATGACCCTGGAAAATTGTATGGTCCCTACTGCTGAAACAGTTAATTCACCACAGTTTGGGGCTGGAACACATATTCATCCTGATTTCGTACCAGAGCTACGACGCTTAACCCATCAAAGCAGCCCCTTCTTGGGAACAACATCATGGAGTATTTGTATTGTTGTGGTATTGCAAAACAGTTCTTAATGAATGCAGTTCCAGAAACTTCTCAGATCAAAACAATACAAAATCCATCCTTGTCATAACTGTTACCAGCTCCCATGTACCTACTTCACCCATGTGCCCCCCCCCACCCTCCAACCATTACCCAGTTGTAAATGATGATGTGGATCTCTTCCAACAACATGAGTATGCTTTCATGCCCTACCACTATGACAGATTTGACAGTATGTTGATCAATATTTGCAATCACTACCTTGTGATTTATAAATAAGTACTTTCAAAGTAACCATTAAAATTTAAGAAAAAATAAATTTGGAATAAGGTGCAATTGTGCAATGATGGTGAGGGATTGCATCAGTTCAATTGCCACAGTACCATTGGAGATACTTGCATTAGAGATACAAGCTAGTAGCTCTGCCTAGGTTTCTGTTCTTATTAAAAAGTCTCTCAGACTCTTTTATAGAAATCTGAAACTTGAACACAATGCTATTCATAGACTGAAACTACTACTGCATCTTCTGGTCTTAAGTTTGCAGCTCTCTGTTTTGATCTATGAGTGAGCAGCATTGACCCCTCTTTAAATTTATATTTTTGCCATTGCAAAATGGCACTATTCAAATACAATTGAGTGTAAAGTAGCGGTCACAGCTTTTCACGTTTCTTCAGGTTGATTGTCATTAATAGAAAACTATGTTTCATAACTGTATGGAATCGGCATTTGTTGCATTACTAAGCTGCACACACCAGAGGAATATAGCGTTTGATTAATTGAACTTTTCCTGAGTTCCTTGCTCCGGATTTCCATCCAGCGCTTCCAGATGAGCAGTGCACCAGCTTGCCTACTGTGCGAATACAGAATTAGGCACCTGTACTTTCATTTGCAATTATTCTGTTGATGCTCACGACTGAGGATTGCACATCCTCAACAGGATGAGGCTCCGGAGGGTGACTCTATGGAAATCAGCACCTTAAGGAGATGTGAACATCATCCCAAACAGTACCTTGTACAGAAATTGTCCAGCAAAGCAAAACTTTAAAGGCATGATAGCCAATCTATTACCTGTTAGCTTCTACATTTCTGTAGCTAATTCCGTTAGAAAATGAGCATTAGAAACAAATTGACTAAAGAACGACATGTCTGTATAGCACTGTATCACATCTTTTCGAAATGGCTGAAGTGTTGCACACAATTAAGGACTATGCAGTGATTAGAGTATTAGTGTTAGTAAATGCCACAACCATCTTGCAAGCAGGAATGCAATGAATGAGCAGTTCACTTGATGGCATTATTCAAAGGAGGAACATGGTCAGACCCTGGCTAAGTTTTCTGTTGCTTTCTGAATATTGCCACAAGGTCTTTAACATCTATCTGAACAATCACATTACATATTCACTTCATCCCTTGCCCAAAGAGAATGTTCTGGTCCTTGCAGCATTCTGTTTTTTTTATTCAGAAGTATGAGTCCTATAAATAGAATGAAGTGTTCTGTTCAAGAGACTAATGATAACACAACGCAGATGGCTAAAGCTCTCCCTGAATTGCAGAATAAACTTCTAAATTTTGCCAAACTGCCAACAAGAGAGGAGAGGTTGCAGATAAGTAATATTGTTGTTTATTAATTGTTGTGATTTGTGAGAGTGAAAAGGTAATTCCGAGTGAAGCTAGAGACACAATCAGATGCATGACAGCTCCGGCAGGGTTTGCATGCCATTACTTCCTATAAGGCGAAACCTAACAGCATAACTGGCAGTGATGCTTCACTCCCCAATGAGCACTACACTTATGTGACCCTGTGATCTCTGTCTCGGAGGCCGACGTCAGAACATCCTTCAAGAGAGTGAGCCCTCGCAAGGCGCAGGCCCTGACAGTGCCAGTCAACTGAAAATCTGTGCCAACCAACTGGCTGGAGAGTTCAAGAACATCTTCGACCTCTGTTGCATTCAGAGGTTCCCACCTGCTTCAAAAGGGCATCAAGCTGCCCAAGAAGAGCAGGGCGAGCTGCCTCAATGACTGTCACCAGGTAGCACTCACACCAACTGTGATGAAGTGCTTTGAGAGGTTGGTCATGACTAGAATTAACACCTGCCTGAGCAAGGACCTGGACCTGTTGCAATTTGCCTACTGCCGCAACAGGTCTACAGCGGACACAATATCATTGGCTCTTCACTTGGCTTTGGAGCACTTAGACAACAGTAATACGTATGTCAGGCTGCTGTTTATCTATTAAAGCTCGGCGTTCAACATCGTCATCCCCTCAGTACTAATCAACAAGCTTCAAAACCTGGGCCTCTGTACCTCCCTCTGTAACTGGATCCTTGACTTCCTTATCAGGAGACCACAGTCAGTGCGGATTGGTAATAACATCTCCTCGCTGACAATCGACACAGGCACACCTTAAGGATGCGTGCTTAGCTCTACTCTACACTCTTGACTGTGTGGCTAGGCACAATTCAAACGCCATCTATAAATTCGCTGATGACATCACTGTTTTTGGCAGAATCTCAGATGGTGATGAGGCGGCGTACAGGAATGAAATAGATCAGCTGGTTGAGTGGTGTTGCAACAAAAACCTCGCACTCAATGTTAGCAAGACCAAAGAATTGATTGTGGACTTCAGGAAGGGGAAGTTGGGATAACACACCAGATTTCATTGAGGGGTCAGCAGTGGAAAGGGTGAGCAGCTTCAAGTTCCTGGTCGTCAGCATCTCAAAGGATCTATCCTGAGCCCAACGCATTGATGCAGTCATGAAGAAGGCACACCAGTGGCTCTACTACATTAAGAGTTTGAGGAGATTTGGTACGTCACCAAAGACTCTTGCAAATTTCTACAGATGTACAGTGGAGAACATTCTGACAGGTTGCATCACTGCCTGGTATGGAGGCTCCAACGTGCAGGATTGAAAGAGGCTGCAGAGGGTTGTAGACTCAGCCAGCTCCATCACGGACACAACCCTCCCCACCATTGAGGACATCTTCAAGAGGTGGTACCTCAAGAAGGCAGCATCCATCATGAAGGACCTTCACATCTGGGACATGCCCTCTTCACGTTACTACCATCAGGGAAGAGGTACAAGGGGCCTGAAGACCCACGCTCAACGTTTTAGGAAGAGCTTCTTCCTTTGCACCATCAAATTTCTGAATGGTCCATGAACACTACCTCGTTATTCCTCTTTTGCACTATTTGTTTATTTATTGGTAACTTATAGTAATTTTTATGTCTTGCACTTTAGTGCTGCCACAAAACAACAAATTTCACAATATATATCAGTAATAATAAACCTGATTCTGATTCTGAAGTCAATCAGCATGTTCATGGGCAAAAACAGCTAAAGCTTTTCTACTTTCTGTACTTAGTAAAACATTTTGTACCTGCTAATAATGGTGTCTTGTAGCTCCTGTTGTTAACCATCTGCTATCCTTACTCTGTCTTTAGCCATCGCTCTTCAGCGATGACTGGAGAGCGAGTAGCAGAGCATTTGGCACTGATGGCCAGGATGGGGGTGGGAAATAGGGTGGTGATTGCTCCCCTTCCACCCTTTCACATCTTGATCAGAGGAGTCCTGTTTTTAGCAGCTGGCTTGATCCAACCCTGGGAGAAGATCTGGCCTACCAAATGCCCCTCATTGATGAGGCAGGCTGACTTCTTAACCTCCAATGGCAGTCTATAACACCCATCATTTTCCTGTATGGATGTTGACCCATGATCTGGCCCCCTTAAAGCCGATCCCCACTATGTACTCTCTCTTGTACAGCCTCTCAACCATCTCCTCACCCCCCTCCCCCTCCCCCTCCCCTCCTCCTTGATATACTTATTTAAGTATATCATTACTTTACCAGAAGTATGATGTACCGTTTCAATGGAAGTAGACTAGTCCAAACATCATCTTTATTGTGCAAGCCATGTTTCTGATCAGCTCCACCTATCCATCAATATTCATTTTCCTTTTATGTCCAGACCAAGGGTCTTTGTGATTTTGACAGACTAGACCAATCTTCCTCTTGAAAGTCAGTCTATGGACCCTAGAATTAGCAAATTTTGTTGATCTTCTAATCTGAGCCTCATATGACTTATCATGCAGCATTCAGTAGAACCAACATTTCAGATACTCAGAATGAGGTTTGGTTCCACATCATCTCAATTTCGTATGAGTAGTGGTTATCAGGGCAGAGATCCTATTTTCTCAAATAATTCAACCGGGCTGTGTCAGTTTATCATCATTTTCCATTTCAAATCCATTTTTAATCTTGGGTGCCTTGGAAACCTTGAACGCCTAGAAGGATTTTCCAGTCTATTTATACATATACTATTGTTAGAATTTCTGGTTTCCACTTAATCTCCATGTTGAGCAGTATCAGGAAGATACACAAAACAGGGCTTAGAAGATGTTTATGTAATTCAGTCCTTAATCTGTGCTGAATGACATGACCTCAGATCAGTAGTGTCTCAATAGGGAGAGGGATTAAACAATCGAAATTTCTGTTCTTGATCATTTAGTTACTTGTTGGAAAGTGCATTGGCTAACATTTGTTTTTTGTTTTCAATATATTTCTGAATGGAGTAGAATATTGTGGGATAATCAATTACTTTCTGACCCTATGAAAGGAAATTTTAAATCAGATGAAAATGTTTGGATGAAAGATGCCTCCCTGAGAATGTCCTTTACTCCTGTTGATGATTGGCCACCAATAACTGCAACCACAATACAATTACAATAACTACAGCTTTATGTTGCATATAATTTCATCGTAGAAGGTTTCTGCTTTGACCTCCAATGATTCCTATTTCCTTGGGCCTTGCGTAATTATTCAAATGCTGTATTGACGTCAAATTCAAGAACACTCACCTCCTTACCAGCATTCAACTCTCCTGTGTAATCAGGGCTGTGGAAGGGTATCAATATGCTGCCTGTTTCCTTGAATAATGTGGTTTCCCTGTGTTTTTTGCTGCTGAGTCAACCTTTCTGCATGTAACTGTTCAAATAGTTGGGGGGAAAATAAATAGGTGTAGAAGAAATTGCAAGAGGATCTCTGAATGTAAAAACTCCACAGGTTTATGCATTCTAAAATGTTTTCACTTTAATAAGCTCAAACATATACTTGGGCTTTTTAGAGTGTCCTGACTATATATTTGGGAAGAAAGAGAAAACAATTCCATTTTTAGGCAGTCTTCCAGTTTTCAGTGCACTTGAATTATATGTGGTTCTGGTTGATTAAACATTTTAGAATCACTCTCCTATTCATTTCATTTTCAGGAGGTTCAGTTGGATTTGGAGAGTTTAGACTCCTTTGCCTTATTAATATGAAATTAAATATTCTAGGTAAGGTGGAAAAATAGCATTGTTCAACCTATGGTCTTTATTGTGGCCTGTGCCTTTGTTTGCAAAATCTTAGCATGATCTGCATCTATTTTGCAATAGCTGATTGGGATGTCAGCATAGAACAGTACAGCACAATACGGGCCCTTTGGCCCACGATGTTATGCTGACCTATATAAACCTACTCCACAGTCAATCTAACCATTCCTTCCTACACAGCCCATAACCCTTTGTTTTTCTGACATCCATGTGCCTATCTAAGAGTCTTTTAAAAGTCCCTATTGTATCAGCCTCTATCGCCACCCCCGGCAGTGCATTCCAAGCATCCACCACTCTGTGTAAAGGAAAAAAAAACCTACCTCTGACATCTCCCCTAAACTTTCCTCCACTCGCCTGGATGGGTGTCCTCTGGTATAGGCCATTGCCGCCCTGGGGAAATGGTGCTGGCCGTCCACTCTATCCGTGCCTCTCATAATCTTATAAACCTCTATCGAATCGCCTCGCATCCTCTGTTGCTCCAAAGAGAAAAGCCCCAGCTCGATCAACCTTACCTCATAAGACATGTTCTCTAATCCAGGCAGCATCCGGTAAATCTCCTCAGCACCCTCTCTAAAGCTTCCACATCCTTCCTGTAATGAGGCTACCAAAACTGAACATAGTAATCTAAGTATGGTCTAACCAGAGTTTTATAAATCTACTGCATTACCTCGCAGCTCCTGAACTCAGTCCCCCAACTAATGAAGGCCAGCACACCATACGCCACCTTAACCACCCTATCAACTTGCGTGGCAACTTTGAGGGATCTATGAACTTGGACCCCAAGATCCCTCTGTTCCTCCACACTGCTAAGACTACTGCCATTAACCTTGTACTCAGCCTTCGATCTTCCAAAGTGTATCACTTCACACTTTTCTGGATTGATCTCCATCTGCTGCTTCTCTGCCCATCTCTGCATCCTGTCCATATCCCATTGTAACCTATGACAACCTTCTACACTATCCACAACACCTCCAACCTTTGTGTCATCTGCAAACTTACTAACCCACCATCCACTTCCTCATCCAAGTCACTTATAAAAATCAAAAAGAGTAGGGGGTCCCAGAACAAATCCCTGCAGAACACCGCTGGTGACTACTTCTCCAAATGCTTGTAAATCCTGTCCCTAAGAATCCTCCCCAATAGCTTGCCCAGCGCTGACGCAAGACTCACTGGTCTATAATTCCCAGGATTATCCCTATTACTTTTCTTGAACAACGGAACAACATTTGCCATCCTCCAATCCTCTGGTACCACTCCTGTGGCCAGGGAGGATGCAAAGATCATTGTCAATGTCCCAGCAATCTCTTCCCTCACTTCCTGCAGTAACCTGGGGTATATCTCGTCTGGCCTGGGGACTTAGCTATCCTGATGTTTTTCAGAAGTTCCTGCACTACCCCTTTCTTAACCTCAACGTGCCCCAGCACATTGGCCTGTTCTACGCTGACTTCACATTTGTCAAAGTCGCTCTCCCTAGTGAACACTGAAGCAAAGTGTTCATTAAGGACCTCCCCTACCTCGTCTGCTGCCAGGCATATGCTTTCCCCCTTTACCCTGAGCGGTCCTACCGTCACCCCAGTCATCCTCCTGTTCTTCACGTATGTGTGGAATCCCTTGGAGTTTTCCTTAATCCTACTCGCCAAGGCCTTCTCATGTCCCCTTCTAGCTCTCCTAAGTCCCTTCTTAAGCTCCTTCCTGGCTACCTTATAACTCTCAAGAGCCCTGCCTGATTTTTGCTTCCTAAACCTTAAATATGCTTCCTCTTGATTAAATGTTCCACCTCTCTTGTTAACCATGGTTTCTTCACCCTACCATCCTTTCCCTGTCTCAGTGGGGCAAACCTATAAATATCCCTATGAGTGGTCCCAAAACAACCTCCACATTTCTGCTATGCATTTCCCTGAGAACATCTGTTCCCAATTTACGGTCCCAAGTTCCTGCCTAATACCATCGTAGTTAGCCCTCCCCCAATTAAATACTTTCCCATATCATCTGCTTCTATCCTTGTTCATGACTATGCTAAAGGTCAGGGAGTTTTGGTCACTCCAAAATGCTCGTCCACCAAAAGGTCTGTCACCTGACCAGGTTCATTGCCTAGTCCTAGCATCCCTTGGATCTTTGGACATTAGCCTTGACCGATTAGGTTGTTCACAGGATAGTGTCGATGAGGAATGTCATTTCACCCTTCTTAGTTCATCTCTACCAATAGACCCTGAAGCTCCCCAATTAAGGCAGCACTTTCACCCCAGCTGCTTCAACATTATGAAATGGTGCAATAAAGTAAACATTTCCAATTGTGGAAAAGACCAAAAACTTGGGTTATAAATTTCACTTGGGAATTCAGGAAGAACTACTCCACCCAGAGAGGAGTGGAATTTGGAATTTGCCTATGACAGTGTGGTTGAGATGAATAGCAGAGATATGCCTAAGGAGAAGCTGGATAAACATGATAGAAATAAGGTATAGATTCAAAAAGCATGGAAACAGACCCTTTGGCCCAAATATCTATACTGTATTAAAGTGGACCATAAGTACTTAGTGACCACTTGAAATGAAAAAGCATGGAAGGCTACACGCGGAGTGCGGCAGGGTAAGGATGGTAGAATGAAGGAACCGTGGTTGACAAGAGGCGTAGAAGGAAGAAAGAAGCTTACCTAAGGTTTAGAAAGCATGGATCAGACAGGGCTCTGGAGAGTTACGAGGTAGCCAGGAGGGAGCTTAAGAATGGACTTAGGAGAGTTAAAAGGGGGCATGAGAAGGCCTTGCTGAATAGGATTAAGGAAAACCCCAAGGCGTTCTACATGCATGTGAAGAATAGGAGGATGACTAGAGTGAGAGTAGGACCAATCAGGGATAAAAGAGGAAATGTGCCTGGAGTCAGAAGAGGTAGGGGAGGTCCTTAATGAATACTTTGCTTCAGTATTCACCATTGAGAGAGACCTTGACGTTTGTGAGAATGGCATACGACAGGCTGATACGCTAGGACATATCGACATGAGGAAAGAGGGTGTGCTGGAACTTTTGAAAACCATTAGGATAGATAAGTCACTGGGGCTGGACAGGATATATCCAAGGTTATTACAGGAAGTGAGGGAAGGGATCGCTGCGCCTTTGGCGATGATCTTTGCGTCCTCACTGGCCACAGAGGTAGTGCCAGATGATTGGAGGGTGGCAAATGTTATTTCTCTGTTTAAGAAAGGGAGTAGGGATAACCCTGGAAATTACAGACTAGTGAGTCTTACTTCAGTGGTGGGCAAATTACTGGAGAAGATTCTTAGAGACAGGATTTATGGGCATTTGGAGAAGCACAGGCTGATTAGGGACAGTCAGCATGGCTTTGTGAGGGGGAGGTTGTGCCTCATGAGCCTGATTGAATTCTTTGAGGATGTGACAAAGCACATTGATGAAGGTAGATCAGTGGATGTGGTGTACATGGATTTTAGTAAGGCGTTTGATAAAGTTCCTCATGGAAGGCTCATTGAGAAAGTCAGGAGGCATGAGTTCCAGGAAAACTTGGCTGTGTGGATTGAGAATTGGCTCACCCATAGAAGACAGAGGGTGGTGGTAGATGGAGCATATTCTGCCTGGAGGTCGGTGACCAGTGATGTTCCGCAGGGATCTGTTCTGGGACCACTCCTCTTTGTGATTTTTCTAAATAACTTGGATGAGGATGTGGAAGGGTGGGTTAGTAAATTTGCTGATGATATAAAAGTTGGTGGTGTTGTGGATAGTGTAGAAGATTGCTGTAGATTACAACAGGATATTGATAGAATGCAGACCTGGGCAGAGAAGTGACAGATGGAGTTCAACCCAGAAAAGTGTGAAGTGATATACTTCAAGAGATCGAATTTGAAGGCAGAATACAAGGTTAATGGCAGGACTATATTCTGGTGACTGGAGCTGAACACAGTAATTAAGCAGTCCCTTAACTATGTTTTGTACATTTGTACCATAATCTCTCTGTTCTTATATTCTTTGGTCCTGATAATGAAGGCAAATATCCTTTATGCCACCTTATCTACCTGTGCGACTACCTTCAGAGATCCTTGGAAAAGGGCACAAGGTCCTGTTCCTCAGTGCTTCCTAGGATCCTAGCATTGTGCATATCCGAATCTTGTTTGTACTCCAAAAATGTATCACCATGTCTTGCAGGACTAAATTTGACCTGCTATTGCTCTGCTGTCCTTACCAACTCAAGGCTATTGATTTGTAGCCAAAGATCACTCTTGTCAATATCAAAATCACTTTTCATGTCATCTGCAAGCTTGCTGATCGTAACTTGTACATTCATGTTCAGATTGTTAATGAATATGAAAAAACAGAAAAGGTCCTGGCAGTACACCACGCCACAGGCTTCCAACATCAAAAACAACCATCACCCACCCTCTGCCTCTTATCACCAAGTATGTTAGTGTGTTGAGATGTTGTAGGGTGGATCGAACCTCCTATGGAGCATAAATATCGATAAGGACCAGTTGTACCCATTTCTCTGCTGTAAATTCTGTTACTCTAAACTGATTTCCAACACAGAGATTTTGATTTTTAGCTGTGTGTTCAGTTTTCTGAGATTATTCCTTTTTATTTGACTGTTTTGAATTTGTGCTGCCTTGCCAAGGCCTCTCAATCTAGATTAAACTATTCTTGATTGACCTTTTCTACACTGTTTAGCTATCGTGTACATCCTGTTAGGTCACCCCTTAGATCTGTCCTTCTGAGGCTCAAAGATTTAAAGTCTACAAAGTTACTACATTTAGAAGATAGAAACAAGCCGTTAAATCCAGGAAATCCATGTTTATGCTCCATACAAACTACCTCTTCCATCTCTGCTTACATTTCTGTTTGTCTGAACCACTCGCTGTGGTAATGAATTCTATGCTCTCATTGGTTTTTGGGTAAAGAAGTCCCTCCTGAATTCCAAATTACATTTATTAGCAGCTCTCTTGATTGATAGCCCTGTTCTCGGATCTGCCAACTAGAAACTTATATTTCGTGTCCATCTAACAAGCCATGTCATTATCTTAAGATCACTCTTCAGGGTCGTCACCTAGCCATTTTTCCAAAGAGCTCCATCTTGTTCAGTCCTGTACGAGGTATCAATTCTCAACTCTTCTCTGCTTTCCGTAGTACTTGAATGTCTGCTTTCCTTTTATTTTGAAGAGAATGGAACCCACCACTACAGCTGTGGTGTTCAGAATATACAGAGTTCCACTCCTGTTAACAAAATATTTGGCAATTATCCAGTCAATCAAAGTGAGGTTGAATAAAGTGCAGCAGTATAATGTTTCAATGGAAATACCTTGCTCAAGTATTCTGCAGTTTTGGTGACTGAGTTCAACATTCACTTTGTTATATTTCCAGAGGGGCAGTACTGGGGCTGCACTGTGCTGAAGGAGGGGCTGCACTGGGGGCATGTGCTTGCTGTGGGCGGGACACCCTGCTGTGTAGTCAAATTGTTCTGGGAAGTTAGAGATCATAGAACTCAAATCCCACCATAAGTTTTTCAATTGAGTTGATTTTTTTTTAAATTTCAGCAATGCTGGCATTTATTGTTCATCCCTAATTATCCCTGAACTGAGGAGGCAATTAAGAGTTAACAACAAGGAACTCTGGTCATTTCTGGGCTAGCATCAGATACAATGTGCATTGTTAGGAGAAAGTGTCTCAAATGGATCTCGTAACAACTTCCAGGAGGGAGGTGTGGTTCACTCTTGGGATAAGCAGTATGTATTGCTTTAATGAAGTCATTTGCATCCCAGCAACAAATTAAATATAGCTAATATCATACAAGCTAATCAAACAGTAAATTTGGAGTTACTCTGATCTGCTAAGCTGTTAAAATTGTTACAGACTGAAATAGGTGAAACCTAAACAACTGCAAGCAGTCTAGATGGATAATTGACCTTTAATATCAGCCTGCAGTTGAGAGTTTGAGGAACACTGTTGGTCTTCTTACAATTTGACAGTGAGCCAATATGTCCAGGAGTTGACTGAGCATTCATCTTTTGCTCGTTCGTAGTTGCAGCCTATTTATTGAATTGAGACGTGTTGAGCTCTTTCAGTGAACGAACTGAGTAAGACAGACTGTGCATAACTGAAATAAACAGATTGAGACTAAAGACTAACATGCAACAGTGCCTGTACTTCAAATTTAGTGGATTTATGCTGCAAATACTGTGCTTGGTGGAAAATTGTTTTTCACTTCAATTGATTGGAGTTAATGTAGAGCAATTTTAAAACATTTTTATCCCTATTTCTCCCATTATTTTGCATCTGTAGCTGTATGATTGAAAGGAGCAAACTGGTGATTGTATTGGGTATGTACTAGTTAAATACCAGTTGAGGCCTAGATTCCCTGGTGCTGCCATTTGCAGGGAGTCAGGCTGAGAATTTACACTTACATTTTAATTGTAAAGGGTAGACATGCCTGTTAACTGATGCATAATATGCAGGTAGTAGCATGTAAGTTTGGAACACTTTGTTTAGTGTATTTCTGGAATACAAACTTGTTTGTATGGGCTGCAGTAGTTTCTAGGAGATCATTAGGACGTGCTTGCAATCTAAATCCAGGCATCCATTTGAATTCTGGTTTGGGAGTGTCTATTACTGGTCCCCACTACTTAAAAGCTGACCGTCCCAAACTTCCTGGCCCATAATTCACGAAAGGGTTAAAGTACAACATGAAAAATGCACTCACACTCTGGGAACCCGATTACTGCCATGAGGGCCCATTATTAGATTTGGGTAGCACTGAACTACTTTCTTGCTCCTCAATACCTGTGTGATGTGAAGAATCATCTTTTTTTCCCATATCCCCCTTCTAGCCTCCCACCCCAACCTGGTTCCATCCACCTATCGTGCACACACTTTTCCCCACATGGTCTCCTATCTCCTCCCCCATCTGGTTCCAGCTGTCCATCAACCCTCAATTATCTGCTTTCTCATCACCTTCCTTGCTAATAAGAGTGAAGCATTTGCACCTCTTGTGCCTCCACTTACTACCCTCCATCCTCTGTCTCTTCCTTCACCCTCCTCTCTCTATACCTGGCTCCTTCTGCCCTTGTCCGTTTCCACCAATCACCCCCCAGCCTCTGTCTCCCAACTCCATCCCTTCCCCACCCCGAACCTGACTCCATCTGCCCATCATCCCTCCCTCCACCTAGGTCCTCCAATCACCTACCAGCCCCTACCTCCCCCCCCCCCCCCCCAACTTCTCTTTATATAGCTATCCTCCCTCTTTGCTCTCAGTCCTGAAGCAGGGTCTCAACCTGAAATATTGACAATTCCTTTTTCCTCCACAGATTTTACCTGACCTGAATTCTTCCTTGTTTTTTTGCTGCATCATCTGAAGTTTCTTGTGTCTCTATGATGTGAAGAATACTTGGTGAGGCTGGTTGTGTTGCACTCATTATATTGAGGGCCTTCAGTAATTTTCTATCTTCAGTTACTTGTGCAGTTATCATTCTCGCAAAACATTATATTCTGCACAGAATGTGCTCTGAAGCAGACTTGGTTTATACCATTCCTCACTATGTCATGCAGGATTTTGCACACTATGCACTTCCGTGGGATGTGGGTATCACTGCAAGCTATTGCGAAATTTGAATTGCTGATTATTCCAATATGATTCTAAACATTGAGAACCAAATATAGAGCTTCACTGTTTACGGCCAATCCTTGTCTGCCATTCACATATCTTTATTTATTTGATTCTGGGATGTGAACATTGCTGGCAGGACCATCATTTATTGTCCATTTGAAATTGCCCTGAACAATCGAGGTGGTGATGTTGGTGAGTCTGGTGTCCAACTGGGCATGACTGCTTTTCGTCACTGAAGGAAATGAGTTAACCAAATGAGATTCTACAACAATCCGGTAGTTCTGTGGTCACCATTATTCCAGATATGTCTAATTACTTTAACTTCCCCAGATGCTATTGCGAAATTAAAATTTTTGTCTTCTGATCCGCTGGTCTAATAGCTTTAATGCAATGGAATATATGTCAGTATTGGCAGCAATGTGTCCGTGGTCAGTGATCAGGAGCAAGAAATCATGACAATATTTTTCCCCATCCTACCTCCGTGCACTGAGGCCAATTGTATCTCATTCCATCCTGGCAGGTTTCAGCTAATTTAGTACAGCCATAGGTTGAACTTGTGCTGTGCTCTGTGTGGTTTAGATTGTCATTAGATAAAATTGCTGAGCCATGAAAGAAGCTGGGTATCTAAGGTTATGTTTCCTGCTCATATCAAATTGTTGCTCATTTGGCCTTTGTCTGCCGAGACATTTTGATGGCTAAGGAGGGCTAATAGGAACAACCATTAAAATTGAATAGAAGTACAGCAAAATTGTTACTTTTGGAATCTGTGTGAAATACATGCAAACATACAAATTAATAGCTGTATTAGGTGAAAAGTTCCTCAAGCTTGCTCTGCCAATCTTAACTCTTCTGCCTACCCCTGGTAACCCCACCTCCTTTATCAAAAATCCATCCAGCTCTGCTTCCCCTACTCTTTGATGAAGAGATTTCCAAAGATTCAGGACCCTGAGAAAATCTCTGCACCCACTCTGTCAAGACCACTTTCAGATAATTTGCATCTCATTCCACGAGACTTCATATACACGCGTAGTCTGTTGAACCTTTCCTTCAAAAGATGACCTGCCTATTGACTTTATCAGATTATTTTGAATTTTTTTGAGTGTTCTGCTGTATTATCTTTAATAACTACTAACTTTTTTCCTATGACAAGCTAACTGGTCTGTTGTTCCTTGTTTTTGTCTAACCTCTGTCTTTGAACAAAGAAGTTGCATGTGGTACTTACAATCTAATGCAATCTTCCATGAATCTAGGAACTGAGTCTAGTAAACCCATTTTATATCCTTGTTTAAATAAAGAGACCAGTATTGAACACAATACTCACGTGATCTCACCAGTGCCCCATTGGACAACCATAACCTCCCTGCTTTTGCATCAATTCCCCTTGCAAAAATGTTAATTAGTTTATTGATGTGCATAATAGCCTTTTGTGAATTGTATACTAGGTCACCTGGATCCATCTGCGTCTCAGAGCACTGCAGGCTCATACCATTTAGATAATGATTCTTATTTTTTCTTCCTCCTAAAATGGACTGTTTCACATTTTTCCATATTATAGTCAATTTACCCCTCACTTAACCTCTCTGTATTCCTTTGCAGTTTCCTTGTGTTCTCTTCACAACTCACTTTGCTACCTATGCTTGTCTCATCATCAAATTAGCAATTGTAGCTTTGATGCCTTTATAAAAATTTGAGGCCCCAGCATCAATCCCCATGGCAATTGTTGCATCTTGCCAACCATAACAGCCCTATTTCTACCTACTATTTCCTGTTAGCCAGCCAATCTTCTATTCATGCCAATATATTATGTCCTACCCTATGAACTTTAATTTCTCGCAATAACCTTTGGTGTGGCACCTTATCAAATGTCTTCTGGCTATCTGATAGAGTGCATTGACTGGTTTTCCCTTCATCTACAGCTTATTTTACTTCAAAGAACTGCCCAGTAAGTTGGTCAAACATGATTTCCCTTTCATAAAACCACATTGACTTTATATGATTATCTTGAATTTTTCTGAGTTCCTTATTGTAATGTCTTTAGTAACTGCACAAGTCGATAGGGTGGTAAAGAAGGCATATAGCATGTTTGCTTTTATTAGTCAAGGCATTGCGTTCAAGAGTCAGGAAGCCGTGTTGCAGCTTTAAAAAGCTCTGGTTAGGCAGCATCTAGAGTATTGCATTCATTTCTGGTCACCATAGGAAGGATGTAGAGGCTATGGAGAGGGTGCAGAAGAGGTTTGCCAGTGTGCTGCCTGGATTAGAGGGCATGTACTATAAGGAGAGGTTAGACAAACTAAGGTTGTTTTCTCTCAAGTTGGGGAGGCTGAGGGGAGACCTGATTTAGCTTTATAAACTTCAAGAGGCGTGGATCTTTTTGGTTTGGTATTGGTATTGGTTTATTATTGTCACTTGTACCGAGGTGCAGTGAAAAGCTTGTCTTACAAACCAATCGTACAGGTCAATTCATTACACAGTGCAGTTACATTGAGTCAGTACAGAGTGCATTGTTGTAGTACAGGTAAAAACAATAACAGTACAGAGTTAAAGTGTCACAGCTACAGAGAAAGTGCAGTGCAATAACGTGTGAGGTCTCAACAAGGTAGATTGTGAGGTCATAATCCATCTCATTGTATAAGGGAACTGTTCAATAGTCTTATCACAGTGGGGTAGAAGCTGTCCTTAAGTCTGGTGGTACGTGCCTCCAGGCTCCTGTATCTTCTACCCGATGGAAGAGGAGAGAAGAGAGAATGTCCCGGGTGGGGTCTTTGATTATGCTGGCTGGGGTCTTTGATTATGCTGGCTGCTTCACCAAGACAACGAGAGGTAAAGACAGAGTCCAAGGAGGGGAGGCTGGTGTCCATAATGCGCTGGGCTGTGTCCACAACTCTCTGCAGTTTCTTGTGGTCCTGGGCAGAGCAGTTTTTTCCAGGGTTGAAATATCTAATACTAGAGGGTATGCATTTAAGGTGAAAGGGAGAAAGTTCAAAGGAGATGTGTGGGGCAAGTTTTACAACACAGAGAATGATGGGTGCCTGGAATATCCTGCCAGGGTGGTGGAGGAGGCAGATACAATAGAGGTGTTTAAGAAGCTCTTAGATAGGCATGTGAGTATGGAGAGAATGGAGGAATATGAATCATGTGCAGGCAGAAGGGTTTAGATGTCATTAGCTTAATTATTTCGGCACAATATTGTGGGCCGAAGGGTCTGTTCCTGTGCTGTACTGTTTGATGTTCTATGTTCTGTTTCTAATTTTTTTCCCTATGACTTAAGCTAACTGGTCTGTAGTTCTGTGCTTTGTGTCTGACCTCTGTTTTTGAAAGAAGTTGTTACATGTGGTACTTCACAATCTAATGGAACCTTCCCTGAATCTAGGAAAATTTGGAAAATTAAAGCCAACACATCAACTACTTCACCAAATGCCTCTCCAATTAGCTCTCAAAGACCTTAGGATGAAGTGGACTTTGTCAGCCTGCAGCTCTAAGAATTTGCTCAGTACCACTTCCCTGGTGATTATAACTTTCCCAAGTTCTTCTCTCACTTCTAAAGTATGGTCTAAGCCTGAATCAGAGCCAGTGTCTTTAGGGTGAGACCTCGGGAACTAGTACAAAAATAATCATGCCTGTCATGTTTTTGTCTTTTTAATGTTTTGTGTGTGAAAAATGGAATTTATGATAGCCTCTTAGATGGACAGTTTTAAAATCTAACCTGTCTTTTTAAAATTTAAACTGATTCTGAAAAGTCAAAAGGGACTTGACCATTGTATGATTAGCAGGGCTGCAGCTTCTGTCATTTCAGTTGATTATTCATTGATCTGGCTGACAGGCCTTGGATGAACCTGCTCAACTGCTTATGTCATGCAGCCTTGGGTTTAATTGGCCAGTACTTAGCCAGACTGTATTTAGTTTATGTTAACATTTAACTATGCTAATGGTTGCTAGTGGAATTGGCTGCTCTACTAATCTTGCTCAATATTTCTGAATCTGTCTCATCTTCTGAAACATGATGCCAGTTAAGTTTGAAAGTTCTGGGGGGTCTATCCCAGGATAGCAGCTTGTAGTGGGTGAGTTGTGACTTGCAGGAACATTGTGCTTTTCCTTCTCCCTCAGTGAGGCACTAGTTCTTCTTCAGCTAGTTGGAGTACAGTCAACAACCCTTGAGGGTTTTCCTAGTATTTCCAGAAATTAAACTAAGCAGCTCACTGCCACATACAACCTGAGGGGAAAAAAATTAATGACCAAGATTTATTGTTCATTTGTAATTGTCCTTTAAAATTCTGGCTTGCTGGCTTACTTCAGCGGCACTTTAATCACATTGGCGTGCCTGGAGTCAAGTAGGCCAGACTGATTAAGTATGGTAGATTTCTTACCCTAAAGGACATAAGTGAAGAAGGTGTAGGTGATAAGATGAAACCTCAAAGTTGGCACTCCCACGTTAGAGTCTTGAAATATCTGTTCCTTCATTACTGAGGAAAATTCTGCTTCTGATAATATTCTGCATATGATAGGACCATAAGACATAGGAGCGGAGTTAAGCCATTTTAATGAAATTCCAATATTAAACTATTTTGAAGTTGGGTATGCAAATGATGGAGAGTTTTATATCCACTAATTTTAAATTGTCTTTAATTAGAATGCAGCGACTTAAATTCCCAGATTGCAAAAAATCTGTTGACCAACTCAAAATTTTGAAATCCTGAATTCTGTTCTCATTTTAATAGTTGGTGAGCATAGGTGGTGATCCTGCAGCACCCTCACAAGGCAAAGAATGATTACATTGTAACTTGTTCACATGTAATATGGCCTAGGGAATAAACAGAATCTCTGAAGTTCTAAACTTCTGCACTGGAGAGCTTCAGTCATAAATTCACAACCTCTTCATCTAAATACGTGGGAAGAGGAAGATACGCTAAGGGTCCACTAATGATGTAATCATGACCATCTTCAAGGCACGTCCGACAACGATGACTGTTGAGAGATCTCTTTGTCACAACTGCCACCATCCAATCGCCCAAGAGCTCCTCCCTTATCTAGAGGTACAGTAGTCATGATCCTCACAGAACTCCAAGAGAATTGTAGAGAGCAGAATCAACCCTTATACAAGGCCATTTTCAACTACAGTGAAGTCTTTGACTCCTCCAACTAGGAGAAGTTGTTGAGCATCTTCCTCAAATTGGGCAATCGGTAGAAATATGTCTCTGCCTTACATTGCTTCATGATGGCATGCACACTCTGATCCTAACCAACTGGTTCACAACAGCCAATCTCAGTGAAGATTAATATCAAACAAGGCTGTAAGCATTAACCAAACACTTTTCCCACCCCCCATCTTTTTCACTGCAATGCTGCATATCACCTCCAAAAACAAAAGGTTCCTGCTGAATTAGGACTACTCTATGGACTAATGAGAAGTTATTCAACCAAAGTCAGTAGTTGACCCACAGTATGAAATGACACTGATGTTTGCTTTTGCCTATGGTTGGAGGCCGAGCTCTAAGACACAGCCAACCTGTCCACTAAAACATACAAGAGGATGGGCCTTGTGTTCAATTTCTGCAAGGCAAAGTTTTCCATCAATCTGCTCCTGCTGCATAATACTGCCCTCCAACAATAACCGTCACAGTGAACCAATTCCCATATCTCACAAGTCGGCCCTCAGCAAAGGCAGACTTCAGTGATGAAATTCACTGTTGCAGATGTGGACCAACACAACCTTTGGTTGTCTAAGGAAAGGGGTGTTTGATCACACGAGACCTGTGGTGTACTGAACAACAGTAATCCCTACCCTTTTATAAACTTCTGAGACTAGGATGACCTACAAATTGCATTTCTAGGCACTGGCAAGATACCATGCTGTCTCCACAAAATCCTCCAAATCCACTGAAAGAATAATCTGGAAGGATAAGCAAGCCAATATCAGTGTTGTCTCCCAGGCCAACATTCCCAGCATTGGTGCCTGAATTACATTCAGTAATTTTGTTGGACAGACTATGCCATTTACTTGCCCAATGCCAGATTACTAAAACAGACGCTCTATCCTGAGTCAGGTGAGAAAAGAGAAATACAAGGAATTTTTTTCAAAACCGCCTTGGAGAAAAATGCAGCATTAACCCTGCCTCTGGGAATCGTTGGAGCAGGATCATTCAGGATGGCACTGAGAACTAGCCTCCATGCTTCAGGAACAAGAGAAGCCTAGCATTAAACAGCGGATGGATTCCGCCACCTCATAAGCTAACTAACTAACTACCCACCTCCTGTCACATCAGGCATTTCCTGCCCCTTCTGTGGAAGAGTTTAGTTCCCCCACTGGCCTCAACAGTCGCCCCAAAACCACAGAAGCTCAGGGTAAGCATGTCATTCTCAGAACCAGAATCAGGTTTATTATCACTGACGTATGTCATGAAATTTGTTGTTTTGCAGCAGCGGTACAGTGCAGTAAAGACATAAAAATTACTATATGTTACAAAACTAAATAGTGCAAAAGAGGAATAACAAAAGTGTTCGTGGACTGCTTAGAAATCTGATGGCAGAGGGGAAGAAGCTGTTCCTGAAATGTTGAGTGTGGGTCTTCAGGCTTCCTGTATCTCCTCCCTGATGGTAGTAACTTGAAGAGGGCATGTCCCGCGGGTGTGGTGAGGGTCCTTAATGATGGATGTTGCCTTCTTGAGGCACTGCCTCTTGAAGATCCCAAGGTACTGTTTAGGAAAAGAAGAATTTGCATAGCCAGTTCCAGTTATATAAGCACACAGTAGTATATCACAGTAAATATTTGCTAGGCAGTACAATCATGATATTTGATGGGTAGTACAGAGAGATGTAACAGTTTTAATATATTAGATAGACATAACATAATGTTTCCCTGCAATGAAGTACTGAGCTTCCCTACTCAGCAGCTCTTCTGATCAGTGCTTGTCAACATTTGACACTGTGTTGGAGGATTGGCTGCCACCAGTACAGTGCAGATAATTTTGTATGGTGGCCTGATTACTTTCTCTACTAATCAGCAAGTTCAAGGTTCAGACTCCAGTAACTAACAATGGAAGATTTTGCATTTGATTGCAGTCATACAGTTTGCTGATAAAGGCAGGACCGTTATTCTTTTGTTTGTGTCTAACTGCAATATGCAGGTTGTACCATCTGAAATGGCTCTTTGATGATCTGATTGCTCATTTATATCTAGTCTCCTTGCAAACTGTTGCAAGGAAGCGGGGGGCCAAAGTATAAACTAATAGGCTGATGCATTCTCTATTTAGTAATCTGGAGAATCAAATGCTGTTTCCTTGGGGGCAGGTGATGATTTTTCTAAGCTGTCTACACTCTCATTTTCATGCATTAAATTTATGAACACAGTTTACAAATTAAGAGGAGTGGGCCACTTGGCTTCTAGTGCCTGCTCCATCATTCAATAATATAATTTCCAATCCGATTGTAAGCTCATCTCCATATTGTTGCCTACCCATGGTAACAGTTCACCCTCTTGTTTATCAAGAATGTATCTACCTCTTCCTCGACTGCTTTTGCGGAAGAGTTCCAAAGACTACAGCCCTCAGTGATTCCTTATTTTTAAAACAGTGAATTTATGCACTGTTATTAGGCAACTTGCAGTCCTGTGGTGCAAGCTGCTTTTAAAAAGCTTCTGAATCTGTAGCAATATTTTTCAAGAGGTCAAATCACAGAATGGATATAGCACAGAAGGAAGACATATGGCCCATCAAGTTTTTGAGAGACTTATCCAACTAGCCCTATTCCTCTGCCCTCTTCTGTCCTCCTCAAATTCTTTCTCTTCAGATACTTAGCCAGCTTCTCAGTAAAGGAAAGGGGTTCTGCTGAGGGAACTTGAGCAGCTAAGGGCTAAATTGAAAAGCAGAACCAAAAAGGTGGTAATCTCTGGATTGCTACCAGAGCCACATGCAAATTGGCACAGGGTAAATAAGATCAGAGAGTTAAATGCGTGGCTCAAAGATTGATGTGGGAGAAGTGGGTTTGAATTTGTGGGACGTTGGCACCAGTATTGGGGAAGGAGGGAGCTGTTCTGATGGGACGGGCTCCACCTGAACCATGCTGGGACCAAGGTCCTGACGAATCGCATAACTAGGGCTTTAAACTAAATAGTAGGGTGGGGGGTGGGTTCAACAGATTGGGAAAGTATGGATAAAGTAAAAGGGAAGGAGAGTGCAGGGGAGGTTACTGAAGTCTCCAGAATAAAGAATAAGACAAAGTTTAGAAAGGGATAAAAATTTAACTTCAGGCAACATGGAGACAAATTTGGTGTGGTGATGGGTGGTGAATACAGGACTGAAGGTGTTATATTTGAATACGAAATAAGGTAGATGAGCTCATATAGTGCAGTTAGAAATTGGCAGATATGATGTTGTGGGCAACGCAGGGTCGTGGTTGAAAGAAGATCACAGCTGGGAGCTAAACATCCAAGGATACACATCCTATTGAAAAGACCGGCAGGTGGGCAGAGGGGGTGGGGTGGCTCTGTTGGTTTAAAAAAAAGTGAAGTCAATTCCTTAGCAAGAAGTGACATAGGATCAGAAGATGTAGAATCCTTGTTGGTAGAGTTAAGAAACTGAAAAGTTAAAAAGACCCGGATGGGAATTATATACAGGCCTCCAAATAGTAGCCAGGATGTGGGGTACAAATTACAACAAGAGATAGAAAAGGCATGTAAAAAGGGCAATGTTACAGGGGTCATGGGGGATTTCAATATGGAGGTAGATTGGGAAAATCAGGTTGGTACTGGATTCTAAAAGAAGAAATTTGTAGAATGCCCCCGAGATGGCCTTTTAGAACAGCTTATGATCGAGCCCTCTTGGGAAAAGGCAATTCTGGATTTGGTGTTGTGCAATGAACCAGATTTGATTAAGGAGCTTAAGATAAAGGAACCCTTAGGAGACAGTGATCATAATATGTTAGAATTCACCCTGCAGTTTGAGAGGGAGAAGCTAAAATCAGATATATCAGTATTACAGTTGAGTAAAGGTAAATACAGAGGCATGAGAGAGGAGCTGGCCAAAGTTGATTGGAAGGAGACCCTAGCAGGAATGACAGTAGAGCTGCATTGGCAGGAGTTTCTGGGAGTAATTGAGAATACGCAGAACCAGTTCATCCCAAAGAAGAAGAAGCATTCTAAAGGAAGGATGAGACAACCATGGCTGATAAGGAAAGTCAAAGATAGCATAAAAGCAAAAGAGAGGGCATATAATATTACAAAAATTAGTGAGAAGCTAGAAGATTGGGAAGCTTTTAAAAACCAACAGAAGGCAATGAAAAAAGCAATAAGGGGAGAAAAGATGAAATAAGAAGGTATAATATAAAAGAGGATACCAAAAGTTTTTTTAGATATATAAAGGGTAAGAGAGGTAAGAGTGGATATTGGACTGCAGGAAAATGATGCTGGAGAGATAGTAAAGGGGAACAATGAAATGGTGGATAAACTGAATAAGTATTCTGTGTCAGTCTTCACTGTGGAAGAACCAGGAACATGCCAGAAGTTCGAGTCGGGGGCAGAAGTGAGTGTAGTCGCTATTACTAAGGAGAAGGTGCTTGGGGAAACAAAGGTCTGAAGGCAGATAAGTCATCTGGACTGAATGGACTATACCCCAGGGTTCTGAAAGTAGCTGAAGAGATTGTGGAGGCATTAGTAGCGATCTTTCAAGAATCACTAGAGTCAGGAATGGTTCCAGAGGACTGGAAAATCGCAAATGTCACTCCACTCTTTAAGAAGGGAGGGAGGCGAAAGACAGGCAATTATAGGCTGGTTAGTAAGATGTTAGAGCTCATTATTAAGGATGAAGTTTTGGGGTACTTGGAAGATCATGACAAAATAGGCCAAAGTCAGCATGGCTTCCTTAAGGGGTGATCTTGCCGGGCAAATCTGTTGGAATTCTTTGTGGAAATAACAGGCAGGATAGACAAAGGAGAGTCAGTGGATATTGTTTACTTCGATTTTCAGAAGGCCTTTGACAAGGTGCCGCACATGAGGCTGCTAAACAAGATAAGAGCCCATGGTATTACAGGAAAGGTACTAGCATGGATAGAAGATTGGCTGACTGGAAGAAAGCAAAGTGTGGGAATAAAGGGGGCCTTTTCTGTTTGGCTGCCAGTGACTAGTGGTGTTCCAGAGGGGTCAGTGTTGGGTCCGCTACTTTTCATGTTATATGTTAATGATCTGGATGATGGAATTGAGGGCTTTGTGGCCGAATTTGCGGTTGATACAAAGATAGGTGGAGGGGCAGGTAGTGTTGAGGAAGCAGGGAGTCTGCAGAAGGGCTTGGACAGGTTGGGAGAATGGGCAAGGAAGTAGCAGATGGAATACAGCATAGAGAAGTGTACGGTCATGCACTTTGGTAGAAGGAATAAAGGTGTTCAAAATGGGGAATGAATTCAGAAATCAGAGGTGCAAAGGGACTTGGGAGTTCTGGTGCAGAATTCCCTAAAGGTTAACTTGCAGGTTGGTTGGTAGTAAGGAAGGTAAATGCAATGTTAGCATTCATTTCAAGAGGACTGGAATATAAAAGCAAGGATATAAATGCTGAGGCTTCATAAGGCATTGGTCAGACCACATTTGGAGTATTAATACAGTTTTGGGCCCCATATCTAAGGAAGGATGTGCTGGCATTAGAGAAGGTCTGGAGGAGGTTTACAAGAATGATCCTGGGAATGAAAGGGTTAACATATGAGGAGTGTTTGATGGTTCTGGGCCTGTACTCACTGGAGTTTAGAAGGATGATGGGGGATCTCATTGAAACCTACAGAATATTGAAAGGCTTGGATAAAGTGGATGTGGAGAGGATGTTTCCAGTAGTGGGAGAGTCTAAGACCAGAGGGCACAGCCTCAGAATAGAAGGACGTCCCTTTAGAACAGGGATGAGGAGGAATTTCTTTAGCCAGAGGGTGGTGAATCTGTGGAATTCATTGCCACAGACAACTGTGGAGGCCAAGTCACTGGGGATATTTAAAGCAGAGGTTAATAGGTTCTTGATTAGTAAGGGCACCAATGGTTACAGGGAGAAGGCAGAAGAATGGGGTTGAGAGGGAAAAATAAATCAGCCATGATTGAATGCAGAGCAGACTTGATGGGCTGAAAGGCCTGATTCTGCTCCTATATCTTATGGTCTAAAAGATTATGGAGCTGAGATAAATATGATGTTCAGGTGAATTGTCAGCCATGATTGTACTGAATGCCAGTGCAGTCTCAAAGGGCTGAATGGCCTACTTATCCTATTTTCTGTGCACAATTGAATTTGCCCCTATTACTATCGCAGGCAATACATTGCAGATTCTAACCACTGAGATATGTAAAATGGCTTGTTGAGTCCATACTATTAGCTTTATGCACAAACAATTCAGGTAGTCCCCCGACCTCTCTCACAATTCTCTTCTTTTTGATACTTACCCAGCTCTTTCCTTGAACATTACAATTAAACTTACTTCCATTTCCCTTGCCAGTGCACTTAGACGCTAATATTTGCTGTGAGGATTTTTTAATACTCTAGTAACATTTGGCTCTTTGCTGAGTCATGATATAAAGGCAGTAGATAATGATGTGGTATCGGTTTGGATTGAAATCACAAATAGCAGGGGAAGGAAGACAAGTAGGGAGTAGTCTTTTGACCCTGAAAATGTGACCTCCCATTAGGTCAGAGCATAAAATGGGAAAATATCAAAGGGGCACTTAAAGGGAACTGGAATTATCATGGAAGATTTTAACCTACATATTGATTGGGTGGACTAAACCGGCAACAGTTTTCTAGAAGAAGAATTTGTGGAATGTGTCAGGGATTGCTTTTAAGAGCAGTACACTGCAGAGCCTACCCTGGAATGGGCTATTTTAGATTTGATTTTATGTAATGAGGAAGGATTAACAAGGGAACTTGTGGTTAAAGACCTCCTAATGGGTAGTGATGACAGATGATGGAATTCCAAATACAGTTTGAGGATGAGCTCCATAGGTCTGAAACCAGTGTCTTCAATTTAAATAAAGGCAATTAAAATGGCTAAGGTAAATGTGGGGCCTCTAGAGAATGAGGCCGGTGAACTAATGATAGCAAATAAAGAAATGGCAGATAAGTTGACTTTTTTTTTGCATCAGTCTTCCTCATGGAAGATATTACTAATATCTTTAAGATAACAGATGAGCTACATTCAAATAACAAGGTAGAACTTGCAGATATCCCAATTATAAGGAATAATGTATTGAAGAAAGTCACTTGGGCTAAAAAAACTGACAAGTCACCAGGACTTGATGGACTGAACGCTGGGATTTTAATGGAAATACTGCAGACATGTTGGACCCATTGGTTGAAATTTTTTCATAACTTGCTAAACTGGGCAGGGTACTAGAAGATTAGAAAGCAGTTGATGTGACTCCCTTGTTCAAAAAAGGAGAAAGGCTGAAGGCAGAGAACTATCGGCTAGTTGGTTTAACAGCTATTATTGGCAAGATGCTAGAGTTAATAATCAAAGAGGAAAGAGCTGTTCATTTAGGAAATAATTGAACTTAGTCAACATGGTTTTATGAAAGATAAATCATGTTTCACAAATTTGCTTGAATTCTTTGAGGATATAACAGAGAGAGTTGATAGAGGAGACCTGTAGATGTAGTGCATTTAGAAAAATTCTCCAAAAGTCATTTGATAATATGCCACATAGGAGGCTGGTACATAACTTAAAAGCCCATAGTATCAGAGGAAGTGTGTTAGAAAGAATTGAAAGCTGGCTCTCTCATAGAAGACAGTTGGAATAAATGGGCCTGCTTCAAACTGGAAGGAGGTAACTAGCAGAGTACTATAGGGATCAGTTCTTGGCCCACAATTTTTTTTCTATTTACGTTAATGACCTGGAGGAAGGAACAATAAGTAAGGTTTCCAAATTTGTCCATGATGCAAAGATAGTTGGAAGGACATATTGTGGTAAGGGTACTGTGATTCTGTAATGGGGTATAGATTAAGTGAGTGGCAAAAGACTGGCCATTATTATGTTTTATATAGGGAAGTATGAGGTCATGCACTTTAGTAGGAGAAATCAAAAGGAAGATTATTATCTCAATGGGGAGACACTACAAGTGAATGAAATACAGAGGGATCGAGGTGTTTTAGTGCATGAATCACAAAAGGCTAGCAGCCAGGTCCAACAAGTATTTAAGAAGGCAAACGACGTTTTGGCCTTCATTGCTTAGGGGTTGGAATTTAATAATAGGGTGCTTTTGTTGCAATTGTACAGGATATTGGTGAGGCCACACCTGGAATACTGCATACAGTTTTGGTCCCCTTGCCTTAAGCTATTGGAGGCAGTGCAAAGGAGATTCAGCAGGCTAACTTCTGGAATGAGAGGGTTATCCTATCAAGAGAGACTAAATTGTTTGGGCCTGTATTCCTTGGAGTTTACAAGAATGAGGGGTAACATTCAAACATATAAAATCCTAAGGGGGCTTGGCAGGGAAGAGTCTCAAACATGATGTCATAACTTATAAGATAAGGAGCCAGTCATTTAAAACTAAGGTACATAGAAATTTCTTCTCTCAGAAGCTAGTGAATCTCTGGAATATTCTGCCCCTGCAGGTGGTGGAGGCTGAATCATTAGAAATATTTAAATATTTGATAGATTGAGGAATAGAGGGGTATGAAGAAATGGCACAGAAGAGGAGTTGAGGCCAGCATAGATCAGCCATAATCATTTTAAATGGTAGGGCAGGCTTGAAGAGCCTGATGGCCTATTCCTGCTGTTGTGGTGTTCTTTTGCCAACCACTTCCATTCTATGTTTCCTGTTTTTATTTCACCGCATCCCCTAATTTCTCTCTGTTTATGCCCTTCGTGACTTAAAACACCTTTAGAAGATTCCCTTGTAACCTCTTGTGTTCCAAAGAGGGCAACCCCAGTTTTTCCACTCTACATGCATAACTGAAGTCCCTCATCATTTTGCTAAATCTCGACACCTGGAAGAGTCTTGACTACTTTCCTAAAGTGTGTCAGGCAGAGCTGGACTGGGACAGTAGAACTCTGATAATCTGCTATCCGATTGTTGAGATATCCTGATGCTTTGGTTTCTGGATGATGGTTTCTACACTCCCTTTAAACTCGCTGGGGCCCTGTTCCCACAATCTTCAAACTGGCTGGGGATGGGACCCAGTTTCCCATGCTCCTCATAAATTCGCCAGGGCACCATTTCCTGCACTGTCAATTGCACAAGGACTGGGGCCCCATTTCTCACTTGGAGTACTCTTTTAGTCACTCTGTTATAGGAAAGATGTGGTTAAACCGGAAAGAGTGCAGAAAAGATTTGAGGACTGGAGGGCCTGAGTTACAGGGAGAGGTTGGCCAGGCTAGGTCTTTATTCCTTGGAATGTAGGAAAATGAGGAGTGACCTTATAGAAATGTTTAAAATTATGAGTGGCATAGATAAAGTGGACAGTAACAGTCTTTTCCCCAGAGTAGGGGAGTTCAAAACTAAGGGGACATAGATTTAGGGTGAGAGGGGAAAGACTTGAAAGGGACCCAAGGGGCAACTTTTGCATGCAGAGGGTAGTGAGTATATGGAACGAGCTGCCAGAGGAAGTAGTTTAAGCAGGTACAACAGTATCATTTAAGAAGCTCTTGGATAGATACATGGAGGGGCATTTATTGGACGGTGTTGAGTATAAAAGGCGCGACTGTGTTGCAGCTGTATAAAACTTTGGTTAGGCTACATATACAGTATTGTGTGCAGTTCACCACATTACAGGAAGGATGTGGAGGCTTTGGAGAGGGTGCAATAGAGGTTTACCAGAATGTTGCCTGGATTGGAGAGTATTAGCTATAAGGAAAGGTTGGACAAACTTTGATTGTTTTCTCAGCGTGGAAGGCTGAGGAGTGACCTGATAGAAGTATATAAGATTATGAGAGGCATGGATGGGAAAGAGTCTTTTATCCCCAGGGTGGAAATATCAAATATTAGAGGGCATAGATTTAAGGTGAGAAGGGGAAAGTTTAAAGATGTGTGAGGCAATTTTTTATTTTACACAGTGGTAGGTGCCTAGAGCATGTTGCCTTGGGAGGTGGTGGAAGCTGATACAACAGCAACATTTAAGAGAGATTTGGATAGGTACATGAACTGGTGGGGGATGCAGGGATAGACACAACGTGCTGGCAGATGGGATTAGTTTAAATTGGCATCATGGTTGGTACAGATATCGTGGGTGAAGGGCCAATTCCTGTGCTGTACTGTTCGATGTTCATTTTGCTGGCTACGGGATTGCAGCTTCTATTGGGTATCATCCTTTTAAAGTGGATGTACAGGCACAGCCACTTGGCTATTGGTTGTCCACGTAACCCTTGAATCCAGTGTAATGGGAAACAGGTTTACTGTTTCCTGTAATGGTGAAAACTGAACTATAACAATTGCAATTCCCCAGATTCATTCTTTGGTCTGTGCACTGCTCATGTAAGCCAGAACAATACTTGCAACGTTTGAGAATCTCTGGATTAGGAAAAAGGAAATTAGCCCTGTTCCTGCTTGTGTTTTCTACTAATCAAATGCCAGTTCTTGTGGTATGGAAGTGTTTTTGCCTACTTATGTGTAAGCCAAGAATGTGATAGCAGACTATTGTGGTGTCTGTGGGTTTACACTATTAAGCCACTCAATACAAAGAAACATACGTCCAAATCAGGATCTTGTGTGACTTGGAGAGTAACTTGATACTCCCAAACATCTCTGCTCTTGTCCTTCTCAGTGGTAGAGGTGCATTGGAGGAAGTGCTGTTGAATTAACTTTGGTGCTTTGCTGCCGTGCATCGTATTGCGTGTTAAAGTGCACAAATGATGGTGTTAGCATAGGCTGGTGGTGTTTGGGTGTCACAAGTAGTGAATGTGACAGCACGCTCCGAATTTGCTTCCTGTAGACAGCTTTGAGAAATCACAAGATGAGCCACTTGCATCAAAGTCTCCTTTTTGTGCTGAACTATCATCAGTCAGTTCAGTCAGCTTCATTTCAGGGGGTATCCCTGAGATATTGATTGAGGTTATTCAGTTAACGGGAGCTTTTGAAGATCTGGGCATTTGGGGTGGATGAAATGGTGGTTGAAACGGGCAAGCAATAAGTGTAGAGGATAAGGATGACATGGATTTTTCTTTGCTGTCTGGAACTTGTGCAAAGATTTGGAATTTGGTTCAGATGCAGAGGTTGAGGTGTGTGAGAGAAGCTGTTGATTATTTTTCTGATTTCCTTTAAAAGACAAGTTGGTTTGTGGAATTGGTGCCAACATTCCGTTTGCTTCACCGCCTCACAGTAGTGATCCAGACACTAACAGTTCCACTTCATCCTGATGTTGAGTATTAGCAGGCTACTTAGTGCATCATACTTGTTTTCAGTTGTGTTACCAAGCTATTGTCTTTACATTTTCCCATTGCTGGCAAGCGTTGTTGAACAGTGATCAGTATTTTTCTTTGGCTAGAGAAGCTATTATCGCTCCAACCAGACATACGTTTGTAGAGTGGAAGGATTATCTACAATTGGTGCTGGTGCTTGTGCTTTGGACCAGAGGGGAGAAATGTCAGTTGAGATGCCTTTATGGGAAGGTGGGCTAATGTGCCTTCCCACAATTAGCTGGTATGCAAATGCTCCATTTCTCAACTCAAACATGATGCTTAACGTCCTCTGTTCCAGCAAAACTCATGAATCACACTAGATTATGTATTAGTGGCTTTGAGAAAGATGGGGAGCAGAATGATACAGCTATGCTTATTGGAAAGGGCTTTGCTGTAGACCTAAAACAAAAAGGACCACATTTTCAAATCAAACCGTTAGTTGTGATGGAACTATGCTGGTCAGGTCGTTTGGCTGCAAACTCTTCATTACTGAGCTTGGAATCATGATATTTATGTGAATTCAAGAAAACAGCAAAGGATTTGATTTCATCAGGCTTTAAACTTTGAGGTGAGGAAGGGCAGCCGCAAAATCGGAAACAATTACTGACCTGGTACATTCTAAACATGGCACTCAGAAAATCCCCCCTCTTCATTTGCATGCACCAAGGTTCCCAGGAGACCTGTTGATGTATAGTTTCAGGAGGTTATTTGTGTAATTTATTTGACCAAGTGCCCAGCTGGCATTTACCAGAAAGACCAGAGACCGTTATCTGGATCTTCCAAAGCTCTTTGTGATTTACATAATTTGGAGAAAAAATGGATTTTCAACTTGAATATGTGTACAATTAATGGCTTTATTAATTTCCACATAATTATGTAGTACCTAGCTGTCTCTCTTGAAGGCACTGTCTCTCTTGAAGGCAGCTTAAAGAGAGACAGTGCCTTCCAGATAGACTGAAATTTCCTCTCATTTTTATGAACTCTAGTGAATGCAGGCCTAGTTGATCCAATCTGCCTTTGTACGACAGTCCTGCTATCTCAGTAGTCAGTATGGTGAACCTTTGCGAACTTCCCTCTATTGCAAGTATTTCAGAGGTTTAAATAACATTTTTCACTACTAGAGATGTCTCAAAAGGCTTTGCAGTCAGTTAAGTGCTTTTGACATTTCTTTACTGTTGTAATTTAAGACATTGCAGCCAATTTGCAAGAAGCAAGCTCCCACAACACGGATGCGATAATGACTGGATAATCTATTGATCTAATGCTACCACCTGTACTCTTGAATCATTGGAGTAACAAGGGTGTTCTTGTACCTCAGAAAGACACTACCCATGAGAGAGAGATGAATATTGGCACATAGGATAGGTTCCATAGCTGACCCCTATCCAGTGCTCTCCTTTATAGGCATGTGCATATTTTCTTGCAAAGATGTACAGGTAGGTTAATTTGGGTTTAAAATGGGCGGTACGGACTCATTGGGCCGGAAGGGCCTGTTACCACACTGTAAATAAATAAAATTTAAAAATTTAAATTAAAATCTTAAATTTAAAAAATTAAAAATTTAAAAATTTAAATTCTTGGAGTAACTGGGTATGCAAGTGATGAGACTCTTTGTAGTGCTTGTGCCTGAGATGGAATCACTCAGTCTATTTCAGCGACCCTCTGAATTCAGTGACATAATTACAGTTGAGGATTGTCAACGAAACAATTAGTGTCCAGCAGAGATGGCAAGGTGTCTGAGGAGTTAGTACAGCAGATTTTAAATTACTGCTCTTTAAATGTGTTTAATTTTTTTTAAATTATGTTTTGTTCAACCTTTTTATTCTTTCATGTCTCTTTCAGTTAGGTAACCAAAAAGGGTGAATGATTGCTTGGATTTTGAATTTCATTCCTTTGAGCTGTTGGCCAATAAAAGAGCTCTCCTGCTCTTCAACAGTTCTGTGTGGCCAATAATAGGTGTTCAGCTGTCAAACTGATATTAATTGAGGAATCTGTTTAGATGTGATGGGCCTCTTGAATCATCATCCAACCCAAAAACATAGAACTTTAAAAAGCCAATTTTTTTTGAATGGAATTTGAGTGAAACTGGGAAGCCAGTGTTTATTGGCAGTCGAAAAAATGCCACCTTTTTGAACTACTGCCATCCTCAAGATGCAAGTGCTTCCATAAGGCTATTGGGCACCAGGTACAGCATTTCCAGAACTTAAACCCAGCAACAACTTATAGGGTGATATTTAACTGAGAGGAGAATGTTCAGATGATGTTCCCATGCATCTGAAGCACTTGTTCTCCTTGCTGCTAGAGGTCACAAGTTTGGGAGATGCTGTCAGATTAGTTTAGGAAAGTAACTACAGTGCATTTTGTAATTTGCATATTGCAGCCACTGTTCCACTGGTGGAGCAAATGAATATTTAGGGTGGTAATGGGGTACTGATCATGGAGTTGTTTCATCCTGGATGATGATTATCTCCTTGAGTGTTGTTAGAACTTCATTCAGTCAGGCAAATGGCAAGTATTCCATCACATTATGCCTTGGAGATGGTGGAAATGCTTTCAGATGTCAGATGAGTCGCACTGAAGGGTTACCTGATCTCTCACCTGCTCTTGAAGCCACAGTATTTTATGGCTGGCCCAGTTGGATTTCTGGACAGTGGAGATATCCAGGAAGTCAGTGGTGGCAGTTTTGGTGATGGTAATGCCATTGCAAAAGAAATGTTACTTGCTGCTCATCAGCCCATGGCCTAATGCTGTCTAGGTCTTGCTGCAGCTAAGCATGGTCTAATTTCAATCTCTGAGGAGTTACAAATGCAATTGAGCATTGTACATTTGTCATTGAACAGCCCATGCCCTAATGCTGTGTAGGTCTTGCTGCAGCTAAGCATGGTCTAATTTCAATCTCTGAGGAGTTACAAATGCAATTGAACATTGTACACTTGTCATTTCCGACTTTGTGATGGAAGGAAGGTCAAAGGCCAGAGGCTGGGATGATTGACCTCCAGCGACCACAGCCATCTTCCTTTATTCTAGATGAGACTCCTACCATTGGAGTGTTTTTCCTTCAATGATTAACACCAATTTTACGAGCGTCCCTAGCCCAGATACCATATAGAGCCAATTGTGGCCTTGATGTCAAGGGTATTCACTCTCACCAGGTTGACATCTCATTCAGCCAGGTACTCCCTGTCATCCTCAGGTAATGTGCATTGCTTGTGGCTCTACCCAATAGTATACTTAAAAAAAACAAAGCCGCTAAAGCTACTAAATATTTGTTAGGTAAGACTAATACAGATAATGGAACTGAGATCTGTCCAGACATCAAACAATCTGCTGGAGGAACTCAGCAGGTCAAGCAGCATCTGTGGGAGGAAACAAATTGCTAACCATGCATCAGGGTCAAAACCATGCATCAGGACCTGACCTGGAACATCAAAAATTCCTTTCCTCCCACAGAGGCCATTCGACCTGCTGAGTTCTTCCAGCAGATTGTTGCTCCAGATTCCATCATCTGCAGTCTCTTGTGTCTCCTCTGTCCAGACATGATCTCCTGAATCAGTGAAATAGGCTCAAAGGGTTGAATGGCCTCCTCCTATTTACTAAAAGTAACTGAGCTGGGGAATGTTATTCATTAGTAGAAATCTGAAACACTCCATGCATTTAGTGTTGGCTTTTTAATTTGATGCACTTCCCTCACTTGTATATTGCGAGCTTATAAAATCACTATCTAAGGAGAAGTTTAATTTGTTTTGAGTCAGTGCAGTGCTCAAAGGCTAAGTGGTCTGCAGAAGCTCCAATTTTCTGTTGATGTTGACTTTATTCTCTAGGAAACGTGACAAAATTTTTCTTACAGTAAGCTTCTGGCATGTGAAATGTTTTCCCATCTCTTTCCACTTTCTGGGAAAAGGTATAATTTATTAAAGCTGGTGCCTTGAAACAGGATTGAAGGAATGCTGGTGCCTTTATTTTGTGTATTGTCTGCTATGATCTTAATAGGTTTTTATATGTTTTAGTTTTTCTAAGCATTACAGTCAACTGCAGCTGTAAACTGAGAACTGCAGGTCTATGTGACGTAGTACTGCTCTGAGTAGGGCCTTTTGTGCAAAGTGGCTGTGCACTGTTAGTGAACTCAGAATCAGGTCTTTGCCATCTTGGTTAAGTCATTCATTATCAGACCACATCTGGATTGTTTGCCAATAAATTTATTTTGCGTTATCATTTAGTATCTTTTAGTTACTGGGAATTCAGTTGAATATTACTGCGGGTCACTGAGTTGCAGCTCTATCCTACAATAGATTTGTATCACTTCATATGTATTTATAAAGTGGATGGTTAAGAATTGCTGCTCCACTTGATAGGGTTGCTTGTACCTGGTGAGTTTGTGTTGCTTCCAGTCATATCTGCAAGGCAACCACATTGAGCAGCGATCCAACTATCCCTGGGCATCATTACACATTGCATCCAGTCCTGCACCCAGGATTAGCCTTGTTTTCTGCAGTATTATCCTGATAAGTGGAAGTTTAACAGGTAACCTTTCATTGAATGTGGTGATGTTATTTCTGTTGATTCACCATGTTGCATTCTGTTACAATAACAAGAAAATAGTGTAGCTGAAAATAAAATGTAAATGCTGGTAGTACTAAGGTTAGGGAACGAGCACTTAGAGAAACAAACAGCTAAGAGATTGATATTGCCAGGCCTCTTGACGGGGAAAGAAAAAGCACACTGCCATTCAAAACATGCCCAAAACAAATTGTTTGTCCTTTAGATGGCTTCCGGGCACCATTGCAAGCAACAACCGATACATTCATCAAAAAATCCACTCCGTTTATGAATCAAAGTGTTCAGTTGGATGGCAAAGCAGCTGAAACGTCATCTTACCATACAGAACAAATTCAAAAAGCAACCTATAACTTGCAAAACGTTAAAGTAAGAAGAAGCTTGAATCTGTCTGCTGTAATTAAGTTTGGTGATGTTGCTAGAGTTGAAACAGTTTTAAATAAGCTTGGAGAGAGAGGGGAGAGACCACAAAAGGGAAGAACTATCATGGAAGGTAAAAGACGAAATGACAAAAATGGTGGTGGGGATGATGGGACAAGTTGAGAAGCAAAAGCTAAATTTATGGGTAATGCAAAAAGCAAGAGGGGAGTGAATAGGATCTGCTGTCTGAAAAAGTGCAGTGCCAGTGCCAGAAGGTTCTGTCTTAAACTACTTCTCCTCTATTGGGTGTATAAGAACAGAAAAACAAGAGTAATTGGCTTATTTGGACCTCGAGCCTTCTGACATTCAATAAAATCATAGTTAATGTGATTGCTTGCCTAAACACTTTTCTCGATATAACGCTTAACCCCTCTGTAGTCAAAAGAACTGTCTCAACTTGTAATATGCTTAATGACCTGTCATCCAGTGGTCTCTGAATTAGAGAATTCCAAAGATTCACAATCCCAGAAGAAATTCCTGCTCGTCTTCTGTGTAGTTCTGTAATCCACTTTTCTCATTTCTCTGTGCGACCACATTTGGGGACTGATCAAAACCCAATGACAAAAAAGTTGAGACAAAATGTTTATTTAAGAGTACCATGCTGTGCAGACAAGCCGTGAGAGAAGATGTCCAATGGGATTATTTGAGTTAAGTGTTCTAGTTAGGATCTATTGGAAGCATTTTTGCTCCTGATTTAGTAAGTTATTGGTTCCATCCTCATTCTGTATATGAATTAGAAAAAAATTGTTAACTCCAGTGCAGTACAGAAGTAGCACTGTCAAAAGTTTAACCTCTTTTGAATCATTGACCCACATGGATGTTATAAATCCTATGACAACCTGTGAAAATGAACAGATTGTGGAATCAGAGAAGTACTATATGGGATGCCATGGGGATCTCTTGAACAATCTCATCAGGCCCCATTTCCCTGCTGGTTCCCCGCATCCCTTCAAATTATTTTCCCTTATTCCTATCCAAAATTGTGGTGGTAGCACTGATCCCTGGGGAATATCACTGACTTACCATTTCCAGTCTGAAAAACAACTTTGCTAGGATTTTATTTCCAAAAAATAAACTTTATTTATTAAACATATACAAGAAATACAAAGCATTGCATAATTTATTTACATTCATAGTGTCATCCAGTCTATACATGCATCATCAAGTTAATACATTCTATGTTCAAAACATCAATGTGTCTTTAAATACACTGTTCAGGTAATGTGAGCTGTTACACAAGACCAAGTCCCTCAGTGCCCAATGGCGGCAGGACCTTCGATTTGCAGTCCTTCCCCATTAAGCCTTTGCGTTAGCTGCACCAAGCTTCAGTGTGACCCTAAGCATTTATTGCCTGCAGCCTGGAATGTGCCGGGTGGCAGCAGTCACTCGTGGATATCTTGTTACTGGAAGACGTATAGGTTTTGGGCAGATCCAAGTGCATCTTTCACCAAGATGATGTCTTCCAGCAGCACTTGATGTTTGTCTCAGTGTGCATCCCTGGGAACAGTCCATAGATCGTCCTTTTCCAGGCCTTCTTTGCAAATGCCAAGTTCACAAAGAGGTGGGGATTCTCTTGTCCTCAGCACAGCCACCTAGAGGGTATCATGTATTGGGAGTGAGATTCTGACTATGCAGGAAGATTAAGGCTCAGTAACTTCCTTCCAGATGAACAGTTGAGGACCTGCATATCCTTCTGTGCTGTCTATATGACAGAAAGGCCGCAGACAGCACAGCCGCCTAGAACAACTTGTCCTCTGTTGTGGAGGTCTTAGATAACAGAGAGCAGGAGATTCTGGACCAGCCACTTACCCTGGAGAAGCTGACAGGCTGCATCCAAGCCCTGGAGAAGAAGGGCTCAGCTTTGTGGGACTCAATGGGCCCAGACCTACTGGAAGTGTACGACACTGTGCTTCTAGCTGGCAGTATGTCAGAATCAATGAAGAAGGTCATCATCACCATCATCTATAAGCAGGAGGAGGAGGGGCGGATATCAGGAACTGGTGACCCATGTCACTCTTGAATGTGGATTACAGGTCCTGTTCAAGGTGATCGCCAAATAAAATCAAGTCTGTTCTGGGATAGGTGATCTAAATCTGTGCTATACCTGGCAGGAAAATCTTTGATAGCCTTCTGCTGTTCAGGGATACCATCACCTATGTGTGGGACAGGGGTGTGGATACTTGCCTGGTCATCCCAGACCAGGAGAAGACCTTTGAGATATTGCACATACAATGACGGATATGCTTTCTAAAATGGGCTTGAGAAGGTGTGGTGCAAGTCGGGAACTGGATCCACAGACCTCAATGGTGCAGTCCAAATTAATGGGTGGGAAGCAGTTAGCTTCCCCAATAAGTCTCGATTTAGGTAAGATTGCCCACTCTCCTGTCTTTGTGTGTAGCATGGAACCCTTTTCCAAGTATGTCAGGAAGGACACAGGCATAAGATGGGTGATGATGCCAGACATGCGAGGCACTCTGATCAAAGCCTCACTGTACATGGATGAAGTCATCGTCTTCTGCTCAGACCCACAGCATCCATGCCCAGTTTGAGCTGGCCTTGGGGTCCAGATTCAACTGCAGGAAGAGTGAGGCCATACTCTTTGGCAACTGGCCCGATCAATCCTCCGTTCCTTTCACCACAATCTGGCTACCCCAAGGTGCTGAGGATCTGGCTTAAAGGAGTGAGGTCGCACAGCAAAAACTGGCCAGAACAGGTAGACGAATTGGGAATATAGAGGTGGTACTTCCTCTCCATGATGTACAAGAACCTGGTCATCAGGTATGAAGTGCTCTCGGTGCTGCTGTCCATGGTGCAGGTGTGGCCCATACCCCATTCCTCCATCACCTGAGCCATTTTTGTTTCATCTGAGTATCCAAGATGATGGGTCACAATGCACAAATCTCTAGAGAACATGGAGGAAAAAGCATACCCAAAATTACCCTCATTGTGATGGCCACCTGTTGCAAAGAATGGGCCTGGCCTCATTGCCAGGCAATGTTTCAGTTGGACTTTGCCACACTACCTTTTGTAGAAAAGTTCCTTCAGAAAAATACCTTTGACTACAAGTCCATCAGGCAGTGGTCAGCACAGAATATGTTGCAGGCTCTGTGGGAGAAGTACACAATGAATCTTGAGGGATGGCTTCCCAAGCATACTGTCAAAACCATTTGGCAGAATGCTTCTTCGCCAGAACTCACTAACAAGCACCATGACCTCGCATGGCTGGCAGTGAGAGGGGCCCTGTCCAGCACATCCTTACTATTAGGATTCAGTTTTTTGCCTGTAAGATTTTTATTATTATTGCTTTTTTTTTTATTTTTTATTATCCCTTTATTCCATGGTCCTCAATTTTGTTAATGGCCTTTTAGGTTGGACATGGTCAAATGCGTTCTGAATATTTTCTGCATTGCCTTCATCAACCTACTTGTTACTTCAACAAACTATTAAATCCATTTAGACAAACAAATTTGCAGTTAGCAAATCTTTGCTAACTCCCTTTGCCAGAATTCCTTCCCAAACCAATGTTACCAAAAGCAGCTTGTGCATCCTGCTGCAGTATGTGGGCTCACAGCCATTAGATTTATTTACATAATGGTGACTGGATGTGATGGCAGGAGATATTTGAGAGATGTGGATCAGGCAGTATACTTACTGGTGTTGTCAGACAGCAAGTCAAATATACGGAAATATTTAGCCTAATTTAGCTGCATATTCTTGGAACTTCCATTTTTCCATGCTGCTGGAATTGCTTTAGAAGTTTCCTGAATTACTCTTTCCACTTAAGTGCACTCTTGGTTTGTACGACTCAAAGTTAAGCTGTGGTTGGAGCTGATCCTTTTGTTCTGGTCGTACAACTTCTACTTAATATTTTTTTGAACCTTATTACATCTTTTCATTCCATTCCATTCCATTCCTCGCAGTCACAATTCCTCAGTCATGCTATTTTGTCATCCGTGTAGTGGGTGTCACATTAAATGTTGAGCCCTGTCCTGCTCGAATTTGATGTACAGGAATCATTGGATAACTTTTAGGACCTTAGCCACTGACCAGTGCTGTAACACACAATGCTGAAAGAGCAGCCATCACCATCTAACAGCAGCAGATCACTAGTTGCAGTGATCAATAGAGTGTGTAGATATATTCTAGTAGGAACACCCTGTTAACTCCATCAGGCTGAAGACCATCTGAAGTGGCACCAAGTGTTTGTCCTTCTGTACAGATCAAATCTTACTGTTTGTGCTGCCTTGGACATTATTGGGAACTTAATGTAGAGTGAACTACTCTGTTCTGCAATCCACCATACCAAGATCTGGCAGTTAATTAATAAGCAGAATTGCCTATTATTGTGGTATTGGTGATATTTGGTTGAGGGATGAAGGTTGATCAGGAGAAATCCCTGTCCTTTTTTCTAGTGCCATTTGATCTTTCATTTGAATTTGACCAGGAGCTTTACTTTGTCACATCAGACAACACTTACTACAAAGCAGCACCCTTTCAGTCTGGCTGTGAGCTGTCAGTTTAGATTGAGCCCAAAAGTGTGGCTTAAATCCATGTCCTAACAGGCAAGAGGAATGCAATTCAAGCTGAGGATAAAGCTTGCAGTTTCCAATATGCCTTGGGTTAATTTCACAGGGTTTAAATTCGTAGAATTTGTTTTCTACTTCTGTGCTACATCCAGGAATGTTAAATGTTTTTGGAATATGCTTGTTTTTTTAATTTAAGATATTTCATTTCTGTTCTGCAGCAAATCACCATTCCAAGACCAGATAGCCCAAAAGATGTGCGGACATTCACATTTTACCTCTGCAGTGTTGGAAGGGATAATCCTCAATGCAGTTTTGACTGTATTCAGCAGTACCAATCCCGGTAAGTGAAATCAATTCTGCTCCCCTTGCTGTTGCTGAGTGGGCACATTAAACCTTGTATCAAGAATGTACAGAACAGGCAATTTAACCCAAATCTTCTGTGGCAGTGTTAGCACTTCGCACAAGTCACTCATACGCCACTACATCACAGACTCCATACATATGTACCAGAGGTCAAGATTGAACTTGGACCACCGGAGCCATGAGGCAGGAACTCTGCTACTTATGCTATTATGCTGCCCTGCTGCTGCTTCACACATTTGAATGGAATTCCCTGAAGGAAAGATGACATTAAGGTTTCTGAATGTGGTCTTACTGTGGGGAATGATGAAGGGATGGGGATGGGCAATGTGGCATTGAAGTGATTTAACAATTTAGCAGTGGCGGTTAAAAAATCACATTCTCATGTTTAATGTACGGGCATCTTGGCAATGACCCAGGTGCAAATTCAAAGCTGGAATTTCAAATACAACTCAGCATGATCTCTCAGCTATTTCCCAGCCTTCAAAGCTGTCCTCAGACTGTTTTACAGCCATCACTTACTAATTATATAACGGGTGTACAGTGTGTGATATTGTCACCTGCTAACTCCCTAGTGAAAATTCAGCTCATTTTATTTAATATTCCAATGTGTAGATCCGTTCAAGAATATTAAAGGTGTTATAAAGCTTTCTGAAAGAGCAATTAAAGTGGGTGATTAGTTGATTTGTTTTTGAAAGTGTTGGTTTAAGGAAGTATGTTGATTGATTTGCACGGGATTACTTCAAGATCTATAAATTCTGCCACAGAATTTTGATTTAATGTCTTATCCATTGAAAAGCATCTCCTTAATGCAGTGGTCCGTCAAATCCTTGGCCGGTGTATGAATCTGTGAACTTTTTGTATTGATTCATATGATGTGAGCGCTGCTATCAAGCCACAGTTGTTGTCTATCTCTAATTTCCCTCAAGTAGATTGTGATGGTGAACCACCAACTTGAACCTTTGCAGTCTTTGCTTAGAAGATACTTCCACAGTCATTTTGAAACATCTGAGGAGCTTGCTGGGCTATTTAAAGTTCAAATCTGAAGTTACCTATGGACTGGTCGATTTTCTTCTATAAAGGACATTAATGACCAGGATGGGTTTTACAACAATCCAGTGTTTCTTGGTTAGCATTACTCGTACATTTCTCAATTCACTGTTTTAACTAAGTAGCAGACTGTGTGATATGGTGGGATGGTTGCTGGTTTAAGTTTGAGATGGTGATTCTGCAAATTACAAGGTTATGTAATTTTGGGAAGAGAGAAGATGACGTGTTTAGAGATTCTCATTTGAGAAGGCTGAGCTAAGATGGCCTCCATTGTCCTTATGTTCAATATTAAGATACATTGTATGATGCAGAGGAGCTTTGTTATTTGACTCCCATTTACCTGCATCCTTTGGGCAAGTGGCATGCCTTGGCTGACACTCATTTCCTGTGGGGATTCTGTGTGCCCAGAGCTATTGAAACCAGGAGCTCATCTTGGAAATTAGGGGTTGAATTTTGTACTGTTTCACAAATAAGTTGTCCAGTACCACATTATTGCAACACACTTTTCCCCAGTTTTTTAACTTCACCTTAATATCCTCGTTCCTGTTTCTGTTGGTTCAGGAGCAGCCCGGTCTCTGAATATATTTTTATTTATTTATTCCAGGGACTTGAATGTTGCTGATGATGCCAGTATTTATTGTCCATCCCTAAATGACCCTGTGCATCCCTAATTGACCCTGAACCTCAGGCAGTTAAGGGTCAACTGCAGTGAGTGGGCCTGCAGTTGCACAAAAACCAAACTAGATAATTGTGGCAACTTCCTTCCTTAGTGAACATTAATGAATCAGATGTTTTTACAACGATCTGGTAATTTCATCAGTACAGTCGCTACATAGTTCTCTAATTTCCAAAATGTATTTAATTGCTTGAATTTAAAATTCCCCAAGTGCCATGTTAAGCAAATGCTTACTCATGGCTCAGGGAAAGACTTTATTGGAGTCGAATTCCAAAGAAGTAATTCTGTAATTGCCCAAGAAGTAATTCTGTAATTGCCCAAGTGATGCTCTGGTGAAATCTGGTAAAGCTGAATTTACCTACTACATGGCTAACCCCCAACCTTTCACTGTTTTCTGACTTGGAGCAAACTCATTGCACTTGAAGTTGGGTCTTGTTCCTTCTGTTCCTGTGGCTTAACCCATTGGGTTCTGGCAGGCTGTCCAGTGGTATTGACAGTTCCATGATTTAAGGTTTCCATCCTGCATTTGCTTTTCCAAGTTTAAAAGCCCCTCTGAATTCAATCTCCATTTATTTCCTGACAGGTTTGGGAATGTGCAGTTGGACTGTCTTGGAGGCATACAGGATAAAATCACTGTGTGCGCGACTGATGACTCGTACCAAATGACCAGAGAACGTATGACTCAAGCAGAGGAGGAGACTCGAAGCCGGGGAGCAATAGTTATTAAACCTGGAGGTCGATACAGAGGTAGGAATATCCTGGATCTGTCACTAATCCTTTCCATTGCTTAGTTTTTGTGACTAGCAAATCTTCAGTGTTCTTCATAGTATTCTTCCAATCGCATTCCACAATTCAAAGAATGACTATTTTGTATTATCATTTGCAAACTCTCTTCTGAGAGTTCTGAACACACAACATGACAGCATCTTCCCTTTCGTCGTCTCCTGGTGATGACAGTATTCCTTGATCATATCAGTTTTATCTGGTGGTAAGCTGATTGTATAGGGGATGCAAATATCTTAGTGTAAGATACTAGCAATTGTGTGAATTTAGAATAATGCAAGTTGTTGGGAAGGTATATGGTTAGCTTTATTCTGTATTTAACCCCCTACCCTGGGAGTGTTTGATGGAACAGTGCAGAGGGAGCTTTACTCTGTATGAAAACTCAGCTGTTACCTATCTGGGAGTATGTGACAATGAAGTTGAAGGAAACTTGTTCCATTACCAAGAAGAAAGAAATGTTCCATTACCAATAAAAAAATTTTTTTCTTTTGATGTACAATTTATTTTGTATGAAACCCTATTTTAGTTCCTTGTAACTGACAGCTGCTGCCTAAAGTAACACATTTATTTGTTTAGATGGAGGCAAATTTTAAATGAGAGGTATATACCAGTCTCCTGTTCCTAAGTGTAAACACCCCTGTAATATGTACTCCTAACACTGATTCATATCACTCAATCACACACGCATTCAATTCAAATACAAATAATTTTAATTGAATGAAACGTATCTTTTTTCTGGCTGTCTGGTCAGGAGGAAGCTGCAAGGTTCCATCATAAGAGGGTAATAACATGCTAGTAACCCCTTCATAGCAGTAAATGGCTATCTATATTAATTGCATATTAATTACTTTGAAAACATTTTGCACTGGTGAGTGCAACAATAAAATTTTGACTTAAAGGTGGTAGTGAAGAGATCCCCCTTGTGGTGATGAAAGGGTTGCCAGAGGCCATGCTGCTCTCTAAGAGAAAAGTGCTGCTACAGGTCTGCAGATTGAAGAAGGGAAGTGGCCGTGGGATCCCGCTGCTATTAGGACATGGTAAATTGGTGCATTCGCTACAGCAAGGACAGGGGAATATGAGTATCATATCTGATGTAAAACGATTTTGTCCTTTATATGGAAGTTGAGGTTTCCTTTTTCTCACACTGCATTGGTGAGATTTGGAATTGCTTTCTCCAAAATATTAGTCCCAGTCTTTGGATAACTATTCACAGCATGATTGCAAGCTGATTAAAGGTCTAGCTTAACACTTAAAATTCCCACTCTTGTTTTCAAATCCCTCCAGGGACCCTCCCCTGCTTCCCAATTCCAATCCTAAAACGCAAAGAGTCTGCTTGCCAGTTCTGGCTTTGCTGTACTCTCCTTTTCGTTACTCAAACTTTGGTGACTCTGCTTCCAGCTGTGAGGTCTTTGAGATGTTTAACAATGTTGAATGAGTTTAACAAATGTAATTGATTAGGAAATGCAGACACACTGCACTACTATCTACATGTCACACATTCTACATTAAACCACATCAGAAAACAGAATCGCATCAGGTGTTGGATGAATTCATTTTACCACATGGTTAATATGTGTCAAACAGGGGAAACAGATCTTCCCCGCTCTTGACAGTTGAGTGTATTGTCCAGTGTGGAATTGAGCCACCCACTATGAGCCCACAGGTGACACAAGAGACTGCAGATGCTGGAATCTGGAGCAACAAACAATCTGCTGGAAGAACTGAGTGGGTTGAGCGGCATCTGTGGGAGGAAAGGAATTGTCGATATTTCAAGTCAAAACCCTGAGTCCTGATTATACAACCCGAAGGAGTCTTGATTCAGGGTTTCAACCCAAAACATCAACAATTCCCTTCCTCCCACAAATGCTGTTCAACCCGCTGAGTTCTTCTAACAAATTTTGTTGCCCCAATGTGAGCCCACTCAGTCTGCTGACTGGGGGACATTAATTGATCTGGTAGGGATGCTGCAGTTCGATGGCCTGCACTGTAGGTAGAATATCAGAGAGGCTCCTCTCATCAATCATTTCCATTGAACTTTGCTACGCTGGTCAGGCATGGAGGATTGAATTCATCTAGGCGATAATGCAACCACAGTTTACTCTGGGGGAGAAAGATTCAGACCACAGGCAGGAGGGAAGGAAGAAGACTGATTGCTGCATCAAACATTAACACTTTCTAAGGGTATCATTGCTTTGGTGAATCTGGCAGAAGCCCAGAGAGCAAATTGGGGAAGGTGGGGTGGTGGTTTAGTATATTGGTGATGTCTGGAAGAAACAGGTTCTAGTCTATTGCTTTTGTATTTACCTTCCCTCAAATTCCTTGCGTGTGTTGCAATCTTTTAACATCTTCCCCATTGGTGTGACTTCATACTTAAGTGGAACAGCTGGTTTATGTATAACAGATCCAAATATTCTCTGACTCTTAATGAATTGGCTCAATGTTGAGTGACATTTCAAGGATGAGCTGTGACAGTCTGTTTCCCACAACATTGGAGTTCTCTTTTACAATTTACACTGGCACTAAACATTTATGTTGATAAAAGTAAACATCAACACATGCAAAAGCAAACATTGATTCTTATTCTATCTATTCGCTTGGGATGTCCAACTTTTTCATTTAAGCTACATTGAGTTCCAACAATGATTTCTATTTATACAACACTTTGAATGCACAGAAGCATTATCAAGCAAATTTTGCCACAAACCCACTTAAAATGATATTAGGACAGGTGACCAAAAGCTTGGTGTCAGCCATGGCTACTTGGTGATACTTTGACCTCTTGCATCTGAAGATTGTGTCCTACTCCAGTAACTTTAAAAAAAACTATGGCTGAGACTACAGTGCAGCTCTGAGAGAAACAACTGGAGGAGCAATTCTCCAAGGATTGTAGGCAAGAAGAGTTTCTGGGGATATGGAAGAGTTGAGACCATGAAAGATTTTGAAAACAAGAATGAGAATTCTAATATCCAACATTTGGCAGACTGAAGACCCAATGTCATTGAATACAGTTGATAGGAGGATGGGACTAAGTGCAAGTTAGAGCACAATTTTGCATTCATGCACAATTGCAACAGTTTTGAATGAACTAAAGTTTGCCAGAAGAAAAAAAATGTCACAGATACTGAAGATCTGAAATAAGTACAAAATACTCAGGCAGTATCTTTGGAGTATGAAATAGATTTGGGATGATATTTTTAATCAATACAGTAAAAGAAAGCAAAATGCTTAATTATATTCCTATTTCATACCAAGTTTCCAGATTCCAAGTCTTATTTTCGTCAGGCTACTGTTGATTTCATGCCTTGAGTTAGCAGAAAATCCTTCTGGTTTCCAGGAGCCTTGCTGGAAAGTGAGTGTCTGTGGATGCCCGGCAAAAGGAGGATTAGCCCGAACAGTGCAACCCTGTGGTTAACCTTACTGTTGGAAGAGGCTGACTCAAATTAAACACATTGACCTCCCACCCTGGCTGCACCACGTGAGCTTGCATGCTTCACGGGTAAGATCCAGTGAAGCAGCTTGTGCATGAGAAATTGCCCAACAAGAATAAGTACCTTCAGTATACAGACTGTAGTGAGACAGGAAAAATGCTTTCAGCTTTCATCAGAAATGTAAGCCAGCAGAAATTCAACTGAAAGTAATGAAGAAACAGAGGCTGAAATGCGCTTGTCGATAAATTCGGGAGATGTGGTATCTTCTCATTTTCAGAGAACCATTCAGAGGCTTGATGCTTGGAATTGAAAGCGTTTTCTCTCAGAGCAAAGCCTTGTAGCCTTTTCCTTTAAATTTAAAATCGACTCTTATTTAGTGAGGGTGGAGATGGTGCCAAAGGCAGATCTTGATTGATTTTAAAGGTTTTTTTGCTGATATAATTTTAGAAGATACGTGAAGGTTCTTCAGGAAAACAGACATTTGTGGACAAAGTGTGAAGTTTGTAATTGAAACCAAAATATTAATTGGCTAAATAGCAAATCATACTCCTTAAGGCTCCCAGCTACTTTTTCCTTCTATCCCCACAGAGTCAATCTACATTTTATAATGGTCTGTCCGACTCACCATGCCTCATCTATGACTGTGAGCATTGCAATAAATTGGTTTGGGAGAGGGAGGGAAAGTTTGTCTCACATCCATGCTTTTCAGAAGAGATAACTGGAGAGTGGAGAATGGGTAGTCTCCCCTGGTTTATTCCCTCCCCATCACACTAGGACCTTCTGGGTTGTATGGCCTCAAACATCCAAACTATAAGATATTGTTGCACACCATCCAATTACCCATGGAAGTCTACGTGTGGATGAATACCTACGTAACCTGAGACATCCGGTCAACAGCATAGTTGATTATCTTGTCATTTTAAAAAATTTCTTACAAATTTCCTCATGGGGTGTGGGTGTTATTTGGAAAGGCCCACCATTTATTGCCTGTGCAAAAACGGTTGAGAAAATGGTGGTGAGCTGCCACTTTGTATAGTGTTCTAAAACAAAATCAGAAAATGCTGCAAGTACTCAGCTGTATCTGTGGGAAGGGAAACAAAGTTGATGATTCAGGTCAAAGACAGATGTGACCTGACCTGCTGAGTATTTCCAGCATTTTCTGTTTTTGTTTTGTGTTTCCAGCACCTGACATTTTTTATTTTCATGTATGTGCAGCATTGTTGGCTAACTTATGATTTAGACAGTCACGATCTAGGAATAGTTTGTGTATTTCCAAGTCAGGGTGATGTATGGTGTAGAAAGGATCCTGTGGGCGGTGGCTTTCCCATGTGCCTTCTGCCTTTGCAGCAGGGCCCTGAGGAGTGTTGTAGAACAGAGAGAACTTGGAGTACAAGTACATGGTTCCCTGAAGGTGGAGTCACAGGTAGACAGGGTGGTGAAGAAGGCTTTTGGCATGCTGGTCTTCATAAGTCAGGGCATTGAGTATAAAAGTTGGGAGGTCATGGTGCGGATGTACAGGTTGCTGGTGAGGCCACACTTGGAGTATTGTGTCTAGCTTTGGTTACCCTGCTTCAGGAAAGATGTTATTAAAACTGGAAAGAGTGCAGAAAAGATTTACAAAGATGCTGCCAGGACTTGAGGGACTGAGTTATAGGGAGAGGTTAGACAGGCTAGGACTTTATTCCTTAGAGTGTAGGAGACTGAGAGGTGATCTTGTGAGGGGCATAGATAGGGTGAATGCACTCAGTCTTTTTCCTGGAGTTGGAGTATCAAGAACTAGATGGTATAGGTTTAAGGTGAGAGGGAAAAGATTTAAGAGGGACATGAGAGGCAACTTTTTTTTACACAAAGGGTGGTATCCATGTAGAATGAGCTGCCAGAGGAAGTGGCTGAGGCAGCTACAATAACAACTTTTAAAAGACAGTTGGACAGGTACATGGATTGGAAAGGTTTAGAAGGTTATGGGCCAAATGCTGGCAAGTGGGACTAGCTTGGATGGAGCATCTTGGTTGGCATGGGCCAGTTGAGACAAAGGGCCTGTTTCTGTGCTATATGACTCTATGATGATAAGAGGTCACAGGCTGGGAGATGCTGTTACGTAGCCTTGGTGAACAACCGCATTTTCTGTATGGCCCACAATAGCCATGGTATGCCTATGGAAAATGGAGTGAATGTTATTGGTAGAGAACTTGATACTTATCAGGTGCACTGCTCTATCTGGATAGTATTGAGCTTCTTGATTATTATTGAAGATCCACTCAGCTAATAAAAAGTGTTCTGTGATATTCCAGATGTGGATTATCCTTTGGGGAGTTAAGTTCAGTTGCTTGTCATAATCTTATGTAGCAACAATATGTGATTAGTCCTGTTAGGTTTTGAGACCGTGGCAAACCCAGAATGTTGATAGTAATGCCATTAAATGTTGATAGGAATGCCATGAAATGTCACAGGAACATCTTTATATTCTCTCTTCTTGGAGATGACTATTGCCTGACACTTGTGTGGCATGAATAAACTTGCTTCTTACTAACCTATGTTGATCTGTAGAAACAAACGACAATTGGTATTACTCAGTGTGCATTAGGAACTGCTATTATTGTGTTTCTGCAAAATAGAGAAGCCAGATGAGAATGTGGAATGATTTGGATCCAGTTTTATACCAGTGAACATAAGTGGAAAATTTTGACTGACAGTCATTATGCAATATCTAGAACAGCACCTTCTGTGCAGGCTATTTCCCAACTCCTCTTCATAAGCCTGACTCATCTTCCTTGTGCTATGCTCAAACAATGTGTGAATCAACATTTCCAGTTTAACCACCACTCCTTTCAGTGGGTCGATAGCAATCTCCCTCTTCTGCAAATTTCCCATCTCTGTAGTGGGCTTTACAGAAAAGATTTTAGATTCCACATAACTGTCCCCTGTTTTTTTACATTCAAATCAGTCTTGCCATTTTTCTTTCTTTTCTCCCTTCTCCCACTACTGGGACATGAGCATAAGAATTACTAAACTAAAGTTCTATGGTTTGGCAAATCATGGGGGTCAGTCTCTAACAGAATCCACAGTTGGCCCAGGCATGGTGAGAAACCTTTAGCTTTGGAATCCATTTGGGCAAAGATACCTGTTCCTTCCAGAGAAGTTACATTCCCTAGATATCTTTAGTTACTTCTGAACTGGTTGAATTCTTGCCTCGCTGTTCCTCTAAGTATTGCCTATTATTCTGGAGATGCCATGGTTTACCCAGTAAATGGGAGGTTATTTAGTCTTTGGAGGTACAGAATGTACCTTGCAGTATATGTCCATAGATCCTTAAAGTTAGCAAGACAGGTGGATAATATTGTTTCAAAAGGCATCTTTCCTTTATTAGTTTAGGCATTGAATATAAATGGGAAGTTATGTTAAAGTGTATACAATGCTAATTAAGCCATGCTTGAGTTCTGCATACAGTTCTGATCACAATCTTACAAGAAAAGTGTGATGGCACTGGTGAAAGTACAGAGGAGATTTAAGAGGATGCTACCAGTTCGGGAAAGATTGCATTAGGGTTATTTTCTTTGAATCAAGGAGGGTGAAAGAAGATATAATTAAGGTGTGCAACATTTAGAAGGGCATAGAGAGAGTAAATAGAAAGGATCAATTTCCCATATTGGAGTGATTGAAACCACAGGGCATAAATAAAAGGATTAAGGGGAAGATGAGGAAACATCTTTTCACCCAGCAGGCAGTACATATCGCTGCCCAAAGAGTGGTAGAGGCAGAAACCCTAATTGCATTTAAATAGTACTCAGATGTATACTTAAAGACCAATAACCTACAGGGTAATATATCCAGTGCTGAATGGTGGGATTAGGTTGGGTGGCACTCTTATTCATCTGGCATGTACTCAATAGGCCAAATAACCTCTTGTGTTGTAAATTTCCCATGACTCTATCAATGTATTTTAATTCCCAATCACAGTGCATCTTACCATGCATTTAATAACTACTGTGTGTTGTATTTCCATTGTTATTTGTCCACCTGAGCTGAGGTGCTTGACTGTTCAATAGGTAGTGTTTAATTTAGATAGGTTACATGCAGCTTAATATATGAATGTGCCCCTTTCAGGCATTGGCTTATCATATTGAGCTCTTTTGGCTTTCATTCTGGCTGCTGAGATAGCTTTTAATGTCGGCTTCTCTTCTACTTTCAGCTAAAAGAGTGCTATGCAAGCCAGCTGCTAGCATTCCTGATGCTGTTCCTGAAAGAAGACGGCCAACGCCAGTGAACTTGGCGAATGTGATGAAGAAGTATGTTAGCAGTGTTTCCCAGCGACCCTATCGAGACCGAGTCATCCACTTACTAGCTCTGAAGCCCTATAAAAAACCAGAGTTAATTGTTCGATTGCAGAAGGATGGGGTTAGTCAGCAGGACAAGGACTCCTTGGAAAACCTCCTGCAACAGGTAACCAAGCTCTCCAAGTATGTCTCTAAGTATTTCCTTATTCGGAAAGTAACCAAAGTAAACAGGGCTTGGGCGGTCCAGTGAGATAGATGCTGGCATTTCACAGTATTCAACTTGAGTCCAGATTCTCTTTTTGAAAGTCTTTGCTTGTCTGCTGTATTCAGTGGCTCAAGCAATCAGTGTCCATTTGACAAACTAAAAAGCCATAGCATGGTTCGTTGAGAACATCAGTGTTGTGGAATGGATGAGTAAGGGACAGGTAAGAGGATGCTGCACTCCATATCCAAACTTGGAAGTACTTGATATCAAGAATCATACAGGGACAGACAGCTGCTATTCCACACATCTAGCTGTGCCGACTAGCTTTTTGGAACCACTTAATCAATTCCACTTCACTCTCCTTTCCTCATTTCCCTGCAATTTCTCCTACACAGGTGTTGCATTGGCTATGTAGTAGTTTGGGGTGTCCTATGTCATGAAAGGTTCTTCAGTTATTTCTTCTGTTCCCCAAATGCTTCCACCACCCTTTCAGATAGGACATTCCATGTAGTCATATAAATATGAATTAGGAACAGGAGTAGGCCACTCAGCCATTCAAGTCTGCTCCACCATTCCATAAGTAATGGCTAATGTTAATAACTCTCTGTTGGAAAGGAATACTATTAGGAAGACAAGCTCCTCATCTTGATTGATTGCCTTAAATCTCTACTCTCTGGTTACTGACCTTCATATCAGTAATCTCCTTATTTCTCTTTATTTACTGTATCAAAAATCTTTCCCTTTGACAGGTTTAGTAGCACTAGCTAGCTCCTAAGACAAGAGTCTTGTGGAACCTGAAAATAAATTTGTCAGTTTTCAATCAGGCCACTGGACAGGAGGAGAAACAGCTTAATATAATCAGGCAGATGGGTACCATTAGGAAAAAAGCTGTTGTAGTACAGACTGTCCACAAGATTGTAACACTGAATCCTACATGATCCATGCAATACAGACCTATCGTTTCCCTCTTGGATACCAGTGACCTTGTTACCAGTTTTCCATTTGAGTTCCAAATCTCTGTACGTTCTAGAAAGTTCACTGAGAGCCCAAGGGATTTCTGTCGGAGTGGATATAAAAAGCTGGAGTAATCATTAAAGTTCGCATAAAAGGGATTATTGTTCAGCTGTTATCCTTTGTTGTAGATTTTGTGAATAACACAATGTCTCCCTCAGTTTCTGGTCTCTGCAAAGTTAACTCCATTGAGTTAATTTTGGCTCCAAATTCACAATGTGATTCGCTGAATTAGTTGCTGATGAAATTTCTCCTGATAGAGTTCAGACATGATATCTTAGGAAATGACTGCAAAGTACATGTAGCAGATTTTGCTGGGAGTGAGTAGGATTGGAAAGGTTAAAGCTAGCTTACTCGACACCAACTAATCCTGCCCAGTGTTCTTAGAGGATCACTCAACCCAATTGACGACCATAATTGACTGCAAAGAATCAATGTACTTATGAAGTCAAAGCTGTATTCTGTTGACCACGCACAGTGTCAGTGTTGAAAATATTGAACCAATGTCTCCATTGTGTCAGTACTGAGCACTCGAGTATTGCATGGATTAGATACTGACACAGTACTGACAATGGCTGAGTTGTACTCTGCTCTGTTGCAGGTGGCTAATCTGAATGTTAAGGATGGTACCTTCACCTTGAAAGACTTTGCATACAAGGAGATCCAAAGGGACTGGCCTGGATACTCGGATGGCGACCAGCAGTTATTGAAGAGAGTTCTTGTTCGGTAAGTTGCATTAACAATTGGCGTTTTTATAGAAAATGCCACAAGCAGCTCCACAGAGTTTGGATGGTGTTGGAGGGATAGAATCAATAAAGGGGATAAAAGTTTGAAATTACCAGAGTTGCTCAGAGACGATGGGCTTTCAAGGGGGTTTTTAATAGTAATGAGGAAATGTTATCAGCACTCCATTAGGATTGTACAGATGAGTACCAACACTTATACCATGCTGTTGGGGACAGACCAGGTTAAATAAATTGAGAGCATGGGTATTTCCCCTTGACCTTCAGGGCCAGCTTCCATTTAATATTATATCAAGACCAGTGGCATTACCGCTATCAAAATGCCCTAATGGTGGGATTGGGTGGGGAATCATTCAACTCCACATGATCAGCCACTTAAAATGCTTGGTCATTACAGCAAGTCAGAGAGAAGTTATTGCCACGCTGTAACAGGCAGGTCCTCAGACTCCTCCATCTACAGGAGTGTGCTAGAATACTCTCCATTTGCCTAGCTGCTGCATGTCCACAAAGCATTCTGGACAAAGCTACTCACAGCATGTCCTCTGTAAGATTCACTGCAGCAAGTCACCAAGTTTCTTTGACTGCAACTCCATACAGCCCCACCACCCAGAAGGACAAGGCAGCTAGTGTTGTTAACATGTCCAAGTTCCCCCTTGAATCGTACTAGAATCCACTGCTAGCAATAAGTAAGTATCGAATTTGAACCAGAAAACTCATTTTAAGAATGTGGCCCTTAGCACAGCACTACATGATGGAATATGCACCTGAGCATTGTCCAGCATTACAGTTCCAATTTTGAGGGGAAAAGATAATCAATTTCAAATTCTTCTGGCAAATTATTGCAAGTTTTTTAATACATAAGGATTAGGAAAGAAAGTCTTGAATTTTTATCTGGTGACTGTTCATTGGAATTGCACAGGGCACAATGAATTATTCCAAGTGCAATGACTGTTGGGTAGGCACAGTGTGTATTATGTAGCAGTTGGATTCATAAAGAGAAAAGGGTTTAAGAGCGATTGGATTTATGATGATAGTCAAATATTTTGCTTCTCTATAGTTTTCAAATTGTTTTTTATGGTGCCACTCAGGAAATGATGTCATGTGGCAAGAAATACGCTGGTAATATTGAAGCACATAGGGAAATCCCTGGAAATATTGACGCATTGTGGATGATCTCCTCGCCTCCCCCTCTCCCGGGGACCCTTTCCTCCACTCCACAAATGCTGTCACAAAGCTGAAGGTCCCCTAGAGAAGATGACACATACTGCTGGTTCCCACAGAAGTATGGATGCTACCAGGATATTGCCCAGGAAATATTGATTTCCAAGGATTCCCTATTCTAATCTTTGAAAGAGTGGCACTGCCGTTTAAAGTAAATCATTGCCTTTGTTGTATAATGTATTAATTGACAAAAATAATCCTAAAAGTCACAGAATATTGAGAAAGATGATAGAGTAGTTTTCCAGTTGCCTCCCAATCTTAAATCATCCCTTAGTTTTCTAAGCTCTGTGGGATACAACCCAGTCTGTGCAGACTGCCCTCATACTTTAACCCTTTTAACACCACCACTTTTGGCAAATCTGTGCTTCATCTTCTAAAGGACCAATATATCTTTACTAGGTGCAGCAACAATCATGCAGCTGGTGCAGGAAGTGGAATGGCAGCTTGAAATGCAGGGATATTCTTTGATCCTTGGTGTGTGAACCTCTTCTTTATTCTTTCCCTGGACTACTTTTTTTCTCCTGTTTTATTTTCCCTGTGAATTTTTAGTTTGTTTGATGTATTCAGGCTAAGAGTATTTAGTTTGCAGAGTGAAACTCAAATAGTTCTCATATAAACTGCAGTCCACTCATGTCTCCTCTCCCCTCTACCACCCACACTGTGCCAACATCATGTTAAGCAAGAGATGCTGTTTCAGAATGGTGGATTCGACTGGTGCACCTGCTGCATTCATCACCAGTTAGTTTCTGTCATCCAAACTTCTGTCTAAATCTGGAAGCATGGCAGCTTTGTTCTCTTTGACAACAAAATACGTGACATTCACAATAGTTTTATTCAAGATTAGTTCCTGCAGTGGCTGCTCTTTCAACCTCATAGTTTGGCAGCTTTCCAACTCCAGATATAGACAAATGGTTGCTCTCAATTTCAAACGAAATCTCACATTGACCAAACCGTATTCTGCTAAATGAGTTACACAGAAAGTAATGTGTATTCTGAAAAAAAGTTACTCTGTATGGTTACACAATGAGTTGCCACCCTGAAAAAAGTTACTCTTCTTCAATGGTTCCTCAGTGTCAAGAATGGCTTTCACTCTAGTTTTGTGGAGTGTGAGGTGGCTGATGAGACCAATGTGGGACAGATGGGTAGGTAGTTTGAGAAGTGGTGAACTCCTATTTATTCTGGGTTTGTGTGTGCTTCCAGCTTGTGGAGGCTCTGTGCCATTCCAAATGTTCTTCCTTCAATCTGAGCATATGTGGGCCAGGAATTCCCAGGAGTCGGCGAGGATGCTGCATTTTTTGAGGTTTTGAAGATGTCCTTGGATTTTTTTCCTCTGCCTGCCCAGTGATTTCTTCTTGTGACAGCTCTGAATAATACATGTTTTGGTATTCTGGTGTCAAGTGATGTGGCCTTCCCAACTAGACTGAATGTATTCAGGGCCTCAATGCTGGGAATGTTCCCTTGGAGGAGGATACTTCTGTTGGTTTGCTTGTCCTGTTAGTGGATATTCTGGAGACCACATTGCCGTTCTCTCTCCATAAGGTGCCTGTTGCAGGTAGTCCAAGCCAATAGGAGGACAAGGATCACTGCTGCACAGTAGGCTACAAGTTTTGTGCCAGGTTTAAAGTCCTGACTTTCAAGTACCTTTTTCCTCAGACAGCCAAAGGCTGTGCGGGCACATTAAAAACTAAAGTGAATTTACTATATCCAGAGACTCGTCAGGGGCCTAAATTGTTGGAGGGCAGTATTCTACAATGTGTCTAGTTGGTAATGGACCTTTGTGAATGTTGAGTGCAAGGGGCATACATCCTCTCAGATGCTTCAGTGAATGAATTGGTGAATGCTTGGAGCTTGGCCTCCAAATGCATGCAAATGCAAACCTCATTTGAATACTGCAGCTCAACTACTGAGGTTGGGTCAGCTTGATTCTGGAGCAGAAATGACTTAGGATGAATAGTTTCCCATTTGTCTTAGAGAATAGTACCACTCCAGCAATAAAGTTTAGCCCAGTATTGCAGTGAGGCAGATTGAAGAAAATGTCAAGGCAGTGACACATTCTTGCTTGACATAGGTCTTCACTGAGATTGGCACTGTTGTGGACTTGTTGGTTGGAATCACATCTGTGTGCCATTATGAAACAAACATAAAATGAAGAGAATTTTTTGCAGGTGTTTTTGAGGAAGGTACTTCACAGTACTTCCTGATTGACAGAGTCAAAGGCGTAGTGAAGTTGAAGTAGGCCATGGTTGGTGGTGTTCCCTGCATTTCTCTCTCAATTATCGCACCGTGAAGATCATCTACACAGTACCTCTAGATGGATGGAATCCACACTATGATTCAGGGAGCAACTTTTCAGCCATTGGCAGGAGTGACTGTGCAGTCTGAAACTATTACTCTACAATTACAGTGACTAACCTGAATAATTGGTGATTCTGTGCAGTTAACTTTATTGAACTATGGAATAAAGACTCCCCACAAATAGAATTAATACTTTGATGCTTTTAGAGCAAATATGGATTAGTTTTTGCTAGTTTTGTCTACAGTAGAATCCTTTCTCCATTACTTTTCAACACTTGCATAGGCTTTACATTCTCTTGTACTGATTACTGTTAAAATCGGACAGAAAGGTAGTATCAAGTGTGATCTGATTGCTGTTTTGCATTCATGACGCTGCAGATTCTCAAGGGTTAGTTGGTTGCTGCTTGCAGTCTGCTCTCAACTGGGCTTCCTCAGTCAGAAATAAATTTTCTCTTGAGCTGTGCTATTGGCTCAGAGACTGCCATCTCCATAAATAGACACAAGCAAGGATAAGTTTAGCTGAGCAAGTAGAACCTGTGGTTCCTTGCCAGGCATCAAGGAAAATATCACCTGAAGTTTTTCCAGATGTGATGGCACATATGCTGGGCACTGTAAAAACTACAACATCATGACCATATCTTACTAGATGTCTTTAGATAATGTATTTACTCAAAGCTTATTTGCTTTTGCTTTTTCACACTGAATTGAATGAATGCAGATCCAGCAAAGGCAGTATGGTGGAAGTTCTAACACATCTAGAGAGAGACGTGTTCTGTCAAGCCTATTGCTGAGGTTGAGAGCATATCATCTTTGTTCATCTGAATGACTATTTTCAATAATGTAAAACAGGATGAAGCAGGTAGAAATCTTTAATATTATCATAGGGTTCACAGGGGTAAATATGGCACAATTGTTTCTTTTGTGGGTGAGATAAGGGATGGGTGGGGCAGGGGAGGTCTTTAATGAATACTTTGCTTCAGTGTCCACCAGGGAGAGGGACTTTGACAAATGTGAGGTCAGCGTAGAACAGGCTAATGTGCTGGAGCATGTCGAGCTTAAGAAAGATGTAGTGTTGGAGCTTCTTAAAAAAAACATTAGGATAGATAAGTCCCTGGGGCTGAACAGGATATACCTCAGGTTGCTGTGGGAGGTGGGAAGAGATAGCTGATCTTTGTGTCCTCCCTGGCCACAGGAGTGGTCCTAGAGGACTGGAGGATGGCAAATGTTGTTCCGTTGTTCAAGGAAGGTAATAGGGATAATCCTGGGAATTATAGACCAGTGAGTCTTACGTCATTTGTGGGCAAGCTATTGGAGAGGATTCTTAGGACAGGACTTACGAACATTTGGAGAAACATAGTCTTATTAGGGATAGTCAAACGTGGCTTTGTGAGGGGCAGGTCATGCCTCACGAGCCTAATTGAGGTTTTTCGAGGAGGTGACAAAACAAATCGAAGAAAGTAGAGCAGTGGATGTGGTGTATATGGACTTTAGTAAGGCATTTGACAAGTTCCCCATGGTAGGCTCATCCAGAAATTCATGAGGCATGGTATCCATGGAGACTTGGCTGCATGGATTTGGAATTGGCTCGCCCACAGAAGGCAGAGGGTGGTAGTAGATGGAGAGTATTTTGCCTCGAGGTTGGTGACTAGTGGCGTTCTGCGGGGATCTGTCCTGGGACCCCTGCCTGCTTTTTGTGATTTCTATAAATAACTTGGATGAGGAAGTGGAGGGGTGGGTTAGTAAGTTTGCAGATGACATGAAGGTTGGAGGTGTTGCGGATTGTAGAAGGTTGTCGTAGGTTACAATGGGATATAGACAGGCTGCAGAGTTCGGTGGAGAAGTTGCAAATGGAGTTCAATCCGGACAAGTGTGAAGTGATACACTTTGGAAGATCGAACTTGGAGGAGTACAAGGTTATTGGCAGGATTCTTAGTAGTGCAGAGGAACAGAGGGATCTTGGGGTCCAAGTTCATAGATCCCTCTAAGTTGCCATACAAGTTGATAGGATGGTTTAAGAAGGCGAATGGTGCTCAATCGGGGGATTGAGTTCAAGAGCCGCAAGGTAATGTTGGGGCTCTATAAAACTCTGGTTAGACCATACTTAGAGTACTGTGTTCAGTTCTGGTCTCCTCATTATAGGAAGGATGTGGAAGCTTTAGAGAGGGTGCAAAGGAGATTTACCAGGATGCTGCCTGGATTAGAGAACATGTCTTATGAGGAAAGGTTGAGTGAGTTAGGGCTTTTCTCTTTGGAATGACAGAGAATGAGAGGCAACTTGATGGAGGTGTATAAGATTATGAGAGGCATAGATAGAATGGACAGCCAGCATCTTTTTCCCAGGGTGGCAGTGGCCAATACCAGACGACATCTGTTTAAGGTGAGTGGAGGAAAGTTTAGGGGAGGTAGCAGAGGTAAGTTTTTTTTACAGAGTGGTTGGTGCCTGGAACGCACTGCTGTGGGTGGTGATGAAGACTGATACAGTAGGAACATTTAAAAGACTCTTGGATAGGCACATGGATGTAAGAAAAAAGGAGGGTTTTGGGCTGTGTAGGAGGGAAGGGTTAGATTGATCATGGAGTAGGTTTATATAGGAGAGCACAACATTGTGGGCCGAAGGGCCTGTACTGTGCTGTACTATTTGATGTTCTATGTTCCAGATGAGAGCCACAGACCATGATTTTTAAATCCATTAAGAATGAATAAATCCAATAGGGAATCTGAGAGAAACCACTTCATCTAGAAAGTTTTTAATTCATATCTATTTACCAAGTTAGCTTTTGTCTCAGTGATGAGAATATTTTGACACTTGTCTCTAGTCTTACACTGTGCAGGGGTGGACATCAAGCAGTGGAAAGACCTGTTGCTGTGTTGGCTAACACTTCACATGAAGGAATCAGATTTATTACCACTGTCTTGTATGACATGCCTCGTTATTCCTTTTTTGCACTATTTATTTTGTAACTTACAGTAATTTTGTGTTTGCACTGTACTGTTGCTGCAAAATAACAAATTTCCTGCTGTGGTACAACCAGTCAGAATGCTCTCCACTGTACAATTATAGAAATTTGCAAGAGTTTTTGACACACCAAATCTCCTCAAACTCCTAACGAAGTCTAGCCACTGGCATGCCTATGCAGCTATTCCTCTACCTTCCCCAAAAGGCAGTAGATGCTGGGGTAGATTGAACTATCTTGGTTGGAACTGATTGAATTTTGTTAGAGAAGAATATTTTAGGTTATGGCAGGTAAGTAGAATTTGAAGCATGGTCTTGGGTTTATTCTCTAATGCTGCACCAAGGAATTGTCACTCTTAAACAAGACATTAAACCAAGACCCTGGCCGCTAGTTTGGGTGCATGCAAAAGACCCCACATTGCTAATAGATATGCAGGTAATTTCTTCTGATGTCCCAATCAACAAATAATCCTTCAACTAATGTCACAACCATCATAGATGAGTGAATCATTCAACTTAATGCAAAAAACTCCGTTCACCACAGCTCAAAGCAGCTCAATGTATAAAGTGACTTGAGAGATTCCAGAAGTCAGTTATTATTTATTGATATGTTACATCATTGCTTAAATTTGACCAGAGGCGTCTTTTATCAGTTGTCAAAAATATCAAATACCCAGGTACTGTTTTTATAAACCTAGGTGGTGGTGTGAATTGGATGTGGTTAATGCAGTAATATTGGGAATGAAGCTGGGAGGAGCTCTGCTGTCCACACTGCATTGCCAGTTTCAGTGTGCATGCTTTTATTCTGCTCTATCATTGACCTGTGACTTGTTTCATATCTGAGTTTGTATATATTTGTTTAAATAAACACAACCTGAAATATTTTAGTATCTTAAGAGCCATCTAATCAATTCAGACCCTCCGCTTTCTCTCAGCACTCCCGTCTAACTAAAGCCTTGCATTTATTTGACGTTGGCCTTTTAGGGACAGGTCCAATCTTCCTGTTGGGAGTCTGACTTCCTGCTGGTTTACTTTGATTCATGTACTTTCTGGTGTGATCAGATGAGAAATGTACATCAGGATAACCTAATGGCACTTGTAACTGTTTTTCCTTCAGTACTTTGTATGCTAACAATGCAGCAAAGATATTTTGTCTCTGCCCTGGACCTGAACTACTCATTCTCTCTACATTTCTATAGGAAATCCTGTCAACTACACAATGCTGGTGGGGTCTCTGGAGAGACACCTTCATCAAGTCCAAAAGACAGTACAGCTTCAGCCTCCCCGCCACAGGTATGATCCTGCAGTGATTATGTGCTCTTCTGTTATGTCTTGGTATTCAGTTCAGGCCAAGTTCCCTTCCGTACTGTAGTGACAGCTCCACCTGGTGGATGTTTAACTGATTATTTCTAAAATTCAGTACAGTCAGTAATTTTGTATAACTTCAACTTGCCTGAACTTCATAAAAGGCATTCCTGCTGATAAACTCATGAGACAATTCAGAGGTTTTGAGAGATTTATTTGTAGTTGCTAAACTAATAACAGATTAAAATGTTGTCCTTTACTTGGTGAGCTATCCTTAATGAGTTTAGAAAATTGGATAATTCTGATCATACCTCGGCCATTGTTATATCTGGTGTCCTGTGAAGGCCATTGCAGGACACATTCTCAGCTCCTGACTAAGGTTAGCAAGCTCACAACAGCCCAGAGATCGGGTCTTGTCAGAATGGTCCAATATTTCTTCCATCAACTATTCACCAATGATTCTTAATGTAGATATGTACCTGGGTGTTTTGTGGTTAAGTCCTTGGGATCCAATTATAGTTTTAGGATTGGGAGTTAGTTAAATTATGCTCTCCACCAACCATCTGTAGCAGAATCACCCCTAATTCTCCATCTTCCAGCCCAGAATGCAGTGATTTAAAGCTAGCTTTGGGTTCCTGATAATAATAAGCTGAATTTGGGGCAGGAGGCTGGCTTATTCATATCTTTGTCCTATTTCCTGGGCAAAATAACTAGCAATTGCCTGCTTGCATTTTGGTGACAAACATTTAAATTACATCCAAATAGCCATTTAGTTTTGAGTTAAGGAAATGGTTGGATCATTCACTAAGGTCCAAGATCCAGTTCCTCATGCATCTAGAAGCTTGTGCTGGAATAATGATTTGGACCTAAGCTTGCAGCATCTTCCAAGAGGCCCAACTCCAGATTCCAGCTAAACTCAGAATGAGAAAGAGGTATTGTGAGGTTGAGTTTTCATGTTATGACCTTATGGACTTCCTTTTTGCCCCGTAGGCAGTCCCCAACTTAAAACAGGGTTCCGTTCCTGAGAACTGTTGTAAGCCGAACTGTTCCTACGTCAGAAATGAACAGAAACAATTGTGATGGGAGAGTGAGTAGGCATGGGAAGAGCTCAGCTGGCGTCATTGACTCAATTACTGAGTCTACTCAGTGCTCCCAGCTCTGCTCTCCTTGACCCAGCATCCAACTGTTGTTGGGGGGGGGGGGGGGGGGGGGGGGGGGGGGCGCGGGCGGTTGGTGAAGGAAGAGAAAGCACAAGGAAATGCCCCATTCCATCTGGCAGAATATGCCTGCAGCCCCACAGCAGTCAGCAAATCCATCTCCATGGTCTCCCAACTGCTCATTCGTATGCATAGGCTGTCTATAAGTCAGGCATTCATAACTTGGGGAGGACTTGTAAACTGCTTTGTCATGCTCAGTTTCATGGATCTGCTGACGTTTTCATAACTTGTAACATTGTTCCTCATCAGGTACTGACTTCATCCCCTCAAAGACACTGGGTGACTCGGAATTTGTTTTGTGAATCACTCCAACAAGCTGAGGGAGAAAATATATTCTCATCTCTTAACTTGTTTGAGGAGTAGTGACCTTGTCACTGTAAGCTACAATGTTTATTCACTATCCCAAGTTAAATAATATATTTTCTTGCACATATCTTTTTTAATGCACCTGTCTCCTCCATGGTGAGCTTTCTCTCAGCCTTGAAAATAGCATAACTTCCAGTGAAGAAGAAAAAGCTATTCAGTAATATGACATTGAACAGTTTCTAATAAACTAACTGTTGAGTTCTGTTTGTGTCAAAATAACTTGATGTGTTTCCTCTCTCTAGAAACGGCCACTGCCCAATGATTTCATAGATCCACTGGCCAATAAAAAAACAAGAATATCTCTTTTGACCAGTCGAGTTCCTCCAACTTTGAATGGCAGGTTAAATCCTTCTAATGGGAAAGAGGCAGCAGTTCCCACCGTCGAATCGGCTGCTCCTGACTCTGGAAGCTCCTCTTCCACCTTGCCAGTGCTGGGGGAAGTTCAGCGACCTCATGAACCTCTCTCGGACGTCAGCAATGATTCTAGCCAGAATGGCAGGGGTTGTGAAGGCCAGGGTGCCCCAGAGAGGCCTGGTTGTCCATTCCCATCGCACTTGCCTCATCCAAGCGTGGCGAGCACTCCTTCAATCTCATCTGAGGTCAAGAAAAAAAATCTAAAAAGCACAAAGACAAGGAGCGAATGAGGGAGAAGAAGGGGGTGAGGAGGATTGTGGAGAACGAGAGAGAGATTCTGATTTCCTTCAGAGCTGCAGGGAGCAGAAAAAAGATACTGCACAGAAACCTGCAGGTGGGTGTTATGCTGGCCAGGATCCCTTTCTCAAATAAATGTTTGTTTCAATTGTTAGTAATTCCAGTTGTACTGTGTACAGGACACCACCATTTCCAGTTCAAGGATTTTATCATCTCTGTCTTTGCTTATTTTGTTTTTCTTCTCAAGGGCCCTCTGCCACACCCCATAATATGTCTATAGCTTAAAAGTATGTATCATCCTGCAATTAAAGCCTTGAGGGCTGTGGAAAACATCTTTATCTGGTTCTGTTGCCTGAAGCTAGTGCCACTCCCATTTGAAAATGCATAGCTGTCTCCATTCTCATGATGTGATCCAGCATTAGTCCAGCTTCATGATTTATACAACTTCAGAGTTGTGCTTGTTTAGCAATCTTTTATCATCCTTCTTGGAACATGGGCACTTAACTGTCAGTATCAAATTGGTTATTAGTTGGTAGTTGGAATGTTAATCAAACAATACTTTGTCCTGAATGGTTTAGAATTTCTTCAGTTTTGCTGGAACTACTGTTATTTAGACTAGTGGAGTTTGTCCATGTCACTTCTGACTTGAACCTTGTTGATGTTGCAAATGCTTTAAACAGAAAAAAGGTGAGTCATTCCCTGCAGGATACCTGGCTTCTGACCTGCTCTTGCAGCCACTGTATTTATGTGGCTGGTTCAAATACATTTCTGTGTGTTGCTGATCCCAAGGATATTGGTGGTGGATTCAACAATTGTTTCATTATCTGAGATGTGCATGGAATTTAACAATGTGCAATCGTCACCGAACGTCAACATCTGACATCAAGAGAGCAAAGTTATTCATAAAGTAGCTGAAGATATTTGGATTTGGGACATCAGCATTAGTGTAGGTCAGTGATGATTGATTTTTTTCTAATAAGTGTGACTTGAGCCAGTGGCAGGAAAGTGGACTTCAGGGATGTCAGACCAGCCATGATCCTATTGAATGGCAGAGCAGCTCGAGGGGGATAAATGGTCTACCACTGTTCCCATTTCATCTTATGGATTGTGGTGGAGTTCAATTCTTAGGCTTCTTATGGCCTACAGTGTTCATGGATGCTGGGCTTTGACCTGTCAGATCTTTTCAGAGTGTACTGTCACACAACATGATGGGGATGCCTCTTCCATGGTTCTCTCTCCACCTGCCACGTGCCCAGTCTAGCATCAATGTTCAACAGAATTTGAGCTGCTCGTTCACTGTTACTACCAAGCCATCCTTAATGGTGGACAGCGAAGCTCCTCCACCAAGAGTTACACTTAGAAGTGCTGCTTCAGCAGCTGAGGGATATTCATAAGTGAGGATCAGCAGCAGGTAGTCTTGCTTATGCTTTACAGTGTCCTGAGATTTATTAGGATCTAGAGTCAATGCCGAGGACACATCCTCCTGACTAAATCAGTACTACCACCTACACCTGTAGCTCTGTCTTGCTTTGAGATCAGGAGACACCCAAGGACGGTGGTGATGTAATCTAGGAAGTTTGCTGTATAGTGTGATAATGTGGGTTGAATATACCAGGTTGTTCTATTGACTAGTAGGTGGGACATATCCCTCCATTTTGTTTTATCATCCTTGCCGTATAGGACTTAACAGAATTAATTGGGTTGTGTTGGATTTGTTCTGGGAGGGTCATGTGAACAGTTTCAAACTATTTTTTGCCAGCAAAGGAAATGGATCTCAAGTTGCCAACACTGATGGATCTTGCAGTTCTGGTTTGGAATTTAACTATCAATGAGACACCAGTACAAAATCACCCTTTCCAAACCCAAAGCCCTCTGAAGTTCAAAGGAGCTCATAAATAAGCAAGAAATGTGCAAAATATATGCCTGGGCTATGGTACTGGGGCACTATCGTGGAAGTGACTGTACCAGTGCTGAATATAATGTAATTTTGATGAAAGGTCCTCATTCTGCAACGTTAACTGCTCTTTTTTTTCCACAATTGCTGCCTAACTTGCAGAGTATTTCCAGCATTTTCTGTTTTTGTAGAAAACCTGCTGAATATGATTGATAGGTTCCCTCAATTCTCTCATTGAAGTTTTGGTAAATTCTAGCATTAAAAATTGAAAGCAATTTCCCCTCATACTTAGACAAATTTGCAGTGGAGTGCAGGCTTTCTACAAATTTGACTTTTGTTGGGGTATAGGTTCCAAGGATGTTGAAATACAGTGATCCTGCAATTTCTCTCTCCTATGCCTGGCAAAACTTGCTGTGTTTTGTCAGTGCTTCTATATTTAATTAAGATTTCCACTATTTTCCCAGGAACAGTATTGCCTTCTCCTTTCAGTAATCTTTTGCATCTGTGGCAATGGTTGAGATGACACCACCAGAGGGCTCTGCCTGCAGTATTTTCTGAAGCCATGCCCAACCTGTCCAGTGACCCCAGCAACTGGGAATTATTGCATTGCTCAGCTGGATTGTTAGTGTATGTGAATGCAAGGGCGGGAAATGGTAGAACTCCCTCCTGTGCCTGCTAGTGCCAACTAGTAATTTCTTGCTGGCTCCTCACCAAGTAGGCAGGCTATTGATGGATGCTTGACTTCAAAAGGCTGCAAGCAAGGAGCAAAAACAGTAGAGTCCAGATCTAGGATACAGTCATCTTCACAGCAGCCAATATATCTATTTTGTACTCTGTTAGACTGGACATGATGCAGGTGATGTGATGACCAGCACTTGTAGGCTCCGGCACAAAGACCACTGGTTTGGTGATTATTTTTGCATCACTGGTGAACTACACTGCATGCTTCCACCACCATTCTTCTCTCAGGCAGTTTCTCTGGTTCTGAATTGATAGATGAGAACAAAGTGGAGAACCATAGATGGGGCAGAAGGTGTCCTATGTGACAGGCAGGAGGATAGTTTGTAAGGTAGTGTGCTCCTTCTGTTTACATGGGCTCTGTGTGCTCCCAATGCACTGATTTAAGGTTCTCAATGTCATCCCAAATGCTGCACCATTTTGGATTTCCAGGATTCGGTGGGAGTGCTGTATTTTTTTTTCAAGAAAACTTTGGGCACATCCTCAAATCTTTTCCTCTGGCCTCCTGGTAATCTCTTCCTGTGACAGAGGTCAGAGTAGAATGTCTGTTTTGTGAGTCTTACATTGAGCATGGGATTATTAGATGTAATTACGGCTCAATGCTGGGGATGTTTGCCTGGGCAAGGGTACCAGCATTGCTTGCTTATCCTTTCAATGGACTTGGAGGACAGCATTAACAATATTTTTCCAGTGCCTTGTGCCAGCTGTGGGTAGTTCTAGTCTCAGAAGAAGATGGGAGGGCAGGGATCACTGTTGTTTGGTAGACCAGAGTTTGTCAGATGCCAAAGGCTGTCCCAGTACAGTGAAGGGGATATTGAATTCCATCAATGTTTGCCTTCACTGCGGAATGGCTCTGTTTTCCAGGATCTCACCTGGGACCTTTGTTGGGGAACAGTGTTATACATCTCTGAAACCGTAGAAGCAGTTGAGAAAACCACCAACCCTATGACATCCAAATACAGGCCTGCAACTTGTCATTTGTTTTGCATCCAAAAAACACATTCCTTTACAGAGAGGGGGAATAGGTGGCAACTCTTTTTTGGGACTAACAAGGTCTGGGAGGTGGTTTTGTAAAGGTCTAAATACCTATTGAAAAGACCTCCAAACTGCTTTGAGAGAAAACTGCAGCTGCTGAAAATCTAAAATAAAAACATAAATCCTATAAATACTCAGTGGCTGGACAGCATCTGTGGCAAGAGAAACAAAGTTAACATTTCAAGGTAGTGACCTTTAACTATTAACTGTTTCACTCTCTACAGGTACTGCCCAACCTGTGGAGTATTTCCAACTATATCTGTTTTTATTCTAATCCTGCTCACTAGTTGGAGGGGTTTTGGCGGGTTGTAAGGGTTGGTGGTCAATGTTGGGGTAGGAGGGTTTCCTGTCTTAATTGAGGAGAAGTTTTCATTCCAGCTAAGGGAGATAATGGGAGTGGGTTGGGACGGGTGAAAAGTTTCTGATATAATTAGAGGGAGTTTGGAGGAAGCATTTTGGAGGATCTAGCTGTGATTAGTAATGTTTTCAGTTGTGCTTTCTTTGTTGTATACACTAGTTTGTCGTCTTGTAGGCTTGAACGGGATGTGCAACAGCTCCAGTGTTCAACCTCAACATCGGACGTGCCTGATTATTTACTGTAAGTAAGATCTGTGAAAGAGGCTCCAGCCACACCTGCCCTCTTGTGTTTCAATGCTTCTTTGCAGTGACTACCCTCTAGTGAGTGGCCATTCTTGTCTGCATCAAAAAATGGTCCAAATTTCTCTGATATGACCTCAACAAATGCAGGTCTCTAATCAAGACTGGGTTGAATTCTGTCCATTCTGCTGATTTTCTGAATATTGGAAATTGAATAGGGTCTTCAGGATCTGGTGGTCAGTAACTCAAAGGTTATTAGCTATGGTTTAGTAGATATCATATCTGCCTCTGAGTCAGAAGCTTGCGGGTTCAAGTCCTACTCTAGTGGTCTATATTCAAATATAGGCTTAACTATTTGAGGCAATGTTGCACTATTAGAGGTGAGACATTAAATAAAAGGCCATGTCTGCCTTCTCAAGTCAATATAAGCAATCCCATGGCTCTATTCCAACTAAAAGCAGGGTAGTTCCTCCTGGCGCTGATATTTATCTCTCGATCAGTATCTCTAGAAGGTTACATGGTCATTATTACAACAGTGACTACAGTTACAAAGTGGCTGTACAGCAATGCATTATTTTTATATTGGTGATAAAGGTTAGAAATGCTTTTTCTTTTGGACTCTCCAATTAAGTGTTGTCTGGTTTGGATTTCTCCCTCAGTAAATATGCAGCAATTACATCACAGGAGCAGAGGCAAGGTTACAAAACTGATTTCAACGCAGAGTATAGTGAGTACAGAGACCTGCACTCCAGGATAGAGAGCATCACCAGGCGGTTCACACAGCTGGATGCTGAGCTGAAACAACTCTCACCAGGGACTGCTGACTACAAGGTATAGGAACTTTTGCATCGCTTTTAGCAAAACATTTGCACTGCCTCTCCTCCCCATTCCTCCACGTGTGCCTGCAAACCCCCCATCTCACTCATGTATTTGCACAGACCTACACACCTGGCGGGACAGTGTGTAGATCTTACATGTTCAGAGTCTTCACATATTCTTTCAACAGCCTCACCTTTTTAACCAACTTCTCCAGTCCCTTCATTCTTACCCCAATCCTGGTTCATTTCCCTATTAATCCCTTCACGTAATCTCTACCTACCCCTTTATTTTCTTCTCATGCTGTTTCTCCCCCCCCCTTCAATTGCCTCTTCCCTTGACCCAGACCATCCTGAACATGTGTTCCCCCTGAGCTGCTGATAGCTGTGGTTTATGCTGTTTTTCAGGGGTGGGAGTGATGTTGCCAGGTTAGTGTACATTGTCTTTCATGATCTTTCTGAAAGCACTCAGAGCTATAACCACCCAGTTTGGACTGGTAGTTAGATGTGGCTAGTCTGCTTAGGGGTGATGCAACCCATTGTTCCTTTTACAGCACAGGTTTTTGGTCACTGAGTAAATGCCACATAATAATGATGTGCCTTCCCTCCCCTACTAACCTCATTTTCCTTTGCCAACCCCTGAACTGAGATCAGCAATCCCAGTATGTTTGGCAGGCATGGCTCAAAGCGGTGTTTGTACTCGCGTGGCTGTCATTGTTTTTTCTGATTTGAGCTATCATTGAGTGGGGAGAGCCAGGGAAGGGACAGGGCAGGCATTTTAGTTTGTCACTCCTTAGCTCTGCCTTCTCACAATACACTGAAACAGTGCTGTTGGAATTCTGAGAGAGTACATCTGTCTACACAGACTGTACTAGAGCAATTGGTTTCTAATTGAATGAGCAATGAGCAAGGCCAATTATACCTTTATTGTGTGGCTATGGGAATTGTCACTAGTTCGTTGTGTTTTTTTTTGTAAAGTCTATAATGCCATGCCCAAGTTCTTGTAACAAAACAGTTTCCTGAATATTTACATATGTGTCTCTTTCCTGCAGAGCATCCATGATCAGATTTTACAGGAATATCGTAAAATTAAAAAGGTAAGAGTTTGAACAAAAATAGCAATGAAATTGTGCTCGCTGAGGCCAATTGCAAAACCCTTTCACAGCCCAGGGATTGAACCAATGACCTAGTGGGTGGTGAAGGCAATTTCTTACTCGACCATTAGGATGGAATCCATAAGTATCTTGGAGTCAATTATTTTTTTGTTCTCTGCCTTTGCACTTTGCTGAGAGTTGCAGTCATTTGGGTTTACAGCACAGAAGAAAACCATTTGGCTCTTCATGTTTGTACTGATTCTTTGCTAGAGTTGACCAAAATTGATCCCATTGTTCCACTCTCTACATCAATCCCCAAGTAATCCCACTGCCTTGCTGACTTCTTGTAGCCCTGTATCAATCCCAAACTAATCTCACCATCCCACTCTCTTCGTAGTAATGTGTAAATCCCAAATGGCAATGTCATTGAAATGTTATTTTAAATTGCTGAGACTATAGGAATGCAAGTTGTGACACTGAGGTGCTGGCGTCTGAAGGCATTGTGTTTTTGTGTTTTATGCAGACGAATCCCAACTACAGCCAAGAGAAATATCGCTGTGAATATCTGCACAACAAACTGGCTCACATTAAGAAACTAATAGCAGAGTATGACCAGAAGCAATTACAATCCTGGCGTTAGCCCAGCTTCTTTACCATTGAGAGTGTGTGAGAGAGAGAGAGAGAGAGACGGCAAGCAATTGCATCTAATTGTGTTTCCAGCTTCTCCTGTGTGTCTGCTTCAAGAGGATGAAACTGCAGCCAACTGAGACCCAGCACTAACCTTAATAATTAGAGAAAAATATGAAGGGGGGGGGGAAGGGGGCTGGGAGCCCCTGTCAGTAAGTGTCTAGTGAGGAGAGATTAGTGTTCTAAAGGACAAAGCTTTTAAAAAAAAAATAATGGAAGCAATACTCAGGACTTGCTGTTCATTATATTCCCCCGGCTCTTCAGACCTTGCTGTTAATTAAATATCACCCCCCCCCACCACCCACCATGTTAAACCCTCCATACTTGCTGTTCATTGAACTACACCTCCCCCTACCCCCCCACCTGACTTTTCAGACCTTTCCTTCCTGGATGTGATATTTTTGCTGCTGTTCTTTATTTGCCTCCCTTCACTGCACCAAGACACAGTTAAAGTATTAGCTGTAAAACCGTGGCCATCCAGAGAGACAGTTTGTGGGTTGGCACATTTGTCCTATTGCTCTGGTTGTTGGGTGCCCCTTTACTCATCTGCATGGAAGCTACAATACTGCCAGAAACTGAGTTCAGGGGCATTTTCAGTTAGTTCGCAGGATGCGAACTCTAGCTGGCAAAGCCGGCAGGTTGTCCACAGGACCACATCACACCCAAGATAACCAGTCACCTGTTAATGACCCAAGCTGCATCAGCTTTTCAGGGTCTGCTTGCTGACTGTCTTTAAGCCTGAAGTGAAAAGAATCCTGGTACTAATTCTAAAGTTCACTGGAGAAGAGGTTCCTGACTCAGCAAGTGTTATCTATTGGGGTCAATGCAATGGTGTCGTCTCCAATATCATTCAAGGCTCTGAACCCCACCCACTGACCAGCCACTGTTGGAATTGGTGGAATTACTATTAAGTGATTGTTTTGTAATTTATTTTGTCATGAATCAGTGCTTCAGAGGTAGATAGTGGGACCCATACTTTAAAAAAAAGTATGTTTCACGTTCTGGGTATATCAGAAGTCTCATCAGTGCCCATGTGGGTCATTTTGGTCCCTATGTCTCGTGTAAGGGCTGTTATGGCTCGGTGCTTAGGTCCTCATAGTCTAAGGTAAGAATTTTTGTGTTTTCTTCTCCCTTCTGTCCTCGAGGCTCTGTCAGACGGTGGAGACAGCTGGTTATATCGATAACCTTAGTCTAAAATCCTGGTGCTTCCACCTTCCTTCAATCCCAGATATTGAACTGTGACTTCCATTGTTTACCTTTTATGGCAGTTAATGGCTGCTGTCTCATATCTCTGTTGATGTAGCTCCTGTCCCATACAATGGATCCTGGCATCAAAGCTAGTATCTTGCTTTCCCACATCCCAGAAGAAGACACATCAGCTTTTCTATGGACACTGGGTTGAAGCATTGACAAAGGGAAATCTGACTTAATTTAAATGTCTGAAAAAAGACGGTTATTTTTTTTATTCATCATAATGAGCATTCTGCAATAGGACTAGTACACTTTTGACAGTTTGAAATATAAAGGAGAACTGTTCGAGATCTGAATAGAATCAAGTGTTAGATCTTTACCCTGTCTTCCCCCTTTTAGTTTATGTTCCTTTTATACCCAAACTAGTCCAGGCTTGTGTAATAGACAAAAAAAAAGGTAATTTAAGATATATTTTATTTACCAGGCAGCACCTTATCCTAGTACCAGAGATTGAGTAAACAAGCAATTTCAACTAACAATTTCAAATTCCTATTTAAGCCTTCCAATTTCAGCTACTTTGTGATTGCTGTACTTTTCCTCTGAGTCCCAAACTTGCCCACTTTTGCATGTTGCCACACATCAGTAAAGCCCATTGAAGAATATTTATCTGAGGTGCGCAAGGACTCCAGTGTAACATTTTTATTATTGGGCAAAGAAATGTTCCAATTCTATACTTTATTGTAGTGAGTGACCTGAGGGACACAATCCATCACTACATTCAGTGCTAACTGGCCTTCATACCAAATATCATTCACACTGATCAGTGTATTTAGGACTTGGGTTCCATGCTGTAGCCAAGGAAGCAGTAATCATCTGGATATCATTCTACTGTTTATTTTCTAAACGTTCTGAATGGATTTCTTCCGGCATTTTAACTCCTCCCCAGTCAGTCAGAGGGAAAGTAGATTCCTTGGGTTCCCACTACATTCTCTGCCCCTCTGAGTGACTATTACTCATTTCCAGTCTACACTGGGAATGAAGAAGTGTTGGGAGAAAAGGGCAGAGAGCCATTCAGGCTATTGTTTGCAGATGGTGAACTGTCTTAGGAGGTTAATGCGATCTAACAATCCTGTCTTCCACAATCTTTATTTTAAGTAAAGTTTCTTTGAAATGCAAGCTATTAATTCCTTAAGCACAGAGGATGTCAGGGAGTTAAAGATTCATATTTGAGGTTTTAATTTCTTCTTCACTACTGGTTGAAATATCGGAGAACATCCCCTCTCTTTAAACAGCAACATTGAAGAAGGGCCTAAGTCCTGTTCATTGAATGTACAGCATAGGAATCTATATTCAAGATTGATAGCAGGGATGAAGAACGTGATTGAGCGCATAGACTGAATCCTGCAGCAAACAGTTTGGACTGCAAGCTGTCAGTCACTTTTCCCTATGGTTTCTACATGCACTCTCATCTCAGGAACCGGAAACATGCTTTCCAGATTCATGATGTCATTGATTTACACCAGTAAAAGTGAAGTGATTGAGTGACCAAGTTTGACCTTTGTGCAGGCAATGGGAGTTCACAGTGAAATACCAAGCTTTTATTTTTATCCAAATACAGATGTTGGTACTAGTGATCTACTTGGATAGAACATTAAAACCCAACTGGCCAATCTACACCCAACCCGAGTCCAAAGACTTGTACTTTCCTTACCCAATGTGACCATCCCCTTCAATATTATTGTGAAGAGAACCTTGTCCTATTCTACTACTGACTGTTGTTGGCGGGACTGATACCCTACATCAGTCATGTTCAATAATCAAGGCATGTATAGTCACAAAAATCCCTAACATCCCATATTTATATAATAGTATAAACTTATTCAGCAATTCTGTCAGTGAATTCTTTAGGTGCAAGAAATATCCATTAAATAGAAAGCAGCATTGAGTGCTTTCATATCCAGAAACAATAGCATTGAAAAGCTCAGTATAGTAGGGGCTAAAATCCTAACTGGTGATGTCAAATGGTTTCCAGCTTTCTTTAATGGGTAAATACCACTTACCTGATTAAGTAATATTTTTTAAGATTGTAAACATTACTTTTTGTGGGGAAGTCGCAGAATGCCTTGCATTGCAATGCTTTCCCAGTGGTATACTTCCCAATATCAAGTGGTTTTAAATTGGTTCTGGAACAGTTTACATTATGCACATTGTGCTGATTCACCGAGGATGTACTATCCCAGCCTTCAGTCTGAGTTCTGTGCACCTCTGTGATGTCTCCCAGATTACTCTGTAGCATCATCTTGGAGCAAGCCCTCACATTGTTCCCAGCCTCCTTGACATTTCAATTCTTTCTACAATGACCATCACAGAGCAGCTGAACCAGCAAGCTTGTTTATTGTGTATTAGAAGTGTTACTGTACTCCCGGGTATCTTATGAAGGTCTGAAGTTCTACGTAAATGAAGCCTTAATTTTTCATTTATTAAATGGATATTTTGAATTGAAAAGGGGACAATTCCAAGACACGGGTTTGTGTTGTTAATGATGATTTGCACGTGCTATATCTTTAAGCCTTTGAGGTACTGGTGTGATTTTTGCATTGCACACGATTAAGTATCGAATATTTGTTGGAGAAAGAGCTCCTGATTATGACGCTATCCCATGTTGGATCCCCACCAGTTTTTAAGCCTTGAGTTCACATGCTCAGATGTTACATCATTCTCTGCACCCCCAACCCCCCCAAAGCCCATTGTACACTTTTCACTTGTTCAAAATATTATTGAATATATAATGCCTTTAGCATACCTTGTACCAGCCACGATCTTTGTACAAGTTTTTTTTGTGCCCTTCCCCTCCTCTAGGTAAGAGCAATGAATACTTTGTGTAAGAGCAATACTTTGTGTATGGTTTTGCAATTAATGTACTGAAATGAGACAGAAATTTATGAATCACTGTTCCCCTTCAGGATCCATGACTATTTATATCAGTTTTGCAGCTAAGCTCCCTACCTTTCTATCCCCCTTCCTTTAAAACCTCCCCTCCTGTTCATCTGTCCTCTTTCCCCCAAATATTCCTCATTCTTTCTATTAGCCAATATCAATTGATTTGGTATTGTTCTTCCACTCTCTCCCACGTCCCCAAGTTGGAAGATTGTGGGTTTGAGTTGCTCTCTCTGGATATGTAATCTAACTAGTGTTACTTCATGCAGGGCAGCCACATAGTTGATGACTTATTCAGGTGTTCCATGTGGACGTGAACAGTCCTGCAGTACAATCCACCCAAAAACAGATCACCTTACCACATTTTTTTGAGATTACAAATTGGCCGTGATGCCTGTATTTCAAAGTAATTTATTCTTTGGAAGGAATCTGAAACTTGCATTAAGACACAATATAAATATGCTGTATTCCCTTTTAATCGTGTGCCAGATGACTAGTAGAATCCTATATTTTTTCCTTCCTCTCCTATTACACTTGCAGGGGTAAAGCTCTACCTGCATGATCTTAGTGAATGCCACTGCCACCTCCCAAGGCCTGAGCTCCAGGGAAACACTGGGTGCAACAGGCGCATTGAATTAATGTGAATCCTCCTCACTTTGCTGGTCAAGCTGTCACTTGGCAGAGTGACTGCAGTTCCCTGAGCTGCTAGGTGTCTAACACAACGCAACCAACTAGAGCTCAAGAACAAGAGTGCTGGGGAGACACCACTGGCAGGTTGGGGATTTAAAGGACTAAGCCCATCTTTCAGATACTGATTGACCTCTCTCACTGTGACACAAACTATACTGTTTCACAGATCCACATTTATTTCTATCTCTCACTGTCCCGGAGTTTCAACTAGATTTCTTTCTGATTTATTTAATGATCCAGGATTCTGAGCAGTGAGCTTGTTCTGCTGCCTTGCTACCTGTTGCCAAGTCTGTTCACAGTATTACAATACCAGCCCCTCATGGGTCTGAGAAAATACTTATGAATTTAAGAATCTGAATTTTTTTGAACCTTCTGCAGTTTAAATAAAACTATTTTTTTGAGAACAGTATATTATAGATGTCAGATTTAAAACATTTCTACATTGTGTAATATTTTTGAGTGAACTTGTATAGGTAAGGAACTGATCACAAAGTTGTAAATATTGAGGAAGACAAGCTAGGAAGATTGTAGAACTACCAAATATTTAATGATTATGTATAAATATTACTACTTGCTTGTGTTTTTATTTCCTGGCTTATAACGATCGAGTTGTTCAAACATTCTTCGTGGTACTGAGAAGGACAATAGGAAGAGGAAGTGACCATTCAGCCCCTCACATCTGTTCCACCATTTAACTAGATCGTGACTTGACTTGAATCTTCATTTACCTGCCTGGATTCCATAAACCTCAATGCCCTTACCGAACAAAGATCCACCAATGTCAACTTTGAATGTTTATATTGTCCCCTAACCACAAAAGCTTTTTTGATGGAGAGAGTTCTGGATTTCCTCTGAATTCAGTTACTCCGGACAAGGTCTAACTGGGGCTTTGTACAACTTCCAGCCCTTTGTGTGAAGAAGAGCTTCCTGACTGCTGAACAGGCTTGCTCTGTTTTAAGACTTTTTTGTGTTCTGAGCTCCAGCTTCCATTCCACCTCTCCAACAGATAGATTCTTTCTAATCCTTTCAATTCCTTTATTCATCCTAAAGCACCTCAATCAGATCACCCCCTAATCTTTTGAGCCAAAATGAGTACAAGCCTAGTTTATGTAGTCTGTTATCGTAACTTAACTCTTCTAGCCCCAGGGTCGTTCTGGTGAATATTCTCCAACGCCAATCTCCTTCCTGAGATCCAGATGGATTACTTAGATTAATTAATTTACAGTGTTTTGTATTTCAGGCCTGGAGTGAAAGGTTGATGCTTCATTCGCCTTTTAAATAATTCAGTCCACGTATATAGGTGTTTAGCAGTTTCTTTGAGCCCTAAATCTCTCTTCCATAATTCCTACTGCTACATGATGCATCATCTGTTCCTGATTTGGGATGAATCAGCTGAATTGGGTTCCATATAGGGATATCCTATACAACACCCCTTACACTTTCCAGTTAAGGAGTGAGAATATCTTAAGGGAAGTGCAGGCAGCGTGGGATCATACTGGACAGAGAGAGTGCCCTATGTGAATGCCAGCCATTGATCCTTTGCCCTTTCCACTGTTGTCAACTACTTACACATTTGAAAAATGGACAGGGATCTGTTATCAAGGCTTTGTAAAGGTATTAAAATCAGACCAAATGATGCTACCTTGAACAGAATATTAATTTAATGGGAATTGTGAGCTAAAGCTGCACTTTATTTTACTAGGGGTTAATCTAAATTCTGCCAATGCCACTCTGTGCTTGAAAGGTTCTGTGCTCTCGAGACTTGTGTGTGCAATAAATCTGGTAACGTGCTGTCCTTTGATCAGACCGCTCTCTAACAGGGAGTAGTTAATACTATTGATTTTGTTGATAAGGTTTGTACTTGATTTGTGATTTTTTTTTTCTTCTGAAATTCAGTACAGTAAATGGTGACCAGAAGTTAAATGCAACCAGGATGGATGTTGCCGTGAGCTTCCACTGTCTATAGAATGATTGCAAACCTAAATCTTACAAACAATGACAAAATTGGTCTACTAATACAGGGAAGAATCATATTGAGAGGACAAAGGAACTCTTGGGAAGGCTAAAACAGAAAGTTACATTCTAGTATGTTGAGGGCAGCACAGTGGCACAGCTTGAGCTGTTACCTCTGTAACAGTGACTCTGGTTCAATCCTGACCTGCCGTGCTGTCTGTGTGGAGTTCACCTGTTGTTCCTGTGACCTTATGAGTTTGCTCTCATATCCCAAAGTTAGGTGAGCCAAATAGCCTACTTCTATGGAAAATACATAGGCATACATATATCCCAAGGTCATTCAAACAAAATTTGATGTAGGCCACAAGGGGTATCAAGAACTGTGACTAAATACTTGGTTAAAGAAGTAGATTTATAAGAAAAACTAAGAGTGGTAAAGATGCAGAGAGCTTTAGGGCAGAAATTCTAAAGTCGTCATGGCTTGAGCATGGGAAATCGTGTAAAGAATTTGATTTAAGTTTTTTGAAGAGGTGAACAAGAGGATTGACAAGGGCAGGGCGATGGGTGTTGTCTACGTGGACTTTAGCTTTTGACAAGGTACCACATGGTAGGCTGGTTTGGAAAATTAGAACACGTGGGATGCAGGATGAGCTAGCAAATAGGATACAAAATTGGCTTGGTAATAGTGGGGCTGTTAGCAGAGGGTACACCATGGGATTTGTGCTGGGTCCTTTTTGGATGAGAATGCAGATGCTATGATTAGTATGTTTACAGGTGACACCAAAATTGGTGGTATAGTGGGCAGTGAAAAAGTTGTTTTAAGTTAGATCAGGATATAGGTCAACAGGGTAAGTGGGCAAGGAAATGGCAGATGGAATTTGACTCAAACAAGTGCAAAGTGATGCATTTTGGGAAATTAAACCAGAGCAGGACATACACAGTGAATGGCAGGACCCTGGGGACTGTTGGTGAACAGAGAGACATTGGGATACAAGTACATAGTTCCCTGAAAGTGGCAAAATAGGTAGATAGGGTGATGAGGAAGGCATATGGCATTGTTGCCTTCATCTGTTGAAGCAACAAGTATGAGTGTTGGGATGCCATGTTGGTTGTACAACACATTGGTTAAGCCGCACTTGGAGTATTATGTGCAGTTCTGGTTGCCACACCATAGGAAGGATGTGATTAAGTCAGAGAGGGTGCAGAAAAGATTCACAAGGATGTTGCCGGGATTGGAGAGCTTGAGTTATAAGGACAGATTGGATAGGCTCTGTCTGTTTTCCGAGAGCAACGGAGGCTGAGGGATGATAATGATAGCGATATTTAAAATGATCAGAGTCTGTTTCCCAGGGTAGAGGTGTCAAAAACTGGAGAGTGTAGGTTTAAGGTGAGGGAGGAGGTTTAAAAGGGATGTGAGGGGTAAATTTTTCACACAGTGTTGGTATCTGGAACTCGCTGCTGGAAGTAGTGGTGGAGGCAGGCATAGTAACAACATTTAAAGACATCTGGACAGATACTTGAATGAGCAGGGCATAGAGGGGTATGGAATTAATACAGGCAAGTGGGATTAGTATAGACAGGCATGATGGTTGGCATAGATGTGGTGGGCTGAAGGGTCTGTTCCTATGTTGTACAAACCCTATGCTCTAAAGCTTAGAGCCTGAACAGGTGAAGTCATAACTACCTTTAAATGAGCAGTGAAAGTTGAAATGTGTAATTGGCCAGAAATTGGAGGATTGTATTGGTTTATTATTGTCACTTGTACCGAGGTACAGTGAAAACCTTGTCTTGCAAACTGATTGTACAGGTCAATTCATTATACAGTGCAGTTATACTGCGTTAGTACAGAGTGCATTGATGTAGTACGGGTAAAAACAATAACAGTACAGTAAAGATGGAGATTGGTGATGAGGAGGATCAAAGCTATTTAGGCATTTGAAAAGCAAAGAATTAATTTTAAAAATTATGTTGCCAGATAAGAAATCCATCTAAGTCGGAAAGCAGATGGTCATTGGGTAAATGGGGGGGAAAAGTCTGCTGATCAAATATTAGACCTCAAGCAAGTAGACAAAAGGGGAAGTGGAGGAGTGCATGCATGGACCTCATACTGTTTTTGAATTGTATTCCAGTCGTGTCAAAAGCCATGTATAGGGATTTAGATCAAAAGTTGAAAACAAAGTGCTGGAAATACTCAGCATGTCAGGCAGCAGAGAGAAACAGAATTAAGGTTTCAAGTCAATGAAGGGTCATTTAGATCATGTTGGCTCTGTACCTCAACTCTTTTTAAATCACCTTTGTCCCATGAAGCACTTATTTAACAAAAACATGACCAGACAAAATACAAAAAATATCATATGCTAGTGACCAAGGAATGCTTTAGTTTGATGCAATCTGGAATTCACATTGCTGGGAATAAGGAACCATCTACTTAAGTTTAGGGTTAATATCAAGCAAATTAATTCCATCTGTATGTAACATTTCCAGAAGGCCATATTTAATGGCAAAATGTGGAGCATGTAGCATCCAGAAGCACAAAGCTAGATCCAGCAAAACAAAGAATATCCCAAACTAATTGGAGAAAGTGATATGCAAATCTTTCTACATTTGCTTCTGATGATCAAAGATAATTCTGATCACTGCCCTTGAGTTGTATGACATTAAACCTACCATTTTTCATACAATGCATCTTTGCACAAAACTGAATAGGCGTTCAATGCTCAAAGTTGATGGAAGCTAACACATTTTTCCTTCATGCTAGCAGGCAGTTTTTTGTCCTGTTTCTCTCACCCATGCTTCCCTTACTGTCTCAAGACTTCCCTTGATGATTAGGAGAAGGGAGGATCTTTTCCACAAGAAACCCCTGGGTGCTGGAATTGCCTGGAATAGAGAAATCTCAAATGGACATTTCTTCAGCTTTTATTATATAACAGCTCAGGATGTTTGCTTTTCACATCTGTGTTTATGTTCAGCAAGGTATATGCCTGCTTTGGAAACAAAATAAGCAACACCAAATGATACTGATAGCCCCTAGAGGCAGACATCCCAGTAATTTTCCACAAAGGTATGAATGCTGCTTGAACCTGACAGTTTAACAACTGCCTTCCCCCTTTGAAGTGTTTTGATACTAACTGCAGAATGTTGATTTCAAGATCCTCATCTTTAAATCCTTTCACTATGTCCTCCCCAAATACCCCCTGAAAATCCACCACCCCCTCAATACCTGCAAAGTCATACTCTCACCCTCTATTTCCCTTATTCATACATCATTAGGTTATTCCTTGTGCTCTCCACTTTTCTGCCATTAGCTGCTCTTTCAGTCACTTACTCCCTATTTTCCCCTAACTGGCCACTCCTCCAAATCTGCTTCAAGAAAACTCCGAAAATCTTTGACTGTGGCGCTCTTCTGCACCTGCCCAGTAATAGATTATGGGAGGTACTATATACTTAAGGAGAAATATAAAGTAACCATTTAATCACTAGATCTCATGCCTTTTTCTACAACATGTTACAGATTTTTCCTACTCTTCGCAACTTCAATCTTGAGAAACGAAAATCTTTTTAGGAAAGTCTCACAGAATAGTCACCATAGAAAGAGGCCATTTGACACACTGGCTCCATTACTGGCTCTATGCACAAACAATCCAACCAGTCCCACTCCACATCCTTTCTACGTAGCCCTGGGATTCTCACCTTTTGGATACTTGCCCACCTCCATTTTGAATGCTTGCATTAAATTTGCCAATCCAACTTTATGGATAGGGAAAATGACTCCTTGAGTTTTGGCTAGTTCAGTACTTTACCAACCTGAAGTGCATTAAAAAACATTTTAGTGGGTGTTTTTATGCATTCCAGACCCTAAGCATTTGCTGCCCATGTGGCATGCTGGTCTCTTGTCACTACTGTGATTCTTTTGCCAACTACCTTTATTCAATGTTCTGCAGTTTCCCTTGCCAATAGAATGGTTTCTCTTTATCCACCCTGCCTAATCGTGATTTTGATCATCTCTGTTCCAACCCCAGCTTCTCCAGGCTATTCAAATAACTAAAATCTCTCGTCTCTGTAGTCAATTTTGTAAGTCTCTTCTGCCTGTGCTCCAGGGCCTTATCTTTCTGAAATCGTCTTGCCTAGAATTGGACAGAGTACTCCATTTGTAGCCAAATCAGTATTTTCATAAAGGCTCATTGTGATTTCCAGCTCTTGTACTCCAATTATAAACCCCAGAATCCTTTGCTGCTTTAACCACACTCTCAACCTCCACTGCCACTTTCAACAAACTGTACATATACCCCAGATCTGTTCTTGTACCCCTTTTAGAATCATACCTACTAGTTTGTATTGATTCTCATTCTTACCAAAATATAACACTTCATGTTCCTCAGCATTAAATTTCACCTGCCACCTATCTGTTCATTCCACCAGTTTGTCTGCACCTCTATTTAAGGCTATCACTGACCTTGTCATGGAAGAATACAAGAAACAGAAGCAAGGAATAGATCATTTGGCCCTTAAGCTTGTTCTGTACTTCACAAACGATTGACTTATTTTAATGCCACTTTCTGCATTTAACCCCCAAACCCTTAATATCCAAAAATCTATCAATCCCTGTCTTGAATGAACACAATGAGGCCTTAGGATAGAGAATGCCAAAGATTCACCATCCCATGTGAAGAGGTTTCTCTACATCTCAGTCCTAATTGGCATATTGTATAACCTGAATTTATGAGCCCTGTTCCAGACTCTTCAGTATCCTCCCTGCATCCAGCCTTCGTGCCCTGTAAGAACTTTGCAGAATGCAATGAGATCTTTCCTTCCAAAGTCTAGTGAATACATGCCTACTCAATCTCTCCTCATATAGCAGACATGCTTTCCCTGCATCTGATCTAGTGAATCTTTTCTGCACTCCCTCTATGGCAAGTGAACTTTGTTCAGGTTTTGGTCTCCGTAATTGTACACAACATTCTAGGTGTGGTTGCAACGAGGTCCTATATAATTGCATTTCACTGTGTCTCCCAAGATTCATGCTAGCTGCATATTTAGAAATTTTGCCATATACATCAAATCCAAATCACTAATAGATTCATATTGCATAGAAATGGGCCCTTTGACCTATGTTCATGCCAACCATCAAATACCTATTTGTACTAATTCCATTTGCCAGATCTCAGCCCAATGTTGTGAGAGTACATGTCTCCTTGGGTAATGTATTCCAGATTTCAAACACAGCCTCTGGGTGAAAAATTTCCTCAAGTATCCTCTAAAATTCCTATCCTATACCTTAAATCTATGGCTTCTGGTTATTGTATCTCTGCAAAAGGGATAAGGTGTTCATTATCTCTTTTCCAACCCCGCCACCCCCCCCCCCCCCCCACCACATCTATGCTCAAAGTATTTTTTTTTACTTGATCAGGTTGTCTTCCATCCTTCTCAGCTCCAAGGAAAACAAACCTCATCAGTCCAGTCTCCTTAGCTGGAACACAACTTCCCAAACAACATCTTGGGGAGCTTCCTCTGTAATCCTTCCAGTACAATCACATCTGTCCCCATTCTGGTCATCAGAACTCATGCAGTACACCAGCTGTCACTGACCATATAGTTAGAATATAAGAGCAAGATTATAGTACATGTCCCAACTAATGAACACAAGTATCCCATACACCTTCATAACCACTTTACCTACCTGCGCTGCTGCCTTCAAGGATCCTTGGTCATTGTGTATCCTAGCCTCCCAAAGTGCATTACCTCACATTTTTCAGGATTTAATTCCATCTGGCATTGCTTTGCCCAAGCCATCAATATCTTTCTATAGCCAGACTACCTTACTGTCAACGACACCATCAATATTTGTGTAAACTGCAACCTTGCTAATCATACCTCCTGCATTCTTAATCATTTCATTAATATATTTAATAAACATCAAGGGTCCCAGCACCAATCCCTGTGGTACATCACAAGCTGTAGGCTTCTAATTGCAAAACAACCCTCACTCATCATCCTCTGCCTCCTATCACCAAATCAGCTTTGGAGCCAAGTTGCCCTGGATCCCAAAGGCTCTTACCTTTTGGACCATGCTACCGTGCAGGACCTTGTCAAATAAAATCCATATAAACTGCATTGCATTCATCAATGCACTTAGTTATCTTCTTGAAAAATACAAAATAATCAGACAAGATCTACCCTTCCCAAATTCATGCTGACTGTTCTGCCTCCAAGTGTGGATTAATCCTGTCCTTCAGAATGTTTGTTCTATTATTTCCCTGCCACTGATGTTAGATTCACCAACTTGTAATGACCCAATTTACCACCAGTCATCCGTTACCTTTTCTGTGGTCAGAGAGGATTTGAAAATTTCAGTCAGCGCCCCAGCAATCATAGCAGCATGGGTACATCTCATCAAGCCCAGGGGATTTATTCACCTTTAAGCCCACTAAGACTCCTTTTCAGTGATAATTTGTTCTGGAATTCCATCATCCCCCTTCCTCAATTCTGAAATTACAATCTCCTTGTTAATACAAATGGGTTATATTCATTTAAGACCTCACCAATGTTCACCACTTTGATCCCTGGCATTGTTCTTTTCCTGATTACCCTCTTCATTAATACACTTATAAACTGCTTTGGGATTTTCCTTGATCTTGTCTACTAGTGCTATTTTGTGCTCTTTCATTCTCCTAATTCTTTGTTCAAGTACCACTCCTAAACTCTGTATTCCAATAGGGCCTTTTCTGTTTTCAGCTGTTTTACGTGCCATAAAGTTAACCTATTGTTTCTTTGTCCAACTCTTGATATATTTTGACATCCAGGGTTCCTTGGAGATTGCCTTACTTTTCACCATTACAAAAAACATTTTGGCCCTGAATACACACTTTCATTTTTGAATGATTCTCACTGGTCACGCATGTACTTACACCTGCAAGAACCTGCCCCCAGTTGACTTTTACCAGGTTCTATCTTATATCAAAATCAGCCTTGCCCAAATTCAGGAGCTAAAATTCAGATCTATTCTTGTTTTCCACCATAACATCCTTAAAACTTATTGAATTATGGTTACTATCTCTAATTACCTGGATACATTCCCAAAGATTAGGTTCAGTACTGTCCTGTTGTCTGGAAGGACTATCTATGCACTGGCACCTTGCACACTAAGGAAATCTAGTTAATATTGGGGAAGTTGAAATCCCTACTATATTATGTTTCTCCATCGTTGGCTTTCATATAGAGTCACACAGCACAGAAATAGGCCCTTCAGTCCACTGTTTCCATGCCAGCCATCAAATACCTCTCTATATCAATGCCATTTACCAAAAATTGGTCTGTAGCCTACTATCCCTTGGTAATTCAAGTGCTCCTCTAGGTACTTTTTTAAATGGGCAAGTACCTGCTTCCACCAACCACTCGGGCAGTGCAGGGCAATCCAGATTCCAATACCCACTGGATGAAAAGGTTCTTCCTCAGATCCCCCCTAAATCTCTTGTCCTTTACCCTAAACCCATGTTCTCTTGTTTTAGATACATCCTGGTGAACTTCCTCTGTATCCTCTCCAGTCAATCATGTCCTTGATATTCTTGATTAATATCACAATGCCACCGCATTTAAGTCATACAAGTCAGTGATACGTCTCATTCTGATTTACATTCCCACCCACTGCCCCACTTGCGTGCAAAGATTCTCTACCCTGGAGTGTTGAATTGCAGGTCCTGCCAATCATTCAGTCATGGCTGTGATGATTACAATATCATATTTCCATGTGTGAATCAACTGCCTTATTTGGCATCCTCTTTACATTAAAATAGTTGCAATCCAGCATCACAATCCCCATGCCCATGTGCCTTATCAAGTCTATGTACTCTCTGCTTGCTGGTTTTCCTCTGTTTCTCATCTACTACTGTATTCCTGCTGTGTCGTATTCTCTTGCTAGATTACTTTATACCCTCCCATAAGGATATTGAACCCATTCCAGTTCCAATGTTACCCACCCAACAGGTGCAGGTACCTCTTTCCCCAGAAATAGTCCCAGACATCTATAAATGTCTGGGATTAGATTATGTATAATTAGAAATCTAAATCTCTTGCAGCACACAGTCATCTGGCCCATTTTCTTATTCCTATACTTCCCAGCACGTGGCACTGGAATTTCTCTAGAGATTACAACTTCAGAGAGCCTGTTTTTTTTTAATTTGCTACCTTGCTCCCAAAATTCAGATTGCAGAACCTTATCCCACTTTTTACTTATGTCTTTAGTACCAATGTGAACCACAACCTGTCTGTTTACCCTTTCCCTTTATAAAATGTCCTGCAGTCTTTTTGGTCTTTGGTTGGCCCAGACTGTTACGTTCCTTTTCCTGTTCACATGCCCATTGAATATTTCTGGATTTCCTTTCATGTTTGATCCCAGTCTTTTCTCATCCAGTCTTTACACCTCTCATATCCTTCCTTACCCTCTCAATTTTCAGTAATCAGCTGGGTTCTCAATTGAATTAACAACTTTGCATCCATCATATTTTTTTCTCTGCTGTATTTTACTTTCTATCTTTTTGGCCACCCATTGAGTTGTGGCTTTAATTTCCCTACCCTTTTCCCTTGTGAACATATCTGGACTGTAGCTGAAACATCACCACTTTGAAGGCTTGTCGTGTTCAATTGTATTTTTGCCTGCCTAGCCTTGATTCCAGTTTCCCTCATCCAGATCTGTTGTTATCCCGTTGAAGGTTGCCTTTCTCCCATTGATTAATTTGTAGTAGTCTACATCTTTTTCTACGGCTATTCTAAATTTTATGGTATTATGACCAGTGATTTTTCAATGTTTTCTCACTGATGCCCAGTCCACTTGGCTGAATTCACATCACAGAATCAAGTCCAGCAATGCTGCTTCTGTGATTAGGCCAGAAACAATAGTGAAAATTCACCTGAACGCACTTCAGAAACTAGTCCCCTCCCACCCATCCCCAGATCCACCTTTGCCCTTATTCCAGCAAATATTTGGATATTTGAAATCCTCCATTCTAATGATTCTATGGCTTTGCACATTTCTGTAATGTTCCTGCAAATACACTCTTCAATATCCTCCTCACTGGTTGGTGATCTATAGAATTTTAAGCATATAGATCCTGTCCTTGATCATTCCAGGACACACCTTCTCTCCAGAACTGCAATATTCTCCTTATTCCACCCTTCCCCTTCTTCTTTCCACCTCTATCTTCCCAAACACTATGGTCGTCAATATTTAGAACCCATCCCTGCATTTTGTTTTGAGACGGGTCTCTGTTATTGCCATTACATAACAATCCCATGTGATTGATTGTACCTGCAGCTCACTAGCATTGTTTAATACTCTTATTGCATTTACAGTATATACATGTACTGTAAGCCTATCTTAGATCTTGTACCCTCTGTTAGTTCAATTCTGTTTAAAAGCTTTTTAATACTTTCATACAATTTATCTCTTCCAATTCATCTAGCACCTTTTTCATCTTCCTAATGATACCTCCCCTGTCACATAAGTTTAAAACTCCAATAGCACAAGCAAACAATTCTAGAAAGGAACTGGTCCTAACTCTTCTGAGATGCAAACTGTCCATCCTGTAAAGGTCACAATTCCCTCAGAATGATCCAGATTCTCCTGGAATCTAAAACCCTTCCTCCAGTCATGCATTTGGAGACATACAGGACAGAAAGTCCCTTCAGGTCATCATGTCCATGCTGATCTTTTTTCCCAATCTATGCTAATCCCACTTGAATATAGAACTGGAACATATAGTACAGCTCAGGAACAGACCCTTCAATCATGACATCTGTACCGACTATGATATCAAACTAAACCAATACCATCTGCCTGCACGTGGTTTATACCCCTCCATTCCCTGCCTGTTCATGTGCCTGTTTAAGTGCATCCTAAATGTTGCTGTTGTGTTTCCACCACTTCCTCTGGCAGTGTGTTAAAGGCAGCTACCACTCTGTGCAAAAATGAATTTGCCTCGCAAATTTCTTTTAAACTTTCTCCCTCTCACCTTAAAGCTATATCCTCTAGTATTTGAATTTCCCAGGGCTGAAATAAGACTCTGACTAACTACCCTGTCAATGCCTCTCATAATCTTATATACTTCTATCAAGTTGGCCCTCAGCCTACTATGCTCTAGAAAAAAACATCCAAATTTGTCCAACCTCTCCTTATAGCTCATACTCTCTAATCCAGCTGAACCTCTTCTGTACCCTCTCCAAAGCCTCCACATCCTTCCTATAATGTGACAACCAGAACTGTACACAGTACTCCAAATGTGGCCTAACCAGAGTTTTATACAGCTGCAACATGACTTCCTGACTCTTATATTCAACACACCAACCAATGAAGGCAAGTATGCTGTATGCCTTCTTTACCACCCTGTCTACTTGTGTTGCCACTTTTAAGGAGCTATGGACTTGCACCCCAAGATCTCTCTGTACATCAGAGCTCCTAAGGTTTGTGCCATTTACTGTATTCTTTCCTCTTACATTTGACCTCCTGAAGTGTTTGCAGAACACCACTAATCACACAGCTCCAGTCAGAATAACGTCCCTTCACCACTACCCTCCGTCTTCAATGGCCAAGACAATTTTGAATTCAGTCTTCAAGTCTCCATGGATTCCATGTGCTTTAATCTTCTGGACCAGCCAGTCAAGTTGAATTTATTGTCATGTGCACAAGTGCAGTGAGGCACGGGTACAATGAAAAACTTGCTTGTAGCAGCATCACAGGCATGTAGATTCAGACAGACCATGATGGACCTTATCAATAGCTTTACTGAAGTCCACATATATAACATCCACTCCCCTACCCTCATCAATCATCTTGTCACCTCAAAAGTCTCAATCAAGTTTGTAAGACATGACCTCTCCCGCACAACATCATTCTGACTATCCCAAATATGCCTATGCTTTTCCAGATGTATGTAGATACTATCCCTGGGAATCTTCTCTAATAGTTTACCAAGCACTAATGCAAGGCTCACCAGCTTCTAATTTCCTGGTTTGTCTCTATTGCCCTCAAATAGAAGAACAACAGAGGCTATTCTCCAGTCCTCTGGGACATTGCCTGTGACTAAAGAGGATACAAAGATCTCTATTGAGGCCCCAGCAATCTCCTCTCTTGCCTCTCTCAATAACCTGAGATGGATCCATCAGACTCTGGGAACTTATCCATCTTAATATTTTTAACACCACTTTCCTTTTTATATCAGCATGCTCTAGAGTATCAGCATACCTCTTCCTGATCTCTCTGTCCTCCACACCCTTCTTGGTGAATACTGATGAGAGAACACTCATTTAGTACCTCACCCATTTCCTCTGGCTCCAGGCATAAATTCCCTCCTTTTTCCTTAAGTGGTCCTACCCTCTCCCTAGATGCCTCCTTGTTTTTAATATATGCTTAAATTCCTTGGGATTCTCTTTAATCCTACTTGACAAAAACATTTCATGGCTCCTTGTAGACCTCCTGATTCCTTGTTTATGTTCTCTCCTGCTTCCTTAATATTCCTCAAAGGCCCTGTCCAATTTCAGCTTTCTAAATCTTAAATCTGTTTCTTTTTTCTTTTTGACTAAATTTGCAACACCTCTCGTCATCTAAGGTTCTAAAACCTTGCCATTCTTGTCTTTCTTCCTCACAGGAACATATTGGTCACAACTTCTGACCTGCTAACCTTTAGGTGGCTCCCTCATGTCAGATGTATTCTCACCAAATAATGGCTGCTCCCAATCTGCAGTCCCCAGCTCCTGCCTAATACTGTTGTAATTAGCCTTTCCCCAATTTAGCATGCATTAGGACCATATCCTTCTAGACCTTGCCTATTTGAGTGTCTGTATAAATCCCTCTTAAACATAGTAATTGTATCTGATTCCACTACCTTCTCTGGCAATGTGTTTCAAATATCAATGAGTCTCTGTTTAAAAAAAACCTTACCCCTCAAATCCCCTTTAAAATTCCTTTCTCTTACCTTAAACATAGGCCCCCTTGTTTTTGATATCACTATCATGGGAAAAGGATTTTGACTATCTGTGTTATCCTTCTAATTCTGTATTCATTGGCAGTGGTACTGGGAGTAATACAGAGAATACTATCTTTGAGGTCCTACTTCTTAATCTCTTTCCCCAATCTTTATTAACCTTTTATAAAACATTGGCAAATGATCTTAGGTGCACCTAGACAAAGTTAGGTCAACTGTCAGCTATTGTCTGAAACATTTGTTGAACTGACTCAAGGGGGATAAATGTCATGCCCCTTTTCCTGTGTACCTCCTCACCATTTCTGTTAATGCCGCCTCTCTCAAGGTGCTTGTGAGTTTACAAGTACAAAACAAGTTAATCCTATGAGTGCATAGCCAAGAAGTGTGCGTTTGAATTAGAAAACAATGGTTTTCTGATTTCAGGAATTTCTTTGCAAACGAAATTATGGGTGGTGTTGATTCACAGTTTAGTAGAGTCAAAACGTGGACTCACTTGAGAAGCAGTTGGATACTACAATGTTAGTGAAGATTAACAACTCTCTGAATTGATGAAATAAGATGGCTGAGGTGATCTTCATCAATTGTAATAATGTAATGGTTTTACTTCAACTAAACCAGTTTCAGACTTTTGTATTGTTAACAAGTTTATGGAATGGATTTGTTATTAGTGTAATATTTGCACCATTTAATTACATCATGGCGGATTTGTTTCTCAACTCCATCTAAGTATCTTTGTTCTATTTTCTTAATTTCCTTGCTCAACAAAAATCCATCAGTCTCGATCTTGCAAGTTCCGACTGACCTTTAGCATCCACTGCCATCTAGGGAGTGAGTTCCAGATTTTCACTTGCTTTTGTGTAAGAAACCCTTTCTTGACTTCATTGCCAAAGTGGCCTGCATTAAAGGAAGAAGGTCTGTCTCAAACCTCTTTTATCATTAATCAGATTAAATTGCTCCTCAATTTAATAAATTCAAGGGATTACAAGCCACGTTTCTCAGAAGGTCCCTGACGGGCAGACATTGCTGCTTGTGGAAACTTGAGTGACAATTGGCTTTGAACACAGATTTGAGAGCAGACTTGGAAGAGATGGGAGGGATATCCAGATTGAATAAATGTTAACTACAACATTTCCTGCAGTAACTTTTAAAATAATACATTGGCTGTAAAATGCACTGAGACACTTAGTTTTATCCTGATTAATGCTTAATTGGTGCAAATATTGTGAAAGGTACCATCTCCCTCTTTCACTTTCATGATGGGTAGGGAGAAAATCTATTGAGTTAAAGTGAATAATTTCCTCCATTATTAATCTTGCCTTCTGCATCTTGCCATATCTCTCTACCACTTTCTAACTGTATTTATAATAGAAAATGCCTTTTGTAAATTTGTGAACCCTCCACTACTGGCAAAATGGTAGTGGCATTACAGAGTGATATTTACAGGGTTGGGAGGTAGGGTTGAAATTTCCGGTCCATGACCATTCATGACAGGGATTGGAGAAGTTATCAACGCTACTTCTCTCTCTCCGGATGCTGCATTTTCTGTTTTAATTTCAGTATTCCAGCATCTGCAGGTTTTATTTTTTTGCTTTTTCAATCACTGGCTGGTTCTGAAGTAACAACATTTTTATCTCTCCACAAATTCTGCCTGATCTGCTGGGCTTTCTCAGCATTCTCCTTTATTTTAGATTTCCAGCAACTGCTGTGTTCTAGATCTCACCAGATCAGGATGTTCCTGTTGTTTTTTTTATCTCTCCTGTGCTTTCCTTCCATTTCCAACTCCTGCAGACAGATGAGCTACCACTAACAAGCCTTCTGCACCCACTGCTCTGTGTCATCCACATTCTCTTTGTCTCCACCTTATCTCAGACATTCCCTTTGGTCTTCCATGCCTCTTCCCTTTCTGCAACTTAAAACATGCCTGTTTTTGAATTTTTCCCAGTTGTGACAAATATTAATTGGCCTGAAATGGAAACACTCTCTCTCTCCCCTTCTCTCTCTCTCTCTCTCTCCCCCCCTCTCTCTCTCCCCACCCCCCCCCCCCTCTCTCTCGCTCTCTCTCTGTCTCATATATATCCTGGATTGCTGAGTATTACCAGTATTTTCTGCTTTTATTTCCATAGGTAGTTTCCATTTGTTAGCCTCTTTGACTTTTCATCAATGGCCATACAAGTGCATTCTGCATTTAGGAAAGAAAGGAAATAGAGGGAAAATATTGAAAGGAGGGAGATGATTCCCAAAGTTAAAAACATGGAAGGGGTTATTGTGGTGAGCTGGTTAAACAGGAATGTGTATTTTTGCCTCTGATTTAAGGTCTTCTTTGATTATGTGGTACTGATAACATTGGTGCTGGCTCAGCTGTTTACATATTTTTCTTGGAACTGCAGTCATGTTTTCAGAGAGTTCAGGCAAACTTAGTGAGGTCAGAGACTGTTATCTAGTACTGGGGTCAGTGATAAAATGGTGCTTCTCATATTTATACTTTGCAAGCTTAGTGCACTTAATGACACTTAGACTTATTCTGATTAATATTTAATTGGTCCTGCAGGCAGAGATAAGGCTGTTGCCCTTTGTGTTGGGAGATTGCCAGCAGTCTCTAATTCGGCCATCATCTGGGCACTGTAGAGAGAGTTCTAGAAAAAGCAGGAGTTGGGAATTTTGAGCTTTTCTCATAAACTACAAGACAATGGAGTTAAAATGTATTTCACTTTTCAAGAGATCTGAGCATATAATGTGGGCTGATGGGTGAATGAAAATTAAAACCTGCAAATGTTGGAAATATGAAACAAAATGCAAAAAATGCTGGAAATATTCAGCAGTTTGGGTAGCATCTGTGGAAAGGGAAACAGTTAACATTTCAGCTTAAAGACCCTTCCTCAGAACGTTTTGACTGACCTACTGATCGTTTGTAGCATTCTGTTTTATTCCAGGCTGACAATTCAGTGCTCAGGGAATGAATGATGGTCATAAGGGCAGTACGGAGAGAGTGCTAAACTGCTGGAGAGATGAAACTGAGGGATTGCTCCAGTGTCAGAAGACCAGAACTGAGGAAGTGCTGCACTGTAAAAAGGGACAACATTGAGGGAGTACCTCACTGTCAAAGAATCAGAACTGAGGAGGGGCAGTAGCATCAGAAGAGCAGCACTGCATTATCAGGTGTTGTACTGAGGAGCTTTTCAGCAAGAGGGTGAGGGGTAGGAGTGTACTGAGGGAATATTGCACTGTCAGAGGAGCAAAACTGGGGGAGTGCTGCTCTGTTTGAGAAGTGTCACTATAGAGTCATTGAGTCGTACAGCATGGAAAGAGACCCAGTGGCCCAACTGATCCATGTTGACCTGGATGCCCATCCAAGCTAGTCCCATTTGCCTGAATTTGAGCCATAACCTTCTAAACCTTTCCAATCCATGTACCTGACCAACTGTCTTTAAAAGTTGTTATTGTACCTAACTCAACCACTTCCTCTGGCAGCTCATTCCGCATACATACCACCCTCTGTGTGTAAAAGAAAAAGTTGCCCCTCAAGTTCCTATTAAATCTTTCCCCTCTTACTTTAAACCTATGCCCTCTAGTTCTCGATTCCCCAACCTTGGGATAAAGACTGAGTGCATTCACCCTATCTATGGCCCTCATGATTTAATACACCTCTGTAAGATCACCTCTCAGTCTCCTATGTTGCAAGGAAAAAAGTCCTAGCCTGTCGAACCTCTCTCTATAGCTCAGTCCCTCAAGTCCTGGCAGTATCCTTGTCAACCTTTTCTGCACTCTTTCCAGTTTAATAACATCTTTCCTATAGCGGGGTGACCAAAACTGAACACTAATCCACTGCAGCCTCACCAGCATCTTGACCTCCCAACTTCTATACTCAGTGCTCTGGCTGATGAAAACCAGCGTGCCAAATGCCTTCTTCACCACCCTGTCTATCTGTGGCTCCACTTTCAAGGAAGCATGTACCTGAACTCCAAGGTCCCTCTGTTCTACAATGCTCCCCAGAGCCCTACTGTTCATTGTGGAAAGTCCTACCTTGATTTGATTTTTCCAAAATGCAACACCCAGCACTTATCTTAATTAAACTCCATTTGCCATTCCTCAGCTCACTTACTCAGCTGACCAAGATCCCCCTATAATTTTTGATAGCCTTTTTCACTGTTCACTACACCACCTATTTTAGTGTCATCTGCAAACTTACTAACCATGCCTTGTACATTCTTATTCAAATCAGGACCATCACATTGTCAGAGGGGCAGAACTAAGGAGCTGCCACACGATCAGGGGGCAGTACTGAGAGAGTGCAGTACTTTCAGAACGGAATATCTAGTGAGTGCAACGTTGTCATTGTATTGGTGAGAAAATAGTAGGGGAGAAGATTTATGTCTCTATTTACAGAAATTACCTAAATATCACATGGACAGGTATAAGAAATAAAAGATTAATTAAATGATTTTTTTAAGTCAAAGGAGTTGGAAGTCAAGAACACATCTAGCGTACTAATTTCTGTCTGGGCTCTGCACATCAGAAGGAGAGATTTACCAAAATTTAAGTAAGGCTGAAAGGGTTAAACGATGAGGACAGGTCACACAGACTGGATTCATACCCCTAATTTAGATTAAGGGATGATCAAATTGAGGTGCTTATGATGATTAAAGGAGTAGATAGGATTGAGATTCCATTTTCTCTGATGGGGGAATCTAGTAGGAGGAAGAGAATCTTAGAAAGATAAGAAATAGAAGCAAGAACAGACCATTCAGCCCCTTATACCTCCAATACAATTCAAAAAGATTATGGCTAATCTTTCACCCCAGCACTATTTTCCTGCACTAATCCCATATCTCTTAATTCTCTTAATTTATAACTCCATCAATCTCTGGCCTGAATATACTCAAAATGTGCCTTCTCAGCCCCCAAGGATAATGAATTTCCAAAGGTTCACCATTTGCTGGGTGGAATTTCTTCTCATCTCTGCCTTGAATGGCTAATCCCTAATTTTGAGACACTGATCTATGGTTCTAGACTACCCAGATAGGGGGAGCATCATCATTGCAACTACCCTGTCAAGACTGTAAGAAATTTTATGTTGTAATGAGATCTCCTGTCATTCTAAATTCAAGATGATATAAGCCTAACCTTTATAATCTGCTCTCGCACAATAAACCTGCCACCGGGAATCAATCTGATAAACCTTCACTGAACACGATCATGTCTGGTACACAATATTCCAGATCTGGTTTCTCCAGGGCCCTTTGGAACTGGAGCTAGACAGGTCTATTCTTGTATTCAAATCCTCCTACAATTAAAGCCAATACATTGTTTGTCTTCCCGACTGCTCACTGCAGTGGCATGATAATGTTCAGTGATTGGTACACATGGACCCCAGGTCCTTCTGGAGACCAACAACTTTCAAACTTTAATCATATATAAAAAAAAGCACTGCCTTTCTATATTTTCTATCAGAGTGGATGACCTCATATTTTCCAAGTTATATTCCATTTGTCATGTTCCATTCACTTTAACCTTTGTATCTCCCTGAAGCCTCTCTGCATAGTTCTCACAGTACACCCTACCAGCAGCTTTGAATCCATTGTAAACGTAGATACATTGCAGTTGATCCCCTATACAAATCATAACATTGAGAAAGAAAGGACTGCAGATGCTGGAATCTAGATGAAGCTCGTCTAGACGGGAGCTTCGTGAGTCCCTCTCTCACTGCTCCCCCTCTGTGATCCGGCTCCTCGACCATGTGCTCACTCAGACTCGGTTCTGCAGCCATGTGACCTTCCTCCTCTCCCTGTTGCCGGTCACTTCAACTACCCACCCTCCCACCCCCCCCCCCCCCCCCCCACACCACTATCACAGATATGTCAATCCTCAGCCTCCTCCACTGCTCCACTGCCAGGAGAATTCCAAGCGCAAACTGGAGGAACAGCACCTCATTTTCCGTCTTGGAACCTTGCAGCCTAATGGCATGAACATCAAATTCTCCCACTTTGAGTAATTTCCACCCCCACCACCCCCCCCCAACCATGATTCTTCTTTTCTTCCCTTTCCTAGCCTATCTCTCTCTCTTCTACCCCCTTTTTTTCTTTCTCTCCTTACCTTTGACCCATCCCCTGGTGGATCTGCTCTCCCCTCCTCCCCTGCACCTGCCTATCACTGTCTCTTACCTGCATCTACCTATTATCACCTTGTGCCCACCCTGCCTCCCCTCTTTTGTCCACCTATCACTGCTCTGCTTTTCCCTCCTATATATTGGGCTTCAATAATTTAATTTAAATTCTTACCTACAATTCCTGTCATTTGATTCACTAGGACATTCATCCCAGCCTGATTCAAAACCCAACAGACGTTTCTTTTCCCATCAATGATGTCAGTATCCTGTTATCATCGTATGTCATTGGTTTCCACATGGATTAAAGTAGGTGGATCATTCCCTTCTACTCCAGTTTCTTCCCCAGTCCCAAGGAACATGTCCAGCCAGGCCGCACAGCTTTCAAGATTTAAGCTTAGGTTAAAGAGGACAGTTATCAAACCCCCTAATTATACTGTCTCCTATCACCACTGCAATTCTTTTTCACTCCCCCAACTTGAATGGCCTCCTATATTGTGGTGCTGTGATCAGTTTGCTCATCAATTCTATGGTCTCTGCTCCCATCCATATATACTGCAAGAACCTCAAATAAAAATTAATAATGCAGGAAATACTCAGCAGTTCAAGTACCATCTGTGCAAGGAGAAATAGAGTTAAGGTTTCAAGTTGAAGATCCTTTGTCAGAACTTGGAAAGAGAGAAAACAAGTTAGAATCAAGCTGGCTGGAAGCTATGGAGGGAATATATCCCGTGAAAATGAAGTCCTTTCCAGATTGGGAGACAGCCTGATGTTCTTTGGTGGAATCATGGTCGAGACAGAGGTATGAGGATGTGCCTTACAAGATGAAGGTGGCTGGAAGCTGTGGAAGGACAATCTTCTGAGGAAATGAAGTCCATTAATGTCTGGGAAACAAGGCCTGATGTCCACTGATGGGGTCAAGGTCCATAGAGTGGTGTGATATACCTGAGAGCAGACATTTGGCTTAAGCAAAATAGAAATTATTTTTATTTATTGGAAGAATCTCATACTGTTTAGACCAGTGCAAGGCTGAGGTTCTGGCAATGCTACCTTCTCACTTGCAGTCACATTCACCGCTCCCTCTTGACTCTCCCCCTCCTTACTATGTGAATCTCAGACTCTAGTTCATCAGCTCTGAGCCAAAGTTCCTTGAGCTGCAGGCAGTTACTGCAGATGTGGTTACCATGGATTCCTGTTGTTACCATCATCTCCCGCATACTACAGTGGTAACACATCGTTTGCCCTGCCTCAGCTGTCTTAAAGTATTTATTTTATCTAATTTAATCAGTTATTTAATTCTGTCAACATCAGCCTTACTTCGCCAAAGATGAGAGTGGAGGGGGCACAAAGGAGTCTTCCCCTGCATCCCCCCCCCCCCCCCCCGACCAAACTGTGGGAAGAAACTGTAGAAGAGGGTCAGTATGCTGCTAATAATTTTCTTAGGGTTCCTCATGGGTCAGAATGGTGGAAGATTTACTCAGAGTCCCACAAAGAGTTTTCTGTGGGCTTCGCACACCTACCTTGCACCACTAGTAGTTGCATTTCCAGTTTCCCCATCAGCAGCTCTTGCTATCAGATTTCCCATTCCTGCCCAATTGGTTCGATTCAGGTGTGAGTATAATCCCAAATACTAAAGCCCAAGGGCTAAAACCTTTCCCTATCTTAAATAATGAGATCTATGCCTGCTCCCAACCCAAATCCCAGTCCTGCCCTGACCTCCCAATTATTTAACAGCCCCCTTCTGCTCCAGCCACTCAACCCTACGCTCCACTCCAAAAGGGACTCCCAGGTTGCCCCTTGACTCCTCCCAGCCCTTCATCAACCCTACCCTTCCAACACCTATGTACCCCTCTTTCTCATACAGAGGCTCTCTGCAGTCATCCTACTTGCCCCTTATCCTCTATCCCTCTGTTCCACCCCACCTCCACCCCATCCCTCCGTACAGTATTATGTTCTCAGCCCAGCCAACATGCCTGCTTCTGTAATGCGTCCATCCCAGTCAAGGTAAAACCAACAGCCCAATGTTTAGGTCTGCACTTTAAGAATAAGTAAATAAACTGTTTGGAGAACTAGCTATCACTGGAACTCCACTCACTGCCAAGACAATATGAGAAGAGATCAGTAACGGGTAAACAAAAACTAGAGACAAGGGACTGCAGATACTGGAATTGTCCTGAAACATTGACTGCCCCTTTTCCTCCACAGATGCTGCCTGACCCACTGAGTTCATCCAGCAGCTTGTTTTTTTGCAAACAAAAAATAGCTTCAGGGCAGTGGGCCAATTCCCTAGGAGACAGAAACCCATCTAAAAACAGAGTTAGCTGAGACGCAGAATAATCCAGTCTACAGGCTCAGTCTCTATTTCTTCCCCTTTTCATAACTGAAATCTCTTGAAGTTCTGATTCCAGAGCCCACTTTCACCCAGTCCTCTGCCTTTCTGACAATTCATTTTCAAATCCAATGACCTTGCTGTGGCTGCCTTGAAAAATGCCCAGATATTGTCTAAACAAATACTTTGGAAACAAGCTAATCAGAAAAAAAAGTTGCTGGCCATGCTTCTTCCCCACCTCCTTACAATGCTTAATCTTACTTACCTATGGGTAGCAACAAACAATTTGCTAGAGGAACTCAATAAGTCATGCAGTATCTGTGGAGGGAAAGGAATTGTCAACATTTCAGGTTGAAACCCTGTATCAGGACCAGGGTGGGTAGACGAGGTGAGAAAATGAATATTAAAAAAGTTTACTTTAACTACCTCCTACTTCCCTCTCTCAATAATCTTGGGGTAAATTTCCATAGTTCTGTGGATGCTAGTATTCTCCAGGATCAGTGTCATGGAGCCGGCATTCACTGAGGTCCAGTTCCATGAGTGCTGGTATTCCCCAGAATGAGTGCTATGGGAGCCAGCACTCATGTCCAGTTCCATCGTTGCTTGTGGTTCCAGGCATGCAAATGTTCTCTAGAATTGAGTTCCATGGATGTTTAAACGCTCCAGGATCAGAGCCATGGATTACTACAAGAAAGTAAAATCCCAGTACTTTTCCATATCATGTGAATTACCTCGACATAGCCATGGAAAATATCATGACTGAGTTCATGCTTGCCCAAGCAATTAGTGTATTTATGCCCACGAGCCTCTTCACTGTTCAATGAAGTCACAGTCAATCTGTGATCTAAATCCAAATACCTTAATACCTTTTTTTAATAAATGTTACTATAAGGTATATATAGATAAGATTCTGCTGTGATTATAGCTAAATGAAGCTAAGAATGTCATTAGGAACTATTGAACACTTCTATAGGATATCTGCAATGCAATGAAGAACAAAAGATATATTGTAAAAGGCATGCACAACAAATGGTAGCACAAGACCACCCATCCATCACAATTCCAGTTATACCCTGTCCAATGGCAGTACAGATTCACCAATGGTGGAAGTGTAGTATTACAGAGGTAGGTGGGTGTGGTTCTGGGAGTCTTCAACATTGTTTCCAGACTTAACAAGAGTACATTCTGTACGTTTGCTCCTCTAAATACTACTTCCATGTGCTATCAACATGGAGAAGTGCTAATTCATCAGCTGATGGAAGAATGTTGATGATAATCAGGAGGAGGTTTCCTTTGGCCTGATGCCATGAGACCTCATGGAGGGACAGACCTACTTGACCACATCTCATGAGTCTGCTTGTTACAGATGCATCTGTCCATTGATATTGGTAAAAGTGACTACTGTGCACTCCTTGTGGAAACACAGTCTCACATAGAAGACAACTGTTATCATGATGTGGTACTACCATTGTGCAGAATGTGCTTGAGACAGAACAGATCTGGCAGCTCAAAACTGAGTATTCAGTCAGGCACTTTGAGTCATCAGCAACAGCAGGGTTGTTAGGAAGAGAACTTCATCTTATAGTGCCTTTCATAACCTCAGGTAACCTCAGATGCTTTAAACCTAATGATATATAGTTATCCTTGTAAAGTAGGAAAGAGGAATAACCAGTTGTTATCAGTTATTGTGTCAGAAGTAAGGGATGTTTGTCAATACCTTGTAATACCATTAAAGGAATATATGGCAGGATCCTATATAACCCAATAACTGGATGTCTTTTTCTATTATCTGAAGAACATATTCTTAGTCACAATGACTATTACACTTTTTCACTTGTGTTACACATCACTCTAGAAGACATTGGTTGAGAAGGTGGAAAGTGTGAACATTGTTCAGTTGATATAGGAAACCAGGAGGCTCTGCAGACACATGCTGAGAAGGCAGAGCACCTGGAGAGGTAGTACTGCAATGATCTCATAGAAATGGTCAAAATTAGTGGATGCATCTTCAAATACTATATCTATCTACCACCAGCACTTTTGGTCTCAAGCACAACTCAATTCTCCACACCCCCATCAGTGACCAACCAAAACTATAATAAACCTGGGCTCGTAGCTGAAGTTGTCAGACACAGGGTTAACATGCACATTATGTTACAATGTATGTTTCAGGACATAGAAAAACCCTGCATATTAAACAAGTTGGACCTGGTTTATGTAGTTAGACTGGAAAGCTTAGCCCACTGAAATGTCCTCTCAGGGATGACTCTGAGAGCCTGCGAGACCAAAGTAGCAAATGTATTGAGACTACAATAACCAGGGGACTGAGTTAGGGTCTGCTCTTGGCATTATCACTATAATTATCAAGGTCTTAGTTGAACAAAGGGATGATGCCCTCAGCATGACATCGCCAATCTCTGACCAAGGGTAGGAGGCTTTTCAGGCACAAGATGATCATGCAGGGAGGCAAAGTAATAAGCAACTGATCACATGCCTTCTCATCCTGGGTTGGACAAGAAGTGATAACTGAACATCTGTGTATTGGTCTCTAAATGTGTATAAAAATGCCATGCTTTGAACATAGACATTATCTCTGAATGGCATTGCACTAGTGTGGAGATCAGGCCTCTCTCCCTCCAATCAAACAAATATGTTCCTGTTTGACCCAAGAACAGACTTGTGTGAGTTACGCATAATATTCAAATACCTGCATAATCAGCACTGCTGCTATTCTCACACCCACACCTTACAGCATTCATGAAGCAAAGTTTTCACTCACAACAGCCACATCACCCAGACATATTGCAAAGCACTCACTGGTACACCTCCCTCTCTGTTGCAGGACAAAAGTGTCATTGGAAAGTGTCGTGGCTTACACCTGCCTCACCTGACTGTGCTATTCAACCTGAGGCAGCATCCTCAGGCAAAGTTAAAGGCGGAGGGGTCTGCTTCTTAATCAATAACTTGTGGTGCTCAGACGTGACAGTCCTGGCGAGCTCCTGCTCACCCAGCCTGGAATATCTAACGGTTAAGTGTCAACCATTCTATCTGCCAAGGGAGTTCACTTCAGCTATCCTGATGGCAGTCTACATCCCACCACAGATGGACATGATGCCTGCACTCAATGAGCTATACTCCGTGGTCAACAACCTTGAGACAGGATACCCTGAGGACCTCTTCATTATCGCAGGTGACTTCAATCAGGCCAACCTCAAGAGTGTGTTACCAAAATACTACCAGCACATCTCCTGCTCCACCAAGGGCGCCAATACCTTTGACCACTGCTATACAACCATCAAAGATGCCTTCTGAGCCACCCCTCATCCTCACTTTGGGAAATCAGACCACCAGGCTGTGCTCCTTCTCCCTGCATACAAACAGAAACTGAAACGGGAGGATCCAGTACAGAGAGTCGTGCAGTGCTGGTCTGAGGAAGCAGATGAGCTCCTACGTGACTGCTTTGAAACAGTGGACTGGTCCATGTTGAAAGACTCAGCTGCCAGCCTTGATGAGTATGCCACCACCATCACAGACTTTATCAGCAAGTGTGTGGAGGACTGTGTACCAAAGAGGACAATACGGGTGTTCCCAAATAGGAAACCATGGAGGAACTGGGCGATCCACTCCCTAGTGAAGTCGAGGACTGCTGCACACAAATCTGGTGATCCTGATCTGTAAAAGAAATCCAGATATGACCTTCGTAAAGCTATCAGGGATGCCAAGAGGCAATACCGACTCAAAATAGAGTCCCAGACCAGCTGTCAGCTATGGCAGGGCTTACATGCCATAACAGGCTACAAGATGAAGACGGGCTGCATAGTTAACAACAGCACATCCCTTCTTGATGAACTTAAAGCATTCTATATGCATTTTGAACAGCAGGGAAGTGGATTGTCACCACCCACCCTGACAGCCTCCAATACAACTGTGATCACCGCTGAGGGCGTAAGATCAGTCTTCCGGAGAGTGAACATGAGGAAAGCATCTGACCCAGATGGTGTCCCTGGCTGTGTGCTCAGTTCTTGTGCTGATCAGCTGGCAGAAGTATTTGCGGACATATTTAACCTCTCCCTGCTTCAATCTCAGGTTCCCACTTGTTTTAAGAAGACCACTATCATCCTGGTACCGAAGAAAAGCAAGGTAACGTGCCTCAATGACTACCGACCAGTGGCTCTGACATCCACCATCATGAAGTCCTTTGAGAGGTTGGTCATGGCATGCATCAACTCCAGCCTCCCAGACAATCTTGACCCACTGCAATTTGCCTATCGCTGAAACAGGTCCACAGTGGACGCCATCTCCCTGGCCCTACACTCAGTTCTGGAGCATTTGGACAGTAAAGATACCTACATTAGACTATTGTTTATTGACCACATCTCTGCTTTCAATACAATAATCCCAAGCAAACGTCACCACACTCCGAGACCTAAGGACTCAACACCTCCCTCTGTAACTGGATCCTTGACTTTCTAACCAACAGACTGCAATCAGTGAGGATAGGCAGCAATTCCTCCAGCACGACTATTCTCGACACTGGTGCCCCACAAGGCTGCGTCCTCAGCCCTCTACTCTACTCCCTATACACTCATGACTGTGTGGCCAGATTCTGCTCTAACTCCATCAACAAGTTTGCAGATGATACCACCGTTGTAGGCCGTATCTCAAACAGCGATGAGTTGGAGTACGGGAAGGAGATAGAGAGCTTAGTGGAATGGTGTCATGACAACAATCTTTCCCTCAATGTCAACAAAGTGAAGAGCTGGTCATTGACTTCAGGAAAGGGGGCAGTGTACATGCAACTGTCTACAGTGCTGTGGTCGAGAGGGTTGAGACCTTCAAGTTTCTAGGAGTGAACATTACCAACAGCCTGTCCTGGTCAAATCACGTAGATGCCACGGCCAAGAAAGCTCACCAGTGCCTCTACTTCCTCAGGAGGCTAAAGAAATTCGGTTTGTCCCCTTTGACTCTCACCAACTTTTATCGATGCACCATAGAAAGCATCCTATCTGGATGTATCATGGCTTGGTACAGAAACTGCTCTGCCCAGGACCACAAGAAACTGCAGAGAGTTGTGGTCACAGGCCAGCGCATCACGGACGCCAACCTCCCCTCCTTGGACTCTGTCTTTACCTCTCGCTGTCTTGGCAAAGCAGCCAGCATAATCAAAGACCCCACCCACCCGGGTCATTCTCTCTCCCAATGTAACTGCACTGTGTAATGAATTGATCTGTACGATCGGTATGCAAAACAAGTTTTTCACTGTACATTGGTACAAGTGACAATAATAAACCAATACCAATAAAAAAAATGTGCAGGCAACTCATTCTTTTATTACTAGATGTGGTAAACACAGGTGGTAAATTTAGGGTTACAGAATAATTATACACAGAACAAAGAACATAGAACACTACAGCACAGTACAGGCCTTCAGCCCACAATGTTGTGCCGACATTTTATCCTGCTCTAAGATCTATCTAACCCTTCCCCCCTACATAGCTCCCCATTTCTCTATCTTTCATGTGGCTATCTAAGAGTCTCTTAAACGTCCCTAATGTATCTGCCCCCACAACCTCTGCCAGCAGTGTGTTCCGTGCACCCACCACTCTCTGAGTAAAAAAACTTACCTCTGATATCCCCCTTATACCTTCCTCCAGTCACCTTAAAATTATGCACCCTCGTGTTAGCCATTGTCGCCCTGGGAAAAAGTCTCTGACTGTCCACTCGATCTATGCCTCTTAGCATCTTATACACCTCAATCAAGTCACCTCTCATCCTCCTTCTATCCAAAGAGAAAAGCCCTAGCTCACTCAACCTATCCCCATAAGACATGCTCTCCAATCCAGGCAACATCCTGGTAAATCTCCTCTGCACCCTAAAGCTTCCATATCCTTCCTATAATGAGGCGACCAGAAATGAACACAATACTCCACCCAGAGAACATGAATTCAAAACTCACTGCAATGTTCTGATAATTTGAACAGTTTTAAAAATCTGATATTAAAAATTCATCCTCAGTAAAAGTGACCATGAAGTTGTTGAATTATTTTAAAAGTCCCCCTACTTCACTTACAAATGTTTGGCAAGGAGGAAACCCGCATCTGAGGAGAAAGAACCATCATCTTAGGTCAATGTTTTTTTCATCAGAAAATGGCTATGGTCTATAATGAAGGTTCACAATAGGTACAATGCAGCGTCCACATGGGGATTCGCCCTTCTATCTGCTGCCTCATTAACAGCCTCTATTAACTTTACAGACTAAACCAAATAATAAATGTATTATAATTATATAGACATTTAAAGTTCTTTGATGAACAAAGTTGATTTCCAGAAGTGAGGTGAGAGTAATTTTCCTTAAATAACAAGACAGCATTTGATATATTTTGGCAAAGAAGAGTCTTAGGAAATATCATTTGGAATCAGGAAAAACAAATGCTCCATCATTGACCTTCTTTCATGATAAGGTCAAAAGTGTGGATGTTTACTGATGATTGCAAAACATTCAGTTCCAGTCACATCTCCTCAGATAATGAAACAGTCGATGACTGGTTGCAGCAAGATTAAGACAACATTTAGATAAAGGCTACTAAATGCCAAGTAATAATTACAGCACACAAGAATATAGAAAAAGTCTAACCACCTATTCTTAACATTTAATAGCATTACTATTGTTGAGTTTCCCATTATCAATATCATTGGGGCACATCATTGACAGAAATTACTGGACAGCCACATAAATAATGTGGATATAAGAGCAAGACAGAGGCTGAGGTGATAAGATAAGATATCTTTATTAGTCACATGTACATCAAAACACACAGTGAAATACATCTTTTTGCATAGTGATTTGGGGGGCAACCCGCAAATGTTGCCACGCTTCCGGCGCCAACATAGCATGCCCACAACTTCCTAACCTGTACGTCTTTGGAATGTGGGAGGAAACCAGAGCACCTGGAGGAAACCCACACAGACATGGGGAGAACGTACAAACTCCTTACAGACAGTGGCCGGATTTGAACCTGAGTCACTGGCGCTGTAAAGCGTTACACTAACCGCTACACTACCGTGCCTGCCCTCACTTCCTGACATGCCTGTGACTCACTTTCTGACATGTCTTGTAGATGGCATTCTCGCCATCTACAAGGCATGTCAGAAATGTGGAAGGTATATATCTTGTCCTGGCATTGTTTTTGGGTTTGTCTATTCTGGCATTCCTTACAATCCTAATTTCTAATATCTTGTGGTCCAGGAGGATTAAAGGATGGCCATTAACTGAAATGGTTTATGTTGTTGCAAAACTGATTTTAATCATCCCTTGTGTTGTTTGTATTGTGCAACTTCAAAAACAAAAACCAGCAAAAATAATCAAAAAAAAAGGGGTAAAAATTGTACTGCTAAGGGAGAATAAATCCTGAGCTCTGAGTAATGAAATGGAATTTTAACCTCTAAAAACCAGGGAACATCCATTCAACTCGTCAAACTCACTTCTTCATCTGATCATTTCTGAGACCATGTACCCTTCCTGTTTAGTCTAATTAAAGAAAGTTCATCATATCTTTTTCTGAAATATATCAAAGTCTAATCCTGCTCCACACATAAAAATCTTCAAATGGGAGTCATGGACAAAAATTGGGCACGACTCCCTATCTGAGAATTCCACTTATTTGAACAGGGACATTGACATTATCTATAGTTCACCCACCACTGTGCTGCTAGGACCTCAAGCTCAACTACCTACCTGCTCTTCCTTGGTGTAGAACGTGATTTAGCCAGAGATTACAGACTAACAGCTAGTGGTCTGGATCGTTGGTCTAGTGGTATGAGTTTGAAACCACATTGAAAACTAAATAAATCTAGAATTTATAACAAAAGTCTAATGTCAGTAATGGCGGCTATGAATGTAAGAATGATTGTAAAAACCCACCTGGTTAGTGAACCAGATCTGTTGCTCTCAAAAGATCACTGGAAACCTTCAAAATGTGATTCAGGAAAGGAAGTCTGCCATGCTCACTTAATTTGGCATGTATGTGACTCCAAATCCACCAATTTGGTTTATTTTCACTTGTTCCTTAATTCTGGGGCAATCAGGGATGGATAATGAATGTTGGCATTGCCAGAAATATCCACATCCATAACATGAATTTAAAAACAAGAAAAAAGGGACCCTGATCTAAAGATCGGGCCCTCCAAAAGTTCAATATCACTGCCTCAACGCTCCAATTAGAAGTGTCATCCTGGGGAGTAGTAGTTTGTAGGGTAGTGTCTGAATTGCTCAGCTCACTGAAAGCCAGCAGCACAGAATGACTTGTGTGTCTCCTTATACTATCAGCTTTACTCTAATGGAGATGTGTGCCTTACTGTTGTTCTCTGCTGCTAGGGTCCCTTCCCTTGGGAGTAGAGGATGGCTTTGTTTAGTGAGCAGAAGTCCTTTGTGGTGAAGGAGTTAAGGGTTTATCTATAAGAACTTACAAAGGTCTGTGAATGCCATTTTTTGAGGAAAGCCAGAAGCCCTGATTGTCCCCGAACTAAGGAACAAGTAATAGTCAACCAAATTGGTGAGCCTAGAGTCATATACCGGCTAAATCAAGTGAGGATGTCATATTTTCTTCCCTGAATGGCATTTGTGAACCAGGAAAGATCACTGGAAGCCCTTCATAATAAAAATCCCAGAGCATGGGAAAAATATGCAACCCCCCCACCACACCTATAACCATCGCTCCCCTACTCCTCACCTTGTCACTCTACCTCCTCACAATTCCTCCACCAACCATCCCCACATTTCCAATCCCCACAGTAAAGGTGGGCTTTGACAGGCCAGCTGCCTCAGAGTTCCTGATTGATGGCTTCAGTTCATCTGATTTCTTCTGAAACTTTAGGACAAAGCTGACAATGTGTAACATTTCCCTGGTATGTCCTGTTTATAAAAAGCAGGACTAATCCAATATAGGTAATTGCAGTCCAATCAGTCCACTCCTGATCATCAACAGAGTGATGGAAGGTGTCATTGACAGTGATATCAAATGGAACTAACATGCCAATAATCTGCTCACTGATGCTCAGTTTGGATTTCGCCAGGTCAACTCAGTTCTAGACCTCATCAAATCCTTGTTTCAAAAATGGACCAAAAAACTGAATTTTAAAAGTCTGCAGATATCAAGGCAGCATTTGACCAAGTGTGGCATCAAGGCACCCTGAAATCAATGGTCACCAAAAGGAAAACACTCCTGTGATTGGAGACATACTTTACAAACAATTTGGTTGTTGGAGATCAATCACCCAGAACGATGCCATCACTGCAGGGATTCGTAAAAGGCCAGTGTATCAGTGTTCTTAGCTGAACCATTTTCACCTGCTTCATTGATGGCTTTCTTTCCATCATAATGTCAGAAGTGCAGATATTCACTGATGATTTCACAATTTCATTTGCAACTGTCAGCAAATGAAGTAGCCCAGGCCTGCATGCAGCAGGGTCTTGACAACGTTCAGGGATAAGCTAATAAGGGCAGGTGACATTCATGATATTAACTACTTCCAAGACGACATAATCTAGCCACCTACTCTTGACATTCAATGGCATGACCGTCATTGAGTCCTCCACTGACAACATCCTGCAGTTCACCATTGACCAGAGGCTCAACCACAGCAGCTACATAAATGCCATGGCTACAAGAGCAAGTCAGAGGCTGGGTATCCAGCAGTGAGTGGCTCACCTCCTGAAACTCCCAAAGCTTTTCCTTAAGGCAACTCAAGAACTTGGTGGAATACTCTCCATGTGCCTAGATGAGTGCAGCACCAACAACTCTCTAGAAGCTTGTCATCATTTAAGAGAAAGCTGCTTACTTGATTAGCACCCCTTTAACCACATTAAGTATTCAATCCCTCCAGCAGCACTGTAGAGCAGCTGCAGTGTGTACCATCTACAAAATGCATTTACATTATTTACCCAGGCTATTCTCCCTGCACCTCCCATACCCATGACCTCTACCACTAAGAAGGATAAGGACTACGGGCGCACGGGAGCATCACCTCCTGTAGGAGCCCTTCCAAGTCACATATCATCTTAATTTGATCACTGGTCCTTCATTGTTGTTGGGTCTAAATCTTGGAACTCCCTACAGCACTATGGAAGTACCTTCACCAGAAGGACTATAGCATTTCAAGAAAGTATCTCACCACCACCTCTCCAGGATAATTAGGCATGGACAATAAATGCTGGCCTTGCCATGAATGCCCAGATCCCTGAAAATGAACTTTAAAAAATTCCTCCACTAATCTGTCATTAACGCAGCTAGTTTGGGGAACAAGTATTTATGCACCTTTGTTCAGCCTTTTGGTTGCTTATAATTAGTAGAATTATAAGGGATCTGGGCATTGCTGGAATTGGTGGTATCACCATGTGCCTGGGTCTTTATTCTTCCTAGTGGTAGATGTCATGGTTATGGGAATGTTGGCAGATTAGCTCCCTCAGTACTGTCACTCCAATAGTGCAGTTTTCTCTTGATAATGCCCCTCCTGCAGTGCATTTCTCCCTCAGTACTTCCCTTCCTATAGTGCATCACACCCTGAGTACTGCCCCTGTGACAATGCCCACCCTCAGTATTTCAGTGCAATGCCAATCTGCATTATGTGTTCAAGACCCACAGTGGAACTTGAACCCCCAGTCTTCTGACTCAGGACAGAACACAACAATTGAGAAAAAAAGCAGATGTGAACAGATAGCTCAATGATAATGGTCTGAAGGCCTTTTGTGTAAAGAGAATGGAATGGAAGTTTACAGCTAAACCTAGAAGTGGAAAAGTTCACTGAGTACAGTCTCCAGGGACAGTCCCTGAGAATTTAACCCAATCAATTGATTTTGAAGAGATAACACTGTTCCTCACAAATCCACACAAACTATTTGCGCAATATCAAATGGACTTTCTTGAGTGAGTCTAAAAATACGTACTAACTTCAACTTCTGTAGCCGATAGGCAATTGATACTAGTAAAACGGGAGCACAACAGGAAATATCTACCGTAAGTCTTCTATCAACTAACCAACCTTCTGTAAGTTGGTCAATTCCTGCCTGAACTGCCTATTTGTGAATGCCATTTAACAACACCTGCGGTTTGTAAACAGAAGTGATGATTTACAACAATGAGTACATTCACAATTATGGGATGAGCTCCCGCTCTATTTTCTAACATAAGTCAGGTGATGTGTTTTACTTAAATTACTCGCCTGATTGGGCTCAGCTGTTTTACCAGGTTCAGCTGCATGAAAGATTGTGCACAAACACACCAAACTATCTCCTGGAAAACACATTCTGAGACCATGCCAAGTCTCCCTTAAAACCTTCATGATCTTTAGATAAGGAAGGGCAATGCCCTAAAAAGTGGCCTGGCAATTTCTTTAATAGATTAGCCTGCATGTTAGGCTAGCTTGCATGTGACAGACAACACACAATGCAAATAATATCTTCATATCAACACATAGATCTAGAGTTCAGTATTGCAGATTGTGTAACCAACTTCAGAAATTCTAGTAATTTCTGGGCTAATGTCACAAAACAGCTAATGAAAACTGCTAGAACTTTCTACCCATACTTGGCTTGGGCTCCATGTGATGTCAGTCCTACACTATCAGTTCATACTTGATGTTCAAAGGACAACTAGGCTGGGCGTTAACTACTGCGTTGCACATGTCATCCACATCCCAAGAACAAATAAACTGACCATGGAAGCAAAATTAAAAAAAAAGAAAATGCTGGAAAAACTTAGTGTGGGAGGCAAAACAGAACTAAAGTTTTAGGCTGATGTTATTTCATCACAACCATTAAAATAAGCATTTTGATTTTCTTTTTAAGGTACAGCACCCATGCCAGATCATTAAAGTAGCACTCCAATTGGTGTCATTCTTTCCCCTTAGTCTTGAAAAATTTTCCCCTTTCAAAGTTTTATCCAACTCCTTCTTGAAAGCTACTGTTGACTCTCACCAGGCAATGGACTAAGATCATAATAACTGCTGTGTCAAATGCTTCTCTTTATCTCAACCTGGATTCTTTTTGGTAATTATCTTAAATGTGTGCTCTCTCATTACTGTCCCTTCTGCCTGAGGAAAGAGTTTCCCCTATTTATTCTAACAAAATACGTAATGATTTTGAATCCCCTTTCAATTCTCCTCTTAATCTTCTCTAAAGAGCACAATCACAGATGCTCTGGCTTCTCCACATTACTACATTCCTTGGAACTCCAGTAAATCTCCTCTGTACCCCTTCTAAGATCTTAACATTTTTCCTAAAGCGAGGGGCCCAGAAAATGGACAGAATGTAGTCATAGGATCGTACAGCATAGAAACAAGCCCTTTGGCTCACTGTGTCTCTTCCAGTGTTGCATTTCCTGCAGCTACATGGGATGGTGCTGTGAGAAAAGGAGTGGGTACTGGTGGAGGTTAATGTTTGCTCATCAGTCCTCTGAGAGATTAAGTCAAAAAAGGAAGAAAAGAATCAGATCGTGTGAATGAGACAGTAGGGTGGAAATTGATTGCAAAGATAATGAAACTTTCCATGCCCAAAGTAAGCTTCAGGAAAAGCACCTCATCTTCTGAGCTGTTGAATTAACTATTCAGTCCTTGGGATTCACTAGTGAATTCAACATTTTGGATAACCAGCCTTTCCCCACTTGTGTCAAAACTGGCTGGTTTTGATGTAAGATTAATTCACTTTTTCTTTCTCTACAGATGCTACATGAACTCCAGCATTCTCTTTTATTTCAGAATTCTTACAAATTCTGTGCATCAGTTCCAGTGTGTTTTTTTCTTTCTTTTCTGCCTTCATCTTCGTCTACTTGTACTTCTTAAAACAGATTAGCTATGATTAGAAGACATCCATTCCCCTCTCAGACACCACTGAGAGCAATTGTGTCTCCTGGATAACCATGCTCAATGACAATGGTACTGTTGGTGACGATGTACACGTTGACAGTGGTTATCTATCAATTCGAATGGTTGACATTAATGGTTTCTGCTAATTATGAAGATTGCCAAAAGAAATTTTCAACACAGCCATGGTCCAAATGCTAATTCCTAGATAGTCATAGAGAGTCATAGAGTTACACAGAACAGAAACAGGGCCTTTGGCCCATGATGTCCATAATGACTACTGTACCGAGCTATGCTTATCCCATTTGCCCGCATTAGGTCCAAATCCTATTATGCCTGGCCCATTCAAGCGCTTGTCTATCTCTTAAACATTGTGATTGTTTGCCTCCACCACCTCTACTGGCAGTGCGTTCCAGCTATCAACCAATCTGTGTGAAAATCTTTTCCCTCAGATCCCCTTTAAAACTTCTTCCTCTCACTTTAAGCCTAAGCCCCCTTGTTTTTGACACTGCGTCTCATAATTTTATATGCCTTTATATGCTGCATGGTAGGCTGATCTGGAAGATTAGGTCCCACGGAATCCAGGGAGAGCTAGTCAGGTGGTTTCAAAATTGGCTCCGAGGTAGAAAGCAGAGGATGGTGGTTGAAGGTTGTTTCTTGGAATGCACAAGGATGCGAATGCACAAGGCTTGATCAGTAAGTTTGTGGATGACACGAAATTAGGAAGTGTTGTTGATAGTGAAGAAGGTTATCATAGATTACAGGGGGACCTTGCTCAGTTAGGGAAGTCGGGCAAGGATTGGCAAATGGATTTCAATACTGATAAGTGTGAGGTGATGCATTTTGGAATGTCAAACCAGTAAAGGACTTATACTATGAATGGAATGGTAGGGCACCGGGGAGTGTAATGGAACAGAGGGACCTAGGAGTACAAGTGGATAGTTTGTTGAAAGCGGTGTCAAAGGTAGACAGGGTGGTGAAAAAGGCATTTAGCACTTTGGCCTTCATCAGTCAGGGCATTGATTATAGGAGTTGGGATATTATCTTGCAGTTGTATAAGTCGTTAGTGAGGCCGCACTTGGGAGTACTGTGTACAGTTTTGGTCACTCTGTTATAGGAAAGATGTGGCTAAACTTGAAAGAGTACAGAAAAGATTTACAAGGATATTGCCAGGACTAGAGGGCCTGAATTACAGGGAGAGGTTGGCCAGACTAGGTGTTTATTCTTCAGTGTATGAGAATGAGGGATGATTTTATAGATAAAATCATGAGGGGCATAGATAATGTGGATGGTAGCAGTCTTTACCCCCGGGTAGGGAATCCAAAACTAGGGGGCAAAGATTTAGGGTGAGAGGGGAAAAATTTAAAAGGGACTTGAGGGGCAACTTTTTCACGCAGAGGGTGGTAAGTACCTGCCAGAGGAAGTGCTTGAAGCAGGTACAGTAGTATCATTTAAGAAGCACTTGTCTAGGTACATGGAGGGGCAGGGCTTAGAGGGATATGGGCTGAATGCAGGGAATTGGGACTAGGAAATTTGAGGAACTAGAAAACCCCTCAGCCTCCTTTGCTCCAAGGGAAAACAAACCCAGCCTATTCAACCTCTTATAACTAAAATCCTTAATTCCACGCAACATCCTGGTGAATCTCTTCTGCATCCTCTCCAGCATAATCGCAACTCCAGCCCCAATCCTAACTCCAACCACAATAGTAATGCCTAATCCCAATTGATAAAACATCTTCAACCCTAATTCTAAACACGAAACTTAACCACCCAATTGACCATTCACCAATACAGATCAGCCATATATTCAAGTTATTTTAAAACAGATCAAATGTGTATATTAAACGCTTCAGTTTGTTTCTTGTCATTCATAACTAAAGAGTTTCAACAGTAACAGCCTTCTTACTTCTAAAATTAGATGTATGACTGATTATTTACTTCAAAATGTAATATAATGTTGCTAAACATCATTAATTGCAGTGTGTTGAAGCACGGCCTATGTGTTGCAAATTGATGGCATTTGTATTACTCTTGTAAACTAGTTCATGGAAAATTACTGTTTTTCCAGAATGTTCTGCTTTTTTTCCCCTTTGAATTTGCATAAGCCTTTGCATTGTCTGAAGAGTTATAGATTAAACACCAATCAGACAAACATAAGAAGTTTTCATGGATCAGATTACAGGCACAGGGGGTGGGTTTGGAAAAATACAACTAACTCTGCCCGGTTCTTTAAAGCAAGATTGTTTACCCTCTGTTGAGACATCACCTCATTTCCAAAGTGCAGTTGAGATAGGATGGGTTATTTGCTTGCCCAGCAGAAAGAAGAGAGGTCACTGGCCCTTTAAGTAAGCGGTCTCCCGCCCCCCCCAGTTCGCTCCGCCCATTACTGAATGAGGTAACCATGGAAGTGAAGTCTGTCTGACTCTCTATATTAAGGAAGCCCGCGGGATTTGTTAGTCAGAAGCAAGAATTGGAGCTACGAGATCTAGAGACCAAATATATTTACATAAAATAAATCTACTAATCTAAAAGCGACGTGCAGCAGCAACAATCCACACCGTGAGAGAACCGGTAATGTCTGGCTCCCACACCGAGGGGGGAAGGGAACGGGAGGGGGGGAAGGGAACGGGAGGGGGGGAAGGGAACGGGAGGGGAGGAACGGAACAAGTTTCTTTCAGTAGGCCGACCCCGACGGGTTCCCGAGGCCGATCCGATCGGCTCCGGCGTGTGTCGGCGAGCTGGAGGGTGCCGCTCGGCGGTTCTCCACAGCCGCTGGTGTCCGCGGCACCGCGAGCCGAGTGCGGGTTCGCCCGAAGCAATGCGCATGGGCGCGGGGCCGCGGCCTGAGAGGCGGCGGTTGTTGCCCAATCCAGAGGGGCTGCCAGAAGTGTGCGGGGCCGATTGGTCGAATCGACGCTGGTGCCTGAGGGGTTAGGACGAGCAGGTACTCCATCTTCAGTGATGTTGATCTAGAGGGTACCCGGGGTAGGAGGCGCAGAGCACTCCTGATTTAGGCTCTGGAAACGTGGCACTCCAGTTGTTCCTGCTGCGAAATGAGGGAGTGCTGTGTGAGGTACAGGTGGTGTTAAGGGGGAGTTGCTTTGTTTTTGGAGGGAGGGGAGATGGTGTTTAAGGGATAGGTAAGTCACTGAGAGAGACAGTATGGAAACAGGCCCGAGTCTTTGCTGTATCTTCAGCAACCCATTTACACAAATCCTGCGTTAATTCCATGTTTTTTTAAAATTCTCTGCACATTCTCATGAAATCCTCCAGATTCTACCACTCACGTATACGCTAGGGGCAATTTACCAGTTAACCTGTCAACTGCATGTCTTTGGAGGAAGGCTAGGGAGTGTTGCCCTTTCTGAGGGGGAAATGTTGAGTGAACATTGCATATGCTATGGAGAAGGGTAGGAAGAGTGGATGGAAGCATTGCGTACCCTGTTGGAGGGAGGGTTAATAGTTCTAAGAAAGTGCTGTCTTTTCAGAGAGGGTAGCGGAGTGCATCTGCCCACTGGATCCCCCCACCCCCCCCCCCCCCCCCACCTGCAACTTAATGATGTGTTGTGGGATGGATGTGGTGTAAATCTGCCCTGGAGGAGGGGAGGGTGCCAATAGTGGTGGAGCACTGCCATGTCAATGGTGTAGGTGTTGAGGGAGTGCTGCCCTGTCAAAGAGACTGCCCTTGCATCATATAAATAATCTGACACTGTAGAAGGGTTAGGGTTTTCCAGAGTTCTGGCCAGAATTTATCTTGAGCCATCATTGCTTATTTTAAACAATGTGGTTGTTGGGTCATGTATCATCTCTTTGTAGGTAAATTGGCTGTCAGACCACCAACATTACACATCAACTTCAGTTTCAGAAAGTAGATCACTAGCTGTGAAGTGTTTGGAATTTTCTAAGGCTGAGAGCTGCCGTACGAAAGTGTTCTCTTTTTCTAGTGCTAGAATTGGAGCTGTCAAGACATCAAAGAAATAAAGGTATTATCAAAGAAGTTGATCAGCTTTGATGCAGTAGAATGTTCAATGACTGTGGCAATTTCTAAAGATTTTTGCTTCTTTCCTCCTGTAAAAGTAACTGGATATGTAAGCATTAATAATGTATGGCTGTTACTGCTTCAACCATGGCGTGACTATAGTTATGACTGCGAGATGTGCAGGTGCTTGGGAGTGCTTAAGGCATATCTTTTTTTGCTAAAAGTTTGCTGTAAGCAACTGCCCAAGTATGTGCAACTCTGCATGTAGGCATCTTTAAGTATAAAAGGAGGGACACAAACATGCAAATCTTTGAGTGGGGCTCAGTGCAGAGCTTGAGTTACACTGCTTACTCTTTCTCTGTATCCCTCACTCCCACTGGCGTTAAATAATAAAGTGTTTATTGTACGCTTCTTGGTTCTGCTGCTGTCTACTTTATTACAGTGCAGACTGACTTCCACACTCCCCCAAAAAAACTAGGTTTACTTCGTGCCTTTCACAATCTCAACATCACAATATTTTATGGCCAATTAACTTTTGAAAATTGGTTGCTGTTATGGAGAAAATATGGCAGCCAATTTATACACCTTTTGTTTAAATATTACTTCAGCTTTCCTCTGGTTACAGCAATTCAAGGGTAATTAGATATTTTTAAATGTGATGAGCGTTTCTGCCTTACATACTTTTCAAGAACTAAATTCCAGAACTTTGCCACGCTCTGAGGAGAGAAATTTTCCTTGACTTTCCTGTTACACTTTGACTGTTAACATGAAATGATGGTTTTAATCACTGATTGCTGCAAAGAAATGGATCTTTCCTGTCCAATCTGTCACCCCCTCACTTTTTATAGATAATGAACCATTTCTTGACTGAAGGTACTATTAAGACTTGTGTCATTGCTTCATTGTCGTTTGAGGGATGTTAAATGTTACTGCTAATGCTATAGCTGCCTCTTGCTTTCCAGTGTTCTGAGAAAATGTCTGGTATCGGTCAGGACTCTTTACCCATGAACTCGTGGATGAATATAATACAATCGGCTAAAAACACTGCAACAGTGTGTTGGTACACCCACCTATATCAGTTTTACTCTGCAATATCATAAATAATTTGAGATTTGAAATGTTGTGTTACTGTGTGAATGCACTGAGTGTTTTGCACATTTGTTAGTCCTGAATCTAATTTCATAATGAACTTTGACTGGGATGGCCTGCAGTGCCAACATTACTGACTCTCCTCCTCGTCTGTACTTTGCATGATGTGAAAAGTCAGAATCAGGTTTATTATCACTGACATATTTCATGAAATTATTTTTTGGCAGCAGTGCAGTGCAAGACAAAATTGCTATAAGTTACAAAAATAAATAAATAGTGTAAAAGAGGAATAATGAGGTAGTGCTCATGGACTGTTCAGAAATCTGATGGAGGGGAAGAAGCTGTTCCTGAAACGTTGAATGTCATTTGAGATCCTGCCAACAACAGTGGTCAGTGAGATGGACACATAGTCAATTACTTGGTCTAATGACTCATCCTTGGGGTAGCCACACCTATGTGCTTTAATGCATTTGGGATATAACTAAAGAACCGGTGTTAAATATATAAATTGCTTAACTTGTTATTGGCTCACAGAAATCCAGAATAACTTGATTACCTATGCAAAAGAGGGGAAAAAGAACTAAATCATCATCTTTAAAACCATGGTAGTGCATCTCAATCAAATTCATCTTCAAAAGTAGTATTGTACCTACTTCAACCACCCTTTCAGGCAACTTCCAGGTTGGACATGTTGATAGTCTGTACTCCTCACTGGGGTTCTGGGGCGTGTTTCTGTTTGCATAGTTATTCAATAAAACTAAATCTGATTTTTAAAAAGAAACTGGTGCAGAGACATTTCTCCAGGAATGAAAGAGCAGAAAATTTGATCTATGGTCTGAACTGATCATGAGGAAAATGGAAGGTCTGGAAAACATTTTCTTTATTTCTTTATTTCCAACCTCTCATCTTGCAGGAAAACAGGCAGGCAGGTGACCTGCTTGCATTTCTTCTAGCCAGATGCTTGAAGGCCTGTAGAAGTAATCTCCTTTAAGCTCTAAATATGGAGCCTTGCAACAGCAGTGGCTAATATCAGGAACTTGCATGCTCACGTGAACTCAGGACTTGTCCCTTCATTTATTTAACCAAATTCGCGTGTTCTCTACTCTGGCTGACAGGACACCACAACTTGGATTCCTGTTTTGCATGACAGTGACTTGTTCGTGGCTGCTGTACTTTTAGAGTAATAATTAAAAAGGTAGATCTGGTCCCAGTCTTAACCTTGAGTTGACAAATTGGATGCTGTTAAATTCTGTTTCATCATTTTATTTTTGCAAAACCCTCCTTGACTTCTAAATTCCTTTTAAAGGAACCTTCCCAGTTGATGATGGCGGAGAAGTTTATTGTTGACAGCCCAGATGTGACTTACACCAAAGATTGTATTGAGGCAGTGTATCCCTATCAGACTACACAGGTCTACGAAGAGAATGGCTCAATTAAGGTAAGGCATCTGTTTTCTGACTGTAGTTGCTGTGAAGTGGATTGTCAGCAAGGTGAGTATTGTGGTGACATCCCAGGCTGTTTGTACATAGGATTCAGTTAATAACGATTCCTCAAAGATTCAGTTGTATAATACGTGTTACGGGAGTTAGACCAGTTCCTCATCCTGAGCAGGACTATTTTCTAGAGCCTTTGAGTGCCACATTCCATCTTGTGCACATGAGACTAGCTGCAATAGCAGTCAATATGTTTGATAGATTTGATTGTGTGGGACTTGAAGGAATTGTGATAAAACAATTTATCACTATTTGGTTGCTGCTTTTTTTTTAAACAACCATGTTCTTTTAGTTCTTGTAGTAAAAATGAGTTTTTCTTTTGTCTTATTCCTTGGCCTAAATGGAAACAATTTTGGCTTTTGCAAGAGTTGGGGGTTTATGGGTTTCATTTACATTTGTCTCTTCATTCATTCAAAATGCCTTAATTTTGTTTCTGAATCCCAATCCAATGGCTCATGGTCTTAACTTGCTGTTGGACCTGATCTACTACTTCAAATGGTGTGAGGAATGATACTGGAGTTGGTTTTACTGGGTGAACAAGCAGTAAGGATTAGAGGGGTGGGAAGAGCGAGGTAGGGGTGACTTGCTGAAGATTTCCTGTAACTATTTTTGGTTGGTGACTTTTTTTTACAGAGTAAGGCCCTCCTAACTTGGTTACAAATGTGTATAATTAATCTAGTGATTGGGGCACCTTAGCTCTTCATATTATTTCTTTACAGTGTAGAAAGTAATTTGGCCCAGTGAGTCTGTCCTCTCAGAGCAATCCCATCCTTCCATCTGTTGCCCTACAACCCATTCTTTCATACCACTCGCATACACAAAGGATAATTTGCAGTAGCCAATTAACATATCAACCAGTCCACCTTGATGTGGGAAGAAACTGGACCACCAAGGCAACACTTGTAGTCATGGGAAATATGTGCAAACTCATGCATTCAGCAGCCGAAGTCAGGATCAAACAGGTTGCTGGAGCTGTGAGGCAGTAGCATTGCCAGCTGCCCAACTGTACCCCTCTTTTTGGATCGGAGGGAAAGGGAAATTAGTCAGAGCTCCTGATCATTATCCGGTGTTTTTGTTCCTTCTCTCGCATCCCACCACTGCCCCCCTCCAAAATCTCCTGTGATGGATGCTAGATGAAGATGTTCCCGCAAATGAAAATCCATACTGCTTTTGTTGAGGTTTGCACATGAATGATTGGTTAGTTAAGACACTAGAAAACTACAGGCACCTCTTGAACTATGCTGTCAAGAGCAGGGGAAAAGTTGGCAAATTAACTATTTGTGCACATTTTAGCAAAATAATTTTGACTGTTGCTTATAAATGAGAGGATGGAAAGGTTGTTTGTTGGTGGGGGCAGGGGGTCTCTTGTCAGTATAACATTTTATCAAATAGGCATCTGGTTTATGCCGATGATGTCTTAAACTAAAATCAAACAAAGAATTCATCATGGTAAATGTGATGTGGATATTATCTGTTTATCTTTATCACTGACAATGCTGATACTAGTTTGCGGATTAGATACACTTTTCTTTTTCAGTGTGATCCTGGTGATCTCAAGTGGAAGAATTACTGGAAAACCAGTGTGTGGCTGGTGAGGGTGTTAAACATTACTTAGCAGGGGATTTGAATTTGCAGCATGCTGTTTTGGAGCAGAAACTTAAAGCAAAGGATGAAGCCATTTGGGCCATTGTGCCTATGCTGAATCTTCCAATTCCCATTTCCCAACTGTTTCCATACAGCCTTCTCAAGGAAATGGTTTATTGATATATGTCTCATAGGGGACAGGTTTCTGATCGCAGACCATGGCAAGGCAAAAAATAAGAGCTTTTGATCTGAACAGTTGTTACCTATTACCTGGGAGAAAATGTGACATCAAAGAAGGGAAATGAGTTTCTAATTATTTGAAGCAGTAATTGCTGTCATGGTCCAGACCACTAAAATTTGGGTACCTTCCCAACAACTTGGCTTTCACAGTAGTAGGAATTGTTTGTAAACTTCGTTTATCTGCCCATGGTCTACACTTTGCAACTTTGTGTATCTGTGAAGACTAGTTAGCTATAAGATTAACCATCACCTCTCTATCATGGCATCTCAAAAGTTGTCCTTCCCATGCTGTGGTCTACTAAAGTGGAGGGCACATTGCCACCAACCAGTCAGTACCTTCACAGCTTAAAAATTAAGCTTTAAGTAAATTCACTGCAAATCAACAATGGAATCCCTGATTAGTACAATAATTAAGCTATTACAGAAATAAGTCCAAGATGTTAAGTGTGTGTTTTGAATACTTTTAACTGAACTTTTAGAATCTACCATGAATTCTTTAGTTCCTTTTTGTATAGTGCAGGAATAACATTCATGAATTTGCTGTTTACTTCAGATCAGCTTCTTCTTTTGAATGCCCAGATTACAGATACCCTCTCATTCACAGTAATCATGTAATTAATCACTTGGGAATGACTCCTTGGATGTCTATTGGTTTTCCCTGGTTTTGATGGTATATCAGTTGCCTGTTTGAAGCAGAACTCTAAACGTTGTTTATCTACAGACATGTGTTTAATACTTTTGATGTATGGAAGTTATGTATGTTGAATTGCTTTCCTCTGAGAAGCTGCTTCCTTCCAAATTGAAAAGATAAAGCACGTTGTCTTGATATCTATCTGTTCTGCTCTCAGGTGGATTAAAAGATCCCACGGCGCTATTTTGAAGAAGAGCAGGGAAATTAATCCCGGTATCCAGGTCAATGTTTATCCCTCAGCAAATGCCTTTTTGTAAAAAGTTATCTAGTCATTATTGAACACTGTGGGCACTTGTTGTGTTAACTGTATTACATTGGCAAATACACCTTGAAGAACTTCATTGGTTGTAATGCGCTTTGTAATGTACTGAGATCATGAAAGATGCAGTATAAGTGCAAGTTTTTTGTTTATTCCCAAACAGGTAAATATAAATGAAATAGAAACACAAAAGATTCTGCAGACGCTGGAATCCGGAGCAACACAGACAAAATGCTGGAGGAACTTTAGAGTAGGATAAAATGTCAGCACAACATTGTGGGCCAAAGGACATGTACTGTGCTGTATCATTCTATGTAACTCAGCAGGTCAGGCAGCATCTATGGAGAGCAATAAACGGTCAAGACCCTTCATCAGGACTGGAAGGAAGAGGGCAGAAGCTGGAATAAAAAGGTAGGGGAGGAGTACATGCAGGCAAGTGATAAGTGAGTTCAGGTGATAGGGGGATGGGGCGGGGGTGGGGGGGGGAGAGAAAGTAAGAAGCTGAGAGATGATAGGTAGAAGAGGCAAAGGGCTGAAAAAGAAGGAATCTGGTAGGAGAGGGCAGTGGACCATGGACTAAAGTGAAAGAGGGGGGGAAGGGATAGGCAGGTCATGAGGGTGGGGGAAGGGGGCCTCGGGAATGAGGGAAGACAAAGAAGAATAAAATGGAGGGGGGGGGTAATAAAAGAAAGTAGGGAGAAGAGGGGAGGGGTTACCGGAAGTTAGACAAATCAATGTTGAGGCCATCAGATTGGAGACTACCAAGGTGAATTGAGGTGTTGTTCCTCCAACCTACGTCTGGCCTCAATGTGGCAGTAGAGGAGGCCATGGATGGACATGCCAATATGGGAGTGGGATGTGGAATTGCAGTGGATGGCCACCTCCTATTTCGCCTTGGTAGTCTCCAACCTGGCGGCCTCAACATCGATTTCTCTAACTTCTGGTAACCCCTCCCCTCTTCTTTCTTCTTCCCTCCCACCCCCATATCTTTTTATTCTTCCTATGTGTTCCCTCATTCCTGAGGTCCCCTTTCCCCTTCCCCCACCCTCACGACTTGCCTTTTATTCCATGGTCCACTGCCCCTCTTTTACCTATCACCTCTCAGCTTCTTACTTCTCCCCCTACCAGCACCCCCCCCCACCAACTTCCCCCTCTCACCTGGACTTGCCTATCACCTGCCTGCACTTACTCCTCCACTTCCCCTGAGCTTCTCATTCCAGCTTCTGCCCTCTTCCTTTCCAGTCCTAATGAAGGGTCTTGACCCAAAACGTCAACTGTTTATTTCTCTCCACAGATGCTGCCTGACCTGCTGAGTTCCTCCAGCATTTTGAATATGAATGAAATATATTGGCTAGCCCTAAAACCATAATAGTTATTTTTTTCTTTTTTTAACAAAAAAAACACTGCTTTCTTTGTATAAGGACACTGTTAGATACAAGCCATTCTTTCAGTGATCTAAATTCTGGACCCCTTCAAAACAGAAAATGTTCAGCAGTGAACAGTCACTTGAGGAGCAGCTTGTATGCCAGTGTTTCTTCTGCATAATGGTCTGCAAACCAGTGTGGTTGTTTTATTTTCCTTTTATAGTTTGGCTACGTTTAAATTATTAAGCACCTGTCCTGTTGTGGTTAATGCTGCTTGTGACATTTCTAGGTAAAATAAAGCCGTTTGATCCCGAACGTTAAGGTGACAGGATCATAAATCGTGTCTGACTATGTTTTGGTAGCAATGGGTGAGATTTTTTCTGCAATATTTTTAGTTTTAAGCATTATTAGGGAGCCCTTCAATAAAAGCATTTCAATATTCATCAGTTGAATGCACTTTGCTAGAGAAATATTATGATTTCATTGGCAAGCCTAATATAATTTGGGTAACATTGGTTGGGCTTGATAAGGACTCCATTTCATCAGACTTTAGTTTTGTTTTGTGGGTTACTCTGCATATGTATAATTTTACCTGGGGTTGTTAGATTTTTCCCTCTCTCGCCCCTCAAAGTATGCCGTTTATAATTCACACATGTCAGATGTTTTGTATCCTTTCAATGTACCTTGTAGTGACATACCTGGTTTCATAAACAACCCTTTCTCTGCGTGGTATTAGCCTATCTCATTCTCAATGTTTGCTTGAATACAATTCTATTTGGGATTTCTTGATGCCCTTTTAGTATTGTATGTGTCTTCATCCAAGGCTATATTTTCATTCATGCTCATCGAGGCAGGTGGTGGGGAAAGCATGCACATAGCTGCTGCATCAACCTTGTTTTGGCTTTTAGAGTTGAACTGTCTCTAGCAGTGACAAATGCTAACTCTGAAGTCCATTACCAAGGCTTGACAAGCCTACTTGCCTTGAGGGAAATTATGATTTTTGGATTTTGTTTTAAATGATCTGTTTGTGTTGGGCTCTGACTAGGTGAAGCCATGTTCAACCAAATTCACCTTCCGCACAGAGAGAAAGGTGCCAAAACTCGGAGTGATGCTGGTTGGATGGGGTGGTAATAATGGGACTACTGTTACTGCAGCGGTTCTGGCCAACAAGATGGGACTTCACTGGATGACCAAAACAGGAAAGAAGGTTGGTCTTGCAACACTTGATCTTGCTGAATTTCTCCTCTGGGATTGCAGGTGGAATTTAAATGGATAGGAGCATTTGAGAGACATCTTTTGTGTGCTCACGTTTCAAATGAGCTGTTTGTCCTGAGATTCTAAACTTGAAGATTTGTGTTCTTGAAGTACATTATGATCTTTTCCCATTACCTCATATGAGGCAGCCATTGCAAACATAACCAATTCCCAGAAGTCATTGGTTACCTAATTAAATCCATTAGGGTATATAAATAAAGTATTTTGTTAATCCTTTTTATTTCCAAAAATATTAAGATGATAAAGATACTGAACTCACAATCATGTATCACATCAGCTCTTTGTTTAGGAGTGATAGGGTGAAATACCATTAGTGCTTTTGGAGCATTATTTTCAATATTTCATTGTGGGATGTGGATAAGGGAGGAAATCCTGGATTTCTTTTCTTTACTCTTTTGTTTTGCCCCCACCCCTCCACCCACAAGGTGACAAAGCTTGTAAGTAGCTGTGCTTTGATGTAAATTCTACATAACTATTACTTCATACAACACATTCTACTGTACTAAGTCTTTGTTTAGATCTTACGTTCAAGTGTTATGTTTATGAAAGTTGATTGCTTCTAGCTTGACATTTTAATGTTTTTCTTCTCTCCCCACCCCATCCCTTTTCTATATATCTTGTGCTCCCAACAACAACAACAAACAGGTTGCTAATTACTATGGATCCTTGTTTCAAGCCTCAACTGTGTGTCTAGGTGCTGGTCCTGCTGGTGACATCTATATGCCTTTCAAGGACCTACTGCCCACAGTGAATCCAAATGACATTGTTTTTGATGGTATGTATTCTACTACCTCCTCTGGGTAACAATTGTATGAAAGGCTGACTTTTTCTTCAGGGTGATGGTGCAAGGTCCATTAGATGCAATAACTAGTCTGATCTGGTTGTATCAGAACATTCAAAACACTTTAGATTTCCTTGGCAGAATAAAATGTATTTATTTTACTGTCCCATTCGGAAACTATAGCTGCTGCATGCTGCCTACATGTTTTCATACATGTTTAGTTTGAATATTCCCAGTGTAATAGTAATGCTGTGATGTATTTAGAAATTATCATTTTTGCCTGACAGTACATCTACCTGCCTGTGAGTCTAGAAATGGAGTTGACCTAGGACTTGAATATAACTTTGAACTTGATGGCTGTAACAAAGTGTTCTTGTGTGCAGTTTTCCAGCTCCGTGTGGTCTGTGTTTGAGTGCATAGAAAAAAAGTACTTTGGCATTATTTGAAGAATGTACTATCCTTCAGTGTCTTGGGCAGCATTTGCCCTTGCACCAATATCAAATGGATTAACTTGACTTTACATGTATGAATCAACACCTGTATTGTTTTATGTAAATAGGGGCACCAGAATCAGTTTATTGGCTATGGAGAGCTTGGTGGTCTGGGAATATGGAAGGTGCTTTACAGATGCAAATGGTACAAAATTTGAACTGTTATTTTCCAGGCTGGGATATTTCGTCTATGAATCTGTGTGATGCCATGGTGAGAGCTCAGGTGCTGGATTGGCAACTTCAAGAACAGCTGAAGCCTCACATGAGAAAGTTCCAGCCTCGACCTTCTATTTACTTTCCAGAATTCATTGCTGCTAATCAGGGTTCACGGGCAGATAATGTGATTCATGGTTCCAAAAAGGAGCAGGTACAGAAATATTTGCAGCTGGTTAAGATGTTACAGCAATGGGACATGAAGAATAGGTCACTAATCATACTCTCTGTATAGTGATTCTTGCAGAGCAAGCAGCGTTGGCTGTCACTGCCAGGGTTACAAATGGTACTTTGGTGCCTGTGGATGAGGTAGTGGCAACTTTGTGGGGTTTCTTTCCGGTGACCCTGTACTTCTGACAACTAATGAGTGGTTTAGATTGGATCCAGATTAGATTGTTCTTCCATCAAAAACAGTGGAAAAGAGCACAAGAGGACTGGTGACATGAGAAATGAGGATGCCCTGTTTCTTTTGAGCCATACATATCCCAATTGAAATTGTGGGTGGAGAAATGATTTTTAGTAATTGGTTTCAAAATAGTTTGGCCATAGGGTGCCTCAACAGCAGAATCTGTAACTTTTCTTTTTCCACAGGTGGAGCAAATTAGAAAAGACATCAGGGACTTCAAGGCAAAGAGTGGTGTTAACAAAGTGATTGTTTTATGGACGGCAAATACTGAGCGCTTCTGTGATGTCACTCGTGGAGTAAATGATACAGCAGGAAATCTAATGAAGACAATTGAGGTAAACACTTAAAAGTACTTTTTCCAAATCTAGAATAATTGTTGAATAGACTCAGCATGTTCTTCAACAAATAGGACTTTTTGATGAAGATTCATGGTCAGATAAAACAGAAAACGTTTGTAATGCTCAGTAGTCCAGCATTTATGGAAAGAGACCAGAGTTAATGTTTCAGGTTGAAGACCCTTCAGAATGGGTTCCTGGTCATGTTGCCAAGCTGCCTCTAGAGCTCATGAAATTATAAGCTGTGTGTGTCAGAATGTCTGAGTGTGTGCAATGGTGATTGTAACTGTCATTTTCTTTTTTGTTTTGTTTTGCAGTGTGGAGGAGAGATATCGCCATCATCTATGTTTGCTGTGGCCAGCATTTTGGAGGGCTGTGCCTACATCAATGGTTCTCCCCAGAACACTTTTGTGCCAGGGGTCATTGATCTTGCCATCAAACACAAGGTGTTTATTGGGGGTGATGACTTCAAATCTGGCCAGACTAAAATCAAATCTGTTCTGGTGGACTTTCTGGTCAGTGCTGGGCTAAAGGTGAGAAGCTCTTTAATGTGTCCTGTCTTCCTGATAAGTGTACTATAGCTATTTACTTTACTTTTTTTTGCCTGTTGAATTACAATACTGCAAGAGTATTAAGTTCTTTTGTTTGTACTGAGTTAACAGATCTTAACATATGACAAATTTGAAATGAGAACTGAACAGCATTCTTCTCATACTAGCTCAAGGACAACTGGCAACAGTACCATTTGTTTCTGTTTACCATTTCTGCTTTGTGTATGGGTGTACCTATGTTATCAGTGCAAGCAGGATATGGCTTGGTTGTGATGTGATTCAGCTGATTGGGAGTTAAAAATATATTCAAAAATTGTGTTGGCTTTTTTTATTAAAAAGCCTTCACTTCTAAAACGGAAGAAAAAGGTGGAGGATATATAATCTTTCTTTTATGTTCATTTACTAAGAGATCATGGTATCTACAGATTTCTTTTATATTTTGTTCTTTATGATTATCTATGCTATGATTGTTCTCCTGATCTTTGTATTACATGTACAAACATTGATGTTATATTAATTTGAAAACTAATAAAAAGAAAGGGGAAGGTAACATTAACCCATTTGAGAACCAATAATGGAGCTTGTAACTTCTGGAATTCTGGCTGAGAAACAGAAACACAGATGCTTTGAAGCAGTGCTATGTAATTATATATTGTTTCTACTTTTAGAAAGACTTAAAAACTATCAGTGTTGGTCTCTTTATTTGTGGCTGTCACCATTAGAGGAAACATTGGACCTGGAATTTGGGCAGGCTGTTGTGGAATTATTTTAGGCCAAGGTTAATGTATGATCTGACAAAATTGGCTGACTCCTTCATTTTTATACTGCCACCATATGGTGTAGAGTTTAATGTGCAGTGTAGTTTTCATTTATTAGCAATGGTTTACTGCTTAAAATAGTAGATGGTACCTAGCCAGTTTTAAGCAGACTTAATTACTAGATTGTGCTGATGATTATGGCTTGGGTTTCAACAATTGGAGTTTCAATCATGGATGAGAATAAAAGCTGACTGGAAATGCCAGTGCTAAAGTCATTTTTCCTTTTCTTTCCTTGCAGACAGTCTCAATTGTCAGTTATAATCATTTGGGCAACAATGATGGGAAGAATCTTTCTGCCCCAGAGCAGTTCAGATCAAAAGAGATCTCGAAGAGCAATGTTGTAGATGACATGGTTCAATCCAATCCTATCCTGTACAGACCATCTGAGAAGCCAGATCATTGTGTAAGTACCAGAAGAGCCTTCTTTGTTCTTTAACTATTCTCACTGATTTTAATTTCAATCCATCTATCAATTTACCAGTTACTGTTGCTTATGTGAGAAATGAAGGGCAGCATAGTGGCACAGCTGGAAGAGCTGCTGCCTCATTGATCCAGCAATCTGGGTCAATACTGACCTTTGTGCAAATTCCTCACAGATAGCACTGTTTTCCCTATGACTAAATAGGTTTCCCCTGGATGATCAGGTTTTCTTCCACATTCCAAGGACATGCAGGTTGATGGGTTAATTGGTCACTGTAAATTGCCCTGAGTCTGTTGATTGGAATGTGGGGAGAATAGATTAGAGAGAAAATTAGTGGGGAAAATGGGATTGCTCTGGGCTGCCATAGACTCAGTGAACCAACTGAGCTCCTCATTTGGAGATGGAAATTTCACTCCAGTCTTTAATAAAGCTGCAGGAGGACCATTCAGAGTTTAACAGGATTGAGACTGGAAACTCTTTAAGCTCTCTTTTTTCCAGCCTGATGAAAAGGTGTTTGTGATTGATTGCAACATGAGCCTGGTGTAAGACCTGGGGGCTTGAGCTAATTTTTAAATGTTGATGTGGCAACAATAAAAACTTATAAACCTAGCATGATTTGCCAACCAATGCTTGAAAGTGAATCTTAGAAACTTGAAAGGAGCTTTAGTGGACTAATCATCCTTGTGGTTTTTTTTGCATTTTGTTTATCCATGTTTCTTAGGTTGTAATTAAATATGTCCCATATGTTGGAGATAGCAAGCGTGCAATGGACGAGTATACATCGGAGATCATGATGGGTGGCACCAACACCATTGTCCTCCATAACACCTGTGAGGTTTGTCAAGGGGGAATATTTGGGTTTTTGGAAAGGTGGGGGGGGAGGATGGAATTTTATGGACTGTTGGTAGGAAGAGAATGAAAAACATCCTGTCCAAATTTACTTTGAAATTTGGAATTCTTTTCATAGTGCATATTTCTTCTGCGAAGTCCTTGCTCATTCACTTGGCCTCTCTACATTCTCCTAACATCCCACACCACCATCTAGCTTTGTATCATTAGTGTACTTGGATATAAAGCACTTAACGCCCTTGTATAAATCATTGATGTAAATTGTGAACAGCTGGGGTCTAAGCACTAATCTCTGCAGTGTCCCTCCAGCTCATAACCCAAATGATTCTTTTTCCTACAGTTTTCTGTCCATAGTGCCAACACCTTGGTCACTAATTATGTTTAAAGATCTTTGTGTACTTTTATTCAAGGACCTACTGAAAGTCTAAACACATTACATTGGTTTGCCCTTGTCATTCTGCTGGTTAAAACCTTGCATCCAGCAGATTTGTTAAACATAATTTCCCTTTCAAATTGTGAGTTTAGTCTTTTATTTCCCAAGGGTCCTGTTACCATCTAATAATAGATTCCAGCATTTCCCCTACTAATGTAAACCTAATTGGTCTGTAGTTCCTTTATTTCCCTATTCATTCTTAAATTGTGGAGGTTTATGCTTGCTACCTTTCAGTCTGTAGGAACTGTTCTGCAGAATACCAGAAGAAGACATCTAGTGCAACCACTATGTAGCCACTATAGGATTTGGGTTATCAGGTCCTGGTGATCTTCTTGCCTTTTTAATTCCATTTATTTTTGCTTTTGTCTTAAAGTTAGCATTGGTTTTTTAAGCTTCTGTTTGTTTTTAAACTGGCTTTATTTGTACAAAAACCATAAAATCCTTTCTCTAAGCTGGAGACTAATCTTGTGACCAAACACTTGATGTTCACTGAAACTATTGAATACATTGTAAAGGAGCCCTAACTGAATGTTCAAACCTTATTCCATTTAGGATTCCCTGCTTGCCAGTCCTCTTATTCTGGATCTGGTAATCCTGACTGAGCTCTGCCAAAGGATAACATTCCGAACTGAATCAGACACTGAATTCCAAACATTCCACAGTGTTCTCTCAATTCTCAGCTACCTCTGTAAGGCCCCATTGGTGCCAGGTGGAACACCAGTTGTTAATTCTCTCTTCAGGCAAAGGACATGCATTGAGAATATTTTGAGGTAAGTGCTTGGAACAGCCTAATTCCTACTGAAATGAAGCAGAAGGGGGTATTCGAAAAATGGACGTGAACTCTGAATGGAATTGGTTCACCCCTTGGAAGATTTGTTAGTAAAAGTAGTGCCCAAGGGGGGCATCATATGGACCAAGGAAAGCAAGGCAGACTGTATTAGACTAGGTAGCTCACTTAGGTGGAGGAATACTGTGGTTCAACAAAGGTAAATGGGGGAATTTTTTTTATCATTTGTTAACAGTCTGTATAAGTGATTCAGTGATGCTTTGTTCAGTGCTGGATCTAAATATTAGGCAGTTGGTGGGAGGAAGGATTGGTGTGCTTTGTGCTAATATGGGGATAGGGCTGAAGTCTTCACAGTACACAAGTGGCTGATCATTGGGGATGGACTGGAAAAGTGCACCATTAAATGCTAGTTGTGGTTGGGTTGTGGTAAGGAATCTAATTGAATTAATCAGTAACATGGATTTCGCCTCTGTTGTATAGAGCCTGTCTGGCTCTTCCTCCTCAGAACCACATGCTTCTGGAACACAAGATGCAAAGGAGTTTCATGAGTACCCAGATAACTGATCACTTGGCAGCTCAGCCTGTACCTCGTAAAACTGCAAAACTTGACAATATCCTCAACAAGAACCATGTCATAAATGGTTATATGAATGGCTGTTAATTAACTTTACAGATGTTATTGAAATTTTGTTGGGTTACTTCTGGTCTGTTGGGCTTCTGGATTTTGGGCTCTAAACTGTTCTACAGCTGTATCTAATATGCTCCTTAACTGGAAGATGAATGCTGTTATGCTTAACAGCCCCATACCTTGGATGGCTGTAGATATATCTAGTTTTTATTGTTGAAATACAGGGCATAAAGTTTTGTGGGTTATTTTAATGTTGAATGTATTCATAGCCTATTTGTCACAAGTTATGTTCTATAAAGAGCACAATCTAAAGATGTAACCATATCCTAGGATTCTAAAATAAAATTCTTCATCTTGAATTGTTTACTGTGGATTTTTGGGTTTAGTGCTTTGCTGTGGGTAGTGAGTCTACTAAGTGGATGCTTTTGTTAGTTTTACTATAATTTTGGCAAATATTTGTTGTATTGGCAAATATTCAGTCCAGAAGGAAGTTTTGTGGTTGGCTTTCTCTATTTCCTCATTGCCATTCCCAACCAGACCTTTTGTATAACTTTAAAAAATTTTTTTAAATCTTTTTTTAAGATCTTAAGATTCAGGCTTAATATTATTATTCCCTCCTTCAAAGCCTTAATGTAAAGTAGGCAAAACTACAGCCAATCAGTGTACAAAACTGGGCTAATATTAGTGTGATGGTCATCTGATTAATAACGTGTGATAGCAACTGGGCATAATGTAGTAATATGGGAAGCCAATGTGGCTTGTTAGCCGGGTTGCATCTTCCATAGACTAAATTTCTAGGGCTTAATTTTATTCTGCTACCTGGGAATACTTTAAAACCTGATCATGTCTTCACCTTTTTACAGATCTTTTAATGAATCATTTTTAACTGATTAAACTTGCACTTCACAGAATGTTTGATCAAACATAAAGCTGTCTGCCTGTTCTGTCATTAAGAGCAAAGGAGTTTCATGAGTACCCAGATATCATATCTCTACACCACATTTTCCCCTACAACTGATTTCCTCATCCCTTGATTCCCTTAAAGTAAAAATAAAATCAATATCTTGAATATCCTCAACAACTGCTATTGGCCACATTAACTCTGCCTTCCAAACCCACAACCTCCCCTACCATTAGGGACAAGAGCAGCAGGTTCATTGATGGGCAACTGCAGATGAATTTCCAATGTGATTATATAAATATATCACCAACCCTTCATTGTTGAATGCAAATCCTGGAGCTCCCTACCAATAGCACTGGGAATACCTTCATCAGAAGGACTATAGCAGTTCAAGGAAATGGCTTACTGCCAACTTTCTAGTGGTTAATTGGGGATGGACAACATATACAGATCCCAAATCCAAAGAAAAACAAATTTATAGTAATTACATTCCTCTGAGAACCCTATATTTATCAATTGGATTGCTTTTCATTCTCTTAGATCCCACGTAATATTTGCCAATCCCTGTCTCTTCATCACAGGAATTAGACTATTAGAGGTATGTTGCATTGTCTCCAGAGCAATTGTATCCTTCCTTTTTGATTTGGAAACCAAAGCTGCATACTGTCTGTACCTTACGGCCTTCATAGTTTCTTGCTGTTTCAGTTTTTCATGACCCAGCATCTTTGGATCCCTCTGCAATGTTTACTGATTTCTCACTGATGTTTTGTTTTATTCTTCTTCCCAAAGAAAGTAACTTCATGTGTTCCCACATTAAAGTCTGCCATCTTCTTGCTTGCTCACATAACCTGTCTATAACCCTTTTACAGACTGTGTCCTCGGAGGTCACTTTCCTGTTCGCTTGTATCACCAGAAAACCTGGACATGTTACGCTGCCTTTTCATCTAAGCCATTTATATAAATTGTTAATAGCAAAGGATCCAATTTCAATCTCTGCAACACTAGTAACAGCCTGCTGATATGAAAAAGATCCAGTTATTCTTGCTGTTTTCTGTCAATCATGTACTCCCAACCATTTGATCCCTTATTTAACGTTACTGTCTTTTTTTTATATATCTTATCAAATGCCTTTTTAAAAATCCCTACATCATCCATTGAATTCCCCCTTCCCTGCAAGTTACATCCTCAGTAATCCATTAGGTTTGTCAAACACAATTTCCCTTTCATTAAAATCATTTTGACTCTGATTAATCTAGTCACAATATGATTTTCATAGCCATATCATTAATAACTGATCCCAGATTTTTGCTGACAATGGATATTAGGTTAACAAGTCCATAGGTTCATATTCTCTCCCTGCCTCCTTTCTTGAATAACAATGTGCCATTTGCTGCATTCCAATCTGCTGGGACTGTTTAGAAACAGGAAATTTGGAAGTTTTAAAAAAAATTTATTTACAGCGTGGTAACAGGCCCTTCTGGGCCAACGAGTCCGCGCGGCCCATTTTAAACCCAAATTAACCTACCTGTACATCTTTGCAATGTGGGAGGAAACCGGAGCACCTGGAGGAAACCCACGCAGACACAGGAGAATGTACAAACTCCTTACATACAGCGACGGGAATTGAACCCCAATAGCTGGTGTTGTTATAGTGTCGCGCTAACCACTACGCTACCATCACTAATACATTCACATTCTCTGCAGTCTAGGGATCTGGCTATCAACTGCAGGAGACTTGTTCGTTTTGAGTCCCTTTAATTAATTGCTTTAGTACTTTCTCCTTAGTGACTTTAATTACTTCAAGTTCCTCAATACAGAGGAGATTTATGAGGGTGTTGCCATTAGCAAAATTTATCTTAGATTAAAGGTCAGATAAGCTAAGGTTGTTTCTTTGGAACTGAGGAAGCTGAGAAGTCTTAAATGTGCCTAAAATTATGGAGGGAGTGGGGAATGGGGGCATTATTTAGAAAGGGCCCATTTACTGTTGCAGAGGAGTAAAAACCCAGAGGGCATTGATTTGAAGTAATTGATAAAAGGATTAGGAGAGATGAGAAATCTGTCATTCAATCAAAGGATGAAGGGGATCTGGGAACTCGCTACCTGAAAGGATGATTGAGGCAGAACCTCATCATGTTTAAAAGATTGGATGTGTACTTGAAGAACAGTGGTACAGCTAGTCGAGCTGCTGCCTCATAGCTCCAGTGACCTGGGTTCAATTCTGACTGTATGGAGTTTGAATGTTTTCCCTGTGACCACACGGGTTTTCTCTGAGTGTTCTAGGTTCCTCCCACATCCCAGAAATGTGTGGATTGGTAGGGTAATTGGCCACTGTAAATTGCTCCTAGTGTGTAGTTGAGTGGTAGAATCTTCCTCACATCAGGGGAATGCTTATGAGAATGTGGGGAGAAGAGACTACAGGGGAAAATTAGTGGGGTCTGTGAGCCAGCATAGAATTGCTGGACCAAATGATCTATATCGTGAGAAAATATGAAATGAAATATGAGCTGAAGAGCTGCAAACTATTGGTAGAAGGTGGGATTAATTTGTTCTTTCTTGATAGGGCTGAATGGTATTCGTACTGTGTATTTCCTGATTCTATACTTGTCATTAGACTCATAGTTCCTTATTATTTCTTCTCTATTGCTTCTTTTATAGTAAAACCATCCAAAGCATTTGTTTAATGACATCAGTCATATTTGTACTCTCCTCTCTAACTTTTACAGCTTTTGCTGCTAAGGAAAACATTATTACATAGTTTTAGATCTTCAAATCTCTTTTTATATTTTTTAGCTGTTGCTATATTTAATCTTTTTTCTATCAACATTTGGATTACCTTAAAATGATCCCAGACTTCCTACCTTCATCACATCATTATAAGCTATTCTAATTTACCCTTAACATCCTTAGACAACCAGAGATAGATTACCTACCTCACGGAATTTCTATTTCTCAATGGAATGTAAATTCATTGAAAACAAAAAAATTTGATTGAATATTTGTCATTCTTTATCTATTGCATTCAATTTCCTAGTTCATTTTAACCAATTTGACTCTCATATTTACACATTTGGCTTTAGTTAAGTTAAAGACACTAGTTTCCAAGTTAGTTATACTCCTCTTGAAATGAATATGAGATGTATCATATTGTTATACTTTCCCAAGATAATCCCCTTCTATGAGATTATTAATTGCTAATTAAAACTGCACCATTATAGAAGATAATCTAGCCTCTTTCCTAGTTGGTTCCATGATATACTGCTTCAGGAAACTGTCCCAAGTGCATTTTATGAGTTCATCTTCCAAACTACTTTTGCCAATTTAATTTGCTGAGTCTACACGAAGACTAATGTACCCCTGATTATATCTCATCTTTGCTACAAGATCTTACTTAATTTTATCTCCAACAATCTTGCTGTCTTGCTTCTGTTAGGGGTACTATAAACCAATCTCTATGATGTCCCTTACTACCTCTGCTCTCCACCTGTGCTGATTTTACTCCCTGTTCTGTGTGAAATTGTTCTTCACTACCGTCCTTGTCACGTTTTATCCTCTATTATCAGGGCTACACACCTTCCCACCCCTGCACCCTTCATCCCCACCATCGAAAACACTGTTTTAAAATTTCAAGTATCCTGGACTATTTCATCCCTGACCTTGAAAACCAAGTCATCGTAATGATTATATTCAATCCCATTTGTCTCTCTCTGTTCTTTTCATTTGTCTATCTTGTTAAGAATACTTTATACAATTTTACCCTTATCATTTTTCCTTAGTTGACTTTGTTCACTTTATTATTCTCTCTGTTACACTGTACCTGTCATTACCCGAGTTTGCTCTGCAGTCTTGGTCTTTCCCTTTAAAGTTATAACCTTCGCCTCCTCACCTGCCACTGAGTTTGGCAAGATTCGAGATAAGGCCATTGCAAATGAAACAGAAAACATCTATGGAACTCTGCACATATCTCATCCTTGCTAATCTCCAGTCTACTCCAGTCCCTTTCCCATAACCCATTCTTTCTCATATCATCCAGCATTACCAGCTGTGACAAGCAAGCTAGATCCTAAACTTTGGAATTTCCTTCCTTAGCTGCTCTGTTTCTGCACCTCCTTCAATCCAAGGCCCTCTTTAAAGCTCACTGTGATCCAACTGGCAAACCTTTTGATATCCTTTTGAAATTGCAGAATTGTTCTAGGCCTGCAGCTTCTTGTTTCCTGCCTGGCTTTGTTGTTTTATCTGAACTTGTTACTTCCTTGGTGTCAAAGGCATTAAATAAGGTATTATTAAACTTTTTAAAACTTTATTTATACAGCACGGTAACAGGCCCTTCCAGCCCACAAGTCCACGCTGCCCATTTAAACCCATGTTAACCTACCCATACGTCTTTGGAATGTGGGAGGAAACCGGAGCAACTGGAGGAAACCCACGCAGACACGGGGAGAATATACAAGCTCCTTACAGACAGTGATGGGAATTGAACCCCAATCGCTGGCACTGTAATAGCGTTATGCTAACTGCTACACTACCCTGCCGCCCTATGCTACCGTACCCAGCTAGCAGCAGCCACAGACTGTCCAGCTATAGGTGGAAGCAAATTTTTAAGACTGCCATGAGGAATATTCCCTTGACAATGCCCTATGAGACACTCCCACAGCAGGTAAAGCTTGGGTTAGATTCAGAGTAAAGTTCCCTCTGCATTATCGCATCAGACACTGTCAGGGTATGCACAATTTGGATTGGCTACAGATTAAGTCTGGACGGGATTTCATGGGTGCAAGGAGTGAGGGGGGAGTGGGAATCAGCTGGGACTCGTCCAGAAAACATAGGCATAATCTGGATTGGTTTAATGACTTATTTCCTGATTAATAGCAAGACAATTAGAAAATAATAATACAACTGAGCGGAGTCAACATGGATTTCTGATAGGGAAATCATGTTCAACTAACCTACTGGAGTTCTTTAAGAATGTATCCTGGAGAGTAAATGAAGGGAACTAGTTGGTATGGATTTTCAGAAGGATCTCTATAACATCCCATATTAGCAGGTTGGTGAACAAGGAATTGGGAATATTATTGTGGACTGAGAGTTGGTTAACAGATAGAAAACAAAAGGTGGGAGTAAGGTTAGCAGTCAGTGATGAGTGGGTCACCACAGGGATTGGTGTTTACAGCCCAACTATTCACAATTTTTCATTTCAATTTTTCATGTAGCACTAATGCCATTCAGCCCTATTAAGAAAGAAACTACACAAATTAATCCCACCTTCTAACAATTCATTGATTTGGCTGAGGGGACCACATCTAACATTTCCCACTTTGCTGATGACACAAAACTAAGTAGAAATGTAAGGGTAGTGATACAAAGTGGGTTCAAGGAGATATGGACTATCTTGAGTAAGTGGGCAACCATACGTTGGAGTACAATATGGAAAAATATGAGGTTGTCCGCTTTGGTACAAATTGCTGAGTAGTTTTTAAATGGCGAAAGACTGGAGACCTGGGTGTCCCTATACACAAGTCACTGAAATTTAGCATGTAGATGCAGCAGGCAATTAGGAAGGCAAATTGTATGTTAGCCTTTACTGGAAGAGGATTTGGGTACAATAGTGGAGATGTGAAACAACACCTGGATATTGTGTACAGCTAATACGGATATACTTGTTAAAGAGGGAATGTAGCAAAGGTTCACTAGACTTTTTCCTGGCAGGGCAGGTCTTTAATATAAGGAGGATTGATCAGGCTAGGGCTTTATTCTCCAGGGTTTAAAAGAATGAGAAATTGAAATGTACTAAATACAGGATACTTACTTAGGATGGATATGGGGAGGATACTTTGCTGGCTGAGTCTAAACACCAGGGAACATAGGCTCAAAATTAAGGGTAGGCAATTTAGTTCTGAAATGAAGAGAAACTTGTTTACTCAGAGAATGGTGAATCTTTGGAATCCTCTGTCCCTAAAGCTGTGGAGGCTCAGTCATGGATTGCATTCAAATCAGACCAATAAATTTCCTGATATAGGATTCAAGGGACATATGGATAGGGGAAAAAAATAATGTTGAAACTGAAGATCAGCCCTGATTTTGTTGAATGATGAAGCAGGCATGAGGGGACAAATGGCCTTCTCCTGCTCCTATTACATTATGCTGTTATAACAGAAAGCCACAACAGAGGCAGGAAATAAGAAAAGCATCCATGACATTTATTGATGCAGTTTAATACGCAACTGAACATCTAAAGAATCTTTACAATATATAAAGAACATACAGGTGACATAATATATATAACTACACAGAACGCTACAGCAAACTTGGGGCTGAGAGGATCAGCAAACTGCCAACGTTGTGTTCAATACTGTTGGGACATCACGTAAAAGTTTAATGCAATTATACATCAAACACAATTGGCAGGCAGCAGGAATACAGGACTGTACAGAGTCATAAATGATAGATATTAAAAATATATATTTAAAAAAACATGGGTTCAAGATTGGCTGAGGTCCCTGCTAGTACCCAACAGTACGCTGTGTACTTTGTGTAGTAACTGTGACTTCAATTCAGCTAAAAAGTAATCAGCTCTGAATTCAAGCTCTATGTTCTTTGTTCTCATTCCTGCCTCCAGTAGGTGCTGACTGGACAGGCCGCAGGAATTAAGTGTGTGGGATCCAGGATGTGACCTGGGAAGTGGGATCCAAGTGGGTGCAGGATCTTGGCAGGTGCAGGATCTAGGGGGATTGTGGTACCCAAGAGTGCAGGATCCACGGGTATGGGATCAAAGGCAACAGGGATCCAGGGGTTGCTGGAGCTGGGGCATGCAGGATTCTGGGGACATGGAACCAGTGGGAAGTGGGCTCTTGGAGAATGGGATCTGGGCATGCAAGATCCAAGGGCTCAGGATCAGGTGGGTATATGGCATCAAGGGGAGATAATGTCATGATATCCTGGTTGGTTTTCAGGCCGACCCTAAGCCTGAGGTGCGAGACCAATTGAAGCTGCTCTCCTCCTACACAGATCTCATTTGGTTCTGGGTATCTCCAAGGTTTGTACAGCCGGATCTAGGCTCTGCTCATATAGTGAACTCCTTTCTTGATAACTCAGGGCATTCTGGATGGACTTTTAGTGCAATGCCTCTCAGCAATATGACATTACCCCATAAAACATTACTGAAACGCCACAATAGCCCCCTCCTGCAACCCATACCAGTCCCTTCTTATTGATATTCTCAATAATGTCCATTCTGGGACGTAGGGCTGTGAGAATCTTCCTCCCCCAGCTACAGTCACACAAATCAAAGACTAGTGTCAAAATACGAGCAGCAAAAAAATCAAACAAGAAAATGAGGATTCAACACCACAAAGTCCAAAGATAGAAGCAAGCTTTAGCATGTTGTGGGCACCGAGTCTTCATGCTTTCTTATAGGTGAGACATCACAGACGTGAAGAGAGGGTGAGTGGATCTTGAGAGGGCAAGAAAGAATATGTGTGAGCAGACACTGTGAGCAAATAAAGTGTCAGGCAATGTGCTTGCAAAGGAAAATGTGAGAACTTTACAGTGTTGATGAAGAACATGAGCCTGTAGTACACAGAGAAAGAGAGAGAGGGAGAGAGAGAAAAGAGGTGAGGAACAACCTCCTCTGAGACCAGATGATGTTCAAGAAATTGGTAATCAATAGACCTCTTGCCTAAATTCACACCAGATTATAGGAGTGAACAATTTACACAGAACCTTCCAATGGAGAGAACAGGTGAACATAAACTGGAGGTGCTGGTGGGGTGGGTGGGGTGGGTGGGGTTGGGGGGGGCGGGGGGGGGGGGGGAAGGAAGGGCACAATGTCTGCCCAATGACAGTCAGTGGACCACAGAAAGTGTTCACTTCTGCTGGACACAGGTTGGCTACAAAGTTGAAGTGCTGGTGAGGGAGGCAGGATGGTAGAAAAGGGGTTCCCCAGAGGGAGAGCTGACATAACTGTAATATGGAACATTCAGAAAAGGAAAACTCCCCTGGACAACCTGTAAGTTTTTTTTTAGCTGGACATGGGGGAACCATTTGGTCCATCTAACCAGAAACACCCAATATCTCTCCCCATCATCACTCAAGCTTAAATTACACCAAGGGCTTTCACCCAACAGCCCGGTTCATGTACAACTGAGTCACGTTAACTATTCAGCTATTTCATCATGTGAAGCCTTGTCCTGCTCCATTCTGCTTTGTTAATGTTCTTGAACACCTCAATGAGCTCCACAAAATGTTGACATACTTGAGAGGAACATGATCCATTGTCATTCGGATAAGACATTACACTGGGGCCTGTCTCCTACAAATCTCTTTGGTAGATGCTAAAGATCCCTCTGAAACTCTTGAGTAACTCCTAAAATCTGAGCCATCACCAATAGCTGAAGAAACACCATAAGATAACTGGTCATCTTGGTATTTGAGACCTCTAACAATCCACAAGGTAAGTGCCACACTCATGGCAGTTGTGGTTGCTCCAATGTGAAATTGGATACTGAAGCCAAGATCTTTTGTTGAATCCAGACAACTCCGTGGGTAGCAGGGACTCAGGGCATATTCCATGCCAGGACAATCTCCAAGTACCAAATGAATTCCAGAATTTTTGAAAGAAGCCATTGACAATAAATGATTACAATATTTACAAGGAAGCCCCTTCTGGTCAAAACAACAGTTAGCTTTTGGATGCATCTAGGGTCTGGTTCATGTGCTGGTGACACAAGGGTTGAGCAGGACAAAAGGCATTTTCATCTCCCACACAGCCACATTTGCCCAAAAAGACAAGTTTGCTGGGCTTTCCCTTGGTTAATGGCTGATCAAGGAGCAGAACTAAGAGCCTTTGGATCTGTGCTGTGATGCATTCACCATCCAGACAATAGGAAATGGTCAGAGCAACAAGGCAGACTCAGTGCTCTGCACACATGAACCCATGAACCACAAACTCTTAGAACTATAAATCTTCATCCCCAACCGTCAAATCAGGAGGAAGAATTTTAATTTCCAAAGAGCTTGGATCTGAGGTGAAGTTGGAAGGAATTCTTCATAGGCAAAGATGTGGATATGGAAAATATGGAGAGAAAATCTCATGAGTGGTGTGCTGAGGAGCAAGGTCCTCTGTCTGAATTGTGAAGTTTGCTGCACAGTCCAAAAACTGCTTAAGCACGGAGAAAGAGCTTCCAACTCCAGAGGCCAAGTCTACAGTCTCAGAATACTCAATTCCTTGGCTGCACCCAGACCTCACAAAGTTATATAGCATGGAAAATAGATCCTTCAGTCCACCAAGACCTGTGTGGACACTACTGGACTGAAGGCAGATACCAAATAATTGGATGTTCCAGTGAAACATGAAATGCCTACCGCCCCTCCACTGCCCTTCCCCATGTCAAGATAATGATAGAATAGTGTTGTTTGGTTAACACAGCACCATGTAACTGAAATACCCACATACAGTGCTGGCTTGGGCCTGCTCCAGGACCAAGGCCTTTACGTATCTTTGTCATCTGAATGGACAACAGTTTTTATACAAAAGAAAGTATTAAAACAGCAAAACGTCTTTGATCGCCCTCCCCATCCCATCCCCTCCCCTCCCCCCTCAGCCCATGCTTAAATGTAACAGCTTCCATTCCTCCAGTAGGCCTCAGGCTTTCATCCAACTTAACTACAGCGCAGCACAGCAGACACAACTGCGCAGGTAATTGTCCATTAAATATTGTTTAGTTTCAATAGCAATTGGCCATCCACGCTTTCTTCTCATTTCCAGTGGGGTTGCACGAGGATCAGAAGAGAGAGTTTGTAGGGTTTGCTCACACACTCATTGTCATACTTGGGGAGTACTGGGGAAAGAAAACACAGCCATTGGAAACAATTTCTCCTTATTTATCAAATCAAGTCATGATTTTAAAATTGATCAGATCTTCCCTTAATCTTCTCTGCTTCAAGGAGAACAAGCCCCAGTTTCTCCACATCTCTGAGACCTTTATCCTGGAATTATTCCTGTAAATCTCCTCCACACCCTTCCCAAAACATTGACACCATCCTGTAGTCTAGCCCCAGAACTGGGAACAACCAATGTTATAGAAAATTAGCATGCAAAGTTTTTTAACACAACATGGAAATAAACACATACGAGCACAAAGATGTTCATACTGTGGCTTTCCAGGACATTTAATTGTTAAATATCTGGCAGTATGTATAACTATGAAGCTGATGGATTGTTATAAAACCTGTCAGGTTCATTAATGTCCTTTTGGGAAGAAAACCCAGAGCTAGAAAGAGATATCACTGTTCCTGCTCCTGATCACCACCCAATAACTTCTGGGTTAGAAGGAGAAGATATCCTACTGTTGGACACATAGAAAAGACAAATGAAAATCAAAAACAAAACCTGCACATGGTGGAAATCTAAAACAAAAACAGAAAATGCTGGAAATATTCAGCAGGTAAGGTGCATCTGTGGGAAAAGAAACAGAGTCAAACTTTCAGGTCAAAGATCCTTAGTCAGAACCGGGAAGGAGACAAAAGAAGCTTGCTAAACTTTAGGGAGTGTGGGGAAGGGAGGGTGGCTCAGAGTAAAACTGGGGTGAGCATGGGAATAAGCTGTAAACAAGGTTACCTGGTCAATGAGTTAGAGAGTGAAAACATAAACAACAAAATGTAGGAGTTGCGAAATGCAGAGCAGGAAGATATGCCCAGTGGAGAAGATAAAAATAGCTTTCAAACATTGATGAAGTCATTTTGGAAATTCCACTGAGGCTGGAGAGGGAGAAAGAATTAGCTGAGTGAAGTGGTAGAGAGCGAGAGAGAGAAAGGGAAAGAGTAGCTAGACGGGCAATCTGTAGTTTAACTTACACTTTCATTTTGGAAAGGGTTTAAAAAGTTTCCCGCCATCTCGCCGTCATCACGTGGAGTTCCGGGAGGATTGCTGATCCCTGTCATATTGTTTGGGGAATTCTACATGGAAAGGGACGAGAGGCACGTTGATTATAAAGCAATTTCAAGCTTAATTCTGTTCTCCTACAGCAAAGCCTGAACCTCATTCACAGTAAACTATTAAGAATTACAGAAATAAGGAACAATTCATCTATGGAGAATCAAATTTTTTTATATATGCAAGGGGGTTGTGAAAGTAATTGCAGCAAACAGTCACTAACCGAACACAGTTTTAAATTGACTTAAATATGTCCCTGGATATTGTGTTTAAACAGAGAGATTCACGCATTCCTGGACCTCTTACAGGAAGGCTGCTTCAATGCATACAGGCCGTTCTTGGGTTAAGAACGCCTGACTTACGGACACACCTGCATACAAATGAACTCCCGTAATATTATTAAATTCAAAGTCCGATGTATTCCTACGAACAGCAGAGTTTCCTGTCTCTCTCCATTTTTAGTAATTATTCTTTCTTATCAGTCTTACTTGCTTTTGATGTCATTCATTACAATACTGTGGAAGTGTGGTTACCACATCGAGTGATTTTTGTGTATTTTCCGACTTAGGGACAAAAATCGACTTAAGCATGTCTGTAAAAACAGAACCCATTCATTACCTGGGGTCGACCTGTATGTGTATTAGTGTCAGAGCTGTAACGCTGTTGACCTGCTTTTCTGATTGGCCCAGAGGACACTGACAGACTGTACTTGGACAGCCAGTGCTATTCAGATCATTAGACTCCAAGGTCCCACATTTGCTATTTCAAGTAGAACAGAGGAGTTCTCAGTTTCCTGCATATTATTCACTTCTTAACCAACAGCTGAAGCAGTTTATCTGGTCATTATTGTTGCTGTATGGAAGCTTGCCATATATAGTCTTTTTTTGTTGCATTTTCTAAATAAATTAAAGCAGTGACTAAATTTCAAAACAGACTTCAATGGCTGCAAGACACTTTGAGGTGTCCTGAAGCTGTAAAAAGCACCATGGACTTGTAAGATGTTTCTGATCACATAACCCACTACCAGGTGGGAGATCATGAAGGAAAATTTGGCAGCTGGTGCATTATTCTGGATCAGTGGTGAGTGATAACTCTTACAGTTGATTGGCCCCCAGTGGGGCCCACACATTCAGAAATGTTGCACTGTAGAGCAATGAGAGTACAATTCTCCAGCACTGGAGAAAGAGCCATGTTGTATTTATTCAGAAGATCTGAGCTGCAACTATCAGGAATGACTGGGTGGGGTTCTTCTCTTTAATTGGTCAAGTGAGGAGGTGGAGGGGGGACAGCTAGAGGACTTAAAATAATAACAGGGTTCAATAGAGTAAACAAGGAGATGTTTCCACTTATGTACCCAGCAACAGCAATAAGATGGTCATTAATCAATCTAGTCTAGGACTCAGGAGAAACCTCCATCGCCTGGAGAGAGGGGAGAATGTGGACGTCGCTTCCACTGGGAGGGAATGAGGTGAACAGCAGAGATGGGTTTAAGGGGAAGCTGGGTGAGAGGAGATGTGGTGGGGTGAAATGGAAATGGATGGGAGAAGACTGGTGTGGGGCAGAAACAATGGCACAGAGCAGAAAGACCCGTTTCTGACCTTAGAGCTTATATATCAAGAAGACTAATAAGATCTGTGTGATCTGCAACGTGTGACCTATAACCTTCAAGCACCAACATACCTTTGACAATCCATCAATATCACCAGAACCTGAAAGACAGAGAAAGACTGTTAGTTGCCCCCTCTCACCTTGGTTCATTTCTAAAGCTCAGATATGGCCTCCAAACAACACCAGGGGTGAACAGGAAAGGGTGAGTGAGGTGCATCCCCAGGGTGTGATGATCATCCAGTTCCCAAAAAGGAGGTGGCAGGACACCAAAGGAGGGGAGAAAGGCTCCAATGCTCCTCAACTCCAAACCCACCATCTGACCTTCACTCCCTCTGCTCTCCGCTGCTCATGAGTGCAACGCTCTGCATTTACGTACGTCCAGGATGGTGTTACTCTGTGTAATCCCAGAAACCACTGCTGAATTACACAAGGCAGTTCTGGGCTGTATTACTTTGTTGTAACCCCATGTTACTGCGTGCTGCTCCAAGCCCACGTTGATACTACTGCATATTATCTAATTCCATAATCTATAGTTACTGAATGTTACTGAGGCCTTTGTCTATGTTGTCCTGTATAACTCCAGGCTCACATCTGTATTACTCTGCTACTTCGGGTCCAAGTTTATGTTAGTCTGTTTTACCCTAGGGCCATGACTAGATTACTTTTAATCCAGGCTCAAGTTACTTTGTTACTCCAGGCCTTCAATTATGTGTTCCCAGCCTGGATCTAGATTACTTTTACTCTAGGCCCATTACTCTGTATTACTGCAGGCTCACATTGACATTACTGAGTTACTCCCCCAATCCGTTACCTAGCGTTCCATTCATGTGATGAGGCTCCATGCCTGCCATTCCACCAAGCGGACCCTCAGCTCCAGGACCCATTGGGAACTGAAAGAGAGATAAGGAAGAGACAGTTTACTTGCTGTTCAGTCCCACTCACTGCAGGGGTACACACACAGGGACCACAAACCAGGTTAGTTTTTGGTTCAGTGGGAAACATTCATCTCCCTAGGTCAAAGGTGTGAGCCCAATCCAGAGACTCAAGCTCACACCAGTATAATACTGAAGGAGCGCTTCATTGTTGGATGGACCTCGGATGTTCAAGCAACACCCAGCCTGCTCTCAGATTTCAAAGAAGGGCAGTGAGCTCTGATCTTACCCTCAACCAATATCATTAATACTACAACATATAATCAGAATAATATCAGTTCTGATGAAAGAACATCAACCAGAAATGTCAACTCTGTTTCTCTCTCCACAGGTACTGCCTGACCTGCTGACTATTTCCAGCGTTCTCTGTTTTAATTTCGGATTTCCAGCATCTGCAGTATCGTGCTTTTGGAAACGAGCTTCCTGATCATGTTTGAGGATGCGAGCAGCTTATGCTTGGTTGTAAATAGGAGGAAGCTGTTCCCTTTAGAGGATAGTCCAAGGATCTGGGGCACCCACTTAAAATTTTTCGCAAAAGATTACAGAAGGACGAGCGGTGATTTGGAGCTCATTTTGTGGGGATGGTGGAAGGATACAATTGGTGCTTTCTAAAGGGATTTGGATAGGCAATTGAAAAAGGATAATTTGCAGATTGAGGGATTGAGATGGATGGGATTGCTGCAGTAGGAACAATGGGCCAGACAGCCTCTTTCTATGCTGGAACAATTCTAAGATTCTAGCCTGCTTTCCCAGGCATCGTATTTCTGCAGCACTTTTAGTAAAACATTACAAGACGCTTCAAATCAAACAAAACTAGGTATTAGGACAGTGACCAAAACCTCAGTCAAGGATGTAGGATTTAAGGAGCATCTTACAGAAGAAAGAGGTGGAGCATTTTAGGGCAGGAATTATGGAACTTGGGCTGCAGGCAGCTGAAGGCAGAGGCACCAATGGTTAAATCTGGGAGATTTTTGAGGGGCCAGAACTGTTGGTCAGTAAGCACAGGGTGATACATGGACAGACCATAGGACTTAGGACCTGAGCAGCAGAGTTTTGGATCAGTTTTTATTCAGTGTGGGAGATGGGTAGCTGGTTCACAGCATGTTGGAACCTACAAATGCAAGGATAACGACAGCGTGGACCAGGGTTTCAGCAGCTGATGGGCTGAGGTGAGCAGAGGTAATATTAAAGGGTTGGAACTATCTTTCCATCCCTCCTGAAGCTGCTGACTTACATTGAGTGAAGACACCCCTTTGGTTGCTTCACTCAGAACTTTTACATGAATCCAGACAGTCTGTGTCAGTCAGCTATTTGACTGTAGAATGCAGAAAGCACAACCCTGTCGCAATCCTCCTGACAAACCCGATCCTGACGTACTGAGGCCAGTATCAGCACAGACCAGGGATCCAGAGCCAACAGAGTCACAGCTAAATTGCCCCACAGACCCATCTCCCTCAGACTTACACCGGGTCGATTCCCTCCAGGTCCAATGGGATTCATCATCGTGTACATGTTCTCACTGGAGTTGGTAGAATCTAATAAAAAAACAGCAAAGGACAAAGGTTAAAGGCAAGCCTTGGAGGTCGTTGGAGTTTCAAACCACAAGCCAGCAGGACCCCTATTGGGATGATCCACATTACTGAGCCTGAGCTGAGCTCCAGACTGGGAGAAGCAGTGAGCAGAGACGCTCTCTTTCCCACTCTTGGTCTCAGCACAGCTCAGAACAACCGAGAAAAGGTCTCTGGTGCTCCTCTCTGATTTGTGTGTTGGGACTTTGAACAGTTTCATTGCTGCATCTACCAGGAATCAAAGCACATTCAAACACAATAAGAACCAGAAAGAATACCACCCATAGAATGTGTGAGGAAATATCACAGCAGTGGAGTACAGAGTGAGGAGCCAGTGCAGAGGGAAGTTTACTCTGTACATAAGCTATTTTTTCATATTAAAATAATTGAAAAAAACCAACAACACAACTGGCCTTAACACCGACATGTCTGTCCATGGCTTCCTCTACTACCAAGTGGAGGCTAGGTGCAGATTAGAGGAACAGCATTTCATATTCCGCCTTGGTAGTCTCCAACCTGACAACGTGGACATCGATTTCTTTAACTTTTGGTAACCTCTCCCCTTATCCCCTTTTTCCCCTTATCCCACCTGCCCCATCACCCCATCTGTTTCCCCTTTGCTGTCCTCTAAGATCTGCCCATCACCCACACATTCCTCTCTCCGGTCCCCTCCCGACCTTCTTCCCTTTTATTCCATGGTCTACTGTCCTCTCCTGTCAGATTCCATCTTCTCCAGCTCTTTGTCACTTCCACCTATCACCTCCCAGCTTCTTATACTATTCCCACTCTCCCCCTCCCTCACCTGCCCATCAACCCTCTCTCGCCTGGATCCACCTATCACCCACCAGTTCTTGCTCCACCCCTTCCCCCCACCGCTTTATACTGGCCATCCCAGCTCTTTCTTTCCAGTCCTGATGAAGGGTCTCAACCCAAAACAGCGACTGTCCATTTCCCTCCATAGATGCTGCCTGACCTGCTGAGTTTCTCCAGCATTTTGTGTGTTGCAACTGACATTAAAATGTCCTCCTCACTGTCCAAGATGTATTCCAGTCCCTGTGGTAGCCACCCATCCTGGAAGGGCACCAGAAATCTTGTAGACACTGTATGGTCCCTCTGCAGGGACACCCAGATATGGACATATCATTAGAACTGGAGCAGGCTGTTGGCTTGGATGAACCTTTGATGGTCCACTGCCTGGATCCACCTTGGCCAGGCCCAGGACCCAATGAGGTCCCCCAACTGGCAGGCAGCATGAGAATTCAGGAACCAGCTTCCAAATCCGTCCCGTGAGATCACTCTGTGCAATGCTCTCCACCCTAGGTCCTCAAGTAAAGGGGGAGACTCCAACACAGAGAAATTGTTCCTGAGATTCTCCTTCACCACCACATGGCAGAATGAACCAACACTGCGTGTGCAAGGAGATGGAGAATACTGGAGCAGCCTGTACAGGAAACCCCTACATGTGGTGTGGAATGAATGGAGGATATTTCCAAAGGATGGCTCAAATTAGACAGGAGTGAGCCCCAAAGAGGATTCAGGCCATGGGTCCCATGAACAATTCCAGCCAGGGGTTCAACTTGTTGGAATTGTCCCATACTCTTGGGCCCTGAACACTCACTGTGGTACAAGTGCCAGAGACTTGGCCACATAGTTCGGTTTGTTCCCATGTCTGGCCATCCCAACAGCAGTAGGCACGCTGACAGGAGGCAACCATGTCCCAGTCTCTGAACAGATCTTAAGGCATCGCCCCAGCAGAAAGTATAAATCACCAGCGCGCACCATCTGGGAGGATGCTCCATGCACAGGGTTCAAAGTTGGAGAGCTACGACCTGGGTATGAATGCACACCAGCAGACTGGAAGGGCCGAATGACCTGCCTGTGTTGTTGTGATTCACCACCCAATGCCCCTCCAACACCACAGGTCACAACTTCATCATTCCCCATTCCCATTGTTTCCTGAGAACTAACAGAGGGAAGAGACTCATTACCTCCGGGGCTGGGAATGATTGGCGTTCCTGGGGGGCCACTGCCCGGTGGACCCTGAGAGAGATCACATGGGAAAAGACAGATCAACACAGGGAAGTATGGGAGGGGTGGGGATGGGGGGATCCCACTCTGGGGATGAGGGGAGGATGAGGGGAGGGTGAGGGGAGGGGAGGGGAGGAGGAGGGAGAGAAATGGAGTAGGTGAGCAGAGAGGGGAGTGTAGAGTGACGGAGGAGGACTGGGGAGGAGAATCAGGAGAACTGTATGCCAATCAATGGTGGGGTGGAACAAAATGGGTCAGGAAAGGGCGGATGTGGCTTGGGGAGGGGTTCAGCGAGGCTAGCGGTGTTGTGGAGGGTGCGAGGGGGCAGGGTTCAGGGTTGGGGAAGGTTGCAGGGGATGGGTGCACAGGAATGTGCAGGAGAGGGGATGGGCGCGAGCGAGGGGGTGGGTGTGACTAGGGATGGGAGGGGGGTGGAAATGGGCTTGTACAGTGAGGGGAGGGGTGTGACCAGGGACAGGAGGGCGTATGAAGAGGAGGCATGCAGGGAGGGGAGGGGTGCAGGCTAGCGGAGGGGTGCAGGAAGGGTATGGATATAGGGAGGGTCTGGATACAGGGTGCAGCATACGCAGGGAGGGGTGGATTGCAGGGAGGGTGCAGCATACGCAAGGAGGGGTGGATTGCGGGGCTGGGAAGGTGGGCTAGGGGAGGGGTGCAGAGGAGAGGGGGCTGCTGGTGGGGGAGAGGTGCAGATGAGGAGAGTTCAGGGAGAGGAGAGGTGCAGGTGTGGGGTGTGCAGGGAGGGGAGTTGCAGAGAAGGATGGATGGAACGGGGTGGAGGGTGTGGACTGTGGGGCAGGGATGGTGTGGGGTGGACCTTTAGCAGGATGTGCATCCATCATTGTTTCGCTGAGGACAATAAACTCACCACATAGCTGCCTGGTGACGATGAGGAATATGGTATCTAGGACAAAGAAAGAGGCAAACCATTAGTGATAAACCTCCATTACTGGAGTCTTCAGGCTTAGGAACACTCTGCATTACAGCCACTGTTAGCCCCGCTTAATTGAAGATACAATCCATAAGAACATAGGAGTAGATCATGTCCCCCCTTAAACTTCCTCCACCTTCAATAAGATCATGGCTAATCTCATCCTGACGTCAGCTCCAAATACGAAATGTTCATTTTGCAGTGGCTGTGAGTGTACGATGTTACTTATCTCGATCTCTGAGCTATTTCACAGGTATGGACACAATGGTCACTGCCAATTCATTAATTATTGTTTTCAGAATGAAGTCTTGCCCTATCATAAAATCATTAACCAATCAAAAGAGAACTCAGTGATGTGGTTGGATAACTGGGAAGAACTGGGCTTGGAATATTGAAACAAAGGAAGAGGTGGACTGTGATGAGGTTGGCAACAGATGAACTAATCACTGCATTGATTGAGGATTATTTGGTTTCTCTACTTCCTTCTGACACCCTGATCATTGGTTACTTACCGAATTAGCATTGGGAGGGTTTGGCCATGATCTCCCACCACCTGGACCCCTGTAACCAAAACACATCCCTGAGTTACAGATAGCATACAGCAGGACTACACCTGTCAATCATTCAGACAAGTAAACACTCCTGATAACTGACAGGACTCTCCAATAGGAAGGCTGTGACTGGGAGAGACCCTTAATTGGAGACCCTCACTGGGAAACCCACAACAAAAGTTTGTTCACCACTGGCATCTACATCACAACCTTTTCTGACCCAAATGTTGTCATTGTGCCTGTGACCTCTCTTGATTTTTCCTTAGCACCAAATACACAATTTCTAAACTTTTCGTAAAACTAAAACCACCTCTCTGGTCATTGCTGTTCGCGGGAGCTTGCTGCGTGTAAGTGGGCTTTTGCATTTCCTACATTACAACAGTGAATGCACTTCAACTGTACTCCACTGGCTGTAAGGTGCTTTGGGATGTCCTGAGGTGGTCTGAGATGCTGGTGTCCGTGCCGATGGGTCTCACATGGTAATCACTGAGGCTGCAGAAGGCCATCTGGCTCATTTCTGTCTACCATCCAATCCAAAATCTAAGCTCCATTGTTCTCTAAGACTGATGCTGTTCGGCATAGAGCAGAAGAGGTTCAGAGTAGATCAGAATTTGGGATGGTTTTGAAAGATTAAATTTGAAGAAACTGTTCCCATTCACAGAAGAGCTGATAAGACAAACCTGGTATCGGCATAAGATCCAGAAGGGCAAAGGGGAGAAAATTTTTATGCAGTGAGTTGGAAAGAGGGGTGGAAACAGATCCAACAAGAACTTTCCGAAGGGGAACATTTACAGGGCAATGGGAAGAGTGCAGGGAAGCAAGACAATGCAGGTCAAATGCTGGCTCTGTCTCCAATGACTGGGACCAATTGATCACACAATCCAGCAATTGCAATCCATTAGGAAGTCTTACAGATTCATTCCCGGCATTCCAGGGCCTCCTAAGGAGTTAGGTGGGGGCCGCATTGCACCTCCGTAATTCTGGAAGAGAAAAAGATAAAAGAGACAGGAGTGAGAGAGCAAAGTCATGAGTAGATGAGCGGCACAGTGCCACAGCTGGTAGAGCCACTGCCTCACAGCTCGACCAACCCGGGTTCAATGCTGACCCCAGGCGCTGTCTGTGTGGAGTTTGCACGTTCTTCCTCTGACTGCGTGGGTTTTCCCCTGGATATTCTGGTTCCTTTCACATCTTAAAAACATGCAGGTTGGTGGGTTAGTTGGCCAGTGTAAATTGGCCCTAGTATGTAGATGAGTGGTAGACTCGGGGGTGGGGGGGGGGGGGTGGTTGACGGGAATGTGGGGTGAATAAAATGGGATTAGTGTAGGATGGGTGTAGATGGGTGCTCGATGGTCAGCATGGGCTTGGTGGGCCAAAGGGACTCCTCCTGTGTCGTATGACTCTATGACAAGATGGGATCAGGTGGTTCAACACAGCACAGCTGGGACCTCTGCTGGAACTCTTTGAACCACAGATTGACTGTAAAATATCAGTAGTCATTGGAAAACAGCCCCTGGTGATGGCTGCAGTCATTGCCCGGTAGATTCAGGCTTTCGGAGACACAAGAAATTCTGCAGACGCTGGAATCTGGAGTAATACACAAAAAGTGCTGGAGGAACTCAGCAGGTCAGGCAGCATCTATGGAGGGATGGCTTTCATATTCATTCCAGCTGTGAAAGTTCTTGAATGTGAAAGTTGTGAGAATGTGAAATCACAGTCATTGGAGACTTCTATCCTCTCACACCTTCCCCCTTCATTCACTCCTCCCCTCCCTCTCCACTTTCTCTGCATCTTAAAACCTGTTTGTCTCTAACTTTTCCCTGATCTTTAGAAGGTTGAGGACCTGACACATTAACTTGTTTCTCCCTCAGAGACACAGTTGGACCTGCTGAGCAACTTTCGGCATTCTCCATTTTTATTTCAGATTTCTAGCATTTGCAGGATTTTGCTTTTCTCCCTTTGTGAACCTAAGACAGAGCTGGAGGGGTGAGTGAGAAGTAATCCTGGCACAGTGTGAGTTAATCCGTCAGTTGGGCGATCATCTAATGAGGATGGGAAAGTCAGATGACCGATGGCAGAAGGAGCAGCATGCCCCTCGAGGGCAGAATTGTACGTGGGGGAGTGATTAGTCCAGTACCTGGGGGCCCATCCCAGCTAGTCCTCGAGGAGCAGTCATTCGCTGCATTGGACCAGCCATTCCTGGGTGCCCTGAAACAAACACAAAAGCAATTCTTCGTCAAAAATACCCTCACATTCCCTAAGATCCCTGCATAAATACTGACCCATCCCCAGGGACCCGTTGTAAATACTAACACACTCCTCAGGGCCCTCTGTAAATACTGACCCATTTCCAGCAACATTCATAAATACTGACCCATTCCTGGGAACATCCTGTAATATTGACACTCTCCCATAGTCCCCTGTAAATACTGAGACACAGTCAGTGTAGTGTAGTGTAGTGTAACGGTTAGCGTAACGCTATTACAGCGCCAGCAACCCAGGTTCAATTCCATCCGCTGCCTGTAAGGAGTGCGTATGTTCTCCCCGTGTCTGCGTGGATTTCCTCCCACATTCCAAAGACATACGGGTTAGGAAGTTGTGGACATGCTTTGTTGGCACCGGAAGTGTGGCGACACTTGCGGGCTGACCCCAGAACACTCTATGCAAAAGGTGCATTTCATTGTGTGTTTTGATATAAATATGACTAATAAAGAAATCTTATCTTAAAAAACTGATATCTCTTATAAATACTGATGCCCTTCCAGGGATCTCATGCAAGTGCCAACACACTCCCAGGACCCCCTGACACACTCCTAGGAATTTTCTGTGAAAGTGATGCACTTATGGGAAGCCAGTTTTGGTCTACTGATGAATATCCACAGTCTCCCAGGAACCTCCAGTAAATGATGACACACTGCTAGAAACCCCCCATAAGTAGTAACACGCTCCAGGTTTCTCACGGAATTATTTTCATTGTATGCCATGTAAACACTCAGGTACTCGCAAAGACCTCCGTGTAAAAACTGACAGTCTCCGGGACGTCAGGAACCAGAATCTGTGCATTTGGTAAATGGGTTTTACAAAATCCCACTTGGGCCTCATTTTAAGAAGGATGTGAAAAATAGGAAGGTTTAGTGGTGAACTGATTTAAGTTTTCAGAATGGGTAGATGGAGGTGAACTGTTTATTTTTATTTCAAAACTAAACTTTATTCATTAAACATACATATATACAAGAAATGCAAAAAAACAGTGCATGGCTTTCTTTACATTTATAGTGTCATTGGGCTCTCTACATTTGCGATGTAAGCACATTCTATGTACAAGTCACCATTACCATTCATGTGGTTCCTTCAAGTGGGTTTTACAGAAGAATGAAAGCTGATCTCATTGAAACACACAAAATTCTCTCAGGTCGATGGGATATTTGGAGTGATGATGTTTCCTCAAACTAGGGTAACTAGAACCAGGGATTACAATCTCAGCATGGAGGGTCAGCCATTCAGAACAGAGATGTGAAAGAATTTCATCACCCACAGGGTCGTGGATCTTCGGAATTACAGATCCTCCCCAGGTTATGGCTGGGTTCTGTTCCTGTGAACTGCTCATAACCCAGGCAGTTCACAAGTCGGAAATGCTGTTGCGAATTGAGTTCCCACATAGAGAAATGCCTGCGGCCCTGCAGCAGCTGATAAATCCATCCCACTGGGCTCCCAAATGCCTGTTCATATATATGGGTTGCACATAATTCGGGTGTCTGTAAGCTGGGGAGGATCCGTATTTACTGAACAGGGCTGTAAAGGCTCAGTCGATGAGTTCAAGACAGAGATCAAAAGATTTTTGGATGTTAAACAAGATATAGGGTTATTATAGGAAAGAGGCACTGAGGTAAAATATCAGACAAGATCTTATTGAATGGTATGAGGAGTCAAATGGTGCTTTGAAAGGACTCCATTCTATCCTGTTTATGTCCAAGGTGGACAATCTCACCCTTGCTGATACTGAAATCCACAGTTTACACAGCCTGCTAAAATCTTTCTGCTATTTCTGGTGCTGGAGAAGGGAATGCCTTTGGTGAGAGCGGGATGCAGAGGGCACAGGTCAAGGGATGGTTCACACAGCTCATGGGGATTGGTGGGGGTAGGAGGAAACAGTTCAGCAAGAGTGTAGAAGGGAGGGTGAACAGTTTGGTGGAGGTGGCAGTGGGATGAGGGAACGGGGGAAGGACTTGACACAGGTCTCTGTCAGTACCTCCAACATCAGCAGGGGAAAAGTCTGTGGGACAACCTTGGTCCAGCCCTTGGGCTTAATGCACAACATCCATGACCCTATACCCACCTTGCTGCCTCGTGGGGTCCATGGCATTTGGTAACAGTGGCTGAGATCCCGGGACTCCAATAGGAGGCTACAGGAATGCAGCAGAAAGGAAGGAAGGGTTAACACAGAGCAGGATTCCCACATCCCCTCCCCTCCACCTACCCCTACCCTCTGCATGCCCACTGAGACAGTCTTAGGCTCTGCCCCTACCTCCTGGGCTCTCAGTGACAACCCAGACTCACCCACCCAGACTCCCCAAGTCCCAACACTATTCCTACCTCTTGCAGGAGGGGCCAGCCCAATGGCGTCAACGGTTGTGATGTTTTCAATGATCCCTGGCACAGCTTCCGTTACTGAGCTCAGGACAAGTGGCTCCCCAGGTGTGTAGGACTGTCTCTCAGCTCCCACCTCTCCTCATTACTCATCCTCAACATCATATCAAAGAGACACTAATTCCTAGACGTGGACCCCACATCTATTGCCCATCCCTGTTCCCCTGACAGGCTGGCTCTTATTTTTGATACCCTGAATGACTTGCTCTGGAGGGCAGTTAGGAGTGGGGGGTGAGAGCCTGGAGTCACATATAGGCCCAGACCCAGGTACGGGGATGGCAGGTTGGCAAGAATCCGGCAGGTTCTCAGCCCCTTTCACTGAGATGGGTTCCTGATTTTCCACATTTTTAGAACTTAATTCAAAATTCCCAAAACTGCCTTTCTGGGAGGTGAACACATTCCTTGGAATTCTAGTCCAGAAACAAAGCCACCACATGCTACCATAGATCAAATGTTAGGTCGAACTTATCAGCAGATATTTACTAGTTACTAGGGAGACGCTGGAGACTCCATAAGACCACAAGATATAGGAGCATAATCAGGCCATTCGGCCCATTGAGTCTGCTCCGCCATTCAATCATGGCTGATTTTTTTTTGCTTCCACCTCATTCTTCTGCCTTCTCCCCATAACCTTTAGCCCCTCTACCAATCAAGAGCCTATCAATCTCTGCCTCAAATACACCCAATGACTTGGCCACCACAGCCCTCTGTGGCAATGAATTCCACAGATTCACCACCCTCTGGCTGAAGAAATTCCTCCTCATCTCAGTTTTAAAGGGACGTCCCTTTATTCTGAGGCTGTGCCCTCGGATCCTAGACTCTCCTACTGATGGAAACATCCTCTCCTCGTCCACTCTATCCAGGCCTTTCAGTATCCGGTAGGATTCAGTGAGATCCTCCCCCATCCTTCTGAACTCCATCGAGTGCAGGCCTAGAGACATCAAATGCTCTTCATAGGTTAAGCTTTTCATTCCTGGGATCATTCTTGTGAACTTCCCCTGGACCCTCTCCAGGGCCAACACATCTTTTCTTAGATACAGCGCCCAAGATTGCTCACAATATTCCAAATGCAAATATTCCTGATGGACAACCTCAAAATTACTGGATGGGAGTAAAAACCCATTCTTCAGGGAAGAAGATCTGCCATCCTCATTTAGTGTGAACATACGTGACTCCACACCCACCAACGCAGTTGCCTTTTATCTGTCTCCTCGCTTCAGGGGCAAATAGGGATGGACAATAAATGCTGGCTTGGCATGGTTGCCTGGCATTCTTCTCATAGATTAATAAACTTAAAACATATAGGTTTATGATGCACTGAACAGCCTCATTCTCTGCCACGAGATTCATTGATTCCAATAACAGCTCCAATTCTCGAGGCCACAGGAGGTGGTTGTTATGGCGCAGGACTTGTTTAGCTGGAATGGGAAGGTGCCAGGATCTGGCCAATTATTGTCAGGCATTTTTGGGTGATAGAGATTAAATCTCAATTCCACAGCAAGGTGGGAACCAAATCCTTCCACATTCCCAGCCTGGGAGGACGAGGCACTGGACTCTCATTTAAGAAACATTCCCAAATGTGGGGAAGCTCCATCCCCTCCCTCTGACGTCCTTCTTCCTTGGCAGTGGGGGCTTTCAATTGTTGTGGGGGGGGGGCCAGGACAATGGGTTCCCAAAAACATGTTTAATTAGTGTTGACCCATGAAAATGGGGGGGGGGGGGGGGGGGGGGGAGGTGACTGACAGGCAGCAGAGGAAACCCATTGTCATTTAATAATGGGGAGAGTCACAGAGTCATTAAGCACGGAGACAGGACCATCGGTCCAAGCCGACCAAGGTGCCTATCTAAGTTAGTCCCATTTGCCAGTGTCTGGCCATATCTCTCTAAACCTTTCCTATCCATGTACCTATCTTAACAGGGAACTGAACTTATTCCTTGGAATTCTAGCCCAGAAGCAAAACCATTCTTTCAGAGGGAGCAGGACTTTTATGTGCAGCTTCATGTTTGATGCATCTGAGTGAGTTTCAGGGGCAGGCAGTTCAGAGTGGGGGTGTAGGTCGGGAATCACACACACGGGCAGAGCAGACAAGGAGACTCATGGTTTATAACAATTCAATGGCTTCTCAACCCCTGTGGAACTGAAACCCCTCAATCCAAACTCTGGGGCAAGGCAAGAAATCCAAACGCAAACCCCAGGACAGTCTGGCTGCCAAAGGTTATACCATCAACAACAAACATTGGTGGGTGTGAAGTCACATCGTGGGCGGATCAACATGGCAATGTGCCAGCTACTTGGACGGCATCTCCTTGTGTCAGGGGTCTAAGGTCTGTTTCCCGTCAAAAGGTCAGGGGTGAATCTGGTGACTCACCTGTGCTGATATCCGGAGGGAGCTCCGGGGTCCACCTGGGTATCGAGGAGACATGAAAGACTGTTGGGGGAGAAACACAAGCGTGTCACGGGCTGTAGGGAGGATTCCCGGTTACTCCAAACATCCCAGAAATTCCCAGCGCTTTTGAATTCACCAGCTACAGCCACGTGGAAGGGACCTACAGAGAACTTGGTGCATTCCCTGAGCATCTACCAACGTCTCTCTGCACTGATGGTAAAACCAGTCAGATCCAGAGGAAAGCTTCCTCACACTGTCCCATCAAACATTCCCAGCACAGGGATACCACAGGTCAGATCCAGAGGAAAGCTCCCTCCACACTGTCCCATCAAACATTCCCAGCTCAGGGATACCACAGGTCAGATCCAGATGAAAGCTCCCTCCACACTGTCCTATCAAACACTCCCAGGGCAGGAACAGCACGGATTAGATACAGAGTAAAGTTCCCTCTAGATCATCCCAACAAACATTCTCAGGGCAGGAATATCATGGATTAAATACAAAATAAAGCTCCCTCCTCACTGTCCCTTCCACATGACATTGGACAGCACTCACCTGACCGTGGGGTCCCATAATGGGATTGTTAGGGTTGTGCCGAGGTGCCTGACTGTGTTGTGTTGGTTGTGATCCGGGGGGGCCCTTTAACAGAACAAAGTTGAAAAGAAATCAGTGACAACTGGGACAGACCCAGGTTAAATTGCATTATCCCCTGGACACTGTACCCAGCCCAGGGAAGCACCCAGCTTGACCAGTCAGCTGACCCTAGCAGTTAGCATCACATGAAGCTTACAATGGTCAGGGTTAAGGGCAAAGAACAGCTGAGAGGGACTAATCAGAGGGTACCTTCAAAGAGGCAGAATGGGCTTAATAGCATTCTCCTGAGTTGGACTCTGCATTACTCCAGGCCATCTTGAATAGTCTGAGTTTAGCTGTGACAGACGTAACGATGCACTGGGATCTCCTCTCCTGAGGCGAGAACACTCAAGGTATTTAGCATAAGAACCCCTGGAACTCTCTGCAACAGAGGGCCGTGCAGTTGAGTACATTCAAAATTGGGAATGATATTATGGAATCAAGGGATACGGGGATTGAGTTGTAAAATTGACGAGGTAGGGAATAAGCTACAATGCTACTGAGGGGTGGGGCATTCAGAAGGACTGGAGGACCTTATCCCTTTAGAGGCTGGGCATAAAGTGGTTTTATTATTAAATTAATTATCACAAGTATGTTTCTTTTTCAAATCCCACTGTTACAGACTGACGATCTCAACATAATTCAGAAACAAACCTGGGATAAGCAAGCAGTTAAGGTGTCAGACTGGATTCCCCAGTGCTGATAGTTATTAATTGCTGTCTACTGACATCTGCTGGAGGAAGTCTGCATGTGCGGGTGAGCCTGGTTGTGCTGCGTCTGCGGAAAAGTATTCTATCTTTGAGTCAGTGCCTTTGAGAGATATGTGGCACTGCTGACCCTGGGGTTTAAATTAACAAACGATGTGGGCAGGAGTGAAAGATAAACTATGGGCTGGATTTTCTCGGAGGACTTTGGTGAACTGGAGCAAACTGGTGTAAAGGACTGAGGAATCTCAAAGATGAGTCACGTATGGTGCAGATGAAATTTCTGTAAATGCTTGTGCTAGTTGTTCACAACACTGCCCAACAACACATGGACAAGATTACACCAATTTGTGCCCAGATTATTAAATTTACTTAAAGTAGAAGCATATTGGAGGTGGAACTATCAGGAAAGATCCCTTCACTACAACAGCAAGGCCCTGATACTGTGAAAGGATGTGGTGGCGGTCATGTGGAGAGGTTACTTCCACATGTGATGAGTCCAAAACTGCTGATTGCAAATATAAGATTGTCAGCAATTCAAGAGCAACTTATTTCCCCGGAATGTGTAGCTGGCTCCGACAGGGAATGGTTGAGACGGGAATGATGGTGCTGCTCTTAAGAGGAAGCTGCATAAACAGATGAGAGAGAAAGGGAACAGCAATGGGCAACATCCTTGTTTATTCTGAGCTGTCGTGAACCACTGACACGTATGGTCCTACTGCTCTACTAGCAGAGAACTTACTCTTGCTTTCTTGGCGTAAGCTGATTTTAGTGAAGCTTTATTAGCAGCTCTGTGTACACAGGATGACCTCTAACCCTGCTCTCAGTCTACAAACTCACTAGACTCCATTAAGTAAAGCAGAAAATACTGGGCACACTCAGCAGGTCAGGCAATATCTGCGGGGAAAGAAGCAGAGTTAACCTTTCAGACAGATAACTTCTTCAGAACTGGAAAAGCGAGGAAACACAAATGTTTCATGTTGCAAAGAGGGGGAGGGTGGAGAGAAGTAAGTGACTGTCTGTGATGGGTAGGAGATCAAAGTTGGCACAATGTCTTTGGAGCTGCCTAGTTGTAGATGAATGAGGGAAGTTCGAGAGAAAGAAAAAAAACCAAAAAGAACTTGCTGGAACAATGAGATCCAGAACTCAGCACTTGCTGAAAATGTGAAATAAAAGATCAATGTTGGAAATTCTCTGTAAATCAGGCAGCACCTATGGACAGAGAATAACTGAGTTAATGTTGTAAGTGGATGACCTTACATTGGAACTGGCTAATTCTGACACAAACAGGAAAGGCTAGTTATCTGAAATAGTTGAATTCAATATAGTCCCAAGGGCTACAACTTGCTTAAACAGTAGCTGAGGTGCTGTTCATTGAACTTACATTAGGCTTCATGGATCAGTGTAGGAGATGAAAGACAGAGCTGGAGTGGGACAATGAGTTATTGTGACAGGGGACTGGAAGCTCAGGATCACCCTTGCAGTGTCCTGCAAAGCATTCATCTCATTAGCACTGGCGACCTCATTATAGAGGAGACCACACTGTGAGCACCGCATGCCATCCACTAGATTGGAAGAAGTGCAGGTGAATTGTTGCGTACCTGGAAGAACTGTTTGCGTTCTTGGACAGTGGTAAGGGAAGAGGGCAAAGGGCAGATGTTGCATTTCCTTATGTTACATGGACAAGTGCTGTGAGAAAAGGAATGGAGATGAAAGTGTGAAGCAGGGAGTTGTGGAGGGAATGGTGCCCTCGGAATGCTGAAAGGGGAAGGGAGGGGAAGGTATTTGGTGGTAACATCACATTAAAGGCAGCAGAAAATCTACTGAAAGTGGAGATTAGCGGATGGAAGGCAAGGACAAGGGGGACTACCCTTGTTCTGCTTGGGAGAGATGGTGGGAGGAGAAGGGCAGGAAACAGAGATGAAAATTAAAATCTTTTATTTATTATTTTCTTTCAGAAGCTTAATACAGGTTTACCTTCAGAAATATTATCTGTAAATAACTTTCACCAGATATAAGTTCTAGCAGTAAGAAATAAAAGAAATACGTATTTATTTTTCTCTTTGGAGTATTAAAGCTCTACGGGCACAAGGGAATGTTAACATTTTGTTTTCCAATTTTTAACTGTAAATATATAGGACAGATTTCCATTAAAAGAAATGAATGCTATCTTGTTGAAGAGATGATTATTTAGCGAAAAATAAACAAGAAGTGGATAATACTTGTAGAGGAGGGAAAGTGAGAAAATGGAAGGAAATTTTAAATGTGATGGTAAACAATACAAACTTAATTAGTATGTTTTGCAAAGGCGTGTTTACTTGGTAAAGCAGTAAATATTTTAAAACCTTTGAGATGGAGGTGGGAATCAAAATTTGGACTGGTACTGAGACTCTAGAACTCATAAGGTTAAAAAATTATTTCAAACATAAAAACCCCTGGCATAGTTCGCTGCATTTTACACCATGTCTGGCTTGTTGCTGTTTAGTAGCAGGCTGAACATATGGAATAAACTTTAGAATTTGCATTTTAATGAACATGGCTTAAGATATCAGAACCTGTTATGTGTGATTCAGGTAAGATGTTTCATGTGAGTGACTCTCAGATGTGATTTGGATTGTAAATCTGGCCCTTCCCGCAAGAAAAGGTTATGCACCACTGGAATAAAAGGATTGGGTGATGGGTGAGATGAGAGGGATGGGAGGAGGCTCGTGGGGAACCAGCCAGCAGAATGATCTTCTTCAATTCTGTACATGTAACATAAACTTAATTGAAATTCTGAACCAAATATAAACGTGATCCTTACCATTATACAAAAGGGCAAAATAACTAGCTGTTAACTAGTTACAATAACCACTGATTTTAACCAGTGGTTAATGTGCATTTATTTTGTGTTATGAATCAATCTGTTGATGTATCATTATGACCGGGCTTTTATTTTCAGTTTATGCAGGACTGAAAGTGGGGGACAGGAGAACCATTTCCCAGCTCTCTGATGTTTACAGACTCAGAGAAAGATGTGCTTGGTTGAGTAGACGGCAGGAAACACATATCACCACATGATGGCAGTGTTGTTCAGCAAATCAAAGAACAGTCAATTAAGCAATAATAAAAGCAGAAAAAGCTGGAAATACTCAGGTCAGGCAGCATCTGTGGACAGAGAAAAACAATGTTAACCCTGTTTCTCTCTTCACAGATGCTGCCTGAGCAGCTGAGCAGTTTCAGCATTTTCCATTTTTATTTCAGGTTTCGAGCATCTAGAGTTTTTTTTATTTTTTGTTACCCGTAAACAATGTTGCATCAGGTCTAAAGAGAAAATTAGGAAGAACAAAATATCAGAGAATGCACACGAAACAGACAGCAAAATCAAGGGGATAATCAGAGAGAGCATGAAATAGAGAGCAGAAAACAGAGAGAGAATCCAAGAGAGCACAGAGACAGCAGAGAATGTGTGCAGAGAGAGTGGCAATATGGACAAGCCAGACACGAGAATAGTGGTTCCCAATCTTGTGGCCATGATCCAGTTTGGGATCTCATATACAAAAGATGGCATTGTAAAAATACTGGTCAGGTACTGTCACACATATTTACAACATGCATCGTGCTGAGGGTCTCAAGAATGTTCTTGTGTTTCAGTGAGGTCATGCTAAGAAATTCAGGAGGTAGAGCACTAGTGAGAAAACAGAGGCAAAGGAAACAGAGAACACGGAGAGGTAATGGAAGAGGTGTCAGGGAATTAGCAGAGGGACTCGGACAGAAATACTGCCAGTGAGGGGAACTAGGAAGGAGAGTAAAGAGAGGGGAAACAGAGACAAGAGTGAGACAGAACAAAGTAAAACACAACGTAGAGAGAGGATGCAGTGAGCTGACAGCATGACACAGAGGCGGCAGGCAGAGAGGGAGATGTGTAGAGAGAAAGAGTTGGAGAGCAGAGAGAGGGAGTGAAGAAGAGAGAGGACTGAGATGGGTTGACATAGGGAGGTTGCAGAGGTGAAGACCAAGAGAACAAGACAGGAAAGATTGTTCTCCAGTGCATTACCCAAGCGTCTAATTTTCACCCCAACCCAAATAAAGGGAGTTATCAATGGGACATTGAACCACAGCAGGCGTCACAAACCAGCCCCAATCCCACTTCCCTAGGACATGTTCGGACCAGGTGACTGATGGTGATGGAGACCAGAAAGCTTTCGTTTAGGGATGTTGGTACCTCAGTGGATGACACAGTGAAGGGAGGGATTTAATGTGCCCCTGCCCCCCCCCCCCAACATATCAGGATACAGGACCTCAGCTCAGTCACCACCAGGAGTGCTGGGAGGTAAACCTGGCTGTGGAGGGGTTTCTGGACCACATTAAAAGCCTAGAAGCATGGATCCAGCCAACAGCTCTGCCATTCAATAACATCATAGCTGATCTGATCCAGGCCACAGATCCACTTTCCTGCCTGGTCCCCCTAACCAATGACAATAGACAAAGAATCTATCTCTGCTCGAGTATACTCAGTGACCCTGCCTAACAATGCTCTGGGTGGAGAATCCCATAGTCACAATCCTCTGAGAGAAGAAATTCTTCCTCAACTCCATCTTAAATGGGTAACTGATCCTGCTGTTTTAAGACTATTGAACAGTCCCCTAGTATGATAAGATGGACCCTTGACCTCACAATCTACCTCGTCGTGGCCTTGCACTTTATTTTCTGCCTGCACTGCACTTTCACTGTAACTATAACACTTTATTCTGCATTCTGTTATTGCTTTTCCCTTGTACTATCTCAATGCACTGATCTGATGAAATGATCTATATGGATGGCATGCAAAACAAAGTTTTTCACTGTACCTTGGTACATGTGACAACAATAAACTAATTTACCAACTTCTTATTCTGAACCTGTACCCTCTAGTTCTAGATAAACCCCAGCAGAGGAAACATCTTGTAAAAATCCACCCTGCCCATCGCTCACAAAATCTTCTGTTTCAATAAGATCACCTTTCGTTCTTCTGCACATCAAACAACCTACTCAACCCTTCCTCATCAGACAACCCCTTCACCCCAGGCGCCATGTAATGCAAGTGCTTGCTGTTGGACATGGTGCAGCTTCTAACTGAGAGTGTTGAACCCAAGCCCTGGTGCAGTCCCCCTGTGCCCACCTTGTGGAGACCCCACCGCAGTAAGCTTGTGAGTACCTGGAAGAAGCCGGGCGGGAGAGGGACCCCTGGAGCCCCCTCACCAGGAGTCACGTTACCGAGGACAGGGCTCGGAGCGGCTGCTGCACTCTGCGAAAAGACGCAAGAAGCAATGGGTTAGAATGTGGGGCGAGAGGTCGCACTCAGCCAGCGGGAGAGCTGGCACACCCCCTGCCCCTCACGGTCACCCACACACAACCACAAGGTGGCGGCAAAAGGCAGCGGCCAGACACTGGGCACATCACTCCTCAAGGGTCGGCCTCCGAGGTTCAGAGGAAAGGAGGCAAACAGCCGGCATCAAACCAGGTGGGCGCACATTGTGGCGGGAGTTACAGGCTGGAACATAATTGGAGTTCAGGGGGTTCATATTTAAGTAGAATCCTGGGAGTGAGTAACAGGATGGACTCCAATCGGGGGTTCGGGGGTTTATATATAAATAGATTCTTGGGAGTGAGTTACAGGCTGGAATCCAATCAATGGGTTTATATATGGAATCATGAATAACCAGGAGTGTGTTATGTTTTGGAATCTGCTTGAAGGATTCAGAGGGGGTCTTGGAGAAAGTAACAAATACCCGGCAGTGAGTTACAGGCTGGGATCTGATCATGGGGTTCTGCGGGTTTATAAAGTAACAGATATTCATGGTTGAGTTACAGGCTGGGATTCAACTGAGAGGTTCAGATCGTTTACATGTAGAATAACAGACTCCAGACTGCATTCTGGGGGTGTGTATGTAGAATAACAGGTACATGTGACTGAGTTACAGGGCGGAATCTGATCGAGAGGTTCAGTGGGTTTACATATGGAATAACAAGCCCCCCCCCCCCAGGAGTGAACTACAGGATGGAATCTGATCTGAGAGGTTCAGGGAGGTGGAGTTTACATAGACAGTAACAGATACTGGGAGTTAGATATAAGCTGGAATCTAATCAAGGGGTTGAAGAGGTTTATACATTAAATAACAAATACCCAACAGTGGAATCTGAAGGTTCACAGAGGGGTTTATATATAGAGAAATAGTTAGCCAAGTGTGAGGAAGGATGTTTACAGTGAGCCACTAATGAACCTCTATTATTTTAAACTGTGCCATGTAATCTCGGATATATTTCAGGGTCTAATCTTACCTACCCCTACTGTTCCACCACAGCTGGGATGGGGTGGGCAGGCATTGAATGGAGAGTGGGAGTGTGGATAATCTTGCTGACTGGCTGCCGACAGACCTGGGGTGATGTACTGAGCTAGGGTCTGTGACTGTGCTACACACAGGGCAGGATCACGTCAGAATCTGCTGCCTCTACAGAGACTCCCACCACCAATCACCCTTCGGTGGAGTTGGTACCGATCACTGCCTCCCCCTCCCCACCCCCAGCCCTACCCCAGGTTATCCTCGCACATCATCCTGTGCCTCCCCCGTCTCTCCATCCAATCAGTGAATGGTTTATTGAGGCCCAGCCATGCATACTAATCGGATGAGCATCGAGCTGCTGCAGGAGCAGCTTTGCTTTCAGCAGTTCCACCCTGCACGGGTGCAGAGCTCGCCCAGAGCCCTGGGACTGCGGGGGCACAGCACCACACACACAGGGCTCTTCCCTCCCCCCACCTCGCCTTGTCAAGGCAGACACTCCACCTACCCCCAACCCCCTGCACTCCTCACCCGGGCTGTTCCAGTTCTATCCTCTGAGAGACCATTCATCACGGGGGAGGGGGGTTCGGTGGGGGGTGGAGCCAGTCAATTCTGGCTATTCACCCATGACCGGCATCACAGGCAAACTCAAATGTTACAGAGGCAAGCACAGACACAGAAAGTACAACACACACACACACACACACACACACACACACACACACACACACACACACAGAAAGTACAACACACACAGACATGCACGCACACACAGAGTGCAACACACACAGACACAGAAAGTACAACACACACACATGCACACACACAGAATGTGCAACACACACACACACAAAATGCAACATCACACAAACACGTGCGCACAGAAAGTGCAATACACACATACACACACACACAGAGGAGCAGGTACAGGGAAGCAGATAAACATACATACAGGCATAAATTCACATGTGTAACACACACATGCACAGACACACAAAGTGCAACACACACACATTGGCAAAAAGAAATATACACTACAGAAAGACAAATTCACACACACACACACACACACACACACACACACACACACACACACACACACACACACACACACACACACACACACACACACACACACACACACACACACACACACACACACACACACACACCACCACCACCACCACCACCACCACCACCACCACCACCACCACCACCACCACCACCACCACCACCACAGCCACCTCCCTTCCTTGGTTTATTCCCCTCCTTTCCTGCCTCCCCTTCCCATTCTCCGTTCCCTCCATACCCCCTTCCTCAGCAGTGCTGCCTCGCTTCCTCTCTGTGCCACTGCACCGCACATTAAATGGATCAGCCTGCCCTCCTGGAACTACTTCGAATGGTTTGAATAATGCAACCTGGTCTTGACCTAACCAGTTGCAGCAAATCAGGGACTGAAAGGGTTAAACAAAATAAACACGCAATGGGTTTACAAAAAAAAATTCTGAAGCTTTACAGGCAATGATGTGAATTTTAAATGAGGGCAGAGAGGGGAGTGAAGCGCTGCACTGTGCTGTTGCAGTGCTCGACAGTTCCTCTCCCAGCTCCGTGCAGTGAACTCTCCACTTCAACAACCTGTGGTGGATTCAAAACTATTAAAAATTAATCGGTTTGGAGGCAGATCAGGAGACGCCTCTCCTGACTCGAGTAAAATCCTTCCCTTGGTCAGGTGAATGGGCTCTGCACTACCAGTAACCATGGAAACCCATGCTTCCAATGCCTCTCGAGTCCCCATTAAAACCCTCCACCTGGCAATCACTCAATGCCTCTGAGAGTTGGGTCTGTATCATTAGCTTAGTGAACCCTGCAGGTACCAAAAACCACAATTCTACTTACAGCTCATACATACACTATTTTTTTTAAGCAGGAAATGTTCCCTCCATTGAACCAAGAATCTTAACCCTGCTTACATTTTGTTATTGGGCAAGGCCAGTGTATATCGCCTGTCCTGAACTGCCTTTTGAGAAGGTGGTGGTGAGCTACCATCCTGAACCACTGCAGTCCTTCTGGTGAAGGTGCTCCCTTAGGTGGGTAGTTGGGTGGGTAGTTCCAGGATTTGGACCCGGTGACAGTGAAGGAATGGTATCATTTCCAAATTCAGAAGGTGCTTGACTTGGGAACACTGTCACCTCCAAGTGCCCCGACATGCACCTGCTGCCCTTGGCCTTTGTGGTGGTAGGAGCCAAGGCTTTGGGGTGTGCTGTCGGAATGACCTACTCAGAGAGATGAGCAACTGTAGTCTGTCCTATAGATGGCACAGTCGGCTGCCATAAGGGAGGGATAATCATTTTGGATAGTGGTGGGGGGCGGTGGGGGTTTGCCAATCAAGTAGGCTGCTTTGGCCTGGATGGTGTTAAGCTTCTTAGTGTGTTGGAGATTTCCATCACACTTCTGATGGTGATGATGTAAAGACTTTGGGTATCAGGAGGTGAGTCACTAGATATCCCGCATCTGACCTACTCCAAAAGCCGCAGTACTTCAGTGTAAAGGGAATTATAACAATCATCTGACACTCCATTGGAATTAGAAACAATCACTTCCTTACAAAGTGCATCCCAACCCTCGAGAGCGTGCTGGCTGCCTCTGGGATAGACTTCCTTGGAAGATACTCAAGAGCCCCTCTCAGCCCTGGCGGTGCCTGCTGACAGACTGATCAACCATAGACTGCCTCACAACCAAGACTGGCAGATTTGGTAATGTAGCAGTTAAGTTACTGGACTAGTAGCTGAGTTCTGGACCACTGATCCAGAAGCGAGAGTACAAATCCCACCTCAGTAGCCAGGGAATTTAAATCCAAGTAATTCAATATATCTGGAATTAAAAATCCAGTCTCAGTGACCATAACCATGAAACGACTGGATTTTCATAAAATCCCATCTGATTCACTAATGTCCTCCAGTGAGGGAATCTGCTGCCCTTACCCAGTCTGACTTCAACCCCCTCACCAGGGGCAATTAAGGATGGGCAATAAATGCCAGTATTGCCACTGATGTCCACGTCCCTCACGCAAATGAAAGTAACATGATACAGCTGTATCTCCTCCTCCATGTGTGGGTACTGAGGCCAATTCTGTTCCCCAAATGAATCTGATAACCGCACTTCAGTGTCTGAGTCTCATCTTCACGGACATTGCAGGTCAGCAGGGGTCGGGGAGGGTAGATCTGGGTCGGTCTGTGTGTTGCCAAGGCAGCAACCACGTCCTCCTCTACGGAACCACTATTAAAAACAAAATGGTTCACTCAACCAGAATTGTGATCACTAATAAAATCAATCATCATGTAACTGTGGAGTAAAAACTTATTCAGGGTAAGGGGTGGTGTCAGATAAAGGACCAGTACTGAAGGAGAGTGGACCATCTGAGGGGAGGTACTGAGGGAGAGTCACACTGTTGGAGGGTCCATACTGAGAGAGTGTCACACTGTTGGAGGGTCCACACTGAGGGGGAGTCACGCTGTTGGAGGGTCCACATTGAGGTAGAGTCACATTGTTGGAGGCTCCATACTGAGGGAGTGTCACTGTTGGAGGGTCCATGCTGTGGGCCCTCAGGGGATCGCGTGTGTCATGGATGGTATGAATGCGATTCTAATTTGAAGTGTTGCGTGTTGCGTTAGCAGGTGTAGTGTTGCGTGTTTGTTTCGCGGGTATTAGTTCGCATTATTTTACTGTAGTCATGTAGTTGCTAAGTTGTTTCTTCTCTTCTGTTTTGGATGTAGTGTATTGACACTGGTTGTCCTTTTTTGTAGAGCTTTTAGTTAATAAACGTTTATATAACAGAAAGGTCTAAACTGAGAGAGTGCCACACTGTTGGAGACTCCATACTGAGGGAGTGTCACACTGTTGGTGAGTCCATACTGAGGGAGTGTCACACTGTTGGTGGGTCCATACGGAGGGAATGTCACACTGTTGGAAGGGCAAGACTGCAGGCGTGCTGCACCTTTGGGAAACTGTTGAGGACTTGCTGCAATGTTTGAGGGTCAGACTGAGAGGTAATGGACAGTAGAGCAGGAATACTGAGGGAGTGCTGCACACTCTGTAGAACAGTGCTGAGGGTGCCACGCATTGTTTGAGGGGCAATGCTGGGGAACGTTGTGATGTTGGATGGGCAGTACTGCTGGAAGGACAGTACTCTGCAATGCTGTCCTGTTGAATGGATAGCACTGAGGGCTCTGCCCTGTTGGAGGGCATGCACTGAAGGGGTGCTGCACTGACAGAGGGGCAGTAGTGAGGGAATGCTGTATCGTTGGAGATAATACTGGGGGGTGCTGCAGTGTTGGAGGGGGAGTTACTGGGGCAGTCTTGTCCTTTTGCATAAGAGTCACTTGTGATTGAGGATGACATGCTTCCACACTGTTCAACCCACAGCAACTACTCTCCAGAACCAAGGTCACCTGAACCTCAGTCGTCGATGGCAGTGTGCAGATGACCTTTTCGTTCGAAGACTGAACTCAAAGACATTATTGACTCCTTCACTGAAGCACATGGGAGGACAGGCCTTACACTTTCCATTCACAAGACCAAAGTCCTCTGCCAACCTGTCATCCCTGCCCCTATATGTTTCTGAGGCCTGTACTGAGACTTGAACTACCTTTAGTGGACATCTCAGGGAACTGGAAAAATACAGCTAACGTTGTCTCCACAAGTTCACTGCAAAGATAAATGAATACTGAGGGAGTTACACCATATTGAGCAAGCACTGCAAGAGCAGGTGGGCATCAGGAAGGTTGCACCAGGGCAGTACAGGGTGCAGTACTGAGGGAGTGTTGCTTTGAAGAATAGGCTGTGGTAATGGGGAACCACAGTGTTGGAGGGGCAGTACCAGGGGCGTGCTGTACTATTGGAGGAGCAGTACCAGAGCGAGTGCTGCATTGTCATAAAACCAATGTCATTCCAGCCTGTTCCCAAAGATGTTGAAGGTTGTGGAGGCAGCTGGAATTATTCTCTTGGTATTTGTGGCCTGAATTCTCCCTCAATTGTCATCAAAAATGACTGCTGGTTCATTCCATTCAGACCAAAGTACCAACACTGACAACATTCTGAGGTCATTGACTATTCCCACGGTGTTTTGATGTGAACTGGAACAGTGTGGGAGAACAACTGAGACTTGCTCGTCCACACAAATCCAATTCCTCGACAATGCCTGCTTTCCATCCACTGGCCCAACCAACTATTCAACCAGAGAGCTTCCCACGTGCACCCAAAAAACACGCAATCAAAGACCCCACCGACCCGGGTCTTTCTCCCTTCTCTCCTCTCCCATCAGGCAGAAGATACAGGAGCCTGAGGGCACATACCACCAGGCTCAAGGACAGCTTCTATCCTACTGTGATAAGACTATTGAATGGTTCCCTTATACAATGAGATGGACTCTTGACCTCACAATCTACCTTGTTGTGACCTTGCACCTTATTGTCTACCTGCACTGCACTTCCTCTGTAGCTGTGACGCTTTACTCTGCACTGTTATTGTTTTTACCTGTACTACCTCAATGCAATCTGTACTAACTCAATGTAACTGCACTGTGTAATGAATTGACCTGTACGATTGGTATGCAAAACAAGTTTTTCACTGTACCTTGGTACAATTGACAATAATAAACCAACACCAATACCAATCCCAATACCAATTTGCTGTCAGCTCAGCTACTGCTGAAACCCTCATCTGCACCTTTTTTAACTCTAACCTTTACCTTTACACCTTGGCATTTAGAAGAATGATGGGTGATCTTATTGAAACATATAAGGTCCTTGGGGGCATGGCAGGGTAGATGGTGAGATATGTCCACCAGTGGGGGAATCTCGGATGGGGGGGGGGGGCAGTCATTTAACACTGAAGTGCCAGGGAGCTTCTTCTCACAGAGGGTGATCAACCTCAGGAATTCTCTACCTTGGAACGTTGTGGAGGCTGAATCGCTGGAGTATTTAAAGAGGAAGTAGATGCATTTTTGAAAGATCAGGGAATTGAGGGCGATGGGGAACTGGCACAGAGAGGGAGATGAGGGCTGGGGCAGATCAGCCACGATCATATTGAATAGTGGGACAGGTTGGAGGGGCCGAGTGGCCTATACCTGCTCCGATTTTCTTGTGTTCTTATGTTCGAAATGTGTTTATTCCAACCCACTGCTGTTGACCTCCCTTAATGCGTCCTTCGGAAACTTGAGCTCATCCAAACCTCTTCTGCTGGTGCCTGAACTTTCATCACCAGGTCCCATTCACCCCAGTAGTCATGTCTCTCTGATTCACCATGGCTCCCACCACAGTACGCTTCAATTTCTCACCTTACTATGTCCCTGGTCTCTCTTCTCCCTGTCTCTGTAACCTCCAGCAGCCCTATTCCTCTGGGATCTCTGCATGTCTATAGCTTCTGGACTCTTGGTCATTCCCAAATTTACTTCATTCCACCAATGGCAGCTGTGTCTTTTAGCCGCTAAACTCTGGAATTCTGTCCCTAAACAGTCTCTCAGTCTCTTTCTATTACTCTCACTCTCTATCTCCCCTTCAAGACACTCCTTAAAACCTTGCTCTTTAACCAACCTTTTGGCCATTGGTATGACCAATGTTTCAGGTAGATCCCTGCTCTTCCTTGAAAATACCCTGGAATTTTTTATGTCAACCAGAGAGAGTCTTGGTTTGATGACAGTGTAGCACTTACTGGGTGCTGGCACTGGGAAGATCAGTCTAAACTAATGCCTCCAAGTGCAGGAGGGGACTTGAAGATGGAGTGGGACACAATGTCTGGTTCAGTGGCAGCACCCTCACCTCTGACTCAAAGGTGGTAAGTGCAAATCCCAGTCTAGAGTTTGAGCAGGGAAAATCCAGGATGATGCATCAGGACTGAGTGGGGCTGGAAGTGTGGCTGTTTGGATGATGTGTTAGATCTGATCTCTATCCATTATCAATCTATGGCGCTATATTGAAGAAGATCAGAGCAACTGTTTCCAGAGTGCTGATCAATACATACACTTGTCACAGGATGGGGACATCACTGCAATGCTAGCATTTGTAGTCCATCACAAACCGGCCCTGAACTGAGGAGACAGTTAAGAGTCAATCAGATTGGTGGGCCAGGATCACAAATAAACCAGACTGGGTAAGGGAAGATTTTCTGCCCTGAAGGATATTATTGATCCAGATGGGTTTTATGATAATTCAGTGGTTTCATGGGCCGCATTTACTGAGAGTAGGTTGGTGCTCACTCAACATTACTGTGAGAGATAACTGATCATTGTCTTGTTGCTACTCGTGGAACTTGCAGTGTGTACCTTGCTGTGGTGTCTTCATTATACGTCTTTTTTTAAGCCACAACTTCACAGATTCACAGGCAAAGAAGGAGGCCATTCAGTCCGTTGAATATGTACATCTCCATGTTAGAACAATGCAGCTGGTCTCAGTCCCCTGCCCTTTCCTCATAGTTCTGACTTCAGATACCTGTCAGGCATCTATCTGAATGCTACACTTGAACTTGTCTCCACTACTACTCAGGACAGTCCACTCCAGACCCTAACCACTCACGCCATAAAGAAGTTTTTCCTCATCTTAGTTTTGGTTACTATGTCAATCATCTTCATTCACATTGCTTGGTTCTTGACCGCTCCACCGATGGAAACTGTCTCTCTTGATCTCATGATTTAAAATACCTCCATCAGAAGGATTGCAGCCTCCTCTGTTTCAGGGAGAACAACACCAACGTTCTCCAGTTTGTCCACACAACTTAAATTCCTCACCATGGAATGATTTTGGTAAATTCTTTCTCACCTGCCCCATAACCTTCACCTCAATGTTAAAGTTTGGTGCCAGAACTGGACACAATATTCCAGTTGTGACCAAAGCAGTGTTTTACGATGATTACGAAGTTCTTGCCTTCATTTATTGTGAGCAATTTTGGGCCCATATCTAAGGAAAGATGTGCTGGCCCCAGAGAGGCTCCAGAGGAGGTTCACAAGAATGATCCCAGGAATGAAAGGTTTAACCTGTGAGGAGTGTTTGATGTCTCTGGGCCTGCACTAAATGGAGTTCAGAAGGATGAGGGGGGAATCTCATTGAAACCTACCAGATACAGAAAGGCCTGGATAGAGTGGACGTGGGAGGATGTTTCCAGCAGTAGGAGAATCTAGGATCTGAGGGCACAGCCTCAGAATAAAGGGACGTCTCTTTAAAACTGAGATGAGGAGGAATTTCTTCAGCCAGGAGGGTTGTGATCTGTGGAATTTGTTGCCATAGACAGCTGCGGTGGCCAGTCACTGGGTGTATTTAAGGCAGAGATTGATAGGTTCTTGATTGGTAAAGGGATAAGGGTTATGCGAAGAAGATGGGAAAATGGAGTTGAAATTGAATGGTGGAGCAGAACCTGATGGGCCGAATGGCCTAATTCTGCTCCTATATCTTATGGTCCTTTATAACTGTACTATAAATATATATTTATTTATAAATATATACTTGTATATATTTTTATTAGGAATAAAGTTTACTTTTTAAATAAAAAAATTATAAAACCCAGGATACCATGTATTTTTCAACATGCCCTTCCATTTCAATGAATGTACCTCCACTCCTCAATCTCTCTGTTCTTGTGTCCCTTGTAAAATTCTGGTTTGTATTCTTCTTGCAATTCTTCTGACTAAATGTAACCGTTTGCATTCTCAGCGTTAGATTTCACCTGCTACCCTGTCTGCCCCTTCTACTAGGCTGTCCGTATCTCCTTGAAGTCTGTTGCTCTCTACAGTCCTCAATGATTTGTGCTACCTGCAAATTTGAAAACCATGTCCAGTACACCCAAGTTCAAGTCATTAATATATATTAAAGAAAATCTGTGGTCCTGATCGTGACCTTGAGGGAGTTCCACTGTATACTTGCCTTTAGTACAAACAACCTTCCACTACTATTTTGGTTACTTAGCTAATTTCCTATCCATGCTGTTACAAACCCCTTTTTATTTCATGGCCTTCAATCTTCCTGACAGCCTGTTACATGGTAGCTTGTCAAATACCTTCTCACTTTCTCGCTCTGACGCAAGAGTACCACGTTTCTGCAACAGACTGGAGGGACTGGAGGGAGAGGGCAAAAAGCAGTAGTTGCACGGTCGGTAAACTGAGTTGAGGGGAGAACAGTCATTGTCTGTTGGGGGAGGGTCGTGGGGGAGGCAGTTATGACAACAGTTTGCGTGCATGTGTAGCATCCTTAATGCAGTTGTAAATTGGGCAAAGATTTGACAGTGAACCACAAATGAAGCTATTAGAGCAGGCACTAAGCTTGGTTGGGAGTAAATTTTAAGGAGCATCTTAAATGAGAACAGGGAGTTTTGTGGGGATCTTCCAGAGCATTAGAGCAAGTGATGTGTTTGATCTCAGGTGAGGGTGACAATGGGTCGAGTGACGTATGGTGGAGTTATGGATTTTTGGGTGGGTACAGCATTTGTGTGGGGATGAAAGTGGTGTTTTGGATAAGACAATAAGTTGGCATATTGCTGATCTGTATGGAGGTATGGAAGGGAGATGCATGGTGAAATGGGTGGGTGTGTGGGCATGTCCATGTATCTGCTTGTGTGTGGGTGCATGTGTAGGTAGGTGGGTACATTTGGGTGTATTTGCATGTGTATGTGTGTTCATGTGTATGTGTGTCTGTGCGTGGGCATGTGTGGGTATGCATGCATGTGTAGGTGTGTTTAAGTGTGTGTATTTGTGTGTAGCTGTCAGGAGATATGTATACATGTTTATGTGTGATGGGTAAGTGTGGGTGTGTTTGTGCATGTATAGTTGTGTGTATGTTTGTGTTGGGAAGGCTATGCGTGTATGAGTGTGTGCCAATATGTGTGTCTGCACATGAGTGTGTTGTCAGGGCTGTGTGTGTGTGTGTGTGTGTGTGTGTGTGTGTGTGTGTGTGTGTGTGTGTGTGTGTGTGTGTATGTACAGAGGGCTGTGTATGTGTGTGTGTATGTATGTGTGTGTACAGAGAGCTGTGGGCGGGGTTGTGTGATGTTCCATGGGTGGCTGCTGGTCGGGGGACACGGCCTGCTCTCTCCTGCAGCTGCAGCATCAATCGCTTGATTAATTTCCTGCTAAACAAATGTGTCGGAAAGACATGGATTCCCAGCACTGAACAACAAGCAGACCACCGGGCACCCTGCCCACTCTCAGTAAGTGGCAAACAGCGGGCTTACCCTTTCACTTTCAAGTAGACAAAAGGCAGATCCAAATCATGTAAACCATTCCTCATAACACCCCTTACCAGGCAGGTACAGTACTGGTGTGGACAGAAGCCCTGTACCCCTGGTGTTACACAGTGATGGACCTGCCCACACCAGCACTGTACCCCTGGTGTTACACAGTGACGGACCTGCCCACACCAGCACTGTACCCCTGGTGTTACACAGTGACGGACCTGCCCACACCAGCACTGTACCCCTGGTGTTACACAGTGACAGACCTGTCCACACCAGCATTGTACTCCTGGCGTTACACAGTGACGGACCTGTCCATACCAGCACTGTACTCCTGGTGTTACACAGTGACGGACCTGTCCACACCAGCACTGTACTCCTGGTGTTACACAGTGACGGACCTGTCCAAACCAGCACTGTACTCCTGGTGTTACACAGTGATGGACCTGTCCACACCAGCACTGTACCCCCTGCTCTAACACAGTGACGGACCCATCCACACCATCACTGTATCTCAGTGTTACACAGTGACAGAGCTGTACCCATCAGTACTATACACCAATGTGAAACAACTACAGACCTGTCTGCACGTATAGTACCTCAGTGTTGCACAGTTACAGACCCACCAACACTGTACCCCAGTATTACAGTGGCAAAGTACACCAGCACTACGCCTTAGTATTATACAGTGAGAGATAAGTACCTGAGTGTAATACAGTAACATTTACACTGCACCCCAGTTTTATACAGTGACAGACCTACATCACTGTCATTTTACTGGAACTTCCACAATGACAGACTGCACCCAACAATACTACAACAATGCTCCATAATAACAGAACTGACTCCACTCATGGTTGTACCCACAGTATTTTAGTTTGCAATAAGACAGTCAACAACAGAACAATTTCAGGTGAAATTTAAACCCTTTTCTAACATTCACCATTACTCAATGCCTTGATTGGCATTTATGTTCCACCTGACGTGCTCTGTCCCCTCCATCACTGTACATTGTGGCTGATGTGTACCATCCACAAAATGTGCACAATTACTTATCTAGGTTACTCCAAGAGCACCCCACCAAAATCCTTGATCTCGAGGACCAAGGACAAGATCAGCAGTTGCATGGGCACAATACCACCTGAAGGTTCACCTCCGAGTTCCCACACTATTCTAGCTGGAAATACAGCACTATTCTGTCATTGTAACTGGGATTGAATCCTGAGAATCCCTCCCCAATAGCACTGTAGGAAAGCCTTCACTGGTAAGGACAGTTATGGTTCATGAGGACAGCTCACTATTACCTAGGAATGCAAATTCTGGCTTTGCCAGTGTTCCTAAATGCTGTAAAATGAATTGAAAAAGACCCACTTCATTGCTATATTGCTCTGCTAATTCCAAACTGCCAAGTTGTCCAAGAGCAGACAGCTTTTGGGAATACTGTGCCTCAAAGGGTATCAGTGTATGCTGGACCTGTCCTCAGGTGAGGAATCAGTGTCTGTGGGACTCATATTCCAGTGAGAGTTGTGTTTGTTTGACATGTACCCAGTGAGTGTCAGTCTCTGTGGCATCTCTACCACAGTTGAGCCAGTGTCTGTACCTGTACCCCATTGAGAGTCAGCGTATGTCAAACCCGTGCTCCAGTGAAAGTCAGTGCTCTTAAGGCAGCTCCAGTGCGGCTGGAATAACCTGAATTTGAAATACCAAGGAAGTAGTGAGATAGTGATTGGGAAACAGGCCTAACAGGATTCGAATGTTATTCACTTGAAACTTGGAGGTTGGGAAGGTGCCCTGACAAATTCTCCAAATTTAATCTAACTCTACAAACAAACTGGACTCTAAGGCAGGTTAGGGACATAGGCTACAGAGACCAGTGACAGGTCAAACAATCCGTACTGTTTGAAGCTCAGTGATCAGACAATTAAACTGACACTAGTGATTAGTGAATGATCCTGTGCTCACTGGATCTAGCAGGGTTATGTCCTCAATAACCAGGAGTATGGGTAAGGGCAGGACAGGGATGGCTTTGACTGAATAAGTGTGCAACTAACTGGGCCCAATTAATGATGCTAATTGCAAATAGACTTGCAGGAAATATTAATCAGCATTTCAGTTCTGGTGAAGAGCTGACAATCAGAATCCCAGCGAGCTGGAGAACTGTGATTTTTACTATCACAATAAAGGCTTACCCAATCAAACATGCTAATAAATAGGGAAAAAAAGTCTCCTTTATCCACAGAGCACTCCACAACCTCACAACACCTCAAGCACAGCCAATAAGGAGCTTTCTTCAAAGTGCAGTCACTGTTGAGCAGGAAGGATTGGGAGCCAATTTATGCAGAGCAAGGTGCCACCAACAACTGTGATAAGTGACCTGATAATGTTGGTTAAGGGACAAGCAACAAAGAGCAGGTTAGGGAGAACTGTCCTGCTCACCATCTTCTTCCAGCAGCTGTGGGGAGTTTTACAACCACCTGGGAGGGCATCTTTGGCTTCTCTTGGGAAAGACGGTGTGGCACTCCATTGCTGTGCCAGCCTGGATTTCTGTGGCCAAATCCTGGTAGAGGGATTTGAAGTCACAATTCCCTGATTTGGAGGCAAGGGTGCTGATCACACAGCCAAATGGAAAGATATCAGAACAGTGATGAGAAACTTGGTCAAAGAAGTGGGCTCTTAGAAGGATCTTAAAGGGAATCAGGGAGATTAAGGGAAGGAATTCCAGAGCCTAGGACCAAGGCAGCCAACGGCATGGCTATGAATGGTAGACTGATTAAATTCGGGAATACTCAAGCAGCTAGAACAGGAGGAGCACCGGAATCTCAGATGATTCTAGGGCTGGAGAAGATCACAGAGACAGGGAGAGGACAAGACAATAAAGACATTTGAAAAGGATGAGAATTTTTAAAGCAAGGCATTGCTGGAAGAGGAGCCAGTGTGGGTCAGGAAGCTTCATGGGTTCTGTGGCTCAGGAGCACACCAGGTAGCACCTGGCTCAGCGAGGCAACAAGGCATTTGTAACGAATTTTTGCCATAATTTTGCAGTAAACCTTTGATTAAATTGGGCAGAAATTATAGAGGACAATTCCATACATTGTGGCTTGATGTTGTTCTCTAACTTCTGATTCAGAAAGTTGTCAATTCATGGTCCCACTCCAGACCCTGAACATAAAAGCCGGGCTAAAGGAGTGCTGCACTGTCAGAGGGCCAGTACTAAGGAAGCATTATATTAGTGGAGGGATGGTTTGAGGGAGAGCTGTGCTTTCAGGCAGATTGTACTGAGGAAGGGATGCAGTTTTGGAGAGGTAGCATTTCTTTTTGCACTACTTCAGCTTGCACTACTTCAGTTTGCACTACAATCTTTGCACTATTCTGCTGCTTCGTGCTCGTCATTGTATTTATTGTTGTATTTATTATTACCATCTATACTGTTTACTCTGTGAACTTCATATGAGCAACAAATTTCATTGTACCTTGGTGTATATTACAAAAAAGAAATCTGTAACGTGGAGGTAGTACTGCGCTGTTGGAGAGACAACACTGAGGTAGCACTGCACTGTTGGAGAGACAACACTGAGGGAGTGCTGCGCTGTTGGTGGGACAACACTGAGGGAGTGCTGCACGGTTGGTGGGACAACACTGAGGGAGTGCTGCACGGTTGGTGGGACAACACTGAGGGAGTGCTGCACTGTTGGAGGGACAATGCTGAGGGAATGCTGCACTGTTGGTGGGACAACACTGAGGGAGTGCTGCACGGTTGGAGGGACAACGCTGAGGGAATGCTGCACTGTTGGTGGGACAACACTGAGGGAGTGCTGCACTGTTGGAGAGACAACACTGAGGGAGCGCTGCACTGTTTAAGGAGCAGCACTGAGCAGAGCCACACTGGCAGAGGGGCGATACTGAGGGACTGTCACATTACTGAGAGGGTAATTCTGAGCAAGTGCCGTACAGTTGGAAGGGCTGTACGAAGGAATGCTGATGGGTTAGATCGGCAATACTGAGGGAGTGCTGCACTGTCAGAGAGCAGTGTTAAGGGAATAACTGTTTGAGGGGCAGCACCAACAGAATACCAGATGTTTTTAAGTTCAAAAATAAACTTTATTCATAAGAATATATGCAAGAAATACAACAAACGGTGCATGGCTTTCTTTACATCTATAGTGTTGTTCAGTCTATATATTCATAGTGCTATCGGTTCTGTATATTTGAAGTGGTAGTACATTCTGTGTACATGGTACCATTGCCACTCATGTGGCCTCCTCGGATGATACAGACTTCAAGTGTTTGAGAGGCTTTTACACGGGGCTTATCCACTCAATGAATAGCAACGTGGCAAAAGGACCTTCGACTGTGGTTGTTAACGTTACACTATTACAGCACCAACAACCCGGGTTCATTTCCCATCGCTGTCTGTAAGGAGTTTGTATGTTCTCCCCATGTCTATGTGGGTTTCCTCTGGGTGCTCCGGTTTCCTCCCACATCCCAAAGACATACAGGTTAGGAGCTGTGGGCATGCTATGTTGGCGCCGGAAGAGCAGCCACACTTCTGGGCTGCCCCCAGCACATTCTCAGTAACGCAAAAAGACGCATTTCACTGTGTGTTTCGATGTACATGTGACTAATAAATAAATATCTTATCTTATCCTTCCCCACAGACCCTTAGTATTGGCTACACCAAGCTTCAGTGCATCCCTCAGCACGTACACCTGCACCCCGGACTGTGCCTGTCAGCAACACTCGCTTACAGACATAGCACTGTACTGGAAGACCAACAAGTTTCAGACAGACCAAAGTGCGTCTTTCACTGAGCTGATGATCTTCCAGCAGCACTTGATGTCTGTCTCGGGATGCATCCCTAGGGAAAGCCTGTAGATCAGAGAGTGTTACGCAGCTGCTCGGGATGAACCCCATCAAGGACCTTTGCATCCTTTACAGACACTGTTGGAGGAGCAGTGCAGAGGAACTGCCACACTGTCAGAGGGACAGGACAGAGGGACCACCACACTAAGGCACCATAGTCTGGATATCCTGAGGAATTGTTACTGCCACACATATGCTGGGTTGCTGCCTATGTGGTCCGTGGATCTATTAATTCTTTCTCTTTCTCTTTCTCTGCTCATCCCACCCCACTACTCCCTCTCCAGTTTAACACAATTAATCACCATGCCCTGGGAACTAAGAATCAAGCTCCACCATTGGCTGCTTTAAGGCTTTCTCCTCCTCCACTGCTCCCTTGGGATGAAGTCTGAGAACACAGCTTGCGGGGGATGGGAATGGCTGCACAGCCAAAGGGATTCCACAGGTCCTTGTGCCCAGTCTGAACGGTACACAGCTTCAAAATTCTATGGAATTTCAAGTCCCAGAGACTCTCACTGGAGTACAGGTCCCATAGACTGACTGACACTGGGATATGGTTCCACAGACCTTGTCCATCACTGGGTTAAAGTTTCCAATGACACCAACGGTCATTGGGGAGCAGGTGTCAGAGACACTGTCTCTCAGTGGGTTAAAGATTCCACAGGCACTGTCTCTCAGTGCAGTAAGTATCCCACAGACACTGACCCTCACTGGGGTCAAGCTCTCTCAGACATTGTCAAACAGTGGGTTTAAGGTTCTACAGTCACTATATCTCAGTGCAGGATGGGGTCCCCCAGACACTAACTCTCACTGGTTTAGAGGATCATTGGGACATCTGTCATTGACAACATTGGTAAAAATGACCACCACATTGCCTTTGTGGAGACAAGGTCCCGGCCCACCAAGGGCACCCTGCAGTGTGTTGTATGGCACTACAAATGTGCTTTATGAGATTGACTCAGAACAGCACACAAAATGCTGGAGGAACTCAGCATGTCAGGCAGTATCTATGGATCCACAGATGCTGTCTGACCCGCTGAGTTCCTCCAGATTTTTGTGTTTTGCTCCAGATTCCAGCATCTGCAGTCTCTTGTGTCTCCATTTGACTCAGAACAGATCTGTCACTTACAAACTGGGCATCTATGAGGTGGCTGTGGACTGTCAGTAGGAACAGACATGTACACAACCACAATCTTCAACCTCATGAACCTGGCATATCCCTCACTACCATTACCAACAAGCCAGGGGATCAACCTGGTTCAATCCGTGCTGCAGAAGGGCATTGCTGGGAGCAGCCCCAGGCAGAAAATAAAAAGGATGAGGTGCCAGCCTAGTCAGTGTGTAATACAGGACTATGTGCATCGTCCCGTATTCCCATAGTTGTGGTACAGTGATGCAGCCTAGTGGAGCTGGTTCTTCACAGTTCCAGTGACCCAGGTTCAATCCTGACTTCCAGTACTCTCTGTGTGGAGTTTGCACGTTCTCCTTGTGAAACACATGGGTGTTTCCTCCAGGTATCCTCTCACATCCAAAGCGTAAGGATTGGTAGGTTAATTGGATGCTCTATATTGCCCCTAGTGTAGGTGAGTGGTAGAACTGATGGGAATATGGGGAGAATGGGTAACAGGGAATAATTAGTGGAATGTTTGACCTATGAGTAGGCATTGACTCGATGGGCCAAATGAAATAAGGAAAAATATGGAAACTGCAAAAACAGCATGTAATGGATGGAGTGAAGCAATCTCACAACCAACGGATCAGATCAAAGCTCTGCAGTCTTACTACATGTACTTTGTGAGTGATGGTAAGGTCAATTAAAGAGCTAATGAAAGATAAGAGGTCCCTGGGATGTTCCCACTCTCAATGTAGGGGTCCAGTATGTGAGTGCTAAAAAATGCCCGAAGCATTCACCACCATGTCCAACCAGAAAGTTACAAAACATCTCAGCTCCTCCTGAGATTCCCAGCAACCATGGAAGTCAGCGATTCACCTCAATGCAATTTCAAACAACAGCTGGAGAGCACTGGATACAGACAGAAAACATCTCAGCTGCAGTGCTGAAGACCTGCTCTCCAGCGTTTGCTGTTTTTTTTCACCCTACTGTTACAGCTACAATGGCATTGACCTGACAATGTGGAATATTGCCCAGGTATGTCCTGTTTGCAAAAGGCAGAACAAATCCATCTGGCTAAATTTACTGCCTAATCAGTTTACTCTCAGTCATCTGCAAAGTAATGGAAGCTATTATCAACAGTGCTATCAAACAGCACTTACTCACCAAGACCGACTTACAGATGCCCAGTTTGGTTTTGCCAGGACCCTCAGCTCCTGAGCTTATCGCAACCTTGGTACAAACATGCACCAAACTGCTGAATTCAAGGGGTGAGGTGAGAGTGGCTGTCCTTGACATCATGATAGCATTTGACTGAGTGTGGCATCAAGTTGCCTTGGTAAAACTGAAGTCAATGGGCATCAACAGGAACAACTCCAGCGTTTGAAATCACACCTTCCACAAAGGAAGGTGGTTGTGATTGTCAGAGGCCAGTCATCCTAGCCCCAGGTATCACTGCAGAAATTCCTTAGGTGTGTGTCTTGGGCCCAACTGTCTTCAGCTACTTTATCAAAGATCTTCCTCTATCATTCGGTCAGAAGTGGGGAAGTTCACTATGACTACACAAGTTCAATTCCGTGTACAACTCCTCACAAACGAAGCAGCCTGCAGTAAGACCTTGACAACATTCAGACATGGACTGATATGTGAAAAGCAGCAATTCACACCACAAATGCGTCAGGCAATGGCCATCTCCAACAAGGGAGAAGCTAACCCTATCCTTTACATTTATGGCAATTACCATCACAGAGTTCCCCACCATCAATACCTTGGGGGTCACCAATGACCACAAACTCAACTGGACTGGCCGTATAAATAACCCTGGCTACAGAGGTTGAGTATGCTGTGGCAAACTTCTCACCTCCTGACACTCATCTGTAAGTTACAAGTCCGGAATATGATGGAATACTCTCCATTTGTCTGGATGAACCCAGCACAACAAACTCTGAAGAAGCTCAACACCATCAGGCCAAACCCTAATGCACCTCACCCTTCACCGTAAACGGTCATTTTCTCTACATCAGTGCACAACGTTACTCAAACCCGTGACCTCTGCCAACAAGATGGACAAAGGCAGCAGGCAGGATGGGAACACCTTCACCAACAAGGTCCCTCAGAAGTTGCATGCCATTCTAACAATTCTGCCGGCAGTTCATCGTCATTACTGGGTTTAATTCCTGAAACTCTTTCCTCATATCACTGTCATTTGATGGGCTGCAGCAGCTTAAAGAGACAGCTCACCAGCACCTTCTCAAGAGTAATTAGGGAATTTGGCCTTGCCAGAAATGACAAGATCCCAAAGATTAATTTTAAAAAAAAGGCTCAGAGACTTTACACCAGCTGGGTAAATGTTCCACTGACACTGACTCTCACTCTCCCTAGGGTGATGAGATGAGATATTTATTTATTAGTCACATGTACAATGAAACACACAGTGAAATGCGTCTTTTTGTGTTACTGAGAATGTGCTGGGGGCAGCCCGCAAGTGTCGCCACTCTTCCGGCACCAACATAAGCGTGCCCACAGCTCCTAACCTGTATGTCTTTGGAATGTGAGAGGAAACCGGAGCACCCGGAGGAAACCCACGCAGGACACACGGGGAGAAACATACAAACTCCTTACAAACAGCGGTTGAATTGAACAAGGGTTTGCTGGCGCTGTAATAGTGTTATGCTAACCACTACAGTCCTCCAGAGCATCAACGCTCACTGTGGTGAAAGGTTCTAGGCACACTGCAGAAAGGGGCAAACATAGTATGTTCCACCTTGTCATTTTTATTTCTGCCTGGGGCTGTTCCCAGCATGCCCTTCTGCAGCACACACTGATCCCCTGGCTTGTTGTAATGGTAGTGAGTACAGTTTCCCACACAGGGCAAAGCAGTGGCAAAGTCCTCGCAGTGCCAGAGACCCAGGTTCAATCCGGACCTTGGGTGGTGTCTGTGTGGAGCTTGCACGTTCTCTCCTGCAATTGCTTGGGTTTCACCTGGGTGTTCCAGTTTCCTCCCACATCCCAAAGACATGTGGTTTGGTAGGTTATCGGCCACTGTAAATTACCCCAAGGGTGTAGATTAGTGGTAGAATCTGGGGATTGTTGATGAGAATGTGAGATTAATGTGGGGTTAGTGTAAAATGTGTGGTGGATGGTCGACTTCGGTGGGCTGAAGGGCCTGTTTCCATGCAGTATTATTCTATGACCCTGATGAAAAACACAATGATGCTGGAGGAACTCAGCAGGCCAGGCAGCATCTGTGGAGAAAAAGAGGCAGTCAATGTTTCGGGTCAGGACTCTTCTTCAGGTCTTTTCTCCACAGATGCTGCCTGGCCTGTTGAGTTCCTTCAGCATCGTTGTGTTTTTCATCTAGATTCCAGCGTCTGCAGTCCAAAGAGCTTGACGTCCACTAGGGTAGAGGTTGCACAGACATTGACTTTCACTGGCTAGAAGTTCCACAGACACCAACTCTGTCTGTGATATATGAGGTAAAACTCTGGGCTACAGATCCCACAGATACTTTACTCTCACTGGGGTACAGATCCAATGGACAACAGACACTGACGTGGTACGTGCCACCACAGACATTGACCCTCACTGGGGTCCAGGTCCCAAAGGCACTGATTTGTACCAGATTAAAGCTTCCAGAAAACACTGATTCTCACTGGGGTACAAGTTGCACAGACACTTACCCTCACTGGTGAAGGGGCCTCACTGACACTGACTCTCACTGTGTAAGCCCTACAAACACAGATTGTCTCTGGAGTACCACTTCCACAGACATTGACTCCTCCATTTCCTCTGACACATGCTTATGATCTGATGGAGGATTTAACATCCTGCATGGATTTGACAGAAACGGATCCCCTGGAGGAATCCAGTTGGCCAGGAGGAGTCTCGGTGTTTGAAATAAAGCGGTTGAAAAGAAAACCAGGAAATTATACAAAGGGCAGTGAGAAGGTGGAATGCGTGCCCCAGAGGCACAGAGACAAGCAGGGTGTTTAAAGGGGTCCAGTATTATGGGATGGGAAACAGGCAGTGTGTGTAAGCAAGAGCTAGATCCATTTAAACGGAGCAGCCTGCAGGAAGGGCTTTTGGGTTCTAGACAGTGATGGTGGCAAATCCACAGGGTTGTAGTCCAACAGGCCTTCTTTGAGCTTCCAGTTCTGTAGCACCTTTAACGTAAGCAAAAATGTGCCGAGGCATTTCACAGGGGCACTTATGAAGAACCAGCCACATTAGAATATATTAGGGTAGGTGATCAAAAGCCTGTCAAAGAGGTGGGTTTAAAGAACACCTTAAAGCAGAAGGAGAGAGTAAGTGAGCTGAGAGGTTTAGGGAGAGAAATCCAAAGCTTAGGCTCTCGGCAGTAGCAGATCCATCTGCCAATGGTGGAGTGATTCACATAGGGATACGCAATTCGTTAGAAATGGAGAGGCGTGGAGATCTGAGAGGATTACAGGGACTGAAGGAGATTAGAGAGCTGGGGAAGGGTGAGCTCATGGAGGGATTGAAAAGAATGATGTGAATTTTAAAATCAGCTCCACACATACCCTCTCTCACTGGCGGCAGTGCTGCACATAGCAGGGTGCCCTGGAACTGGCGGGGGGTGTAGTTGTCCCGTAACTTTCCAGTGCTCTCCATTATATCCCACCTCGCTTAGCAAGTCACGGCTCTTCAAGAGCACCTCTAGGTCCTTTTTACATGTGGTCAGGATCTCTACCTCTTTCAGGCATTGACTTCAGGCCCCTGCCACCCTCCGGATGTAGAAATAATCTTTCTGTATCTCTCCTCTAATCCTATCAATTACTTCAATTACTTCTATGCTCCCCCGGTTTGTGATCTCTCTGCTAAGGGAAATAGGTCCTTCCTATTTACTGTGTTTAGGCCATCCTCATAATTTTACACACCTCGATTAAGTCTCTCCTCATCCTCCTCGTCCCTCCCAAAGATAACAACTCCAGTTTATCCAATCATTCCTTGTAGCTAAAATTTTGCACCTTGTAAAACTCCCACGAACCTTCTCCAGTATAGTGACATCTTTCTGCAATATGGTGATCAGAATTGTACATAATACTCAAGCTGTGGCTTAACTGGTGTTGTATACAATTCTAGTGTAATCTCGTTGCTCCTTATATTCTATGTCCACTGCTAATAAAGGGAAGAATCCTTCATACATTGGAAGTGTATTTTGACTTGTCCTGCTACCATTGAGGATCTGTGAACCATACAGGTTAGGCTTCTTTGCTTCTCTACACCTCTCAGTATCCTCCCTATGACTGGGCATTCCTAATGCATCACCAGATTGCATTCCATTTGCCTCTTTTCTGTCCAACTGAGCAGGACCATCTAGATCTTCCCACAGTCTAAAGCCTTCCTCTTCACTTTCAACCACAGAGCCATTCTTTGCATCATGTTCAAACATCTTTATCATGCTCCATATATTTAAGTCTAAATCATTAATAAACAGTACAAACAGCAAGGGACCGAGTACCGATCACTGTGAAACCACACTGGAAAAGGTCTCTCACTTGTTGAAATACCTGTCAACCATTACACTTTGCTTCCTCCCACAAGCCTGTTCCCCTTTCTCTTGGATTCTATGGGCTTTTACTTTTTTGACCAGAAAGTGGTACAAGACCATGTCAAAGGACTTTCTAAAGTCTATGTAAAATGCATCAAAAGAATTGCCCTCATCTACTTCCTTGTTACCTCCTCAAAAGATTCAGTCAAGTTAGTCAGTCACAATCTAAACAAATCCATGTTGACTATCCTTCATTAATCTGTGTCTTTGTAAATGATAATTAATACTAAACTAAAGAAGCAGCAGAGGCTGAACAAATATTATCTAACTTCAGGAGTAGACACTACAAGCATCCCAATAATTGCAGAAAATCTGGGGACGGAAGAGAGGGAGAAGCTTCAAACATCTATATCTCCACAAAAAAAGTATCAGACAACCTAATGTGACTAAAGGCTGTTAAGTGTCCTGGACCTAATGGTCTATGTCCTTTGGTCATAAGAGAAGTGGCTTTAGAGATAGTGGATGCATTGGCTATGATCATCCAACACTCAGACTGCTACTTGACAAGGATCTGGATGTCCTTGTTCATGTAAAGCCAAAAGTCAGAATGGAGTTGCAGCAAATAATTAGGAAGGTGAATAGAAATGTTTATTGCAAAGGGGATTGAGTAAAAATATAGAGAAATCTCGCAACATCTGAGGAAGGTGTTGGAGAGACTGTACGTGAGTCATTTTTGGCCTCCTTGTTTAAGGAGATATTCTTGCATTGGAGGCAATTGAGGGAAGATTCCCAGGTTTGACTCTAGAAACAAAAGGGTTGTCTTATGAGGAAAGATTGATCTAGTGAGGCCCCATATCCATTGGAGTTTAGAAGAATGACAGGTGATCTCATTGAAACATATAAGTACTGAACTGGGCTTGACAAGGTAGAAAAGGAGAGGTTTTTTTCCCTCATGAAGGTATCTAGAACTAGAGGGCAAATAGATTGAGAATAAGGGTCACCATTTAAGATTGAAATGAGCAGGAATTCTTTTCTCAGAAGGCTGTGAATCAATGGAATTCTCCACCCCAAAGTTGTAGAGGCTACATCATTGAATATATTCAGGACTAAAATAGGTGGATTTTTAGTTTATATGGGAGTCAAGGGTTATGGAGAACACACAAAAACATTACTGAGGTCAAGATCAGATAATTGTGATCTCACTGAATGATAGAGGAGGCTCAAGGGACCAGATGGCCTACTCCTACTCCAATTTCTCATGCCCTTATGAAAGTTTATACTGCACTGTACCTCAGAAACAGCTGCAATAATTTACCCACCATCGAAGCTAAACTAATGGGCCTGTAATTACACAATTTATCCCTTCCTCCCTTTTTAAACAGCATTGCAACACTAGCCATGGTTCAATCCTCCAGCTTGCTGGGGAGGATTGGAAAATGACGGTCAGAGCCTCCACAATCTCTTCCCTTGTTTCCTTTAATAGTTTGCTATATATTTCATTCAGGTTTGGTGACGTATCCATTTTCAAAGGTGTCAAGCCCCTTCATACTGCCTCTTTTACTACCTTTATCCCGTTAAATATTTCATACTCATCATCCTTAACTACAACATTGGTATCATCCCCCTTTACTTTGTAGACCGCCACAAAGTATTAATTAAGAACCTTATCCACATATGGGTTACCCTTTTGCTCTTTATGTGCTTAAAAAGTTCTTTGGATTTTCTTGGATTTTACTCGGCAGTACTTTTTCCACCTCTCTTTCCTTTCCTCATCTCCCTTTTACTTTTAGCCCCACATTTTCTAGATCCTCTGAAAGTATTGAACTCTTGGTATCTTACAGTAGTTTCCCTTTTAATGCCTTCTATTTCACCTTGTCATCTAGGGGCTCTAGATTTGGCAGTCCCATCCTTTTTCCCTGTGGAATCATGTTTATCTGAATCTCGTTCTTGAATGTCTCATACTGCTCTGACACTGATTTACCTTCAAGTAGTTAAGTCCAAATAATGCCCCAACATCCCACTTTCAGGGCAGCACAGCCTAACAAGGAGACAAGGACCTCCACGGGATACAGAAACAGATTAAAAATTCCCTTACCTTTTTTCTTCATACAGACAGGTCCAACTGGCTGCCTAGCAACAAACAAATGATTAAGAGGCCACAGGTCCTGGTAATGGTGGTAATGACTCACACAAACCACAGACCTGTGACCTCTACTATCTAGAACAAGGGCAGCACATACACAGAAATGCAGGTTCCTCTCCAGGTCACACACCATCCTGACTTGGAAATATAATGCTGGTTCTTCTTCATCGCTTGGACTAACTCCTGGAATTCCCTACCCTACAGCATGTGGGAGGACCTTAACCACTGCAGCAGTTCAAGAAGGCAGCACACCACCACTTTCTAAAGGGCAATTAGGGATGGGCATTAAATCCATGCCTTGGCAGTGATGCCCATATCTGTATGTTAATAAAAAGTCGCAGTCCCTAATATGGGTTTGTTCCCAGAGATGAACCAAAACCAGGAGCTACATATTGTAGTCAATAATAAATGTACAGTCAGTAGCATTCTTTGATCTCAAGGTTAGATGGTTTTGAATTCAAGTCCCCATTTCAGAGACTTGCCCACATAATCCAGCAGTACTGAGGGAAGGCTGCACTGTTACAAGTTCTGAGGTTCAGGGGTGAAATTAAACTGAGATTGCCTGAGAGATCCCATACTATTGTTTATTGACTACAGCTCCGCCTTCAATACTATAATTCCAAGCAAACTCGTCACCAAACTCCGAGACCTGGGACTCAGCACCTCCCTCTGTAACTGGATCCTTGACTTTCTGACCAACAGACCACATCAGTGAGGATAGGCAGCAACACCTCCAGCACGATTATTCTCAACACTGGTGCCCCACAAGGCTGCGTCCTCAGCCCTCCACTCTACTCCCTATATACTCATGACTGCTTGGCCAGATTCTGCTCTAACTCCATCTACAAGTTTGCAGATGATACCACTGCAGTAGGCCATATCTCAAATAATGATGAGTCAGGGTACAGGAAGGAGATAGAGAGCTTAGTGACATGGTGTCATGACAACAACCTTTCCCTCAATGTCAACAAAACAGAAGAGCTGGTCATTGACTTCAGGAAAGGGGGCAGTGTACATGCACCTGTCTACATCAACAGTGCTGAGGTCGAGAGGGTTGAGACCTTCAAGTTCCTAGGAGTGAACATCACCAATAGCCTGTCCTGGTCCAATCATGTAAACGCCACAGCCAAGAAAGCTCACCAGCGCCTCTACTTCCTCAGGAGGCTAATGAAATTTGGTATGTCCCCTTTGACATTCACCAACTTTTATTGATGCACCATAGAAAGCATCCTATCTGGATACATCACAGCTTGGTGTGGCAATTGCTCTGCCCAGGACCACAAGAAACTGCAGAGAGTTGTGGACACAGCCCAGCACGTCACGGAAACCAGCCTCCCCTCCTTGGACTCTGTCTTTACCTCTCGCTGCCTTGGTGAAGCAGCCAGCATAATCAAAGACCCCACCCACCCGGGTCATTCTCTCTTCTCCCCTCTCCCATCAGGCAGAAGATACAGGAGCCTGAGGGCACATATCACCAGGTTCAAGGACAGCTTCTATCCGACTGTGATAAGACTATTGAACGGTTCCCTTATACGATGAGATGGACTCTTGACCTCACAATCTACCTTGTTGTGACCTTGCACCTTATTGTCTACCTGCACTGCACTTCCTCTGTAGCTGTGACACTTTACTCTGTACTGTTATTGTTTTTACCTGTACTACCTCAATGTACTCTGTATAACTCAATGTAACTGCATTGTGTAATGAATTGACCTGTACGATCGGTTTGTAACACAAGTTTTTCACTGTACTTCGGTACAAGTGACAATAATAAACCAATACCAATACTATTTCAAAGAGCAGGGGAGCTTTCTCTGGCCAACATTTATCCCCCAGCCACCATCACCAAAAGCAACTAGCTGCTATTAGCTTTGCTTATTCGATCTTGTTGGGTGTCCATTGGTTGTTGTGTTTCCTACTTTACAAAACAATGTATCTTCTTACTTCCTTCTCTTTATGATAAAATCTTGAGTCTTGGTGATCCTCTTACCAAATGCACCATCGCTTGAACCTTCAAGATCTTTCCTACCTACACTCTCCCACCTTCACTGTGTCCCACCATGGCTCTACGGTCCTCCTTAATTTCATGCAGTTCTCCGACTAACCACCATCTAACTGGGAAGATAGGAAAAGGAAAAGGCCATTCAGTCCTCCAGCCCATTCTGCCACTCGGTCAGATCATGTCTGATCTGTCTTAACTCCAACTATCCAGCTTCATTCCATAACTGTTAATGCTGTTCTGTATCCCTTAATACTGATATGAATTTTTAGAATTAATTTATCCCCAAGAATTATGAAAGGTAAATCATTAAGAATATCCAAGGCTGGAATGGATAGATTTTGGGACTGTGGAAGAATTAAGGGTTATAGGAAACAGGCAGAAAAAATGAGCTGAGGTTAATATTCAGATCAGTTATGACCTACTCTTGCTTCCAGAAATTATGCTTGACAAACGTCTACCAAGCTCAAGTTTTGAAAATTTTAATGGACCCCCAACAGAATTTTGGGGTTGAGAGTTCAACATCCCCTTTTGTAGGAAGAAATGATTCCTGACATCACCTCCACAAAGCCTGACCACTATATCATTGGTTGATGCACAGTGTGAATCATGACCTGGAGACAATATGAGGCATACAGAATGGACAAGCTGTTATCATCATTGCCACTCACTGAAAAGGAACATGTGTAATCTATTAAAATGACCGCCAACTGTGCACAATTCCTGTCATCTTTTCCATTATAAACTCATATGTCAACATTTCTAATGAAAACCACTGCTGTAAATCTGTCACATTGTAACTACTCCCATCTCTGCCAGAGGCAGCACCCCTGCCACCATGAGGTACAATTACAGCACAACAAAGTTACTTAGGCAGCTATCATAAGAAATTCTGGCATAGGAACTTATAATCCAAACATATAAGGATAGAATGTCTTACTGTTTAGTTGATGAGCTGACTCCAAAGACGGTACTTGGTCTTTACTATTGGTGTCTAAGTTACTAGATGTTGATTAGTTATTAACATCTGAGCTCCTCCAATTCAGTCCTCTTCACCCCCAATTTTAGTAAGTCACTGTCACCAGCTATGCCTTCAGCTGCCAAGGCTGTAAGGTCTGAACTTCCCTCCCTAAACCATGACACCTCTCTATCTCTTCCTCTCCTTCCTCTCTTAATAAGCTCCTGAAAACGCTTTAGATCACCTGTGCTAAAATCTCCTTATGGGCCTCAGTATAAAACACACAAGAACACAAGAAAATAGGAGCAGTAGGCCACTTGGTCCCTCAAGCCTGCTCTGTCATTCAATATGATCATGGCTGATCTATGCTGGTCTGAACTCCTGTCCTTCTATGCAGCACCTAGGGACATTTTGCTAGAATGAGAGTAACATACAACTTCAACCTGTTGTTTTTGTTGTAACATTTAAAAAAGTCTGATTCATGCACTCAGAACTTGGTTAAATAAATCAAATAAAACTTGGTCATGGATAAATCAGACACAGTAATGGGAGCCACTTTGCTGCAGCACCTAGGGCCACCACTAGAGGCTGCTCATGCTTGCTATAAACTCACCTGACTCTGGAGGCTGCTGCCCCATCTCTAGTCTATTGCAAGGGGTGAGCCTGAAAGATTGGGAGATGGGCAAGGGTGGCTGAAGGGAAAGAGGAAGAAAGAAATCAGTAGAAAATGGCAATGGCAAACAGAAGCAGAACGACAGAGACAGAAAGAGCAGCAGAAACATCAGAAGGAGAGATAGAGAAAGAAAAGGACAAAGGGATGGAGAAATAGAGACAGCAACAGAAATAGACAGGCAAATGAGAGGAAAGCGAGGAAGATACATTGGACAGAGACAGGTACACACACTTGTGTGAACACACGCGCGCACACACACACACACACACACACGCACACACACACACGCACACACACACACACACACAGTCATATAATCATGCTAACATACACACATGTGCACACACAAATATACACACAGATACACGTGCGTGGAAAGAAGCAGAAGGAAAATGGAAAAAGGGAAATGGACAAAGAAGGAAACAAAGTATAAGATGGAGAGCTGGAGAAACAGAGTGAGTGAGTGGGAGTGTCAGTGTGAAAGGTTGAGGCCAATGAGAGTACTCATGACAAAGATCAACATTTGCATGGAATCTAAGCGGAAACAGATGGGTGTCCCATTCCTCCCCTCCCCCAACACTGAGCACAGCTTAGACAGAAATAATACCATTCCACTTTTTGAATATATTCATTCTGTCCATCCTCCAAGTAAGTGATGGAGGGAGACATGGAAAGGAGGTGGGGAGGGATGGGAGATTGCAAAGCAGAAAGTGGGAGAAGGGAGAGGTAAAGCAGTGGGGCACTGGGGAAGGGACACTGAGAAAGTAATGTGAGGAATGGGGAAAGTGGGAGAGATTAGGGGTGGGGATAAAGTAGCCAGGGATAGAGTTAAAAAGGGCACAGAGAGAGCAAGGAAGTGTAAAGGACGGAGAAAGAAAGAGAGGGAAGAGAAACAAGGGTGAATGGAAGAGGAGTGCATTGGGAGAAAATGAGAGGCAGCAGGGGACACAGATTCGGTGACAGGAAACGGACAGGAAGGAGAGATGATAGGAAAGGAAATGAGAGGGAGAATAGGAGGGCAGTGAGAGAAGGCAGGCATAAAACAGCTACAAAGGAAATCTTTATCTTGGCCGCCTGCTGGATCAGGATCTGCTAATTCAGAATGGGAATGGGGGCGATGAATGGACAATGAGTGGGATTAGGAACGAGAAAGATATGGGATTAGGAATTGTCAGAGAGTGGGATTGGAAATGTTAAATGAGTGGGATTGCAATAACTCTTTGGCAGTGCAGGCGCAACACTTTGTGATCCCAAAGCCATGCAGAGACGGATGAGTATCTAGGTCCTTCCTGCTCACTGAACCTTCAGCGGTCAAGCAGATTTGAAGACAGAGATGGGCAGGTCAGTTTGATGCTGACTGGAAGAAAAGGGAGAGAGAAAGAAATGGAGCAGATGGGAAAGAGAGAGGAGAGCAAGTGAAACATTCCACAGAGCTCAATGAACAAATTCACTATGTAACCTAAACAGAGCCATGTGGTTATGAGGGTGCCAAATCAATCCCATTCATTACAGTGGACTCTGGTCCCTTCAAGTATAATCTCCAGATTATCATCCAGCTACCTCCCCTATTATCACATGCAGTCATCAACTAAACAAGAGTGTTTGATGTGATAACTTCCACAGGTGAATAACCTGTTGATGGAATCACCAATGAAACCAAGGCTGAAATGAAGGTGGCCCTTATTGCTAACTTTGAGGGAAGTAAGGGTGGGAAAGCTACCGACTTTTCATTCTCGAATTCAGTCTACACCCTGTAATTACCTGAGCACTTGGAAACTGCAGACATGATTAGTCACGCTAATGGTATTTCCTTAGTTGGGTTATGGGGTAGGGAAGGTAAAGGAAATGGAGGACATGGGGAAACAATGTCTGAGACACCTGAAAAATCAAAGAGTTGTCACTCTGCTAGAGATAGAGGCTGGTGCAACGAGGCAGCACTTGCTCAGTCGGTAAAGTCTCACTGCTGAAGCAGCAACACTGAGTGAACATTGCACTGTTGAAGAGGCAGTGCTGAGGAAGTGCTGCGCTATTAGAGGGGCAGTACAGAGGGAGTGCTGCGCTGTTAGAGGGCCGGTGCTGAGGGAGTGCTGCACTGTTCTAGAGGGACAGTATAGAGAGAGTGCTGCACTGTTAAAGGGGCAGTGCTGAGGGAGTGCTGCACTGTTAGAGAGGGACAGTACAGAGAGAGTGCTGCACTGTTAAAGGGGCAGTGCTGAGGGAGTGCTGCACTGTTCTAGAGGGACAGTATAGAGAGAGTGCTGCACTGTTAAAGGGGCAGTGCTGAGGGAGTGCTGCACTGTTCTAGAGGGACAGTATAGAGAGAGTGCTGCACTGTTAAAGGGGCAGTGCTGAGGGAGTGCTGCACTGTTAGAGAGGGACAGTACAGAGAGAGTGCTGCACTGTTGCAGGAGGAGGAATGTGGACTGTGACATTGTTGAAGGGGCAGTTCTGAGAAAGGGCTGCACCGTTGAAGGGGAACAGTACAGCTGCACAATTGGAGGGGCATTACCCAGGACATGCTGTAATGTCAGAGGAGAAGAACTGAGGGAAGGCTGCATTGTCAGAAGTACCCTCCCTGAATTACAAGGACAATAAGGGGTGTTCTTCTGGCAATCGTCAGACAAACATTTACCTCCTCAACAACACCACAAATCTAGTCATCTTATCTTGTTGCTGCTTGTGGGATCTTCCTATGCTGAAGGTGGCTGCCTGTTTCCTACATTTCAATAGGGACTTCACTTCTAAAAGTATTTCATTGGCATTAAAACACTCTGTGGTGTCCTGGATTGGGGAAGTGTCACAGAAAACCAAGCCTTTCTTTCTGTAACTGAACACGGCGGGTACTTGGACCCAGAGGAATCTCACTTTGATTTTGGAGGCTGCTACAGACAGCCCTGTGGCCCCCTGCTCGTTTATCACAGGTCTGGATCAATGCAGTTGGGGGGGTGGGGGGCGGGGATGGCAGTGCAGTCTGCAGCACGGTACAAATCATTTGCAAGACAATGGGGAGTCTGTATAGCAGCCCCAGGCTCTAGGATCACTGAGGAAACCCACCCCTCTGCTACAATCCCCCTCCTCCCATTACACCTCCAAAATCCCAGCTTGCATTCCTGCTGTCTGCATGAATTGCTTCTCCCAGCACCTTCATGTCTTGCAGGCAGAAACCCTTGTCTCCGTCTCTCTGAGGTAGAGGAGGAGGCCATTCAGCCCCTTGAGACTTTTCCATCTTTCAAGTGAAACTGAAAAATGGGCATTTTAAAACTCTTAACATCATTGGGGTGGCATTGAAGGGTAGCCACTCTTATAATGTAGGAAACAAAGCAGGCAATGTGTATACTGCAAGATCCCACAAACAAGCAACATTGACAAATTTATACAGCTCCCTTTAACTGATAACTAATTGAGAAATAAATTTCATCTAAGGTAAGTGTGAGATGTTACTTTTTATTTTGAAAAATAAGGAGGGATCACACCACTGGGTGAAAAGATCTCTGGGAAGGAGGAGCAGAGTGTTCTGGAGGTACAGGTCCACAATTAACTCAAAGTAGTGTTGTGGGTTAATAAAGTCATTACAATGAAAACTAAAGACTAGGGATTATATCTAGGGGTAGAGAATGGAAAATATAGAGGTTTGGCCAAACCTCTTTTGAAAAGTTAAGACATGGGGTGATCCATTAGGGGCCCTTAAAATTACAAAGGGTTTTGATAAGAGTGGACAGAAAGAGATGCCCAGAAATTGGATCTCACCCTTTCTTGATGCGTTAAGCCAGTACTGCATGTATTGCTAACATTTAACTGGGTGACCTGCAAAGAATCAGTGGGAAACCTGAGGGAAGAATTGTTTAGGTGGTTTTCACACTGAATCCTGTGGTAAAACTTCAGCTGCATGGTTCCAGACAGCAGCTGCTTGCAGAACTTGCAACTGCGGGGTGATAGCTGTGCTGATTGTTGGGAAGCAGGTCAGACCATAAAGAACGTTCTTCTCAGCAGCCACAGTACAGCCGCAAAAAAGGTTGCCTTGGAGGTGAGGGAGAATGTGGTGTGGTGGGAGGGGAATCAATCACAGGACATGCTATTTCCTGTGTGGCTGGGCAACCCCCACATAATGTGCCCTTGTGCCAAAAGCAGCCCCAAGCCATTACATGTTATAGGCTCATCAAGGGGCCAGTGGGCACAGTATCCTGCACGGATGTGCACAATGTCAAGGTGATGCGATCGTTGTCGGTCATGCTTGTGGACAAAACTGGAGAGCAGAAAAACAGCTCTAGTAGAAGCTGTGGGCAAACATCATTGTCCCTATTGGGAGCCTTTAATTTGCACTTCCAGACAACTTGTTTACTATGTATCAAAAACATGGGTCGTAGGTCGCACCTTTACAAGTCGATTTCTGTTGGTAAACAAGGAAATGGCTATGACGAAGCAGATGACATTGTTAGCTGTATGTCTGACGCTGTGCAACCATGGCATGCACTAAGGTGAATCATGCACAGTAGTCCAGAGCAATTTCCCAGTATGGAAATCATTACTAGCCTGATCCAATGTACATAAAACAGCTTTTATTTACAAATTCCACCTAATTATACCTGCACAAACAAGTCCAATTTCTAGATGAGCATTTCTAACTGTATGGATGAGCAAAACTGGCAATGGTCAATATACTTCGGTCACTAATAGATCAATAGGCAATTCAGGAAAAATTCCTTTTCCGGAGGAATATGCAAGTCCCTCCCACAGTTGAAGTGAGGCGGCAGAGAAGTGTTTACAGGGAAGCTGGATAAACGCACGGAAACATCACTGCCAGCAAGTTCCCTTTCAACTCACATGGTAGAGATACAAAGGACTGCAGATGCTGGAATCTAGATGAAAAACACAACGATGCTGGAGGAACTCAGCAGGCCAGGCAGCATCCATGGAGAAAAGCAGGCGGTCAACGTTTCGGGTCAGGACCCTTCTTCAGGACTGAAGATAGGAAAAGGGGAAGCCCAATATATAGAAAGGAAAAGCAGAACAGTGATAGGTGGACAAAAGAGGGGAGGTGGGGTGGACACGAGGTGGTGATAGGTAGATGCAGGTAAGAGATAGTGATAGGCAGGTGTGGGGGAGGAGGGGAGAGCAGATCCACCAGGGGATGGGTCAAAGGTAAGGAGGAAAAAAAGGGTGTAGAAAAAAAGAGAGAGAGGGCTAGGAAAGGGAAGAAAAGAAGAGGCATGGTTGGGGGGTGAGTGTTGTGGGGATTACTTAAAGTGGGAGAATAGTATCCCAGCTTGGAAATATATCACCATTCCTTCATTGTTGCCGGGTCTAAATCCTAGATCTCCCTCCCCTACAGTACAGTGGGAGTACCTTCACCAGAAGGATTGCAGTTATTCAAGAAGGCAGCTTAACACCACCTCATCAAGGATATTTAGGGATGGACAACAATTGTTGACCAATCCAGCAATGCCCACAGCCCAGAAATGAATAGATAACAAGGGAGAAAGGGACAGAAGGATGTGGTGATGGGAGGAATGAATGGGGATGGGAGGATGCTTGTCCCAATAGGCTGTACATTCTATGCAGTTCCAGGTTCCCAAAGTACCTCACAGGAGCATAATCAAGCAAAATGTGACACTTATTCCTTATGGAGGTTTTTGGACAGGTGACCAAAAGCTTGCTGAAGAAAGTAGGTTTTAAAGAGCACCTTAAAGAGAGAAACAGAGAGATAAAAATATTTAGGGAAGGAATTCCAGAGCCTGGGGATCTTGGCAGCTGAAGCCATGGGTGCTAGTGTTGGAGTGATTAATATTGGGGGTACTCAGGAGCTCAGAGTTGGGCATTGCACTCCTTGAGCTATCTAATCAGATTATGGCTGCACCTGCCTTGAGCACATTGACAAGGCTCCTTCCCCTCTATTTGAGGGATGTAAACAGTGCAAGGCACTGGCTGACAAAGAGGTGTTCTCTTTCATGTCCTGGAGACAATATTATCCCTTAACCCAAATCACTGAAAAACAGATGATCTGTTGATAATCACAACTGCTGTTTACTGGAGCTTGCTGTGCGTAAGTAGACTACTATCTCTTTCCTATCTCCTGTTTCCTATATCTCTTTCTTTACTTTAGGCAATTCCTCGAGGTCAGGGATGGCTTGCTTCCTGTCCAGTTCTGTGAGTTCTGAGATGGTTGAATGAGGCCAATAGGGGACCCATAGGAGGGGCAGGAGCAACCTGACTGGGTAGATGGGTTTCCTGTGAGACGACAACGAATACCCTTAAACAAAGTACTGCATTTGCCGTGAAGCAGTTTGTGTTCAGTATGCAGTATTCGCTTCATTGTTGCAGCAGTCTCATACCAACTGCAACGGGTGCCTCATTAATAGTCAAGCACATAAATCACATTCCTGGTCTCCTTCTCTCCCTCCCCTCACTGATAGTGCTCCTTTATAGAAGTAAAAACATTATTATGCTGACACACAAATCGCAGACTCTAACACACCCACCAATCACAGTTGGCTTGGCCTGTACTGAGTAAGCTGAGCCCTATGTGAGGCCCATGCTGAGTAGGCTCTAGGCCAGGCCCTGCAGTGAGTTAACCCATGTCCCCAAGCAGGAGAGCCCCTGAACTCCAAAATAGTAGGATCTTTTTACATCCACCCCAGAGAGCAGGGTGTGTCTCTCAGCTTTACATTTCAGCTGAAAGACAGCACTTGCAACAGTGGAGCACTCCTTCAGCATGGATTCCATGCTCAAGTATCTGGAGTGGAACTCTAGCCAATAACATTCGGTCTCAGAGGCAGAAGTGCCGCCTGCTGAGCAACATCAATTTTCTTTCTACACTTATTCTTTCTACACTTATAAAGCGACTTCAGCCAAAGTTGAGATTCAATCCCTTGTAACATTCACAGGTGCGGTAGTGAAGGAGTGACGCACTGTTGGACGGTGACATCTTTTGGATGAAATATTAAAAATTATGAAAGGTTTTTATAAAAGTGGCCAGCAAAGAATACTAGAAATTGGAGTTCACCCTTTCTTGTTGTGTTAAACTGGTGATGAATGTAGTGCTAGCATTTAATAGGGAGAACAGCAAAATAAAGATCAGGAAATGGGTGAAAAGCCTGATGAAAGAATTGTTCAAGTGGTCTTCACACTGAATCCTCATTGAAATAAATTGTATTAGATCCAATGGCAAATGTTTAATCAATCACCATTGTAATATAGGAATCTATCACACAGGAGGCCATTCAGCCCGGTGTGTTGGTGCTGGCTGAAGAAGATTTATGCAGCCTCATCCCACTTCCAAGCTCTTGGTCCATAGTTTTTGTGAGTTACTGCATGTCACTTCTCATCTGAGTACCAGAATTGGAGACCAGAGCAAATAAATAATTATGTGACTAGGGAGATTGGTGCAGGGGGGGGGGGAGAGCATTAATGAGACTTTGGGACCAACTGGGGCCAAATGGGGCAGGTGAGACCTGGACACGTCAGATAGGTTACACCTCAACAAGGACCGGGATCAATACTGTAGCAGAAAGTTTTGAAAGTTCTTTTAGAGAGGATTTAAAACTATCTTGGCAGAGGGATGGGGAACCTGAAGGGAGAGTTAGGAGGGAGAAAAAACAAAGCTGATAGCAGGCAACTGGAAAGGTAATAAGTAAAATAAATAGGCAGCAGAATCAAAGAAAGCAGCAAAGAGGGTCAGAGTATGGAAAACAGAGTATAGAGGGCCACGATTATATGCACCATATCTTAATGCACACTGCAGCCATAACCAGGTGGATGAATTAATGGCACAAATAATTAAAATGGCTATGTCCTGATTGCCATTACAGAATTGTGGCTTCAAAGGTGACCAGAGCTGGGAACTACATATCCCTGGGCTTTTGACATTTGTGAAAGGCAGGCAAAAAGGAAATGAAGCTGGGATAGAGCTGTTAGTAAGGAATGATATCAGTACAGTGGTTAGAAAGGATCTTGGCTTGGCAGTTCCTAGCACAGAATTAGAGGCAACTTATGTGGAGCTAAGGAAGCAGCAGGGAACAGAAAATATTGGTGGAGGTTGTTTATAGGCCTCCAATAGTGTAGAGTATGGTATAAATAAAGAAATTAGAGGTGCAACTAAAAGAGGTAATATAGTAGTCATGGGAGACTTTAATCTACATTTAGACTGGGCCAATCAAATTGGTATTTATGTTGTTGAATTCTTGGAGTATTTATATGTGATGGATTTCTCGATCAGTATGTTGAAGAGCCAACTGAGGAAGAGGCTAAAATAAAAACAGAAAACATAGAATACTACAGTAGGTCAGGCAGCATGAGTGGAAAGAGAAATAGAGTTAATATTTCAGGTTGATAACCCTTCGTCAAACCCTGCCTAGGGACCTTGGACCTGAAATATTAACTCTGTTTCTCTTTCCACAGATACTGCCCGACCTTTCTAAGTGTTTCCTGCATCTTCTGTTTTTATTTCAGATTTCCAGCACCTGCAGTTTTTTGTTTATTTCCAGCTACCTAAAGAAAAGGTTATTTTATAGATCTAGTAGCTTATAATGAGAAAAGGTTAATTAATATTCTTGTTGTAAAGGGGGCCCGCAGGAAGGAGTGACCATCACAGGACAGAATGCTATGTTACTTTTAAAAATGATGTAGTTCAATCTGAAGCCAGAGTTTTCAGTCTAAGGAAACTATAAACATGTGAGGAGACATAAGAGACTACAGATGCTGGTAATCTGGAGCAACAAACAAAATGCTGGAGGAACTCAGCGGGTTGAACAGCATCTGTAGAGGGAAGGCGTAAGAGTGGGTTGTCTGTGTTAGACTGGAAACTACATTGAGAGGTATGACAATAGACAGGTAATGGCTAGTGTTTGAAGAAATAACACTTGATTTGCAACAAATATACATTCTTTTAAGGCACAAAAGAAAAAGTGGTCCCAACCATGGATAATGGGAGAAATTAAACATCGTCTCAAATCTAAGGAAAATTTTGTACATTTGCCAAAAAAAAATCCAGTAGGGAGTGTTTTAGAATTCAACAAAGAATGACCAAGAAATTGACATAGAAAAGGACAACAGAATATGAGAGTCAACTAATGAGAAACACAAAAAAAGGGACACTAAGAGCTTCTCTAGGTAGGAAAAAGGAAAAGGCAAATGTGGGTCCCTGACAGACAGAGATGGGAAGATTTATACTGGGGAGTACGGAAATGGCAGATGAAGTAAACACAAACACAGAGAAATCATGGAGAAACCAAGGATCCAGTACAAAGGAAGTAAGAGATAATAAAGATATACTTTTAGAGATGTTAATGAGCCCAAAATATTTTAAATCTCAAAGACATTATAATCTGCATCCCAGAGTTTTGAAAGAGGTGGCTGTAGGAAAAGTGAATGCTCTAAATTACTATAGATCCCCAGAAGGTTTCTGTAGATTAGAGGGAGCACATGTATCCCCACTTATGAAGAAAAGAAGGGGAGAGAAAACAGGCAACTACAAACTGGTTAGGCTGACACTGATAGCAGGGAAGGTGCTGGAGCCCATAACAAATATCGTGGTATCGTGATTAGTAAAAATAATATGATTGAACAGATTCAACATGAAATTTATGAAAGGGAAATGAAATTTGACTAATCTATTGGAGTTCTTTTAGGATATACTTCATGGGATAGATGAAAGGAAACCAGTGGGTGTGGCCTATTTGGATTTTCAGATGGGTTTTCAATAAGGTCCCACACAGGTTAGTGAACAAGATTACAGCAAATGAAATTGAAGAGTAAAATATGAGCATGGATTGGAGAGTTGGTTAGCAGAAATAAAGCCATCAGTGGAATTAAATGGGTCTTTCTCAAGTTGGCAGGCTGTGACTACTGTGATAATGCAGGGATTGATCCCAACAATTCCCAATCTATACTCAATAATTTGGCTGAAGGGACCAACTGACGTATTTCCAAGTTTCCTATTGACATGAAACTAAGTGACCAGCAATGAGAATGCAGAAAGGCTTCAAGGGGATATAAACAAGTTGAGTGACTGGGCATCAACAGCGCAGCTGGAGCACAATGTGGAAAGATAGGAGGTTATCCACTTTAGTAGAAAAATATAACTGTTCAAATAGTGAGAGATGTGGGAATGTTAATGCTCAAAGAGACCCAGATGTCTTTCTACATATGTCACTGAAAGCTAACTTGCAGGTGTAGAAGGCAGTTAGGAAGACAAATGGTATGCTGGCCTTTATGGCAAGATGTTTAAGTACAAGAGAAATGATGTTTTACTCCAATTATATGTTGGTGAGATGGCACCTTAAGTATTGTGTAGAATTTTGGTCTCCTTACCAAAATAAGGCCATACTTTCTATAGAGGGCATGCAGTGAAGACTCATCATACTGTTACCCAGAACTGCGGTTTGTCATGTGAGCAGAGATTGAGTATGCTCGGCCTTTATTCTTTGGAGTTTAGAAAAATAAGAGGTGACCTTATTGAAATGCACAAAATGCTTAGAGGGCTCAACAGAGAAGATATCGGAAGAAATGGTGTCCTCGGCTGAGGAGTCTAGGACCAGCAGTCACACTCTCAAAATAAGGGGATGTGCAATTTAGAACTGAAACGGGGAGAAGTTTCTCCACTCTGAGAGAGGTAAATCTTTGGAATTCCATACTTAGGGCTATGGAAGCTTAGTCATTGAGTTCAATCAGAGCAGGGTTAATAGATTACTAGATATTAGAGAAATCAAGGGATATGGGATTATGGCAGGAAAGTGGTGTTGAAGTAGAAGATCAACTGTGGTCTTGTTGAATGGCAGAGAAAGCTTAAAGGGCTGAATGGTCTTTTCCTGCCCCTACTTCTCAACTTGTGATGTTTTTTAATGTAAACGTGATGTTTTCGCTTCCACCACCCTTTCAGGTAGTGGGGTCTATACAACCTGCACCTCTCTAGGTTCAAAATATTCTTAACTTCCCCCTAATCCTCTATCAATGACTTTAAATCAATGGCCCTAGTTATTGACCCTCTCATCTAAAGAAATAGATTCTTCCTTTTTCTCTTTTAAGGTCCTTCACAATCTCAGATATTTTGATTAAATCCCTCTCAGTCTCCTTTGTTCCAAGGAAAACAACCCCAGATGGTTCTGATGAAAGATGATCGACCTGAAAGGTTTAATCTGTTTGTCTCTCCATGGATGCCGCCAGACCCTGCTAAACATTTCCAGCATTTTGTTCTCATCCCTGACTCATCAGTCTATCCCTATTACTAAAATTCCCCCGTGTCAGCAACCTTCCTTGTAAACCTTCTCTGTAACCCTCTCTAATGTTATCACATTCTTCCTGTAGTGTGATGACCAGAACTGCACACAGCACTCTGACTGTGGCCTAATTAGTGTTTAAAACAGTTCCAGCATGACCTCCCTGCTCTTATATTCTGTGCTTTGACTGAATAAAGCAAAGTATCCCAAAGGTCTATTTTAACCCCTTTACTTACTTGACCTGGTAGCTTCAGAAATTTTCAGGCATAGCAACAACATTTACGTTGCATGTTTAACAGTGGAAGAACCTCCCAAGATTCACAGAAGTATTATCGCATTATCAACAAATAATATCATTGTTAAGATTCTAGGACTGATATCCAAAGGCCAAAGGAGTCGGTATCAAGGTGCATCCTAGGGGTTTTGGAAGGGAATTCCAGACTCATGATCTTGGCAGCTGAAGGCATGGTTGCCCAGTACACAGTGCTTAAGATTAAGAATGATCAAGAGACCACAGAGTTGCATGAGTGCTGAAATCTTACACCTCCAGGGTTGTAGACCTGGAGAAAATTACAGAGGGACTTCAGTAAAGACTTTGACAAGATCCTACATGGGAAACTGGTTCAAAAAGCCTATGGATTCAGGACAAGGGGCAAACTGGATCCAAAATAGGCCTGGCAATTGGAGAACAGAGGATGATGGCAGAAGTTTGTTTTTTGAGATTGGATACCTGTAACTATTGGTGTCTCACAAGGGTCAGTGCTGGGACCCTTGATGTTTGCAACATACATAAAGGACTGGGATGTGATTATGGGAGGCAACTTCAGTAAGTTTGCAGGTGACATGAAGATTGGCGAGTTGTTGATAAAGTAGAGGGTAGTCTTGGGCTGCACAGGGATAGCGATGTAATGGTGAAATGGGCTGAAAAATGGCAAATGGAGTTTAGTTCAGACAAATGTGAGGTGATGCATTTTGGGAGCACTAATGAGGCTAGGACATACACCATGAATGGTAAGGTCAGGGAGAACTGAGGAACAGGGGGACCTTGGAGTGCAAGTCCATAGATCTATGAAGGTGTAAACACAGGCAAGTTATGAGGTTAGGAAGGCATACGGGACATGGTTGGGGTATTGAACACAAAAGTAGGGAGATTATACTCCAACTTTATAAAACCTTAATCAGATCTCAGCTGGAGTATTGCATGCAGTTCCAGTCACTGAGCTTTAGGAAGAACGTGATAGCGCTTGGAGAGGGTGCAGAGGAGAATTCACCAGGATGTTGCCCGGGATGGAGCAATTCAGTTATCATGGAGAAGTTAGGTCTAGTGTCCCTGAAGTGGAGGAGGTTAAGATGGGTCATGATTGAGGAATATAAAATCATGAGGTGTATAGAAATGGTAGACTGCAGGAAGCTTTTCTCCATCAGGGCAAATAAAACAAAAGGACATAGGTTTAGGTTAAGGGGAAAGAGATTTAGAGGGTATATGAGGGGGACCTTCTTCACCCAGAGAGTGGTAAGTACCTGGAATGCACTGCCTTAGAAAGTGGTTGAAGCTGGATTGCTGACAGCATTCAGAAAAATGTCTAGATGAGCACTAGATTAGTTTAGGCAAAGAGGGCTATGGACATAGTGCTGGGCAATGGGATTAATTAAAGGGTGCCCACTGGTCAGTGTGGCTGAGTTGGGCTGAATGGCTTGTTTCCATGCTGTACGATTCTATGATCCTGTGACACAGAGAGGGAGCAAGGATGAACATTTTAAAAGTGAAGTGTTGCTTAACTGGGAACCAGTGTGGTGAGTGGTCATGGAGCTGATGAGCAAATGGGACAGTGCCAGTTGAGACATGGGGCAGTAGAGTTTTGGATGGCCTTAATTTTAAGAAGAGCAGAATAAAGCCCCAGCTGAGCCAAGGCAACAGCTTGACAGGCATTGGCACAGAGGTGAAATGGCTAGTCTTAGAGATGCCATGGATTTGAGATCCAAAGCTCGTATGGGGTCAGGTATGTAGCCATGTGAGCAGCCTGGATCAGTTTCAAACCGTTGCCATGGAGAGGGGTGGAGTCTGTGGTCAGAGAACATATTTCGTTATAGGTACTTAGACACTAGCTTCAAACTACCCAATAGTTGGAGGAAACCTGCTCAGACAACACTGGATGCCAGACTGGATGTCAACTGGAGGCAGTGAAGAGTGCAATTTCAAGGCCCACTGCCCCTCTGTTCTCCTCAGCATCCTACCATTTATGGTGTTTCCCTTTGCCTTGTTTCCCTCCTCCAAATACAACCCTGACACCGTTGGAATTGGTTTATTATTGTTACATGTCCCGGGGTACAGTGAAAAGCTTGTCTTGCATAATATTCATACAGATTGATTCATTACATGGTGCATTGGGGTAATACAAGGTAAAACAATAACAGAATGCAGAATAAAGTGTAACAGCTACAGAGAAAGTGCAGTGCAGGTAGACAATAAGGTGCAAGGTCATAACGAGGTGGATTGGGAGTCCATCTTATTGCACTAGGGAATCATTCAATAGTCTTATAACAGCGGGATAGAAGCTGTCCTTGAGCCTGGTGGTAAATGCTTTCAGGCTTTTGTATCTTCTGCCTGATGGGAAAGGGGAAAAGAGAGAATGTCCAGGGTGGGTGGGGTCTTTGATAATGCTGGCTGCTTTACTGAGGCAGTGAGAAGTATAGACAGAGTCCATGGAGGGGAGGCTGGTTTTCGTGATGCGCTGAGCTGTGTCCACAACTCTCTGCAGTTTCTTGCGGTCTCGGGCAGAGCAGTTGCCATACCAAGCCGTGGTGTATCCAGATAGGATGCTTTCTATGGTACATCAATAAAAATTGGTAAGGGTCGATGGGGACATGCCAAATTTCTTTAGCGTCCTGAGGAAGTGGAGGTGCTGGTGAGCTCCCTGTTGACTGAATTTCATTTGCCACTCTGACCAACCTTCTGATAATTTGAACTGCTTTCTTCCTCACTGAATTATTGGGGGGGAGGTGCTGAACTGAGGGAGTGCTGCACTGTCAGAGGGGCTGGGCTGAGGGTGTGTTGTCCTATCCAGGTCACTGGAGCTGTGAGGCAGCAGCTCTAGTAGCTGCGTCACTGCACCACCCCTGTAGAAGTAGAACTGACGGCTTCTTCCCAACATCTTCCTCAATGAACATCATTAAATGATCATCTGAAGAACATGGCTTTTTATGGAATCTTACTGTGCATGAATTTTTTACATTGTATCAGTAACCGCTGCTCAAGAGGCTCATTATTGGCTGTAAAGTGCTGAGAACAAGTCAAGTGTTCTTGAAATGAAAGCCTTTCTTCACCACTCAAGGGCCATAAATGTTGGTCTTCCAGTGATGCCCCGTCACAAAAATAAACATACACCCTGCTGAAAGATGGCTTGGAGTTTTAAGAAAACCATTGAAACCAATAATGGCTTCTGTTAATGAGAACAATTAAATAGAGTTAATTAGAATGAAGTCATCTTTTCGCATGGACCCGTGTGTGAGAACACGATGATCCTTTGGGGAATCTCTTTATGATGCACCATTTATTAATGTAAAACATCAGGCAGGAGGAAGCACATTCTGTAAGAAAGATGCTACACAGAAGTTTGCATCTACTGCTCCCTCCCAGCCCTCTGCATCTCCCCTGTCCCCTTCTCCTTCTGTTTCTTTCCCCTCCTTATGTTTATCCAGCTTCCCTTTCAACCCACCTCTGCTATTTGCCATAACCTCTCGCTGTCAGCGTGGGTTTCACATTCAACCTGTTCTCTGGGGAAACAAATTCTCCTGAATTCCTTCTTGGATTTTACGACTTTTTCTTGATGGCTCCTGGTTCTAGATACTCCCAGAAACAAAACTATCTTCTACCCTATCTCAGACTTACCTAATATTAAACATCTATATCAGGTCTCCTCCCAGCCTTCCCCTCCTCAGAAAATATAAGAATTAGAAAAGAGACATGAGAAGGCCACTTGGCCCCTCTTTCCTGCTCCACAAACTAGATGTTGGAAGTGGGATCTTACTTCTCCTTGCACTGGAACACTTCCTGTTCCTTCCTAGTAGAGCTGTTACCTCACAGCTCCAGCAACCTGGTTCAGTCCTGACCTCTGGCACTGTTTGTGTAGAGTTTGCATGTTGTCCCTGTGACAGCGTGGGTTTCGTCGGGATGATCCAGTTTCAACGATCAACCCGCACGTATTTGGCCAATGTGTATTGAGCACTGTACATTTCCCCTAGAGAGTGGTAGAATCTGGGGAAAGGGTGAGATTAGTGTGAGATTAGTGTAAATGGGTACTTGATGACCAGTGTGGACACAATGGGCTGAATGGCCTGTTTCTGTGCTGCATGATACAATGGCTCCTGAATTTACATTAATAAAAGGTTCATCAGCAAGAAATTTGCCAAAGGATTAAGTTGTTCTTGCACAGCATCCACATCAGTAATGACCAAAGCTGATCAGCCTTCCTGGTAATTCTAGTCCCTCATTTTGGTAACATCCTTGTAAATATTTTTGCACCTTCTTCAGCTATTTAGTAACCTGCTTTAACATGGAGATCAGAACTTCTCCAGTCGAAAAGAATTCCATTTCTGTCACATTTTTCATGACCCCAGGAGATTCCAAAGTGGCCCAGAGTCAGTGAAGCACCTTTGGAAGGCAGTCACTCCTGCAGCTTAGGAAACAGACCAACTAAATTTATACACACCAAACTCCCACTATCAAAGTGGGATCACCTGTTTAATGATGTTAGTAGTAGGATAAACCTTGGCCCCAAGATACTGGGGAAAACTGATCGTGCTTGAAATGATAGCTCTGGGTTCTTTTACCTGAGGGGCAGATGGGCTCAGACTAATACTTCACGCTCCGAGTGTGGGACTGCACACCACTGACACACAACCCCAGTGTCGGCACAGAACAAGAAAACACTTTGCAATAAAACCTATGAGTCTCCCGAGTCCACACAATTAACTGGAAGGACATCTTAGGTGGAGTTTGGAAGGCCATCCATGAAATGATAAGTCCCCAACCTCAAACTTCTGACACTAATTGAACCTGCTGTGATAACCCACTCCCCCTCCCCTCTGATCCCACCCACTTCCTCTTACCCTTCCCTCTCGCCTCTTCCAATCTCTCTCTCTACTTTTCCACCATGTACTTTCCCATTCCCCAGGCACCCTCACCTATCCTCTCCCTTTCCTCTCTCCCCCATCCTTCTTTCCCAAAGCCACAGCCTCCACCAACCTCAGGCCTTTGATACACTTGTCACCACCTTTTTCTGCCCCATCCCAACCTCTTCAGTCACCTCCCAGCCTTCTGAGAGCTTTTGTGTTGATGTAGAACCAAGTAGCAGCCTCCCACAGTAGGTGGATCACCTTAACCCCAGCCTGCAAAACATTTCTATGACCACTTCCACAAGCAACAGACGTGAGGAAGACCAGCTACTAATGATAACGTGATTTTCAGCTGGTAGATTCTAATATCCATTTCTCAAACCCTGCCATCACATCCGCAAGTAGACTCCATCTCTCACTGAGGTAGTCCCACAAACACATACTCTCACTGGGGTACAGATGCAACAAATGTGGACTTTCACTGGGTCTCACTTGGGGTGCCGGTCCCACAGACACTGACTCTCACTGGAGTATGGGTCCCACAGTCACTGAACTTCAAGGAGGGTACAGATTCCACACATACTCACTTTCACTGAGGTAAGGGTCCAACAGACACTAATGTTCACCCAAAGTGCCCAGAGTGATGTGAAACAACCTGAAGTTATTGTCTTTTACTCTGAAATAAAATGTTCAATTACACAACACTGAAAAGAAACAGCATTACGCAAATGAATTTCTCAGCAAAATTCCTTTCAAACAGCTTCTCAGTTTCTAAAGTACACCCCTCCCCCACCTCTAGTGAGTAAAACTGGAGGACGTAATGGATTGGCACAGGCCAGATGAAATTTAATGCAGAGAAATGTGAAGTGATTCATTCTGATGGGAAGAATGAGAGGAGGCAAGATCAACTAAATAGGGCAAATCTAGAGAAGTGCAGGACCTAGCAATGTTGACATAAATCTGCAAAGATGGAAAAACATGTTAAGACGACTGTTAAAAACACAGGATTATTGCCTTTGTAAACAGAGGCAGAGAGTACAACAGCTAGGAAGTTATTCTACACCTGTATAAATCACTGAATAGACCCCACATTCGGTACTGTGTCCAGTTCTGTTTTTCACACTTTAAGAGTGATGGTAAGACTTTGGAGACACTGCAGAGAATGTTTATCACATCAATCCCAGGGAAGAGGGACTTCAGTTACATCAAGGGATTAGAGAAACGGGGGTTGTTCTGCTTAGAGCAGAGAAGGTTAAAAGAGGATTTAATCAGTATGATAAAGTCATGATAGTGTAAAGAGGGAAAGTGGCAGGAGACCAGAAGGATGTAGATTGACATTCTAACCAAATGTTCATTATATTGTCAGATAACAACAACTTACATTTATGCATCACCTTTAACATAAAAAGTTTCCCAAGCAACATCACAGGAGTGTTATCAAATAAAACTTGACTCCACGCAACATAGAGAGATATTAAGGGAACCAAAAAGCAAAAAAAAACAATAAGAGATAGGTTTCAACAATTGTGTTGAAGGGGAGAGTGACAGAGAAGCAGAGATGTTTAGGGAAGTCCAGGTAGTTAATGACACGGATTCCAGAAGTGGAACAACTCAAATCAGGTGGTTAAGAGGCCAGAATTTGAGGAGTGCTGTGTAAGTCAGCATCTTAAGAGAGAGCCAAGGAGTAAATTATTGGAATATTTACAGCTAGACCTTTGATGGTTTGGTGATTCTCCTGTCAATCCACCTTGGTGACCACACTGCTGTAAGTGGTTGACAATGCTTATATTGGGCACAATTTATATGTAATTATCCTCCATTCAGTGCATATTTTTCTGAAGAAATTAGCCTTCTTTAACTGAGAGGCAGTGCTGTAGACTGTCTCCTTTACTCTTGTTTTCTGGGTAAATTATCTTCGTTTTGCATGACCTCTAACTCATTGGCTGGTTTGCAGTGAGGCACTAGAAAATGTGGACTGCTTCCCAGATTACAGGAGCCACATCTCAGCAAAGGTAGAGGTCAATAATGAAATTCACCAGCACCTTCAATGCACTATCATGGCCTTTAGCCAACTGAGGGAAAGGGTATTTGATGATCGAGACCCCAGAATGGGCAAAGAATTATGGTCTACCAGGCAGCAATGATTCCTGCCCTCCTATATGCCTCTGGCACTTGGATTAATGAGATCAGGCACCTGAAGGAAATGGAAAGACACCAACAATGCTGGATTCTCAAAATCCTCCAAATTCACTGAGGGAATAGGAGAATCAATGGTAGTGTCCTCTCCCAGGCCAACATCCCCAGCATTGAGGCCCTTGTTGCATTCAGTTGGCTTTTCTGGGAACACTGTCATTCACAAGCCTGACACCAGACTCCCAAAATAGAGACTCATAGAACATAGAAAACCTACAGCACAATTCAGGCCCTTCGGCCCACAAAGCTGTGCCAAACATATCCCTACCTTAGAAATTACTAGGCTTACCCACAGCCCTCTATTTTTCTAAGCTCCATGTACCTATCCAAAAGTCTCTTAAAAGACCCTATCGTATCCGCCTCCACCACCGTTGCCGGCAGCCCATTCCACACACTCACCACTCTCTGAGTAAAAAATTTACCCCTGACATCTCCTTTATACCTACTCCCCAGCACCTTAAACCTGTGTCCTCTTGTGGCAACCATTTCAGCCCTGGGAAAAAACCTCTGACTATCCACACGATCAATGCCTCTCATCATCTTATACACCTCTATCAGGTCACCCCTCATCCTCTGTCGTTCCAAGGAGAAAAGGCCAAGTTCACTCAACCTGTTTTCATAAGGCATGCTTGTAGCGGCTGCTACTGCAATGCGAAAGTAAGACACTAGTCGATGAGTTGCAGAACAAAACTGATTTATTTCCCGCCTTGCATGGGCCTTTTAAGAGGAACGGTTCCCGCCCACCAAAAACGGAAGTGATGTATGCTCTATGTCATCAAACTTTTCCCGTGCACGGGTTCTCCCCGTCGCTTGAGGAAGACGAAGGCCCACCGCCATCTTGGGCCTCGCCGCTCTGACAACGCATGACCCGACCGCCGAGCCAGTTCGCTTGCTCGGACGGTGAGTCGCTACACAACCCGTCCCCAGAACTGGCGATACGGTCCCCAAGGTTCTTGGGCTGTGCTAGCCGTTGCTTAGGAGGTCGGCCTCTGCGTCGCGGTGTTGGGACCTTGACCGGTTGTTGTAGGTCTAAATGGGCTGGCTTGAGGCAGTCCGTCGCGAAGAATTCTTCCTTGCCCCCAATGTCCAAAATAAAGGTGGACCCATTATTCCTGATGACCCGGAACGACCCCTAGTATGGTCGTTGCAACGGTGCCCGGGGTGTGCCCCTGCGAACGAAAACGAACTTACAGTCTCGTAGTTCCTTGGGCTCACAGGATGGGGCTTGACCATGCCGTGAAGTGGGAATCAGTGCCAAGCTGCCGAGCCTCTCGCGCAGTCTTTCCAGGACTGCCGCGGGTTGCTCCCCTTGCCCCCGAAGGGCGGGTATGAACTCCCCTGGCATGACCAGGGGCGCACCGTACACGAATTCAGCTGACGAAGCATGGAGATCTTCCTTGGGGGCAGTGTGTATGCCGAGCAGGACCCAAGGCAATTCGTCAACCCAGTTAGGACCTTCCAGGTGGGCCATCAGGGCTGATTTCAGATGGTGGTGGAAACATTCTACCAACCCATTTGATTGAGGGTGGTAGGCCATGGTGGTGTGCAGCTGCGTCCCTAGCATGTTCACTAATGCAGACCATAGGCTGGAGGTAAACTGGGCGCCCCTGTCTGAAGTGATGTGGGACGGAACACCAAAACGCGAGATCCAAGTTTGAGCAGCGCTCGGGCGCAGGAATCGGTCGTGATGTCAGATAGAGGGGTTGCCTCTGGCCACCTCGTGAACCGGTCCATGATGGTAAGGAGGTACCGAGCTCCTCTTGAAACTGGCAGGGGACCAACGAGGTCGACGTGGATGTGGTCGAACCTTCTATGGGTAGGCTCGAACTGCTGTGGTGGGACCTTGGTGTGTCGTTGCATTTTTGATGTCTGGCAGTGCAGACAAGTCCTGGCCCACTCACTGACCCGTTTGCGCAGGCCGTGCCAGACAAACTTGCTGGCGACCAGTCCAACAGTTGATCTGATGGACGGGTGTGCCAACCCGTGTACCGAGTTGAAAACGCGTTTCCGCCAGGCTGCAGGAACTATAGGGCGGGGCTGACCTGTTGCGACATCGCAAAGGAGGGTCTGCTGACCTGGACCGTCAAAGAAATCTTGGAGCTGCAGGCTCGAGACTGTGGTTCTGTAGCTAGGCAGCTCATCGTCGGCTTGCTATGCGTCATCCAGGGCCGCGTGGTCTACACCCAGGGACAGGCTGTGGATGGTTGGTCTGGAAAGCGTGTCAGCAACGACATTGTCCTTTCCGGAGACATGTTGGATATCCATTGTGAATTTGGAAATGTAGGACAAATGTCACTGCTGATGAGCTGACCAGGGATCGGAGACCTTGGTGAAAGTCCTGCCTTCTAAAAAGAACTGGAAATGCCGGACTGCCAGGTACAGCGCTAGAAGTTCCCGATCAAAAGCACTGTATTTCAGTTCGGGTGGTCTAAGGTGCCTGCTGAAAAATGCCAAGGGTTGCCAAAGGCCTTCGATTAGTTGTTCCAGTACCCCACCGACTGCGGTGTTGGATGCGTCCACCGTGAGGGCGGTTGGGACGTCTGTCTTAGGGTGTACCAGTATCGCGGCATCTGCCAGGGCGTCCTTGGCCTTAACGAAGGCAGCCGCGGCCTCGTCGTTCCAGGCGATGTCCTTGCCCTTGCCAGACATCAGCGAGAACAAAGGGCGCATGATACGGGCTGCTGCAGGGATGAACCGATGGTAAAAGTTGACCATCCCCAGGAATTCTTGCAGGCCTTTGACCATGTTGGAATGGGCAAAATGGCGGATAGCGTCTACCTTGGCGGGTAGGGGTGTTGCTCCCTCGCTGGTGATTCTGTGGCTGAAGAAATCGATAGAGTCGAGTCCGAATTGGCACTTGGCCGGGTTGATAGTGAGGCCGAAATCATGGAGACGGGAGTACAGTTGGCGGAGGTGGGAAAGGTGTTCTTGGCAGTCACGGCTGGTGATTAGTATGTCATCTAAGTAAATGAACACGAAGTCCAGGTCTTGGCCTACCGCGTCCATCAGCCGCTGGAAAGTCTGCGCGGCGTTCTTAAGGCCGAACGGCATTCAAAGGAATTCAAAGAGGCCGAATGGAGTGATGAGCGCAGTTTTGGGTTCGTCGTCAGGGTGGACCGGGATTTGGTGGTATCCCCAGACGAGGTCCACCTTGGAGAAGATGTGGGCCCTGTGTAGGTTCACCGCAAAGTCCTGGATGTGAGGGACGGGGTAGTGGTCTGGGGTGGTGGCGTCATTTAGCCTGTGGTAGTCGCTGCAGGGCCTCCATCCGCCAGTGGCTTTGGGGACCATGTGCAGGGGGGAAGCCCAGGGGCTGTCTGACCTGCGAATGATCCCCAGCTCCTCCATGCGGTGGAACTCTTCCTTTGCCAGGCAGAGCTTGTCTGGAGGTAGTCGTGCTCGGGCATGAAGGGGTGGCCCTGTGGTAATGATGTGATGCCGCACCCCGTGTTTGGGCATCGAATTTGTAAACTGAGGTGCCAAAACCGATGGGAACTCGGCTAGGAGCTTGGTGACCTCGTTGCCAGGTAGGGAAATGGAGTCCAGGCGCGGGGCTGGTAGGCTGGCTTCTCCCAGGGAGTAGGTTTGGAAAGTTCTGGAGTGCACTAGCCGCTTCCCTCGCAGGTCGACTGACAGGCTGTGGGCCCGAAGGAAATCCGCTCCCAGGAGTGGCTGGGCGACGGCAGCAAGGGTAAAATTCCAGGTAAAACGGCTGTCGCCGAATTGTAATTGAACTGGTACCGAAAGTTCGTATCATTGTGCCGTTTGCGGCTTTGAGTGCGGGACCCTGTTGCCTGCTACAAGTGTCGCGGCTGGTCGGGGGTAAAACACTGACCTCTGCTCCAGTATCGATGAGGAAATGACACCCGGACTGCTTTTCCCAAACAAATAGGAGGCTGTGTTTGTGGCCAGCCGCTGTAGCCATCAGCGGCGGCTGGCCCTGGCGTTTCCCTGAAACTTGCAGGGTGGGAGGCATCGACGGGCCTCCGCGCCCCACCTCTGATGGTAGAAACACAGCTCGTCGCCAGCGTCATCATCTGTGTTTCTGGGGTGTGGTCGCTCGGTTGCTGGGACTGGTTTAGGAAGGCGTTGGGCCTGCGGTCTGGCGATTTGGCCGATGGACGACCCGCTCTTGCGTTTGGCCTTCCACAGGACATCTGCCCAGGCGGCTACCTCACGTGGGTTGCTGAAATCGGTGTCGGCCAACAGCAGGTGAATGTCGTCGGGTAGTTGTTCGAGGAACGCCTGTTCGAACATCAGGCAGGGCTTGTGTCCCTCAGCCAAGGCCAGCATCTTGTTCATCAGGGCCAATGGGGATCTGTCCCCCAGGCCATTGAGATGAAGCAGGCGGGCAGCGTGCTCGCGACAGGAGAGGTCGAAGGTCCGAATAAGAATGTCTTTGAAAGCCAGGTACTTGCCTTCTTCTGGAGGAGACTGGATGAAGTCTCCAACCTGAGCGGCTGTCTCCTGGTCCAGGGAGCTGACTATGTGGTAGTACCATGTGGAGTCGGAGGTGATCTGCTGAAGTTGGAATTGTGCTTCGGCCTGGTTGAACCAGACGCTGGGCCGAAGCGTCCAAAAGGTGGGCAGCTTAAGTGCCACTGCGTTGGCTGCTGCGTGGTCGTCCATTGTGTGGGTCCACAATCCATTTGGACCGTCAGGGTCACCAATATAGTGGCTGCTACCGCAATGAGAAAGTAAGACACTAGTTGATGAGTTGCAGAACAAAACTGATTTATTTTCCCGCCTTGCGTGGGCCTTTTAAGAGGAACGGTTCCCACCCACCAAAAACGGAAATGACGTATGCGCTACGTCATCAAACTTTTCCCGCGTGCGGGTTCTCCCCGTCGCTCGGGGAAGACGAAGGCCCAGTGCCATCTTGGGCAGAAGACATGGAACCAGAGTAGAAGTCACCCTTAATTTCAAGGGACCACTTCAGAAGAAGAAGAAATTTGTGGATGTAAGATTGTGTTAAAAATGAGACAGTGGCGTATGGAAATAGGATGGACAATGGGACCCAGGGAGTGCTGTGTGGTCTGTGATACAGGCTTAAGTGTTTCCTTATGCAAATGGCAGCCAGTGAACATTTGCAAGTCATCAGCACTCCAAAGGAGGGAGGCCGGCCCACGGCCAAAACCCAGCGTCCTTTATCACCCGTCAATCACTGGTACCCTCAATGCTGGGCGGTGGACAGAAGTCGTTGCCATGGCAGCTGTCCAAGGGGCAGTGTTACCCCGCTGTGAGGGAGGGGCAGCCCCTCACACTCACTGCCCACCACTCCAGCCTAGAATGTTCAAGGAGCCTGAGACCCACACTCACTGCAGGGTCAGTGAACCCAGGGGCTGGTTGCCAAGAATTCAGTGAAAAATATTTTAAATAATAAAATTCCCTTCCAACAGACTGACAGACAAAACCACACTCTCTTGTCTGTTTCTCTTGCACTGTCTGGTCTCTTTCTCTTTTTCTCTCTCCCTCTCTCTCTTACATTACCTGTTTAACTCTTTCTCTATCTCTCTCTCTTTTACACCCACTCGCTATCACTACTGTAAATATGTTTGTCTCTCTTCCTAATCTCTCTTCTCTCTCTCACACACCCACATACAGACACACACACACACGCACACTTGCTACCTCTAAGTCTGTCTCTGACTAATGTGTGTGTCTCTCTCTCTTTTCCTCTGTCTCTGTGATACTTATTCTCTGTCCCTCCGTTTTTCCTCTCTCTGTCTTCCTCTCTGCCTCTCGCTCCTATCTCCCTCTATTTTTGTGTCTGCCTCTTTCCCTCTCTCTCTCTTCTTGGCTATCTCTGTCTTCCTGCTCTCTCTCCAACTCACTCTCTAATGGCTTATCCTTCATCGCCAAAACATTTACCGTGCAAATTGCAAATGTTTTTTTCCTCTCAGTCCTCAGGGTGCAGGTCATGACTAACATTGTGCAGCAAACGAATTCCTGGCACAGCAAACCCACTATGCCCACACAGCTTCCTGATCTTGGGCACTGTGCATCAAGGTTTTAAAGAATTAAGGAGAGGGAGGACCCAACACAAAATCAAGTGATGTCTGAATAACGCCTTAGAATTAAATCTGCACAACATTCTTTCACAAAATGAAATCAGGATTTCCCACCAGTGAGACTTGCTCCTGCTGGATAGACTGCTCACTGCAAATTATACATGGGGTGGTCTGAGGTAACCTGCTTAGACCACCCTGGCTCAATTAGAGAGGCAACAGTAAAGAAGGGATCAGATATCTGGAGGTACAGGGGTTGATGGATAAATATTGGCCTCGGACAATATCCATGTGAAAGGGTAAATGAGGTCTCGATGTGAACATCAATTAAAAATAAGATAGCCCCTCTGACAATACAGCACTCTTTCAATACTGCCCCCAATAGAACATAGAAGAATACAGCACAGGAACAGGCCCTTTAGCCCACGATATCTGTGCTGACCATGACGCCAAATTAAACTAATCCTATCTGCCTGTGCTTGGTCCATTCCCTCCATCCCCGGCTGTTCATGTGCCTGTCTAAATGCCTCTTGAACGTTACTATCTTAATTGTTTACACCATCTCCCCTGGCAGCACACTCCAGGCACCTACCACACTCCGTAAATAACTTATCTCGTAAGTCTCCTTTAAACCCCCTCTCACCTTAAAGCTGTGCCCTCTGGTATTTAACATTTCTCCCTGGGAAAAAGCTTCTGACTACCTGCTCCTTCTGTACCTCTCTTAATTTTATATATTTCTATCAGGTGGCCCCACAGCCTCCAAAGCGCCATAAAAAACAATCCAAGTTTGTCCAATCTCTCCTTATAGCTAATACTCTCTAATCCAGGCAACATCCTGGTGAACCTCGACTGCACCCGCTGCAAAACCTCCACATCCTTCCTGTAATGCAGTGACCAGAACTGCACACAATACTCTGAATGTAGCCTAACCAAAGCTTTATACGGCTGCAACATGACTTCCCTGCTATTTTACTCAAATCCCCAACCGATGAAAGTAAATATGCCGTATGACTTTTTTTACCACCATATCCATTTGTGTTGCCACTCTCAGAGAGATATGGAGTTGCACCCTCAGATCCCTCTATACATCAATGCACCTAAAGGTCCTGCCATTTACTGTATACTTCTTACATTTGACCTCCCGAAATGCAACCTCACACTTGACTGGACTAAACTCCACAACAGTGCGGCATACACTCAGTACTGTCTCCCAACAGTATAGCACTCTCTTGATATAGCCCCCTCCCCCAAAAGAGCAGAGTTCCCTCAGTACTGCACCTCCAATTGTGCAGCACTCCTGAAGGACTACCCCTTCGATAAAGTAGAACTCCCTTAGTCCTGCATCTCAGTACTTCCCTTCTGACAGTGAAGCACACTGTAAGTGCTGCCCCTCCAACAGTGCAATGGAGAGTCATACAGCACGGAACCAGGCCCTTTGGCCCAACAGGTCCATGCCGACCAAGATTCCCACCTAAGCTAGTCCCATTTGCCTGCATTCAGCTCATATCCCTCTAAACTTTTCCTATCCGTGCACTGGCCCTCTCTCAGAGCAGTGCTCCTTCATTCCTGTCCCTCCAGCAGTGCAATGCTCCCTCAGCATTGTGAATCAGAATCAGGTTCACTATCACTGTCTTATATGACGTGAAATTTGTTGTTTTGCGGCAGCAGTACAGTGCAAAGACATAAAATTACTATAACTTACAAAATAAATAAATAGTGCAAAAAAAGGAATAACGAGGTAGTGTTCATGGTTTCATGGACCATTCAGAAATCTGATGACAGAGGGGAAGAAGCTGTTCCTGAATCATTGACTGTGGGTCTTTAGGCTCCTGTACCTCCTCCCTGATGGTAGTAACAAGAAGGGGGCATGTCCTGAATGGTGAGGGTCCTTAGTGATGGATGCTGCCTTCTTGAGGCACCGCCTCTTGAAGATGTCCTTGATGGTAGGGAGGGTTGTGCCCATGATGGAGCTGGCTGAATCTACAACCTTCTGCAGCCTCTTGCGATCCTGTGCATTGGAGCCTCCATTCCAGGCAGTGATGCAACCAGTCCGAATGCTCTCCACCGTACATCTATAGAAATTTGCAAGAGTCTTTGGTGACATACCAAATCTCCTAACAAAGCAGAGCTTGCCTGGCGTGCCTTCTTTGTGATTGCATCTGTGTGTTGGGCCCAGGACAGATCTTCTGAGATGTTGACACCCAGGAACTTAGAGCTGCTCCCCCTTTCCACCACTGACCCCTCAATGAGGACTAGTGTGTGTTCTCCTGACTTCCCCTTCCTGAAGTCCACAATCAATTCCTTGGTCTTGCTGACATTGAGTGAGAGGTTGTTATTGCAACACCACTCAACCAGTCGATCTATCTCACTCCAGTACACCTCCTCGTTGCCATCTGAGATTTTACCAAAAACAGTGGTGTCAGCGGCAAGTTTATAAATGGCGTTTGAGCTGTGCTTAGCCACACGGTCATGAGTGTAGAGAGAGTAGAACAGTGGGCTGAGCACACATCCTTGAAATGTGCCTGTGTTGATTGTCAGTGAGGAGCAGGACTCTGAAAGAGCAGCTCTTCCTCAGTACTGTGCATGAGGCTCAGCTTGAATTGTATACTAAGTCTTGGGTTGGGTCTGAATAATGCACTGGCTGGATTTAAGATTAAATTTATCCCGAGTCTGGGGTGAGAGAATGTAACCAGCTGAACTGCAGTGAATGGGTGCCTCCTTGAGCCCGGAACGGGAGAGAGAATGGCCAAGGGTCCCTCCATGAACTGCTAGACGTGTGGGTGTGAAATGTGCTGATGTGTGCAAGTGAGAGGACTGGAATTTCCAGCTCCAGTGAAAAATGTGCAGATGGGTGCGGCTCAGGGGCAGGAGAGTGGGAGTGAAATCCACTACAACGTTCTTTGTGATTGAATGGTCATCCAGTTCTCTGGGCTCATGGAGATGCAGTGGATGTTTGCCCATCCAGAGTCAGTGCTACATAGAAAGGGAGAGCTGGAGGGAGTATCCCACAGTATGATCCTATCTGTTCCTATGACACAGAAGGAGGCCATTCACCCATTAAGTCAATGCCAGCCCTCAGAACAATTGCATCAACTTCATCCCCTCCACTTACTTCCCTGTAGCCTATTCACTCACACATGCTCATTAACACTCCCCTTACCCCATTTCTCCTGGTACCCAACTTCATCAAGGGCAATTTATAGGAGACAATTAACCTCTGTCTTCAGGACGTGGGAGGAAACCTAAGCATGCAGAGAAAACCAGTGTGGCCACAGGGAGAATGTGCAAATTCCACACAAACAGCACAGGAGGTCAGGAACAGACCCAGGTTGCTGGAGTTGTGAGACAGTTATTAAACTCATCCAGCCAGTCCAAGGGATCAGCTTGGGCCAGAGATTAAATTGTGGGGGTGGCCTGTTTATCCCCAGCAAGACTGGCTGCAGTGTCGATCTTTGCACATGTTGATAGGTCAAAGGTTAGCCACCCTCATCTCTCCCTCCCTTGTCCCCTTTGAGATGTACACACTCTTGAGGAATGGTGTTCTCATACAGTGACATCAACAGTTTATGCTGGACAAAGGGAGAAGCCAATATTTAGGTGATTGGTAACCAGAAATGAGATGAGGCTTAAAGAAAACTGGATAAATATTTAAAAGGGTAAGATCTGCAGGGGATTGCAAAGGACGGATTTTTGCAGAACATGGACTGAATGACGCACTGGCTGGATTTAAGATTAAATTTATCCTTCAACCAAGATCACTAAAAAACAGATTATCTGGTCATTATCACATTGCAGTCAGTGGGAGCTTGCTGTGCCTAAATTGGCCACAATGTTTCCTACACTGACAACACTTCTAAAAGAACTTCATTGGCTGCAAAGCATTTTGGGATGCCCAGAGGCTGTAGAAATGCTGCGGAAGCTCTTCCTTTATGTAAAGAAGACAGAAAGCTCAGGAGACAGTGGATGTTGAGAGATTTTCCCCTCACATTCTCAGCCTTGCTCACCTTTCCCATACGTTGCCTCAGTGCTCATGTCGACACTGTCTGTCCAATTTCAGTCTGTTTATGAAACATGCATTTATGAATAATCCAAGGGTCTTAAAAACTATTTTCCCTTCCCTCTACCCCTTCATTCACTGAGACTCCAACTGTATTGGGGATCCACCAGGATCACCCATAGTTCCAGCCGAGTGTTCCTCCCGCACATGAACATGCAGGTGCACAAGCAAACATGCACATTCGCATGGGCACAGTTGTGCATCCTTGCACGGGTACACTCACGAGTTGCACGGCTGGTAAAGTTGTTACCAGCTGCAGCACCTGCTCGCTGCAATGAGAAATCAAAGGTGAGAAAGCAGTGCTGCTTTTCGATTCAAATAGAATGTGAGCATGGTTTCCACAACATTAACTCTGCATTAGAGAATCTGAGACGCAGAATTTCAATGCAAATGGTTCTTTCTGCTCTTTATGCAGCCCATCCACAATTTCAAGGAGAATTCACTATAAGCTGCCCCGTTTCTGTAATTTTGCGCACTGAAAGCTGTGCATGTGCGCACGCACATGCAAACACGCACACAGGCATGTGCACACGCACATATCCAAACATGAGCATGCATAGTCACACAAATGCGCTCACACACACAAAACTTGCACACATACAGACACACATACATGTAAATGATCAACCTGAGGAATCTCAGCTGTATTTCCCTTGGGTTACTGAGCAGCTATTTAAACTGGGGACTTAACATGCTATTGAAATGTATCTTAGAAAGGTTCACAGAGCAATAAAATTTGACTGTAAGTGAGATTGTGAGATAGTGGGAGACCTGAATAAAAAGAGGCAGATAAGAAGTCAGGGGAACAAAGAGGCTAAGGGAGAGGGAGAGATGGGGTTGGGTGAAAGAGATAAGGAGCAAAAGAGACAGGGAGAAACAGAGACAGTGAGAGAAGCAGAGAGAGGGAGAGAGAGAGCAAGAAAGGTGTGAAATCTTCTATTAGCCAATTTTCCATGATTCAGAAGTGTTTAGTCCATTCCCAAAGCCCAGACCCAAATCCTCAACAAAACACCCCTCCTGGTCTCAATCCACAGGGCGTGCTGACCAAACTTTCTCCCTAAATGTCTCCTTTTCTCTTTGCTCTTTTAAGTTTCTCTTTAAAACGTACAACTCTGGCTAAGCTCCTGGTGCTCTGCCATGTATATCTCCTTATGTGGCTCAGTGTCAAACCATAAGCTGAGCTGCTCTCTAATGCACGCTGTTGTAGTTCACCCTCCACCCCTGGTGATAGTGCGACAGTCAGGGTGACATGCATAAGGCTGCTTCACACCGAATGGAATTCCTCACCCTTTCGCCACGTACATAGTTGTGAGTGTGGTGGTCTCTGTGCCAGACCATTGTTGGAATTAAGCAAAGCTTTTGATCAACGTGTGAGCAACTGTGGAGCTCACTAGAGGCAGTGGAGGGTGATTGGGCCACGGGGACTGAAGTCTGCCCCTCAAGCTAGCCTGACATCCAGTACCAACAGGGTGCTGCACTGTCTCAGAGGGACAACAGCCTGGGTGTCAATGGTTCCATCTTTGAGATTCTTGAGGTGTTAAACTGAGCCGCTCAGATGGATGACTTGGTTCCAATTTGAACAATAACAGTGCTTCTTAGCTCTTTCACCCAACCCCATCTCTCCCTTTCTCTCTTAGCCTCTGAGTTCCCCTGACTTCTTATCTGCAGCTGTTAATACCTTTCCCTCAGCCAACATCACTAATTGTCTCGTTATATTCTCACGTTAGTAGTTTGGTGGGATCTTGCTGTGTGCATATTATCAGTCTCCTTTTCCACACTACAACAGTGACTGCACTTGGTAGGCTATGCGCGTTTTGTGACGTCCTGTGAGAGGAAACATGAGTGGGTTTTCTGCATCCACCACGGATGTTTCTGTTTGCAGTGGCTGAGTGCTGGTCTGCGACCGAGTACTGGTCTGCGACCGAGTGCTGGGCTGGGACCAAGTGCTGGTCTGCGACCGAGTGTTGGTCTGCGACCCTGCGACCGAGTGCTGGTCTGCAACTGAGTGCTGGTCTGCGACCAAGTGCTGGGCTGGGACCAAGGGCTGGTCTGCGACCGAGTGTTGGTCTGTGACCCTGCGACCGAGTGCTGGTCTGCGACCTAGTGCTGGTCTGCGACCTAGTGCTGGTCTGTGACCGAGTGTTGGTCTGGGACCGAGTGCTGGTCTGCGACCGAGTGTTGGTCTGCGACCCTGCGACCGAGTGCTGGTCTGCAACTGAGTGCTGGTCTGCGACCGAGTGTTGGTCTGTGACCGAGTGCTAGTCTGTGACCTAGTGCTGGTCTGCGACCGAGTTTTGGTCTGGGACCGAGTGCTGGTCTGTGACTGAGTGCTGGTCTGCGACTGAGTGCTGGGCTGGTCTGCGACCAAGTGTTGGTCTGGGACCTAGTGCTGGTCTGTGACCGAGTGCTGCGCTGGTCTGCAACCGAGTGCTGGTCTGTGACCGAGTGCTGGTCTGCGACCAAGTGCTGGTCTGCGACCCTGTGACTGAGTGTTGGTCTGCGACCGAGTGCTGGTCTGTGACCCTGTGACTGAGTGCTGGTCTGCGACCGAGTGCTGGTCTGCGACTGAGTGTTGGTCTGCACCCTGCGACCGAGTGCTGGTCTGCGACCGAGTGTTGGTCTGTGACCCTGCGACCGAGTGCTGGTCTGTGACCTAGTGCTGGTCTGCGACTGAGTTTTGGTCTGGGACCGAGTGCTGGTCTGTGACTGAGTGCTGGTCTGCGACCGAGTGCTGGGCTGGTCTGCGACCAAGTGTTGGTCTGGGACCTAGTGCTGGTCTGTGACCGAGTGCTGCGCTGGTCTGCAACCGAGTGCTGGTCTGCGACCGAGTGTTGGTCTGCACCCTGCGACCGAATGCTGGTCTGCAACTGAGTGCTGGTCTGCGACCGAGTGTTGGTCTGTGACCCTGCGACCGAGAGCTGGTCTGTGACCTAGTGCTGGTCTGCGACCAAGTGCTGGTCTGTGACCGAGTGCTGGTCTGCAACCGAGTGCTGGGCTGGTCTGCGACCGAGTGTTGGTCTGTGACTGAGTGCTGCGCTGGTCTGCAACCGAGTGCTGGTCTGTGACCGAGTGTTGGTCTGTTACCGAGTGCTGGGCTGGTCTGCGACCAAGTGTTGGTCTGCGACCCTGCGACCGAGTGCTGGTCTGTGACCTAATGCTGGTCTGCGACCGAGTGCTGGTCTGTGACCGAGTGCTGGTCTGCGACCGAGTGCTGGTCTGTGACCGAGTGTTGGTCTGTTACCGAGTGCTGGGCTGGTCTGGGACCGAGTGCTGGTCTACAACCGAGTGTGTGTCTGTGACCGAGTGCTGGGCTGGTCTGCGACCGATTGCTGGTCTGCGACCGAGTGCTGGTCTGCGACCCTGCGACCGAGTGCTGGTCTGCGACCGAGTGCTGGTCTGCGACCCTGCGACCGAGTGCTGGTCTGCGACCGAGTGCTGGTCTGGGACCGTGCTGGTCTGGGACCGAGTGCTGGTCTGCGACCAAGTGTTGCTCTGCGACCGAGTGCTGGTCTGCGACCGGGTGCTGGTCTGCGACCGGGTGCTGGTCTGTGACCGGGTGCTGGGCTGGTCTGTGACCGAGTGTTAGTGACTGAGTGCTGGTCTGTGACCGAGTGCTGGTCTGGGACCGAGTGCTGGCCTGGGACTGAGTGCTGGTCTGGGACCGTGCTGGTCTGGGACCGAGTGCTGGTCTGCGACCGAGTGTTGCTCTGCGACCCCGAGTGCTGGTCTGCGACCGAGTGCTGGTCTGCGACCGAGTGCTGGTCTGGTCTGTGACCGAGTGTTGGTCTGTGACTGAGTGCTGGTCTGTGACCGAGTGCTGGGCTGTTCTGCGACTGAGTGTTGGTCTGCGACCGAGTGCTGGTCTGGGCCCGAGTGTTGGTCTGCGACCGAGTGCTGCCGTTCTGCCTCATGGAGAAATGGTTCAGGCGAGGGAGAGGGTGGGGGGAGGGGAGCCAGACTCCTGCCAAATCCTATCTCGTAACTAAGGCTGTTGAGAGAGGGCCCCCTAAATATCGCCTGGAGGCTGATTCCTCTCCATCCAACAACAAATCATAGCTCCTTCAAACAGGATATCCCCCATCGCCCTGCCAGCACTTTGCAGAGAGCTGCAGCAGCCTGCCAGGGTGGGAGCGAGGGGTCAGAGTCAGGCAGCCACACCAGCCTCTCCCATTAACTCTTTCCTTCTCAGACAAGCAACAATGCTCCACAGACACCAAAGTCAGCAGCTCTGTCGAGCAGAGACAGGCCCCTCTCCTCAGTGTTTGTCCCAATTTACATTCGCTTTGTGGAAGGTGAGAGAACCAGGAAGAGGGAGAGACAGGGTGGGGTGGATGTGGGTGGGGGAGGGGGGTAGCAGGAGCCTTGGTGATGGGCAAGAGGCTGAGGAAGATGGTGGGGTGAAGAGGTTGGTGGGGGGAGAGGCTGAGAGGAGTGGGATGAGGAGGAGATGGTACAGGGGTGTGGGGAGAGACTGGGGAAGAGGGAGAGGCTGAAGGGAAGGGAAGGCTGGAGAATGGAAGGGGGTGAAGGAACTCAGTGAGGAGAAAGCTGGGGGAGGGATTGCTGGAGAGTGGGTGAAGACTGGGGGAGAGAGAGATGCTGTGGGAAAGTCAGAGGAGAGACACAGAGTTGGGGGAAAGATTCAGTCCAGGAGTAAAAGTTTCAGAAAAACTACACCAATATTCCAATGTTTTTGATCATTTTAGTTGTTGAAGGCGCTGGCTCTCACCGGGTCCCACTGACACTGATACTTTCCTCTGCTGTAAAGTTTCCAATGACACTGATACTTATTGGGCTACAGATCACTGGGGTATGGGTCTCACAGACACTGACACTCCCTGGAAAGTGGGTCCCACAAACACTGACTCTCACTTATTGTACAGTCCCATGGGCACCGACTCTCACTGGGGTATAAGTCACACACACAACACACACCATGACTCCCACTGTGATGCCACTGACACCAACTCTGATTGGGTTATAGGGTCCATGAAGTGCCTCTTACAAACTCAGGACATCCAAAAGCAACTTAGAACAATGACTTCAATCTAGATTGCACAGTTAACATAGTAAATTACCTCATGACATTTCTCAGAAGGTTATCAGAACAAATTTGGCATTCAGTCACATAAAAAGCCATTCAGGCAGGTGAGCAAACGTTTGATCAGTGAGGTAGGAATGAGAGGCGGAGAAGTTTCAAGGAGGAATTCCAAAGCTTAAGGCCTTGGCAGCTGAAGACATGGCCATGACTGATGATGAGCAATTGTCCAGAAATGTTGAAGTGCAGAGATTTCAGAAGGTCATAGAGATGAAGAGGTAAGAAGGTGAGAGGCTATGTAGGGAATTGTGAACAAGGGTGAGAATTTGAAAATGCAGGCATTACTAAATAGGAAGCCAATGTTTGTCAGTGACCACAGAATGGTACCACAGGCGATAAAGTAATTTTTGAAAGTAATTACTATTCTAAAAATGGCCAGGGTACCAAGAATTCAGTTATGCAATTGTTCAATTTGCGTAACCCAGACAAATGATCTAGAGGCATATTCAAATCCCGCCACATCAGCTGGGAACATAACATAACCTTATGTTCTTATGACTTCCTTGGAGTATATTCAAGGGTGAGATCAATAGACTCTTTTGACTCTTGAACCGAGAGATATGGGGATCAGGTAGCAAATTTGACAAGTCATAAAATCAGCCAGGATCTTAATGAATGGCAGAGTAGCCTCAATGGGTTTGAGAGGTGAATCCTGCTTCTATTACATACATTTTAACTCTACAAAATCCATCTTAATGAGGAAGCTGATAGGAATTTAAAACCATCTAGTTCCAGGAAAGAGTGAAGAAGTTAAAGTTGATGGCTTTTGGAGGAGCATTTTAAGCACATACATATCACACATATGTAAGTGAACATAAGCATCTGTTGTTAACGCACTTAAAGATTTTGGGGGATCCACGACCCTTTGACTAACCTTCAACTCCCACCTGCTTCCCTCCACAGCACTGACCTGCAGTTCAATTACTGTAACATTTTAGGGCAAACACACAAGTAACTCTGCTTCTCAGAAACCATCTGGTCATCTTGAAACCATTCTGCGTAACCAGCAGTTAAGGAGGCAAAACCTGATTGGTTCCATTAAGTTTACAAACTTGTCATCCAACCAATCTGACTATCTCAAAGAACCCATAGCCAGCCAATATGACTGGCTATCAATTGCACTGAACAGGGTCAACGATACATCATCGTTTAAACTTATCCAAATACTCACAAAATTATTACTCATTATGAATATTTTATGGTGTTTTAATGACTCTTAAATGCAAGCTAAGAGCTAAATGCACTGATATTTTGACGATTATCATTAATATTTTAATAATGTTTGAAACGTAACGCACACAAAGGTATTCTTTAATAAAAGTCGACACAAAGAACAGATTCACCAATTGTAGGATTTGTCCTTTTGGCTCAGTGAGTAGCAATCCTTCCTTTGCGTCAGAAGTTCTGGGTTCGGCTCCAACCACAGAGACTTAACCACAGGAATCCAGACCGACACTGCAGTCTGGTAGTGACAGAGCACAACAAAATCGGTGGTCCCGTCTTTTGGTCAAGACACCAAAGTGACACGCAAATGCTCTCTGAGGTGGGCATAAAAGAATAGAAACACAAGAGACCGCAGGTATCTGGGGCAACAAATAAACTGCTGGAAGAACTCAGTGGGTCAAGTAGCATCTGTGGAGGCAAAGGGATGGTCGACATTTCAGGTTGAGGTCCTGCATCAGAACTTAGAGCGTAGAGGGAAGACAGTCAGTATATAGAAATGAAGGGGTAAGACAGAGGCTGATAGATGGAACCAGATGAGGGGGGATGATGGGCAGATGGTTGCAGGAAGGGGAGGGGAAGAGTGTTGAGATAGAGGCTGATAGGTGGAAATATTAGAAAAGTGAAAAATAATAGGCAGGTGGAGCCAGCAGGGGGTGGGGAGGGGCAAGGGTAGAGACAAAGGGCTGGTAGGTGATAGGTGGAACCAGCTGGGTAAGGGGAAAGGTGAACCAAGGCTGAAGAAACCCGGGTAGATTGGTATGCAAGCGATGGGCAGATGGAGCCATTTGGGGGAGGATGATGTCTTGGTAATGGGGGAGAGGGATGGAAAAGGTAAACAAAGGGAGAGAGACTCCAGCTGAACTGGTGGGAGTTAGAAAGAAACACAGGGAGAGTATAGAACCATACAGCACAAAACAGGCCCTTCGGCCCACCATACAGGCCCTTCAGCCCACCATGTATGTTAGCTAAAATTGGAAAATTCAATGTTCATACCATTGGGGTGTCAGCTACCCAGGTGGAACATCTATTTATTTATTTATTTATTGTTCTATTTTACTTACAGCGTGGTAACAGGTCCTTCCGGCCCAACGAGTCCACACTGCCCATTTTAAACCCCAAATTAACCTATCCGTACATCTTTGGAATGTGGGAGGAAACCGGAGCACCCAGAGGAAAACCACGCAGACACAGGAGAACGTACAGACTCCTTACGGACAGCGACGGGAATCGAACCCCGATCACTGGCGCTGTAATAGCGTCGCACTAACCACTACGCTACCGTACTGCCCTGTGAGGTATCATTCTTCTAGCTTGTGTTTGGCCTCATCGTGGCAGTGGAGAAGGCCGAAGTGGAGAAGGTCAGTGTGGGAGTGGGAAGGGGAGTTGAAATGACGTGCAACCGGATACTCAAGATGGCCGTTACAGAAAGGGCATAGGTGCTCTAGTCACTTGGACTATGTAGAAGAGACCACATCGTCAGCACTGAATGCAATAGACCAGGTTGGAGGAGGTGTACATGACTCTCTGCTTCACCTGGAAGGACTGTTTAGTTCCCTGGATGTTAGTGAGGGAGGTGGTGTTGGGACAGGTGTTGACCTCCTATGGTTGCAGGGGAAAGTGCCAAAGGATGGGGAGGGGTGGGTGAGAAGGGAAGGTGTGGGGGAAAGAGAGGGAAAGACGTGGCTGGTGGTGAGATCCTGAATAGTTGTTGAAAACAGAAATTCTGGAAATACTCAGCGGGCCAGGCAGTATCTATACTTCCTACATCATCAGATTTGCAGTATTTTGTGAAGTTTTTTTGTTTTTGAGTTCTCCCTGCTATCCTTCAACCAATAGTTACTTCATAATCAACATCACCAAAACAGGTTATCTGGTAGTTATCACATTGTTATTTGTGGGAGCCAACAGCAAACAAATTGGCTGTTTCTCTCTTACATTGTAAAAAAACATTCAGAGTCACAGAGCACAGGAAGAGGCCCTTTGACCCACCGAGCCCACGACCAACATAAGCACCTATTTACACTAAGTGACAACTACTGCTTTACTTCATTGGCTGTCAACTGCTTTTGGACATCCTGATGTCGTGAAAGGCACTATAGAAATGCAAGTTTGCCTTTCCTATCTCCTACTGGTGTTTTCATCACATGACAAGCATCCCTTCAGAGAAAATATAAGAACGGAACCATTCATTCGGTGCGGGATCCAGAATATCTGCAGTCTCTCAGTGACCGGTCCCACATCACGAAAGGAGAGTGAAAGGCAGATGTTACATGCAGTCTGAACACTGTTTTCTTTGCAGCATTTAAAATATGCCCTTAAAATTGGTATCAACCCAGCTTAATAGAAGAATAATTTACTGCATAACCCTCACAAACCACACATCAATGAGTAATTCCACTAGAAATTTCACTAGCAAAATAGCAAAAATATACAAACACATTATTCACACATGCCTGAAAGTCGTCTCAAGCTGCTTCACACTTAGTTACTGATGGAAATGAATCTTAAAATACTGATAATGTCTCATCTCCAGTCTGAAACTGCCACCCTTCACACACTGAGGAACTTTGTTATCACCTCACTATTCCCTATCAAGTCATTTGCATGGCAATTGGCTCACTGACTGCCTCCCTGCGAATGGGGTATCCTGTTGGGCTGCTTTTCTCCTCTTGTATCTTTACAGCCTCCACTGCTCATTGCTCAGCTTTCAGTTCTGACAAAGAGCATGCATCCAAAGCATTGACCCATTTTATTAAAGTCAGCAGTGGTTCAATGGGCAGTATTCCTGCCTCAGAAGATTGTGGGTTCAAATCCTGATCCAGGGATAACCAAATGCAGCAAGACCTGGACAATATCCAGGCCTCGGCTGATAGGTGGCAAGTAACATTCATGCCACACAATGATGATATGCAACAACAGAAAATCCAGCTATCACCCCCTGACATTCAATGGTATTACCTTCACTGAGTCCCCTACTATCGATATTCTGGGGGGTAACAAATTGACCAGAAACTGAACGGGAGCAGCCATATATTGGTATTGGTATTGGTTTATTATTGTCACTTGTACCGAGGTACAGTGAAAAACTTGTCTTACAAACCAATCTTACAGGTCAATTCATTACACAGTGCAGTTACTTCAAGTTAGTACAAAGTGCATTGATGTAGTACAGGTAAAAAAAATAACAGTACAGAGTAAAGTGTCACAGCTACAGAGAAAGTGCAGTGCAATAAGGTGCAAGGTCACAACAAGGTAGATCGTGAGGTCATGAGGTCATAGGTCATAGTCCATCTCATTGTATAAGGGAACTATTCAATAGTCTTATCACAGTGGGGTAGAAGCTGTCCTTAAGTCTGGTGGTACGTGCTCTCAGGCTCCTGTATCTTACACAATGTGGCTACAAGAACAGGTCAGCAGCTCACAATACTGAGGCGAGTAACTCACCTCCTAACTCCCCAAAGCCTATGCATCATCTAAAAGGGATAGGGACATTATGGATTCTGTGGATTTGTTTCCTGAGCAAATGGTTCAAACCATATGGCAGAATGCCTCATTGCCAGATCTGTCCAACAAACACCAAGACCTCGCTTGGCTGGGGGTGAGAGGTGCCCTCACAGTCAGAGCCTTCCTCTACAGACAACACATCACTCCTAATGCTCGCTGCCCTCGGGAAGGCTGGGGGGGGGGGGTGGGTGAGGATGGGGGGTGGGGGACGTGGGAGGAAACGGTCACACACCTCTTTGCAGACTGTGATTGCAAAGAGGGTGTGGAGATGGGTGCAAAGGTCCGTGTCCCGGTTCATCCCCAGCAGCTGTGTAACAGAGGACTCTCTGATCTACGGGCTGTTCCCAAGACAGACATCAAGTGCTGCTGGAAGGTCATCAGCTCGGTGAAGGATGCCCTTTGGTCTGCCCGGAATTTCCAGCACAGAGAGATGTCCATAAGGGAATGCTGCAGACTGGCACAGTCTAGCCTGCAGGAGTACGTGCTGAAGGACTCACTGAAGCTCGGTGCAGCCAACGCTAAGGCTCTGTGGGGAAGGACCACAGTCTAGGCTCCTTCCGCTACTGCAAATGGAGGGGCAGAGTTGGGTGCGGAAGCCCCTCGAACAATGAAAGGGGTATCACCTCGGAGAGCCACATAAGTGGCAGTGGTGCTATGTTTGTGTGTTTTTTTCTCTCTTTAAGTTTTACACTACTGAATGTAACAATCATGAATGTTGAGCTTTTGTATTTTACACTGTTTTCTTCCTTTGTATATATTTTTTATTATGAATAAAGTTTATTTTTGAAATTAAAAAAATCTAAAAGGCCAAGTCTGGAGAGTGATGGAATACTCTCCACTTGCCAAGATGAGTGCAACTTCAACAACACTCAAGGAGCTTGACAGTATGCTGGACATAGCAGCCTGCTTGATAGGCACTCCATACACAACCATTCACTCAACCACTGACGCACAGTAGCAGCAATTTGTACATCTATAAGACGCACTGCAGCAACTCATTAAGACTCTTTAGACAGCAACTTCCAAACCCACAACCTCTCCCAGCTAGAAGGAAAAGGGCAGCAAAAGCATGGGAACATCACCACGTGGAAGTTTCCCTCCAGCCACACACCTTCCAGACTTGGAAATATATCATTGTTTCTTCATCGTCACTGGGTCAAAATCTGGGGGCTCTCTCCCTAACAGCATCATGGGCATACCCACATCTCAAGGACTGCAGCAGTTCAAGAAGGCAGCTCACCACCACCTTCTCAAGGACAACTAGGGATGGGCAATGAAATGCCAGCTCAGGCTGCAAACCCTACTTTCCTTGAATGAATGTAAAAAGACTCCTATCCAGCTAGTGCAGTACTGAGGGAGTGCTGATTTTGAGATGGCTTGTTAAACTGAATCTTCATCCACTCTCTCTGGTGGGTGAAGATGGTACCATGATGGCATTTTAAATAAAAGGAACCAAGTTAAATCTCATGGTTTGGTGAACATCCATCTCTTAACCAACTGGGCTGCCACATCTTCAACATTGCAACAGTGAGTACACCTCAAGATCACCACTTGCTGTAAATTTTAACACAGAAATACCAGTCTTTCAATTTTGTTCTTTTCCCAAGTTCTACGGTTCCCCAAGATATCCTGATCAGCCAAGCAAGAAAATGGAATATCATGCTTGAAGTGACATAATGCTGCTTTCCTGAATGATTGGAGGTTGAGAGCAACGCCAGGGAGTGTCTGCTGGCAGTAACCAGTACATCACACATCAGAGACCATGCTCTACCACGTCAGGGAATGTCGCAGAGTGAGTGAGCCAGCCATGGGCCCAGAGCGAAAATTGAAAGGTGCAACAGCATCAGTGGCTTATAATACATTTTTAATAATCAGTTTTTATTTTAGATTTCCAGCACATGCCGTATTTTATTTTGTATGCCGGAGATACAAGAGATTGCAGATGTTGGAGTCTGGAGCAACACAAAGCACTGGAGGAACTCAGCGGGTCAGGCAGCATCTTTGGAGGGAAATGGACAGTTGACATGTTGGGTTGAGACTCTTCATCTGGACTCGTCATAGATGCTGCCTGCCTGTATCAATGGTTTAGCGAGAGCAATAATTACCCAGCTGCATTAACGCTTCTGGGTTTTCTAGTGCCCAGGACCCCAGAGAGAACATCCTAACTTTTTTCAATTATTGGCCATCAGATTTGTTACACGCTGCTGGTGGGCTCTTGGTTTAAAGTTTCATCCAAGAGACCTTCAACTTCTGCTCGGGTTTCTTGAGTGGGACTCAAATCCTTAACAGAGAGGAGAGTGAGTGCTAACAACAGAGATACTAAAGTGTTCGAAGAACATTTAGGAAAAGACAATTGCCTGGAAATACATCCCCGGCTTACTATTGGTCTTCTCCACTTCTAATATTCAGTTGCACTGAAGTCAGTCAATAATGCATGGTCTATTTAATACTACCACCTGGGTATGAATTTCTAGGCACATATATTTTGAAGTTCCCTTCAGGATTCTGCGTCTGTAGCAACCCTTTAATTCTTGGAGATTCCAGAATAAACCTGGAATGCTGATGACCCCAAAGATAATACCTGTCTGTCTCTCAATCCCTTCCCCACTGTCTCTGTCCACTCCAAAGGAAGGAGCCCAATGCTGGGCAGATGAAATATAACCCTTAGAGCAGGTGAGAGGAGGGTGACAGGAGGTTGGGGGGAGGGGAAGAGGTGGGAGTGGGAAGGTGAGAAGTGGGTGCAAACCTGAATCCATACTACTCAAATTTCTTCAATGGCTGAGCTGTGAAGGTGTAAGGCATTCCAATAATCTTGAGGACAGTTAAATCCAGCAAGGAATAGGTTACTTGCCCATGTGCCAAGTCTCCATGTTAACCCCTCTGGTCTATTGTTTGTGCCTGTGATGACTAACCCAGGGTGGGTGAGGGGCTGCCGAGTGTCTGCAGAAGTCCCAAAGTGCTCAGACTTTACATATGCAAGCCAGGGTTGCCATGGAGACAAGGCCTAAATCAGCAAGTTGACCTGTGAGGCAGACTAGCTTCTGAAACAGTCAGCTCGTACTTCACTGAATCCCATTAACTTGGAGCGACTGCGGACTGATTTATGTATGCAAATAAATTCTATAGATACCTACTTACACAAATATTCTTATTAAAAACAAGGCATCAAAAAAAAGGGAGAAAATAGCAGAAGAAGATAAAAACTTCATTTGGTGCTTGAATTGCAAAGCATATTGAGCTGATCCTAAACCAAACATTCAGAATTTATGGAGGCTCAGAATAGCTGCAAATTACTTGCAGTGCCCCGTCATAAATATTTTGAAAGAAGCAGCAAAATAAGCTTTCCTTGCTGTTACACCCCCCGGGCCTGCACTAACCAGAGACATAGAGACCAAGTTACTGATGTCATTCTTAGCCCCACTCCCCCAGCCTCTCGAGCGGACCGTCAATGCTATGACTCATTCCGAAAATAGATGCAGGCAGTGAAGATCTTTCTGAAACCTTTGTATGGAGAGTCTCCTGCTTGGGCTCTGGGGAGTACACCAGGGGACCATCCAGGAGCTTCCTGCAATTGAAGATTAATCTCCTGCAGAGAACAAATCCCTGGAGAATATGGACAATAAGCAAAATAATCTCCTTTTAACACTGTTGAACAGAAAGGACTGTTTAACTGGGCGCGGGTATCAAGAGGTTGAGCTGGGAGGGGTTAGGTTGGTGTATTTTTTCCCTAGTTTGTCAGATACTAGTATCATCCCTAAGTTAGAAGGTTGGGGTTTCGAGTCCTGACTCTGGAAATTTGTGGCCACTCCCGATGTAATACTGGTTTCTGAGCTCTGTTGGAGATGCCAGCTTTCCAAAAAGATGTGAAACCGAAGACCTTCAGTCCTCCCAGGTGAACATAAGAGTTCCTTATATTGCCCTGGCGAGAAAATTAATCCTTTCAATATGCACTAGAATTGCAACCCTAGATTAAATGCTCAAAGCTTTGTAGTGGGGCAAAACTATCAACCTGTCCAAGAGGCAGAGTGAGAGAAAGCAGCAAAAGAAATGTGTCGGTGAGACAGAAAGGGTGTGGGAGACAGTAGAAGGGGGAGAATCACTGGCAGAAAGCTGTATAGAAAATGACAGTCAGGGAGACAGATCTGTGCAGACATAGGGGCACATATGAGTAGGTGTATACACCATGTACACCTGCATAAGGACACATATGTAGCAGTCCCATACACAGAGACATTCACAGATACACGTAAACAACACTCACATGTCATGCAGACCCACACAAGCAGACATACATACCACACATATGGGTGCACACATATCATGTGTATTGATGCATGGACATGCACACACACACACGTATATTATATACACACAAACACACACACACACACATACACACACAGAGCTAGAGAGAGAAATATGGAGAAACGGGGAGAAACAGACTGAATAAACAGCTAGAGACGGAGAGAAAGAAAGAACAAAGAGAGAGAGAGAGAGAGAGAGAGAGAGAGAGAGAGAGAGAGAGAGAGAATGATCACAGGAGAGAAACACACTGAAATATAGGTTAATACTGACCAGGAACTATTTAGATAAAACCTAATTACAGGTTACAGATAGTCAGAAGACTGGCCTCTGACCCAGTCACTGAGAGATTTCTGTATGGCTCTAATACTCTGGGAGACTTCATTTGTATTTTTTCAAATCTGAATATTTTAAACACTCTCTTTAAGTATTTATGGAACAGCATCTGGGAGACATGAAGCCAAAAGCAGCCAAGCGATTAGGCAGAACTCATAAGGAAAAAGCTAGCAAACAGACACAGGAGATGCCATCACATTATCACAGACTCCCACATGGCACAGCGAGCAAAGACATCCTCTGGTTTAACCAGAACGAGAAGGGCTCAGTCTCCAACACTGGTTGATGTTAAACTGGACACAGTCCTCTCTCTGCCTGTTGTATGTCTTAGTGTGCTTACCCCTGACCCTGTCTGTACAAACAAGTGTACACTTGTGGGTTGGAGAAGGTTTATGTATGTTCATACTACAGCATGTCGGTACACATTGGCGTGCATATGTGTAAAAGTGAGTGTATGTGGCGTGTTAGAGTGAGCATGTTGTGATAAGTGTGCATTTGCTCACTGAGGATGCAATCAGGCTAATTTTAGGACATCTTGCACACACACTGCCGATACTAATGGCTCACAATAGGAAAAAAGAGATCCATACCCTCTGAGATTCAGTGGGAGCTGAACTGCAGTGTGAGGGAGTGTCTGAGGGACCTGTACCCAAGTAAGTCAGTGACTGTGGAACCCATGTTGCAGTGAGAGCCATTGTTTGTGGGTCCCAGACCTGTGTCAGTCATTGTCTATTAATCTTACTGGGTATGGGTTCCACATTCATCTAAGTCAGCTCCAGTTACTGTAATCTCATCTAACCTTATATCTCTCCACAACTTCTGTGCCCATTAAATTCTGATCTCTTCCAAGTTGACAAACAATTGCTCAGCCATTGGTAGCCGTGTCTCCAATGGCCAACCTCTGGAATTCTCTCAACCTCTCTGGGTTTTATCAAATATTATGCAGTGCCTCTGTAACTTCCAGACCCAACTGACTGACCTCTAAACCACCACCTGATGGAAACTTGAGGTCATTCAAAGTGCTGTTGCCTCTATCCAGTCCAGTTCACCTCCAACCACACCCCCCCATCACCCCACTCCGTGAAGCAATTTCAAAGATCTCACTGTTGCTTTCAAGTCCCTCCCTAGTTTTTCCTCCTCTGTCACTGTAACCCCCACCCATTTCATTCCTCTCAGAGATCTCTGCACTCTCCATTTCCAGCCCCTTGCTTAGAACATAGAACATAGAAAACCTACAGCACAATTCAGGCCCTTCAGCCCACAAAGCTGCTCCAAACATGTCCCTACCTTAGAAATTACTAGGCTTACCCATAGCCCTCTATTTTTCTCAGCTCCATGTACCTATCCAAAAGTCTCTGGAAGGACCCTATTGTATCTGCCTCCACCATCGTTGCCGGCAGCCCATTCCACGCACTCACCACTCTCTGAGTAAAAAACTTACCCCTGACATCTCCTCTATACTTACTCCCCAGAACCTTAAACCTGTGTGCTCTTGTGGCAACCATTTCAGCCCTGGGAAAAAAGCCTCTGACTATCCATACAATCAATGCCTCTCATCATCTTATACACTTCTATCAGGTCACCCCTCATCCTCCATCGCTCCAAGGAGAAAAGGCCAAGTTCACTCAACCTGTTTTCATAAGGCGTGCTCCCCAATCCAGGCAACATCCTTGTAAATCTCCTCTGCACCCTTTCTATGGCTTCCACATCCTTCCTGTAGTGAGGCGACCAGAAATGAGCACAGTACTCCAAATGGGGTCTGACCAGGGTCCTATATAGCTGCAACATTACCTCTCGGCTCCTATACTCCTTACTCCTGTAACTAACAACCATGTTTTTTAAGCCCAAAGCTCTGGAATTCCTTCTTTAAAATTCACTTTCTCTCCCTCCACCTTTAAGATGTTGCTTCAAACCTGCCTCTTTGACCAAGTTTTTGGTCATCTGTCTCAATATCTTAGGTGACTTGGTTAAATTTTAAGAGCGTTCCTGTATAGTGCCTTAGAATGCTTTAACTTGGTCTAAGGTGCTATATAACTGTAAATTGTTAAATCCCTCCTCTGTACTCAAACAAAAGTTGTATAACAGTAATTCTTAATCAAGGAATGCAGGCTTGTGGTGAGATTCAGAGGGAACAGTGGGGGTTCGCATTAGGCAAGAAACAAAAGCAGTTCAAGGTCTGATAATGCAAGTGGACATGAGCAGATTGTAACTGAACAGTCTGTTCAGTCAAGTCTTTGACAAGCAAGCAGCACTGAAGGAAAATATTTAAAAATCCAATTCTCCATGTGCCAGCAACAAACCTTAATACAGCCTCCACCAACTTACCCTTACCCTGCTCCATCCATCCCCCTTCCACACCTGCCCTCCTCATCTCCTCCCTTACTCCCCCTTCCTACAGCTCTCCATTTCCCAGACTCCTCTGAACCCCTCTGCACCCGCCCCACACCCCCCAACCCTGCTCCCCTCCCCTGCTGCTGCTGGATTGTTGGGAGCCTGGCTTCAGGCCAGAATCCCATCAGTTTCACAAGGCGAATGTTGCAAAGACCACCAGCTTGCAGTCTCTGCCAATACAAACACAACTCAGGAAATACTGAGCACAGCGGCATCCCTGAATATTAAGCCCATCCCCACAGTAAACCGGGGAACTCAGAGTATCAACCCCAACATCACTCCCTCAGTAAACCCTGAGTATTAATCCCATCCCTACCCCCTCAGTAAACCAGGGAACCCTGAGTATTAACCCTTTCCCCATAGTAAACCAGGAAATGCAGAGTATTAACCCTATGTGCTCTAGTAAATAAATTGTGAAACCCCAAATGTTGTCCCTGGATCCACTGACAGGTCAGGGAGTATAAACTCCACAGCATCAGTGTCACAGGTGGTAACAAATGAATGATATTTTGAACTCTGCGTGGCCCATTGAGCAGTTAATGTTCTGGCTTCAAGGAAGAGTGCTGTGGGTTCAAGCTTGCTCCATAAAGGACCCCAAGGTATTAATGGAAAAGCAGTGAATTCTTCTCAGTACCCTGACAACATTCCCTTCCGAATCAACATTAAGTGTACTGTCAGTTGCTGTTTGTGGGATCAGCTGTGCACACAAATGCATCCCTATCTTTACAATGTACTTACTGGCTGTGAAGGGTGTTGAGATGCTCTGAAGATCAGAAACCTGCTGTCACACCTGGAGCAATCCAGAGGATGGGAAATCAAGGCACCATTGGTCTGGGAGGTGGTGTAGGTCAGCAAGCACAGGAGTGATGGGTGAACAGGACTCAAGCAGAGTTGGGTCTCAGAGAGATAAGAACTAAAGAGGAACAGGAGCTCACATAGAGTAGAACAGAAAGATCAGCCTGGAATAGAGGTACAAACAGAATGGTTTCAGCAGCTGATGAGCTGAGGTAAGGCAGAGGCAGGCAAAGAAAGAAGGTAACCACCATCATATACAGCAGTGCATACCTGAAGAAAAATCTCAGACCTTCTATGCAATGACCAGGTGAAGCTTTGCAAAGTTTTGTCTAAGGGCAGTGGGGTGGTAGGGAGAAGACATTTGCTTCGTTAACCCAGCCGCCCCACCCACCTCACCGTAAGCAGTTCAGGCTGCTCATTCGGGAGAGCTCCCAGTTACCCAGGGGAGAGCATATTTGAATTTCTATTCCATGCTCATGGATCTTAGTATGCCGGAGTCAGAAGGGTTTACTTGGAATTATGGAAGAGATTCCCATGGGATCCAGCTTGCAATCCTGCTACAGGAATTAAGTAGGTCAACTACACCACTCCTGTAGATGGAGAAATCTCTGGTCTCAACTTATAGCATTAACCGCTTCACGGGGCAGTGGACTGCCTGTGTTACTGTGGTTATGTGTTCCTGCACAGACGCGCGCGTGTGTGTGTGTGTGTGTGTGCGTGTCTGTGCACGCGTGCGCGTGGACACACAACTGTATAACAACTCTATTTCCAGCCACTTAATTTGATTCCAGCCTGTAACCAATACCCGGGTATCTGTCATTGTAGTAAGTCTCCCAAAACCCTGACTATATTCCTGCTAACCTGCTCCATCCTGACCCTCTCTATCAGACTCCAGCCTGTAACTCACTCCTAGCTATCTGTCACACTCTGTATAAAACCACTGGTACCCCTCGAAGTTGCAAGGATCAATCTAAAGCTTGCTGTATTGTTTAAATGTTCTTCTATCTCCTTCTTGCACTGTCCAATCAGTATCTTTGCAATTCTGTGGAAAGTATGGTAAAATGGACTCTTGACCTCACAATCTACCTCGTTATGACCTTGCACCTTATCGTCTATCTGCACTGCACTTTTTCTGTAACTGTTACACTTTATTCTGCATTCTGTTATTGCTTTACCTTGTACTACCTCAATGTACTGTGTAATGAATTGATCTGTATTAACAGTACGCAAGGCAAGCTTTTCACTGTACCTTTCACTGACAATAATAAACCAATTCTAATTCCAGTAATAACATTCTGACCAATTTTAACCTGCTCTGGCCTCACCACTTGGATGGACTGAGACATCAAGATCCCACCTTGTGCAATCTTAATCTGGTACCAAACTGGCTGAACTGGGCTTGACTGAGCTATGCCTGAAGGATAGCTCCAGGTGGGGAGAGAAGATGCTTACATGTCAAACTACCTCAATGAATCACAGGTTTTAAACCAAGTGTAAAAATCCTGGTATTCCTCATCCTATCTCTTACTGGGCACTGAGTACAAAACAAAGAGGTTATGCTAAACTTTTACAAATCACTGGTTAGACCCCAGTTGGAGTACTGGCTTGATAGTTTAGGAAGCTTGGTGAAGGTGTGGAGAGATTTATGGTAACGGTTCCAACAATGAGTGATTACAGTCAACGTGGAACTTGGAGAAGCTGTGATTATTCTCCTTGGAGCAGAGAAGATTAAGGGTATATTTAGCAGAGATGCTTAAGACTGGTTTTCACAGAGCATTTCCGGTGGTCCAGGTTTAAGATAATTGGCTGGCAGAAGCAGCAGAGTGAGGGGGGAGAATTTGCTTCTGAACATCAATATATAAGAAATAAGGGATCAGATGTACAGTCGCTCAAGACTGCTCCATCATTGAATTAGATCATGTGTGATCTTATCTTGGCCTCAACTTCAGTCTCCTGCCTGTTCTTCATTACCCTTGATTTCCCCAGACTCCAGAAATCTGACTATTTCATCCTTGTATATGCCTCTGCCTTCACAGCTGTCTCCGGTAGGGAATTCCAAAGATTCACAACCCTCGGAGGGCAGAAGTTCCACCTCCTCTCTTTATTAAATGGAAAACTCCCTATTTTGAGACATGCCCCCTAGTTTTGGATTCCCCCAAGTGGTGGAACTTCCTCTCAGCATCTATCAGGTCCGCCCTTTCAGAGCATTTCAACAAGAAAGCATCTCCTTCTAATGAGTACAGGTGCAAACTTCTCATTTGTTCCTCATTGGACAACTCCTTCATCCCATGAAACAACCTGGTGAACCTTCTCTGAACTGCCTCCAAAGCAAGTACATCCCCCCAGGGATACCTAAACTGTACTCAGCACTCCAGGTGTGGTATCACTGATGCCCTGCACAGTTGTAGCATACTTCCCTACTTGTGTAGTTAATCCCCATTGCAATACGATCCATAACTTTCAAAAGATTGTGCCACATATAGCTAAAGAGCACTGATTTGCAAGGCTGTGACGAATGGACCTAATTTATCAATTCTTTCAAAGACTGGCAAGGTGAGTCAAGCATCCTCCTTCTCTGCAGGAAGATTCCATGCTTGCTGATGCACCACATTATCCCTTCACAACACCATTATTAGCCATTGAAACAATTTGCGTTCACCAATTGACTCTCCCAACTGTATCAACTTTTGCTATAACTTTTCCCCCCTGCACCTCGAGTTATTCCACAACCGAGGAAGCTGTGGAGAGAATTGCAAGGAAGAAGGTCTCAAAGCCCAGCAGGCGTCTGGAAAAGGCAGGAAGATTCGCATGAAGACAGACAGGAAAATTATTTTAATGGCCGAAGATTGGAAACTGCTTCAAAGCAGAGAGGTGTGGATGAACCTCTGAAAGTCAGGAGAAAGTCAGACTAACAGCCTGGAGTGCTGGCCTTTAGGTCAAGAGGTGGATTGTTGTATAGATCCCCCTGGCACACTGCAAACAGTTCTGGATCTACCACATCTCAGGCAGGCCATGTTGGCCTCAGATGGAGCGCAGTGCAGATTCACTGAGAATGTTGCCAAGGCTTCAAGGTTAATTTATGAGGACATTGTGTAAGGACATCCTTGTGTTCTTTAGTATTATAGAATAGGGGATGGTCTTACTGGATGCTTAAGCTGATTAAAGTGATGTTGGGTATGCAGATATACCTTTGCATGGGGATTCTGCAACAAGGAATCTTAAAATAAGAGCCAGGTCATTCATGGAATGATGTCAAGATGGTACATTGGGTTTCTATAACTTTGAATGTGTACCATGTGGTGACTTATGATACATTGTTTTATCACCCCCAGCTTTTAGTTAGGTGTTGTTCACCATCAACGAAGGATGTTGACTGGAGGCTCTGTCCTGTTTCATTCCCTTACTAAAAAGCGATACAGAGAAGAACCCTTGGACACTACAATCAGGAAGCACATCATCCCAAGTGGAGGGGAATCTGGAATTCTCCCTCTAAAATGCTGTGGATGCCGGCATCCACTGGAGCTTTCAAAACCAAGATCTATAAGATTTTTATTGGATAGAAAGAACCAAGTGAAGGAGTGTGAGGCACAGAGCAGCCATGAGCAGATTGGATGGTACCACAGCCAGGGGGCTGAATGGCCTCCTATCCTTCAGTCAATGAAATAAGGTGAAAGGGAAGCAAAGATTGAGAGGAAAGAAATGAAAATATTAGCTCAGGGAATGGCAATGGTCTCATAATGTCAGGTCTGTACCTGGGAAGGATTATACTGCTGGATTTGATAATTAGGTTTTTTGTTAGATTAATTATGAGGAGTCAATGAGTTGCCCCAGTGCCAATAAAAGGAGTCTACCTCTTTAGCAGGGTAATTCTAATAGGTAATTTAAACAAAAGTAAAGGAACATTATATTTAATAGTCTTATTTATATTGCCTGCTGCACTCTTTAGTTCCAACAAACAGATATTTTACAGAAGGGTTCACATTGTCATGGAAATGGCGAGAGGTTGGTAGTTGCTTGTCCCCAGAGCTAACACATCACAGGAACCCAGGGAACCATTTCACAGGACATCCCATCAATAACAGCCCTTCCATCTGCTGCAACATGCCCAATGTCAGGGTCAGAGGTCAGGTGAACAGAGCATCAATCCTTGGTCAATAGCCTCTCGGCCCCTCCTCTGAGGCCCAGCTGATCATTTTGTGTGTGTGTGTGTGTGTGTGTGTGTCTGTCTGTCTGTGTGCATGTGTAATTATGTGTGTGACTAATCATGTGTGTGTGTGTGTGTGTGTGTAATTGTGTATGTGTGTGTGTACGTATGAGTTTTTGTGTGTGTGTGTGTGTAATTGTGTGTGTCTGTGTCTGGGTGTGTGTATGTGTAATTGTGTGTGTGTGTGTGTGTTTATGTATGTGTTTTTGTGTGTGTGTCTGTGTGTGCATCTGTGTGTGTAATTGTGTGTCTGCATGTGTAATTATGTGTGTGACTAATTGTGTGTGTGTGTAATTGTGTGTGTGTGTGTGTGTGTGTGTGTGTGTGTGTGTGTGTGTGTGTGTGGAGGGGAGGGGTTAGTTGGCGATGAGAGAGGAAGGGTTAAAGAAGTTAGAAATATATGTTCAATAATTCCAGGACAAGTAATGTTCTCTCAGACCTCCCAGCATTAAAGCAGAGCACACAACCTGCTATAGACAAGCCCGTCATTAATGAGAAAATGCATTAACATTGTATGGTCTGCAGGGGCAGGATTGGGCCATTCAGCCCCTCAATCCTGTTGCCTCAATTTTATTAGCTAATCTATAACTCAGCTCTAGTTACCCACTCCAGGTACATGTGGCCTGAAACTCTTACCAACAAAAACAAATTGATTTTGGAAGACCTCATTGACTCTCAGTGTCCACACTTTTCAGAGGGATGGAGATCTGGATTTTCACTGCCCTTTGCACGAAGAGGTGCTTCCTGACATCACTCTGGAATGGATTGGCTCCAACTTTATTATGGGTCATTGTTGTGCTCCACCCGTATCCCACACAGTGAATAGGAAACAGTTTCTCTCCAATACCCTTTAACAGCATCTCAGTTAGAGCACCCCTTTATCTTTTGTACTCCAGGGAATCCAAGGACCATCCTTGCAAACCCCTTCATAGCTTAATACTTTTAGCCCTCCAGAAACATTGAGCTGAGTCTGTGTTGCACCCAGTCTCTCCTACTGTGATATCCAACACTTAATGCAAGCAGAGTCTGACCAAAGCTCTCTGTATCAGTCCCCATGCTGGTTTGACCTCCTTTAATGAAACTTGGCCCTGCCCAGGCATTTAATGAGTGATGAATCTTTCTGATACGTGAAACCAACTAAACCTGTTGATGGTGATGTGAAGCATTTATGGGGCATCGCATGTAAAACATTTCAAGTTCCAGGCTAGATGCCTGAGAATATAATCAGGGCCGACATTCCCGTACAGCACTGGGGAATGCCGCACTATTGGAGGAGCTGTCTCTGGGATGACATGAGGTGAATAGAAAGATGCACAGCACTACATCTCAAAGGGCAGATGGATTCTTCTGGTTTCCTGAACCAGCAACATCTCAAATAACACCACCAGAACAGATTATCCTGTCACTATCAGAAGTGCTGTTTGTAGAAATTCCTGGACAGACACTGGCTTCAACATTTCCTACATTACCACAGTCATCACCTCTTCGAAGTACTTCATTGGTTACAAAGCAATTTTGGATGCTCTGAGGTAGCAAATGTGCTATCAATCTTTTTCTTTCATTGGTACAAGTTTGACCACGAATAACCTCACCCCTGCTATCCACACCATTTTATAGTACCCTCAGAGATGATCGTCATATGGATTGAGAACATTGGCACTCACAGAGGACAAAGGATTTGTTGCCTCTCGAGATGTTCATTCAGTTCTTGGACAACAGCATCTCAAGATCTGAGAAGATAATGACTCATCCTTCGGACTATGTCTCTGACATAAAGGTTCTTCCATTTTTAAGTATCATTATAGGCAACCAAGTGATTCATATACCTCGGAACATGAACCCCAGCAGGAGCCAGTGTCTGAGGGACCCATCCCCCAGTGGGAGTCGGTGTCTGTGGCACCCATCCCCCAGTGGGAGTCAGTGTCTGAAGGACCCATCCCCCAGTGGGAGTCAGTGTCTGTGGGACCCATCCCCCAGTGGGAGTCGGTGTCTGTGGGACGTGTCCCCCAGTGGGAGTCAGTGGGATCCATCCCCCAGTGGGAGTCAGTGTCTGTGGAACCCATTCCCCAGTGGGAGTCAGTGTCTATGGGACGCGCCCCCCAGTGAGAATCAGCATCTGTGCGACATATACCGCAAGGAATGTCACTTTATGTTGGGCCCATAACCCCATGATGGTCAGTGTCTGTTTGACACATACCCAGTGAGACTTACCATCTGTGCCATCCATACCCCAGTGGGTATCAGTATCAGTGGGTTCAATGCCCTGGTGGGATTTGGTGTCTGCAGATCCCATACCCCAGGAAGTGCTGGTGGCTGCAGGGCACATAACCAGGGAATATTCAGCAGCTTCTGGAAGGGTTGGAGTAGCCGGAATGAAAAATAAATTTTGTGAGTGGAAGCAAAGGTTGTCAACGCTGCCATTGAAACCTGTCAGCCCTTGAGCTAGCACTGACACACAGGTTTACTGTTTGTTTCAAGTCAATGTGCACCAGAGGGTATGGAAGGTAACTGCAACAACAACTTGTTTTTATGTAGCACCTTTAAACATACTAAAACATTCCAACATGTTGCATAGAAATTACAGCAAATGAGAAAAAGGCTCATAAACTGATACAACTAGAAAGATGGTATCTATTTCATCAATGAAAAAAAAATTGAATATTTACATTATGAACAGGCCAAATGGAAAGTAATGGGCCCTACATTCAGTATTAGTTATACCATACATTGTTAGTCATTTTTACCCTATTGACAGACTGACAATACTTACAGCTTTCAATCACAATCGAAAGGCTGAGACAACCAGACTGTAAGGGCAATCTATTTTCTAGATACAACAGATCTTGCCTTTAAGAAGTCACAGTTTAAACCAACCCTCCTTCCCAATTCGTAAATTCTAAAAGCTGGAACAATCATCAACCACAATATCTGGGAAGTGATCACAAGTTTTATGAAGCCACTTAAGTGAAGAGTAAAATGCACAATATTCTGATAAAGACTAATTCAGACACGATCAAATCCTGGTTAAGGTCCATCTGCTCTTTAACATGAATGGAGCCACAGTCACAAGTGGACCTACATCAGCACATTGACATAAAGATACACACACACACACACACACACACACACACACACACACACACACACACACACACACACACACACACACACACACACACACACACACACACACGGTTATACACGGGTACCAAACAGAGAAAGACACACAGAGACACAGGCACATACTGAAGCAGATACACACTAGCACTCACAAAGGCACTCACAGAGGCAGAAAAACACAGGCACACAGTCATACATTGAGGCAGACACACATGCACAGGGAGGTAAACAGACACACACACAGTCTTTCCTGCCAGCAATATTTGCCTCCAACAAGACAGAGAATCTCTTTCCATAATGAATAAAATTAGCATAAAACTCACATAATCATGAAAGGCCTTGGCTTCACTGGAGTGCTCACAGGTTTCCCGTCTGTCAGGAGCTGCACAATACAGATCCCAAAATACACTAGAGAGAGGAGACAGAGACCGTCACTAAACTCTCTCATTGCTCTGGCTCTCAGTTCATATTGTCACGTATTTGATAAAATTGGCAAACAGGGAACCAGCCACATATCATGTTCCCCATCACAAACCCCACATCCAACCAGTTTCCACAGGGAAGACAACAGGCCCTTGGTACTCAAATCAACTCTGGTCCTCAATCCCAATTCCCATCCAAATCCATGGGCTCCAATATTTAATCACACTCCAACTCCAGATAAGGAGAGGCCTACAGCCAGAATCTGATTCTGATTCCAGATTCCAACCCCAGTCGTGGAATTGCAGAAGCCACTGCTCTGTCAGTTCAAACCCCCGGCTGGTCATCTATCCCAGAGCCAAGCAGTCTGGTTCAGCACAGACTCCCATGGGCCACAGTGCTGAGGACCACTTACAACAAGGATCCAGTTAACACAGCACTCCACGGCTTTCGGGTTCCATGCACCACTTCACCACTCAGCACAGTCGTGAACCCACTGGCTGAGAACAAGACAGGGTCTGACTGGGACAGGTACCCAGATGTTGGCCCAGGTCCATGTTACGTAGCCCAGTTTAAATGGACAAATCGCCTTTGACCAATCACATCATGATGAGAGACTTCAGGGAAGGCAGAGAGATTAGAGAAGCTGGGTCTGTTCTCTTTAGAGCAGGGAAACTTAAGGGTAGGTTCAAAACTATGAGGGATTTTAACATAATAAGGAGTGACTCTTTCTGGCAGCAGAAGGTCAGTAAATACAAGAGACAGACTGAAGGCGACTGGCAAAAGAACCATTGGGGAGATGAGAACATTTTAACGCAGTGAGTTGTTTTGAATGGGAATGCACTCCAAGGTTGGTGGAAGCAGATTTGATAGAACCTGCAAAAAGGACCTGGATAATTAGAATCCTAAAATGATGTGTGCAAAAGGCCACTCAGCCCATCTTTAAAAGCACTCCAATTAATCCCACACGTCGCTCTTTCCTCAGAGCTCAGCAATTACTTTCCCTTCAAGTATTTATCCAATGGTTCTGGAGGATGATGGGTCCCAGGGTGGGAGCAGTAGAGGGACTAACTGGGCAGATCTTCTCTGCACTGCCTTCACCTTCCTCATCTCTCTTCAAGGCACTGCTTCTAGTTGTAGGTTAAGTTGCTCCAGTTCTATACCAGCCAAAGGGAGAAGAATATTTGACTGTGGAGGCATCGTTGCCAACCTTGTCCTTCCCCGATGGACCTGTAAATCCACCTTCTGGTTGTGGTGGGGAGCAGAAACCCAGGCCGAGCTTCACGCCCGCCCAACGGGGGTGAGGGGAGGAGGATGTTGGATTAAGACTAATTGCTATCCTAATTCCCTGGAACGCAGGAAATTGAAGGGCGACCTGACAGAGGTATATAAGATCATGAGGGGCATAGACAGGGTGAATACACATAGTCTTTTTCCCAGGGAGGGGGTGTTAAAAACAAGAGGGCATAGGTTTAAAATCAGAGGCGAGAGATTTAAAAGGGACATCAACGGCAGCTTCTTCATGCAAAGCCTGGTGTGTATTTGGAATGAGCTGCCAGAAATAGCGGTTGAGGTGGGCACATTAGCAACACTCAAAAGCCATCTCGATAAGTACATGGGTAGGAGGGGTCTAGAGGGCTACAGGCCAAACACAGGCAGATGGGATTAGCTCGCTGGGCAACACAGTCAGCATGGATGAGTTGGGTCGAAGGGCCTGTTTTCATGCTGTATGACTAAGACTATCCTAATAGATAACTTTGTACAGGCTTGGGGTGGAGACTAGGTTCCCAGCCTGGCTCAGTACCCCAAAGCCCAGTGAGCAGAGGCCCAGATCCTTCACTGGTGGCTGCAGCTCACTGGTGTCCTGGTCTGTACCCAAGGTGCACAGACTGTGACTTTGATAAATGTTCCCAAGACCCCAGGCAGTCCAAAAGTAAGTTTGAGATTGTGATATTGTGATGAGAGAGAAATAGCAATGGAAAGTGAAGGGTGGGGGCCAGGTGTGGTAGAGAGAGAGAGAGAGAGAGAGAGAGAGAGAGAGAGAGAGAGAGAGTAACAGAGAAGGAGAAGTGGGAGATAGGGACGGATGGGGTGGGAAGAGAGAGGCATGGAAATTGGGGAGAAGGTGGCCGAGAAAGAGAGGCAAAAGAGGGGGATAGGTGAGAGAGTGGGAAGAAGTGGGGTAGGGAGAGAGGGAAGGGAGGTAGAGAGGGAAAAAGAGGGAGAAAGGGAGAGCTGGGGAGGGGGAGAGCTGAGGTAAAGGGGGAAAGAATGAGGAAGAGAGGAGGGTGTGAGTGAGGGGCAGGGCTGTGCAGCGGGAGTTGGGGAGTCAGGGAAGAAGTGATGAGGGCAGGGTCAGAGGGAAGTTGGAGGACGGATGGCGAAAGTGAGGGGGAGGGGAAGGGGAGGGGGTGGAAGGGAGAGGGAAGGGGGAAGTGGGGGTGGGGGTGGGGGGAACAGCAAATAAATAGCCAGGACATTGAGGTGAGGAGCGCCCTCCTCACCATCTGGAAACAGGCTGCCTTTGTTTGAGGAGCCGGTCTCCTGCACATCGGAAAGCACTTTCAAATGAAACTAAACCAATGTAACTAAAACTTACCACCACCAGGAGTGCAGGAACCCGGGAGGCTCTCCCAGAGTAATATTCTTTTCCCAGCGGATCTGAAAATAAGGATGGAGGAAATCAGGAAACCTGAAAAGAATCAAAACCAATAATGCCAAATTTCAACCTCGGAACACGGGAGAGTGGGTTCACCTCTGAGAGAAAAGTCTGTGCAGATTTCTGTGCACCGATATGGAGCAGGTATTCGTATACATACAACGCCAACCTACAGAGAGAGAACAAACGCGCCACATTAGAAGGAATTAACTTTTTTTTTGCAACAAGCACTTTTATTAAATGTAAAACACGCTTTGGAAAGAGAGACTCAAAACACAACCACACACCAAATATTTACATATATTACTGGAACAAAACATTCCCGAGACTACGGAAAGATTCCCTTCCCGGGATAGGATGCTATGAAATTCCCAATGAAACTGAACGATGTTTTTAAAAAATATAAAATGGGGAAAATTTTCAGAATTGACCAGAATTAAACCGCAGCAAGCGTGGTGTTTCTTTGCAAAGCGTTATTATCCGCAATATTGTAAAATTGAAACAATTAAAATGCAACGGAGAATAAATGTTTACATTTTAAATAAAAACTTTACAAGAAAATCCCTCCCTCCTCATCCCCTTCGGCGTTCCCCGGGTAAATCCAGTTTCCGAAAAATTCCCTTCTCCTGCACAGCGCTCCCACCGAGAGCCACAGATGTTCTCTCTCTTTTTCTCCTCTTTCTCCTTCTGTCTCTCCCTATCTTTCGCTGCCACTTACTTTTCCCTTGCCTGACCGTCCGAAGGAACCGCACATCCTTTCCCTTTGCTGTACATTGCCGCTGTCTGTCTCTTAAAGCTGAAACACACACCTGTCAAAGGAACCAGCGACTTGCCATCTCCATAGATACATCTGAGCAAAGCTCCCAGACCAATGGGCACGCACAGCCACATTCTGTGAAGGGCAACTTGAAACCGACTCGATCTGCAGGATTTCCAACTCTCTATATATGTGAATGTTTTTCTTGCTTCCAACGGATTGCCGGCTCCCTCTGTCGAGAGAAACAGGAAGTTTCTTCACTGGATTGTTTAGCCAACTGAACCAAACCACAAGACGGTGAGCCAACCAAAGCTGGGTCAAAGAGGAGGGAATTTAGGAGTGATTTGCAGGAGGAGAAGAGAGTCGGGGGCGGGGAGGTGTGGAGGGACGTGTACAAGACCCCTCTCCACCAATAGGTGTTGGAGGCTGCTTAGGGAACACTTGCATGGGGTTCTGGAGAGGTTTGCCCCACTGAGACAGGGAAAGGATGGTAGGGTGAAGGAACCATGGTTGACAAGAGAGGTGAAACATTTAGTTAAGAGGAAGAAGGAAGCATACTTAAGAATTAGGAAGCAAATATCAGGCAGGGCTCTTGAGAATTCTAAGGCAGCCAGGAAGGAGCTTAAGAAGGGACTTAAGAGAGCTAGAAGGGGACATGAGAAGGCCTTGGTGAGTAGGATTAAGGAAAACTCCAAGGTGTTCTACACATACGTGGAGGATGACTAGAGTGAGGGTAGGACCGCTCAGGGATAAAGGGGGAAACATGTGCCTGGAGGCGGAGGAGGTAGGTAGGGGAGGTCCTTCACCAATACTTTGCTTCAGTGTTCAATAGGGAGAGAGACTTTGATGAATGTGAGGTCAGCATAGAACAGACTAATATGCTAAAGCATATTGAGGGTAAGAAAGAGTTAGCGTTGGAGCTTCTAAAAAACATTAGGATAGATAAGTCCCCGGGGCCAGACAGGATATACCGCAGGTTACAATGGGAAGGGATTGCTGGGGCATTGACGATGATATTTGCATCCTCCCTGGCCACAGGAGTGGTACCAGAGGATTGGAGGATGGCAAATGTTGTTCCCTTGCTAAAGAAAGGTAATAGGGATAATCCTGGGAATTATAGACCAGTGAGTCTTACATCGGTGGTGGGCAAGCTATTGGAGAGGATTCTTAGCGACAAGATTTATGAGCATTTGGAGAAGCATAGTCTTAGTAGGGACAGTCAGCATGGCTTTGTGAAGGGCAGGTCATGCCTCACAAGCCTAATTGAGTTTTTTGAGGAGGTGACAAAACAAATTGATGAAAGTAGAGCGGTGGATGTGGTGTATATGGACTTCAGTAAGGTGTTTGACAAGGTTCCCCATGGTAGGCTCATCCAGAAAGTTATGAGGCATGGTATCCATGGAGACTTGGCTGCGTGGATTCGGAATTGGTTTGCCCGCAGAAGGTAGAGGGTGGTAGTAAACGGAGTATTCTGCCTGGAGGTCGGTGACCAGTGGTGTTCCGCAGGGGTCTGTTCTGGGACCTCTGCTCTTTATATTTTTATAAATGACTTGGATGAGGAAATGGAGGGATGTGTTAGTAATTTGCAGATGACACAAAGGTTGGAGGTGTTGTGGATAGTATAGAAGGTTATTGTAGGTTACAATGGGACATAGACAAGATGTAGAGTTGGGCAGGCAGAAAAGTGGCACATGGAGTTCAATCCGGACAAGTGTGAGGTGATATACTTTAGAATATTGAACGTGAAGGCGGAGTATGAGGTTAATGGCAAGATCCTTAGCAGTGTGGAGGAACAGAGGGATCTTGGGGTCCAAGTCCATAGATCCCTCAAAGTTGCCACACAAGTTGATAGGGTGGTTAAGAAGGCGTATGGTGTGCTGGCCTTCATTAGTTCGGGGATTGAGTTCAAGGGCCGTGAGGTAATGTTGCAGCTCTATAAAACTCTGGTTAGACCACATTTAGAGTATTGTGTTCAGTTCTGGTCGCCTCATTATAGGAAGGATGTGGAAGTTTTAGAGAGAGTGCAGAGGAGATTTACCAGGATGCTGCCTGGATTGGAGAGCATATCTTATGAGGAAAGGTTGAGTGAGCTAGGGCTTTTCTCTTTGGAGTGACGCAGGATGAGAGGCGACTTGATAGAGGTGTACAAGATTATGAGAGGCATAGATAGAGTAGACAGCCAGCACCTTTTCCCCAGGGTGGCAATGGCCAATACCAGAGGACATCAGTTTAAGGTCAGAGGAGATGTCAGAGGTAGGTTTTTTACACTGAGAGTGGTGGGTGCCTGGAACACACTGCCGGGGGTGGTGGTAAAGGCTGATTCAATAGGAACACTTAAAAGACTCTTAGATAGGCATGTGGATGTGAGAAAAATGGAGGGTTATGGGCTGTGTAGGAGGGAAGGGTTAGATTGATCATGGAGGAGGTTTATATAGGTTGGCACAACATCGTGGGCCGAAGCGCCTGTACTGTGCTCTACTGTTCTATGTTCTAAATTAATAATAGGTGCTCCTATATTTCAGCTGCAGGGTTAGACTGGAGAAGATGGGGGATATTCTCTCTGAAGGTCCAGAGGTGATTTGTTCGGCAGCCGTGTGCAAGATTATGATTGGTTTAGACAAGGTTAATAGAGGGAAGCTGTTCCCAGTAACAGATGGTTCAGGACCAGGGGCATAGACTTAAATTATTCTGGAAAAGATAAAATGAGATTGTGCAAAAAAAAACTTTATTTTAATTGAAGGAATAGTTATAATCTGGATCTCACTACCTATAGGGGTGGTGGAAACAGAGTCAACTGGTGCTCTCAGAAGAGGATTGGTTAGTATTGTGAGGGGGATTAATTTCCAGGGCTGTGGGACTGCCAGGGTTACTGTACTAGGAACCTGCATGGATTTGAAGCAATATCTTCCTTCAGTGCTGTAAGGATTCTAAGACTCATTACTGTAGTACTTGTGCTTCCCCTGAGGTGAAGAGAGAGGTTTAGAGAACAATTCCAGAACCTGGGGCTCGAGCAGCTAAAGGCACTGCCACCGATGTTGGAGTGATTAGCACTGTAAAAGTTAAGCTCACCAAAGAACAGAGATCTCCGAGTGTTGCAGCGTTGGAGAAGTTCCAGAGATAAAGAGAGGTGAGATCACAGAGGGGTTTGAAAACAAAGATGGACATTTTACGATTGAAGAGAAGCCTGGTCAGCACATGGAGAGGTGCCGGGTGAATGGGGCTTGGTGCAACTTAGTAAAGGGGCAGCAGAGTTTGGATGTCTTGTGGTTATGGAAAGTCATATTTCTGTTCATGCTTCTGGTTACTGGCGAGGAGGAAGATACCCATTTCCATTCCACATATTGTCTATAGCGTTGCATTCACCTAAGGCACACGTGCAGTTTAGTTTCTCCTCTGAAAGGCAGCATCTCCAACGGTGCAGAATTCCCTCATTACCAAATAGTGAGGCACTCCTTTAGTGCTGTCCCTCTCACAGTGCAGCAGTTCCTCAGTACTGTCCCTCCAATGATGTGGCACACTCTTAGTACTGCTTTTCAGACAGTTTGTACTCCCTCAATCCTGCCCATCCGACAGTGCAACACTTCCTCCCACAATGTGGCACATCCTTAATATGGCCTTTCTAACAATGCAACACTCCCTCAGTACTGTCACCTCAACAGTGCAGCACTCCCTCAGTATGACTCCTACAACAGTGCAGCACTCCCTCAGTACTGTCCCCTCAACAGTGCAGCACTCCCCCAGTACTATCTCCACAACAGTGCAGCACTCCCTCAGTACTGTCACCTCAACAGTGCAGCACTCCCTCAGTACTGTCACCTCAACAGTGCAGCACTCCCTCAGTACTGTCACCTCAACAGTGCAGCACTCCCTCAGTACTGTCACCTCAACAGTGCAGCACTCCCTCAGTACTGTCACCTCAACAGTGCAGCACTCCCTCAGTACTGTCACCTCAACAGTGCAGCACTCCCCCAGTACTATCTCCACAACAGTGCAGCACTCCCTCAGTATGACTCCTACAACAGTGCAGCACTCCCTCAGTACTGTCACCTCAACAGTGCAGCACTCCCTCAGTACTGTCACCTCAACAGTGCAGCACTCCCCCAGTACTATCTCCACAACAGTGCAGCACTCCCTCAGTATGACTCCGACAACAGTGCAGCACTCCCTCAGTATTACCCCTCCAACAGTGCAGCACTCCCCCAGTACTGTCACCTCAACAGTGCAGCACTCCCTCAGTACTGTCACCTCAACAGTGCAGCACTCCCCCAGTACTGTCACCTCAACAGTGCAGCACTCCCCCAGTACTATCTCCACAACAGTGCAGCACTCCCTCAGTATTACTCCTACAACAATGCAGCACTCCCTCACTATTACCCCTCCAACAGTGCAGCACTCCCCCAGTACTATCTCCACAACAGTGCAGCACTCCCCCAGTACTATCTCCACAACAGTGCAGCACTCCCTCAGTATTACTCCTACAACAATGCAGCACTCCCTCACTATTACCCCTCCAACAGTGCAGCACTTCCTCCCTCTAGCTGGACTTTTGTGCCTGTTGATGGAACAGGACTTGACCCACAAGTCTCTGGAGTTCCTGCCACTGAGGCATCACTGTCACCTTCAGCACAAAAATAGGGCTCCACAATCCCGAGAGGTGGCACGCAGGAGTGCCCTTTGTTAGAAAGAACTTGGATTTTGACATTGTACTTACTACTCTCTGGAAGCCCCCAAAGTGCTTCACAGTGAATGAGATACTTCAGTTACCATGAACAGCCAGCTACTGCTCTCCTTACACTGCCCAGACACAAGCCTTTCAGCAGTGAACTCTGGAAACACTTATACACACAGAGGCAGAAGTCTGGAAACTCTCTGCTGCAAAATGCAATTATTAATTTTTAAAACTTAATTTGAGGGATTTTTGTTAACCAAAAGTATTAAGAATTATGGGCAAATGTAAACTGTGATAATCTACTTGGATTGTGGAAATAGCTAAGGGCTGAAAGGCCTCCTTCCGTTGCTATGTTCCTGTGAACTAAAGTCACTGTTGCATGCAGTGAAGAAATTGTTGAGGTAAAGATTGTGAGAACAGTGACATTGGTAAAAGGAGCAGTCATTGGGTCTCCTACACGGGGGATAGATTAATTTGAGCTGCTGGTACAGGTTCAGGGAATTCTCATTATCAACACGTTGAATGAAATGGTGGGAAGGGGCTGTGGCTTTATTTTGGGGCATACTGACAAAGGAAGCTTGAAGCACTGAGTTCAGAACTTTGACATGATATTGTGACTCCAGCTTCCCCCGCAGCCCACCCATTGCTGACCCAGCCAGGTTATAAAGAGGGAGACCCATAATTGATCCCAGAGCTCCCTCCAGTGGCCACACAGTCAAAGCGCCCGGCTGCACTTAGCTGGCTGAATCAGGTCTGAGGACCTGTAACACTAACTTTGTTTCTCTTTCCACAGATGATTGTCCTGCAGAGTGTTTATAGCATTTTCTGTTTTTATTTTATACTTGAACCAAGCGGCAGTTTGCGAGTTAGTGCAGGACAGCATGAGGTTGTGAGCAATTTGAACAGAAGTCACTCTCTGGTGGGGGTGGAGTGTTTGTGGGACAATGCTGGCATTCCCTCAATACTGTCCTTCCAACAGTTCAGCACTCCCTCTGGGAAACATACCTTGAGTAAGGAGCACCTTCAGGAAAGGAAAGGTGTTACATTTTGTGAGGTCAAATGTGAGGGTAAATGGCAGGACCCTTAAGAGCATTGATGTACAGAGGGATCTTTGTGTCCAAGTCCATAGCTCCCCGAAAGTGGCAACGTAAGTGGATAGGGTGGTAAAGAAGGCATACGGCATGTTTGCCTTCATCGGTCAAGGCATTGAGCATAAGAGTCAGGAAGTCATGTTGCAGTTGTATAAGACATCAGTAGACTGCATTTGGAGTACTGTGTGCAGTTCTGGTCACTGCATTACAGGAAGGATGTGGAGGCTTTGGAGAGGGTGCAGAAGAGGTTCACCAGGATGCTGCCTGGATTAGGAAGTATTGGCTATAACAAGAAGGTTGGACAAACTTGGATTGTTTTCTCTGGAGCATATGTGAGGTAATAGATAGGGTAGACAGTCAGAATCTCTTTCCCAGAGTAGAAATGTTAAATCCTAGAGGGCGTGGCTTTAAGGTGAGAGGGGGAAAGTTTAGGAGACATGTGCGAGGCAAGTTTTTTTTTACATAGAGAGTGGTGGGTGCCTGGAACGCACTGCCAGGAGTGGTGATGGAAGCAGGCACAATAGTGGCGTTTAAGAGGCATTTAGACAGGCACATGATCAGGCAGGGAATGGAGTTACATGGATCAGGTGCAGCCAGATGGAACTAGTTTAGTTTGGCATCATAGTCGGCATGGACATCGTGGGCCGAAGGGCCTTTTCCCTTGCTGTGCTGTTCTATGAAAGTGATGAAGAGAATATGATCGGAGTGGGGGTGGGATGTCATGGCAAAGTATCCGGAAGTGCAGGATTGGTTGCTTGGGCACATCTAGAATGTTTGTTCTTACAAGGTGCAGTTCAACAAACCTGATCGGTCCCTCTGGCAGTGCTGTACTCCCTCAGTGTTGCCCCTCTACAGTACAGGCATACCCTCAGTACTGTATCTCTGACAGTAGAGTGCCTCCTCAGTATTGCCACTCCCCTTCATCAGTGCAGCACTCACGCAGTAGTTGCTTCTCTTACCATGCGACGCTCTGGCAGTATCACCCCTCTGACAGTACAGCATGCCCTTGGCACTGCCTCCCCAGCAGTGCTGCACTCTCCCAGTACTGCATTTCCATTGATGCAACACTCTCTCAGTCCTGTTCCTCTGATGGCACAGTACTCCCTAAGTACTCTCCCTCTTACAGTGGGATACTCTGTTGGCACTGCCCCTCCAACCACGCAGCATTCCCTCAGTACTTTCTTTTTCAGGGTCTGGCATCACTGGCAGGTCCAACAGTTGTTGCCCATCCCATATGCCATTAAGGAGATGGTGGTGAGTCACCTTGAACCACTGTAGTCCTCCTGGTGAAGTGTATTTACTGTGATGTAGGGTGGGGAGTTCTGGGATTTAGACCTAGTGACGATGCAGAAACAGTTATATGTTCCCAAGTCAGAATGGGGTGCAACCTTGGAGGGTTTCCCACATACCTGAAGCTGTCATCCTTCGTCATGGAGGTCACAGCTTTGGGAAGAGCTATCCGAATAACCAGGTGAGTAACTGCGGTGTACTTTGTAGACGGTGCACACTGCAGCCACTGTGGGCTGGTGGTGGATGGAGTTTTAATCAAGTGGGCTGGATGATGCCAAGCACTTTTAGAGTTGTTGGCTCTGTACTCATCCAGGCAAGTGGAGAATATTCCATCCTGCTCTTGATTAGTGTTGTGTGTCAGATGGTGGGAAAGTTTTAACGTGTCGAGCGGTGAGTCACTTGGCAGATGATACCCAGCTTCTACTCTGCTCTTGTAGCCACAGTTTTTATGTGGCTTGTCCAGGTTCCACTCTGATAGTGCTCCACTCTCTCAGCAATGCTCGTCAGCACTGCCCCTCCTATGGTGCAGAACTCCCTCAGCACTGCCCCTTCTACAGTGCAGAACTCCCTCAGCACTGCCCCTTCTACAGTGCAGAACTCCCTCAGCACTGCCCCTTCTACAGTGCAGAACTCCCTCAGCACTGCCCCTCATATGGTGCCGAACTCCCTCAGCACTGCCCCTCCTACAGTGGAGAACTCCCTCAGCACTGCCCCTTCCACAGTGCAGACCTCCCTCAGCACTGCCCGTCCTACAGTGGAGAACTCCCTCAGCACTGCCCGTCCTATGGTGCAGAACTCCCTCAGCACTGCCCCTTCTACAGTGGAGAACTCCCTCAGCACTGCCCCTCCTATGGTGCAGAACTCCCTCAGCACTGCCCCTTCTACAGTGGAGAACTCCCTCAGCACTGCCCCTCCTATGGTGCAGAACTCCCTCAGCACTGCCCCTTCTACAGTGCAGACCTCCCTCAGCACTGCCCGTCCTACAGTGGAGAACTCCCTCAGCACTGCCCGTCCTATGGTGCAGAACTCCCTCAGCACTGCCCCTTCTACAGTGGAGAACTCCCTCAGCACTGCCCCTCCTATGGTGCAGAACTCCCTCAGCACTGCCCCTTCTACAGTGGAGAACTCCCTCAGCACTGCCCCTCCTATGGTGCAGAACTCCCTCAGCACTGCCCCTTCTACAGTGGAGAACTCCCTCAGCTCTGCCCCTCCTACAGTGGAGAACTCCCTCAGCACTGCCCCTCCTATGGTGCAGAACTCCCTCAGCACTGCCCCTTCTACAGTGGAGAACTCCCTCAGCACTGCCCCTCCTATGGTGCAGAACTCCCTCAGCACTGCCCCTTCTACAGTGGAGAACTCCCTCAGCTCTGCCCCTCCTACAGTGGAGAACTCCCTCAGCACTGCCCCTCCTACAGTGGCGAACTCCCTCAGCACTGCCCCTCCTATGGTGCAGAACTCCCTCAGCATTGTACCTCTTAAGAGTGCAAAACTCAAACTCCCTCAACACTGATGAATTTGATTGACTTATCTGAGAAGATAACTAACTGCATTAATGAGGGCATTTTGATTGATGTAATTGATTGATTGATACATGGACTTTGATAAGGCCTTTGATAAAGTTACACGTTGGAAACTGATCCAAAAGGTTAGAGCCCAAGGGTTTTTGTTTTGTTGTTGGGTTGTTTTTGTAATTGGAAGACAGTGACCAGTGGTGAGTCATAGGGATCATTGCTGGAACCCTTAAGTTACACTAATGGTTTAGATGTGAATGGAAGAAATGTGTAAATTCCTAAATATTAAATCTTAAACTTTAAATGCAAGTTCGTAGATGACAAAATAATGATTCTGTTGATAGTGAGGGGAACAGCCAGGCTACAGGATGATTTTGTTCAGTTGGTAAGATGCAGACAGCAATGGCAGATGGAACTTAATCCTGATAGGTGTGAGGTGATGCACTTTGGGAGGACCAGTAAGGGTAGGACGTACACAATGATTGGTCAGACCCTAGGGAATACTGAGGAACAGAGGGACATTGGGGTGCAAGTCCAAGGATCCCTGAACATGGCAGCACAGATGGATAAGGTGGTAAAGGTGGCATATGGGATACTTGCCTTCATTAGCTGGGGTAGCTGGGAAGTTATGGTACAACTTTATAGAACATTGGTTAGACCATAGCTGGAGCAGTGTGTATGGTTCTGGTCATCAAACCATAGGAAGGATGCGATTGCATTTGAGAGGGTGCAGAGGAAATTCACCAGGATGTTGCCTGGGACGTAGTTATAAGGAGAAACTAACTAGGTTTATTTTGGCTGGAGCAGAGGAGGCTGAGAGAGGACCCGACAGAGACATACAAAATTATGAGGGTCACGGATAGGATAGAGTGTGGGAATACTTTCCCCGTAGCAGAGGTGTCTGGAACTTGAGGGCATAAGTTTAGTGGAAGGGGCAAGAGATTTAGAAGGGTTTGAGGAGGGATGTTTTTCACCCAGAGGGTGGCTGGAATCTGGAACGCAGTGCCTGAGTGGGTGCTGGATACTGCAAATACTCTCACAACGCTTAAGAAGTATCTTGACAAACACTGGAATCGTCAAGACATGTGGACCAAGTACTGGTAAATGGGATTAGTATTGATGGGACTTGTTCAGCATGGATATGGTGGGCCGAAAGGCCTGCTTCTGTGCTGTATCGCTCTATAACTTCTCCTCTGACAGTGCAGCACTGAGAACTCCTTCAGCACTTCCCTCCGACAATGTATTGCTTCCCTTTGCACTGCCCCTCTGATCCTGCAGCCCTCCCTCAGTCCTGTGTTCAGAATGCTAACAGGGAGATCAAAACCCACAACCTCTGATGCTGATAGAACTTCATCCACTGAACTGAACCAAAAGAGACATGCCCCGACTGTATTCCATAACATGGGCAGTAAACAGGCTCCACACCTCCACAACTCTCTGTATGTTACACACAGGCTTTTCAAGGTTTACACATCCTCTGCGCACTTAGAACCATAGAACACTACAGCACAGAAAGCAGGCCATTTGGCCCTTCTAGTCGGTGCCGAAACGGTATTCCGCTAGTCCCATTTACCTGCACCTAGTCCATAACCCTCCAGACCTCTCCCGTGCATGTATCTATCCAACTTATTCTTAAAACTCAAGAGTGAGCTCGCATTTACTACATCAGATGGCAGCCCGTTCCACACTCCCACCACTTTTTGAGTGAAGAAGTTCCCCCTAATGTTCCCCCTAAACTTTTCCCCTTTCACCCTAAAGCCATGTCCTCTCGTACTTATCTCTCCTAATCTAGGTGGAAAGAGCCTACTCACATTAACTCTGTCTATGCCCCTCACAATTTTGTAAACCTCTATGAAATCTCCCCTCATTCTTCTGCACTCCAAAGAATAAAGTCCTAACCTGTTCAATCTTTCCCTGTAACTCAACTCCTGAAGACCTGGCAACATTCTAGTAAATCTCCTCTGCACTCTTTCAGTCTTACAAATATCCTTCCTATAGTTAGGTGACCAGAACTGCACACAGTACTCCAAATTTGGCCTCACCAATGTCTCATACAACCTCACCATAACATCCCAACTCCTATACTCAATACTTTGATTTAAGAATGCCAGGATGCCAAAAACCTCCTTTACAACCCTGTCTACCTGCGACGCCACTTTCAGGGAATTATGTATCTGAACTCCCAGATCCCTTTGTTCCTCTGCACTCCTCAGTGCCCTACCATTCAATCTCACACACAACTAACTTCACACAGTCTCCACAAGCTCTGCTCACCACGTCGAGCCTCCATGCCTTCTTCCAAGTTATACTTTTACAGGATTGTATTTGTTCCTGCAAATTGGCTAATTACAGACTGCTAGCGTTGTTGGACACATTCCCAGGACCCCCCTGGAGTTCCCAAACTCCACTCCTAAGCCACTCCTCTGAGAACAAAGATTTTGCAGTGAGAGAGAGTGAAACATTTCACGTTTCAGCTGCGGGGTTGCCGAGTCCTGATTTAACATTGCAAACGTCCCAAAGTTATCGGGTAAGACCAGACACTGAGTCACTCAAGGAGATGTCAGGAAAGGCAACCAAATCCTGGGGACAAAAAGATAGGGTTTAAGGAACATCTTGAGGGAGAAGGGAGTGGCGGCAGGTTTAGGATGCAGTGAGTGAAACCCTCTGCCATTGGTGGAGGAAAGGAAACTGGGGCTGCTTGAGAGGGCACAATTGAAGGAGCAGAGACAGGTTGAAGAAGGCAGGGCAGGAGATAATTCTAGAACCTAGAAAATTTAAAATGGGAAAGAAAAAAAATTAATGAACATAAGAAATAGGAGCAGGAGTAGGCCACCTGTTTCATTGAGCCTGCTCTGCCATTTAATAATATCATGGCTGATCTGGCCGTGGACTCAGATCCACCTGCCTGCCTTTTCCCCATCACCCTTAATTCCCCTACTATGCAAAAATCCATCTAACTGTGTTTTAAATATATTTAATGCAGTAGCCTCTACTGCTTCCCTGGGAAAAACAGTTTCTCCTCATCTCCGTCCTAAATCTATTCCCCTGAATCTTGAGGCTATGTCCCCTAGTTCTAGTCTCACCTACCAGTGGAAGCAACCTTCCTGCCTCTATCTTATCTAAACCTTTCATAATTTTATATGTTTCTATAAGATCCCCTCTTATTCTTCTGAATTCCAGTGACTATAGTCCCAGGTGACTCAATCTCTCCTCATCAGCTAACCCCCTCATCTCCGGAATCAAACTGGTGAACCTCCTCTGCACCGCCTCCAAAGCCAGTATATCTTTCCTCAAGTAAGGAGACCAGAACTGCACGCAGTACTCCAGGTGCGGCCTCACCAGTACCCTGTACAGTTGCAGCATAACCTCCCTGCTCTTAAATTCGATCCCTCCAGCAATGAAGGCCAACATTCCATTTGCCTTCTTGATAACCTGTTGCACCTGCAAACCAACCTTTTGTGATTCATACACAAGCACTCCCAAGTCCCTCTGCACAACAGCATGCTGCAATCTTTCACCATTTAAATAATAGTCTGATCTTCTATTTTTCCTTCCAAAGTGGATGACCTCGCAATTACCAACATTGTACTCCATCTGCCAGACCCTTGTCCACTCACTTAACCTATCTCTCTCTGCAGACTCTGCACATCCTCTGCACAATTTGTCTTTCCACTCAATTTAGTGTCATCAGCAAACTTAGATATGCTACACTTGGTCCATTCTTCCAAATCGTTAATGTATTTCATGAACAGTTGCAGGCCCAGCACCAACCCCCGCGGTACCCCGCTCACCACTGATTGCTGACCAGAGAAACACCCATTTATCACAACCCTCAGCCTTCTATTGGTTAACCAATCCTCTATCCATGCTAATACATTACCCCCAACTCCATGCATCCTTATTTTATGGATAAATCTTTTATGCAGCACCTTATCGAACACCTTCTGGAAATCCCAGTATACAACATCCACCTGTTCCCCTCTATCCACTGCACTCATTATATCCTCAAAGAACTCCAGTAAGTTTGTCAAACAGGACCTGCCCTTCCTGAATCTATGCTGTGTCTGCCTGATGGAACCACTTCTGTCCAGATGTCTTGCTATTTCTTCCTTAATGATAGTTTCAAGCATTTTCCCGACTACAGATGTTAAGCTAACTGGCCCATAGTTACCTGCCTTTTGCCTACATCCTTTTTTAAACAGTGTTGTGACATTCACTATCTTGCACTCCACCGGGACCTGCCCAGAGTCCAGAGAACTTTGGTAAGTTATCACAACCACCTCTACTATAACTTACTCCATTTCTTTCAGTACCCTGGGATGCATCCCACCAGGACCAGGGGACTTGTCTACCTTTAGACCCACTAGTTTGCTCATCACTACCTCTTTAGTGACAGTGATTGTATCGAGGTCCTCACCTCCCATTGCATCCATAACATCTCTCTTTGGCATGTTAGGCATGTCCTCCACCGTGAAGACCGACACAAAATAGTAGTTCAAGGCCTTGGTCATTTCCACATTACCCAATATTAATTCCCCCTTCTCATCTTCCAGGGGACCTACATTCACTTTAGCCACCCTTTAACGCTTTATATAATCATAAAAAACTTTTACTATCTGTATTTTGTGCCAGTTGAATCTCATAATCTATCTTCCCTTTCCTTATTGCTCGCTTAGTGGTTCTTTGTTGCTTTTTAAAGTTTTCCCAATCTTCCAGTTTCTCACTACTTTTGGCGACTTTGTATGCATGAGCTTTTAGCTTGATGTCTTCTTTTATTTCCTGAGTTATCCAAGGCTGGCTCTCCCCATCCTTACTGTCCTTGCTTGTAACTGGAATATACTTCTGTTGAGTACCGTGAAAAATCTCTTTGAAAGTTTTCCACTGTTCAACTGTCCCACCAGATAGCCTGTGTTTCCAGTCTACGCTAGCCAACTCCGCCCTCATCCCGTCGTAGTCTCCCTTGTTTAGGCATAATACACTGGTTTCAGATCAGACTATTGCACCCTTCATTTGTATGAGAAATTCAATCATACTACGATCACTCTTTCCAAGAGGATCAGTAACTACAAGATTGTTAATTTTACCTGTCTCATTGCACGGGACCAGATCTAAGATAGCATTTTCCCTTATAGGTTCACTAACATGTGGTTCAAGAAAGCTGTCACAGATGCATTCCATGAAGTCCTCCTCAAGATTGCCTGGACTAATTTAATTCTCCCAATCTACATGGAAGTTAAAGACCCCCATGACCACTGCCATTCCATTCTTAATGCATCAAATATTTCTTGGTTTATTGCCGCTGTAATGTTATTATTCAGTGGCCTATAGACAACTCCCACCAGTGATTTTTTTCCCTTTACTATTCCTAATCTCTACCCAGATGGACTCAACATTCTGCTCCCTAGATCTTGTATCGTCTCTCACTACTGCCCTGATCTCATCCCTTACCTTCCTGCCTATCCTTCTGTATTACCCTTGGATATTTAATTCCCACTCATCTCCACCCTGCAACCACGTTTCTTTAATGGCCACTAAATCATACCCCTTTGTACTGATTTGTGCCACAAGTTCACTGACCTTGTTTCGAATACTTCGGCATTCAGATAAAGTGCCCTCACACTCACAGTCCTCTTAGAATCTGGTAACCTTTGCGTTTGACTTTTCTGTCCTCCACTCTTACTCTTCTCTGTTCTAACTTTTGTTATGGTCTCTGCTTTACTTCCCTGTCTTTCTGCATGGATTCCCATTCCCCCCTGCCAATATTAGTTTAAACCCACTAATGAGAGGCTTTGTTATCCAGGAGCCAGTGCAGATCAGCGGATGAGCGAACAGAACTTGGGGCAAGTTGGGACACAGGCGGGAGAATTTTGGAAATTCCACACATTAACTGAGGCTCCTACATTGTGTGGTACAATGTGTTTCTTAACCACTCACAATTCAGTTTAGGAGATTTAAATAAGGCCCCAATTTGGGAATCACTCTGGTAATTCCTTGATTTAAGGATTTTAAAATGTTCAGACTACACGAGACAGGCTGGAAAGATTAAATCACAAAAACTCTCAGAGGCAATCAGACAACAAACCAGTGCTGAGAGAGAGAGCGCCAGGTATCGCAATGCTGGTCTGGACCTGGGTGTGTCTGGGGCCAGTTTAACTACCCTTCACCTCTGCTAGTGGGGTCCGCCACATTTTGTGGGGATCCTTGAAACTGACCCCTCACATTGCTATTGCCAGTCTCTTGGCAGCCATCAGGCACCCTCATTGTTTAAAATGGCAATGGGATCAGGGTCAGCTTCATATATTGCACTTAAAGTGGTAATGCATCTTAAAAGGGACATTCCTCTTCTAACACAGCACTCCAGATTATTTTACTCTTCACAATACAAGGTGCCACACTTCGCTGAACTATGGGTCCCACAGGCACCAAACTACTCTCGCCAGGACATGAGTTTCATTGCCAGTTCTTCCAAGATCCAATATCATGACAACACTCATTCCTACACAATGAATTGCCATTGGAGAAGAACCCAGATGCTAGCCAGGGCTTGTGTCCCAGGATGGCTTGGTGTCATTGGGGGGGGGGGGGGGGGGGGGGGGGTGGAAGAGAGAGAAGGAAGGTGTAAAGGCATGGGCCAGTGCACAGACAAGTTTTGTGTAATGGTTTATTATTGAACTGTTGAGAATTTTCTACAAGAAATATAACTTATATATCTGAAGTAATGTACAGCTATCAACAGTATTTACATTGAGATTGTCAGCAGGGTACCCTCACCAAATTCAGAGAGGGCTCAACAGGACAGATAAGGGGAGGATGAACTAGGGGTCAGTCTCAAAATGAGGGATAGGCCACGTAGGGCTGAAATGAGGATCAATTTCTTCATTCAAGGTGGCAAATACAGTAAAACTCCGACTATTCGGAAATCCTGATGGTTCGGCATCTGGCTCACTCATTCGTCCGGAGTGCAAGCCAGGGACCTGGAGTGCCAGCAGGGTGTGAAGCTGGAGCCAGGGCTGGGCACTGTGGAAAATGGGTAGGTTTGTGACCAGAACTGGGGTCAGGAGTGCTTGTGCATTTCAAGCTGAAACTCAACAGGTTCTGTCTCCCACTCTCTTCCCACTCACTGGGTTTAATGAAAAATTCATTATACAACTATGCAATATGTAAAAGTAAGTGAAGCAAAAATACACTTGGGTATTACTAAGATTATCATGCAATTGTCCTGAAAATCTTGCCTCCCATCTGGAAGATATCCCTCCAGCTCCTGTTCGAAAGGGAAAAAAAAAGACACAACGGGTCTGCAGTCATTTTCATGTCCAGAATTGATGCTTTAAAGCAGAGTTTCATTCCCTGCCAAATTTAACTTCCTGCTTTCCTGTTTATTGCAGAGCCCCAGGTCCCCAGGGCAGGCTCTTTTCTGATTTCACTCCTCTTCCTCTGCAGGTTTTGTACTGGGTGAGCTGGACAGTTTGAAACCCCAGAGTAGGGAGTAGTGTGGGATGGAGCAGAGGTGGTGGGGGGGGGGGGATAACCACCTCCAGACATTTTCTGCAACATCAACCAGGAATGAGGGCAGGGGCGACTGCCTCCTTTGTCTGGGTGGGCGTCAGGTTCCTCGGACATGGCTCCATGGTGACAGCGACTCCCACCCCGCTTCGCCCAGTTGGCATGGTGGTCACCTCCGTCCACTCGTTCTTCTCAGGGTCGTAACACTCGACACTGTTCAAGAACCCCTCCTGGTTAAAGCCACCTGTGCCATGGGGAGAAGATGATATTTCAAATATTAATGTTTAGAAGTTGAGAAAAATTCAAGGGCCTGCTCAGTAAGAACAAGATTCCACTGGTCCAGTGGGACACTTGGGAGAAAATGCTGCCAATGCAGAAGGCCATTTGACTCATTGTATCTGTACACCTCTGCTAGAGAAATCCAGAACTAATCTCTCCCTCTTCCTCTCCGGTATCAATCCCAGACTAATCCCATGTCTTGCTCTAGCCCTTTATATTAATCTAGTTTTCTCCCCTCATAGATTAACCTCTTCGTCAACCCCTCCCTGTGCAAAATCTGCGTAAAGAAATTTCTCCCTTCTCCCTTCACTGAACTCCCTGTCACCAATGATTTTCAAGGACACTTTAAAAACTTCTGCTCCTGTGAAAATCCACCTGGTGTCCCTCCCCTCCTCGAAGCCATCATGCCAATAACCACACTCTAAAGATGAATGTTTTGTGAAAATTTAGCATTCTAGCTTAATGTTTGTGATCAACACTCCAGCAATCATTGTTGGTTTCTTATCCTGATTTCATTCACACACACACACCCCGAGGGAGTTGTGTATTGACCTGTCGGTCCTGTGTGTATACCCATCTCTCTTACAACTTCACACTTAAAGCATATCTTCAATCACATTCAGCTCTGAAGCAAGCAGGACAACACTGTTAGATTACTGCAATTCCAGCTCTCCAATTCTGGTTCTTCCTTGTTCCTGAATTTAATGGCCTCACCATTGCTGCCCATGCTCCTAAGCTCTGAAATTCTCTCCCAAATTTTCTCAGCTTCTGTTTTCTTTTAAGCCATTTCTTAAAATCCACTTCTTTAACTAAGCTTTAAGTCACTTGCCCTGATATCCTCTCATTTCCAAATCAATGTCTACTGTTTCTCTCTCCACAAAAGCTACCTGACCTGCTGAGTATTTCCAGTAACTTCCATTTTTCATTCAGATTTCCACACTCTACGGGTGTTCGCTTTTGTCCCGGTATCTCTGTGCGTGTTTGGTGTCAAATTTTGTTTCATAATTGTTCTTTTAAAGCAAGCCCAAGACATTTGATTACAACCACAGTAAAATGTCCAAGTTCTCAAGAGTATTATCAATGAGATACATTTTTGGAGTCAAACCACTGAAGGATTGGCAGGACATGGTTAACAAGAGACTATGGGAGGACATTCTGGAGCTTGGGGTACACCAATGGTGGAGCGTTGGAAACCTTGCCTCATATCTCCTTATGTGGCTTAGTATTTGCAAAGCTCCTTGAGATTAATTGTCATTTATGAAAAAAATAGGGTGTGCACCATATAGGAAAATGATGCACAATATTTAATGGAAGGAACAAGTTACTAGGGGTAAGAGTATGAGCTATATACTGAAAAGGCTGTGGGACACAGGGATTAGGGGTGCAGGTTATATAAGGAAGGTGTGCAGGTTATGAAAGGGTGGGTGTGCAGATTATATTTAATTGATTTGCTTCCACCTTGGCAGAAAGTATGTGAATGCGAGTGTATAGTGGGGTCAGAGGCCAAGTATGTCCTCCTTCCTGGGCTCTCTGGGAAATGGAGGGAGCAGGGCGATCCCATGTACCTGCTGTTGTTTATCAACAGTGCTCTTACCCAGCGTGTAAATCTTTCCCTGAAATGCAGTTATTCCCATTGCACTCCGACTGTGCTTCATACTGGCGACACACTCCCACCTATCATCTTCTATGCAGTAACGTTCAACTGACGAAATCTGCTCCCGACCATCGTAACCACCAGCAACGTAGATATAATTCCCCAGTGTGACAACACCTAAGGAGAGATGGAGAAAGATCAAAGAGAGATGGTATATAACTACCACCGCCACCCCTTCTTCTAAACTGAAGGGAATACAAGCCTGTTCTATAAAACCTGCCACATAATTCAACCCTTTCATCTGAGGTATTACTATTGGTGAATCACCCCTTGGCTGGGGTCTCCCTCCAGAGTTGTGGGGTCCCAAACCCAATGCAGTGAGTTCAGATGGGCTCTACATAACTGGTATAACTTCCATTCCACCCACAGCCTCCCCCCCAAAACACAAGATGGGCCAACATTTCATTATTCTTTTGAGTTACTTTTTGTATCCGTTGAATAGAAAATCCAGTGACAAGACTGTAATGAGAGGGGAGTTAGTGATCAAAAAAATACTGGATGCTTAAAATCTGAAATCGAAACAGAAAGCGCTTGAAATACTCAATGTCAGGCAGCATCTGCAGAGAGAGAAGTAGAGTTAATGTTCCAGGTTGATAACCTTTCACTGGGGAGTGATGGTGAGTGGAATAATTATGAAACAAGGTACCTAGCCCCACCCCCAAAATATTCTAATACGAGCCTTACCAGCTCCACTACGAACAGACCCCATCGGGGTGACTGAGCTCCATTCATCCCTCTCAGGACAGTAACATTCCACACTGTCCAATCGGTTATTCCCATCAAATCCACCAACCACGTAGAGGAGTCCATTCCACACTGCCACCCCAGCTCCTATGCGTCGTGTGCCCATTGGTGCAATATCCTTCCACTCGTTTGTTTCAGGGTCATACCTACAAGCAAAGCAGTGAGTGAATGTGAGTACACATAGTATAATCTTGACAGCAACACTAATCCCTCGACCTCAATACCTTTATGGTAAATGATCCTCCCCTCTCTCCTGACAGTCCTTCCTGTCAATGGGGGTTTGGAAATCCAGGGGAGAGGGGAATTGACCAGGACTTGCCCAAGTCCTCATCCTCCAAGTGTGAATTTTGGCCACTGAATATCATAGACTGGTCAACTGTGGAGGCACCACAGAGACCTTTTCACCCAAATCCCATGCACACATTTCTTCTGGCACTAGCAAAATAGGGACATGGATGAGACCAAAAACCAATTAACCTCAAGGACCAAATGACCAGCATCCCAAAGTTTTGGGATAGGATCCCAAAGATGGTCTGGTTATAGTCTGTCAAAATTCCACAGTTTCTGGAACTGTTCCCATGATTGGAGGTTAGCAAATGTAACTTCACAACCTAAAGGTGAGGGGAAAGGAGATGTAAATGAGAATTACAGACCCATTAGCCTAACGAAAGAAAATACCAGAACCTATAATGAAGAATGGAATTAACAGAACATCTTGAAAAGAGCAATAGGATCGAGTAGAGTCAATGTGGATTTATGAATGGAAAATCATATTTGACTAATCTTTTGGAGTTCATTGAGGACATAACGACAGCTGACTTTCATTTATCCAATATTCATGCATCAGGAATTCTAATGCAACTGGTAAAAGTTTGATTTTATGAAAATAAAACATAAACAGCAAACTTTATTCTGTGTTATGCAAAATAAGTATAAATAGACATTTTTAGTCTATTTATGTCTATGGACAAGGGCAGTGCAGTTGTCAACTGATTAGCAGCAACATCTTTGAAGATTTGGCACTTCATGCGAGCGCAATCATTCAACTGATTTAAAATAAAATCAGAAAATGCAAGAAATACTCACCTGTGGAAAGAGAAACAGTTAACCTGATAGAAGACCTTCAACCTAAAACGTTAACTGATTCTCTTCCCATAGATGCTGTCTGACCTGCTGAGTATTTCTAGCATTTCCTGCTTTTATTTTAGATTTCCAGCATCTACAGTATTTTTAATTTTCATTCATTTGATCTATTTTTGCTGTATTTTACATTTATACTGTTTAGCCTTAGTCTTACAGAATTGGAGTGCAAAACATTGTTACTAAAAGGGTAAGGATATGACATAATTTATTTAAAGGTTTATGCATAGAATAATAGTGTGCTGTATATTAATGACTTTTTTGAGCAATTCTAATACAACTGACACCCCTCATTGCCCATGGATACTGAGTAGCTGAGAGTATACTGTGGTAGAACAGATAAGATGGAACCACTGGATGTGTCCTATTTGGATTTTCAAGCTTTCAATTAGGTCCCATGCAGGTTGGTCAACAAGGTTAGCGCACATGGAGTTGGGGGTAAAAAACTGACATGGACTGAGAATTTGTTATAGGACAGCAAGCAAACAGTGGGAGTAAACAAATCTTTCTCAGGGTAGCATTGATTAGGGCACCTGCTATTTATGATCCATTTCAGTCATTTGGTTGAGAGGGCCAAATGTCACATTTGTTGACAATAGGTGAGTAGGGAGGAGGATATAAGGAGGGTTCACGGTAGGTAAGGACGTGCCACATGACATATGGAAAAATGTTAAATTATCTACTTTGGAGCACTAAAAGAAACACAGTGTATTACTTAAACAGTGAAAGACTGAAAATGTTGAAGTCCAAAGGGATCTGATTGTTCCTGTACACAACTCACAGAAAGCCAATATGCAAGTTCAATAAGTGGTTTGATAGGCAAATGGCACTTTAGCCTTTTAACAAGAGGTTTGAATACAAGAGTAAGGAAATCTTACTGCAACTGTGTAGGACATTGCTGAGATCACATTGGGACTGGTGTGTACAGTTTTGGTCTCCTCACATAAAATATATATTTGCGATGGAGGGAATGCAGGGAAGATTCATTAAACTGGTTCACTGGATGGTGGGTTTCCCCTATGAGGAGTGATTGAATAGGCAAGGCCTATACATTCTAGTTCTTTAGAATAAAACTATTACAGAAATAACAGGGTGGATGCAAAGAAGACACTTCCTCTGATTGAGAAGTCTAGAAAATAGTCAATATTCTCAGAATTAGGAGAAAGCCATTTCAGACCAAGATGGAAAATATTTCTTCACTCAGAGGGTGGAAAGTCTTTAGAATTCTCTACGCCCGGGGGCTGCAGAGGCTCAGTCATGGAGTTCATTCAAAACAGATCAATAGATTTCTGGACATCGAGGGAATTGTGGGATTTGGGAATAGTGCAGGAAAATGCTGTTGAGGTAGAAGATCAGCATGATGTTGGTCAATGGCAAAGCAGGCTCAAAGGACCAAATAACCTACTCTATTGGCTCTTACTTATGTTCCTTAAAGTGGCAATGAACAGCCCATTCATGCTTCACATAGTGTAGCTGAGCCCAGCTCTTAGATCCTGGACAGTACCAGAGATGGGAACATACCATCAGGAAGTGGTCATTCATCCATCAAGCTTACTTCACCATTCAAATGGAACAAGTGTGATCTGTATCATAACTTTATTGGTTCTGAAGTCTTATTATCCTCACCCAACAAAACTTGATCGAGCTCAGTTTCAATATTTTTCAATCAATCCCCCCAACCTCAAGTTCTCCAACCAGAATAGCTCCTCTCCGTACATAATCAACTCTCTGTACGTAACTCACTACAACTGTAATCATCCCTTAATCCAAGAGGAATAATATAGTCCCTGCAACTTGTCCTCATCGTTCAACCTCTTCAGCCTATTTGCATTCTGGTGAATCCAGCCTACTCCTTCTCCAGGACTAATCTCCTTCTTGTGTGCAGTGCCCAGGCAGAACTCAGATCCACTTTCATCACTGCTCTGTGGAACTGTAACACGACTTCCATCCCCCTTGATGTAGAAATGAACATTTCATTAGACTTTTTTTTGGTAATTATCTATGAGCTTTTGGTAATTTTTCCACATGGACCTTTAAATCTTGTTGCTCCTACCTGCTTCTCACCGCTTAGAAGACACAATGATGGTTCACACTTTCTCAATTTCACAGAACTGTTACAACACAGAAAGAGGCTCCTAATGCTGTGATCCCATCAGTATCCCTCCCCTACTCTTTCCCTACATATTGCAAATTATTCTCTCAAGCGTCTATCCAAATGCCTTCTGAAACCATTGATTGATATTACTTTCACCACCTCTACAAGGTAGCAAGTTCCACATCATCTCTTGGTGTGTAAAAAAATTTTGCCTCACATCTCCTTATCTTTTGCCCCAAATTTTACCTCTGTGCCTTCTGGTCTTTGAACAATCTGCTAGTAGGATCAACTTCTTAATACAAGTCAGGCACGGTTTGTACTCCAGCTCCAGAGCTTGGTCCTCTGTTGGTCCACAAACCATGCTGTGGACCAAGCTTGATAGACAACCTGCTGGTTTTGTGTGTAAGTTCTGTATTTTTGCAGCCAAATGAAAATTAACCTTCTCACTTTAATTTGTGAAAATTGCAATTCTTACCTTTCAGAATGTTTGCTATTCTTAATTTCCTTTACTTATACCTGCTCTTGTAAACACTAATATTAACAGACGACAGAGCTCCTTCACATCTGTTATGGCATTTACAGAAATTATGTTCAAAGAAATCTCCGATTACGAACCACGGTTAATTCTCGATGCCTCATTGGAATATTTCTATTTACATGTTTGATGATTAAATATATATTCAAATACTTCATGATCTTATAAAAATATTTTGGCTTTATCAATTGATATATAAAAAAATCACCTTTGAAATCTTACATTAGTGTTGCTGCTCTCATTCTCATGTTCACATTTGATAACTTTATCACAAGGCATAGTAGGTTAGATAGATACCTGATGGTTGGCATAGACGTGGTAGACAGAGACCCGTTTCAGTGCTAAATGTCTCTAAACAATGCCTTCGTATCTACACTATTGTGCCATGAGGTGGGGGGGGTGGGGGGTGGGATTTACTTGGGCCCTCCTCACCCAGTCCCTCAGCTCATCCACTGGGCCATTCACTCCATTAACACTGCCTACTGCCAGTCTATGCCTGTGGCTCCCAGTCCCTGGATGGTCACTTACTTCTCTGCACTTTGGTGGTGCAAGGAGCCATAGGAGCCACCAACAGCATAAATGACTCCATCGATCACCCCAACTCCCACCCGGTTCCTGGGCACACTCATGGGTGCCCGTTGGGTCCACTTGTTGGTCAATGGGTTGTAGCAGTCCAGAGTGTTCATGTCCACATTCTCACCCTGTGAGTTATTCCTGCCACCTATTGTGTAAAAGAGCCCCAGTACCACACAGGTGCCTGTCCCGCTCCGTGGCACTGGCATATCTGCCAATTTCAGCCACTGTCCTGTCCTGGGACTGAATGCTTCCATGTTGGGCACAGAACGGTGCCAATAGCCACCAGCCACGTAGATCAGCTTGTTCCCCCTCTGCTTGACTGGTGGCAGCTGTTTACGTAGATTCATCTCTTGGAAGATCTTGGAGAGGAAATCCCGGCACAGATTGAGCTTGTCCAGGATCGGGCACACTTGCAGCTGGTGCTTGAGGAAGCGGAGGGGCAAGGCATAGATCTGCAGGGCATTAAGGAGGGCGTGGAAGTACTGTGCTCGCCCCTCCAGATCCCAACGCACCCACTCCATACACGCCTTGTAGACCTCAGTCTCGCATAGCACGTTCAGCTGATCCTGACTGACGAGATCCAGGAGCTGGCAGTGCGTCAGATTAAAGAATTCCTCCTCCTTGATCACCTGATGAAGACAAAGCAGAGCTCAGGGCAGAGTCTGGGATGGCACTGCAGTCAGGGCAGGGACGTAACGAGTCCAAGGGAGGCGCGGTTAGGGTGTGGTGCAGAGTGGAAGAGTGAAACATGGTCATAATGCAAGTGAGAGAAACAGAGTGGATGGTGCAAGGGAAAAAGAGAGAGATTTAATGATGTGTATTTAGACTTGGAAAACATGATGTTTGATAAAGTAGCACATTATAGACTTTAACAAAACTGAAGGGCAAGAATTTAAAGGGGCTGTAGCTCTGACACAGAATTGACTAAGTTATAGGTAGGAGAGGACAGATTGCACAGTTATTTCATAGACTAGATGGAAGTATACACTGGTCTTCCCAAGGGTTGGTACTTGTGGTACGCCCTAAAGGTTGGTGAATTGGACCAATGGGTTAGCAAACTGGACTTTGGTATACGGAACACTTAATAGTTTGCAGATGATACAAAATATTTACAGCAAAGCAGACATGTTGGCATTTCTGCACTACACAAGCTCTCCTTTGCCCACACCCTCCCCAAATCATCATATCTTTTTCTGTGGTTTTGTTTTTAAACCCATTGTTTATCCAGCTTTCCTTTAAACACACTTTTGCTTTTTACCTCAACCAGTGTCTGTGGGATTGAGTTACCGCTCCAAGGAAACAATTTCCTGCAGAATTTGTTTTTGGACCATCCTGTACTGATGGCCTCCGTTTGCGGTCTCTGCCACAAGGGAAAAACATCTCATTGTGGACCCCATCACATCAGGTCTCAGTCTTCTCTGCTCTAGGGAAGGGAACCATGGTATGTTTGATTGCCCCAGACAAGTAAAGTCTCCGAGTTCTGGAATCATTTGTTTCTTACATGTTCTCTTGTGCCACTGTATCCTTTTTTTAAACATGGAAACCAGAAATGTGCATGCTGCACAAGTCTGATAATAACAGCTAACTGCCATCCCTCCAGAACCTCAGCACTTTGGCTTATTTTTAATTGTTAGCCTGCATCATTACATTGTGAAGGATCTGGGCGCACACAATCATTTAGACCCTCATTTTCTCCTAACAAAATGTACCATTAATTTCTTCCACTACTTTATCACTGCCCTCTTCAATACCAACCACATGCCCCATTCGACATCATCTGGAAATTACGAAATTGCATTCCCAACTCTCAAGTCCAAATTATTAATGTAAATAGCGAACCAAAGTGGCTCCAGCACCCATCCCTGTGGTCATCATTTGCCTCTCTAAGTAACAACTGCTGATCCTGTTCTTTTCTGCATCCTGCTTCTTATCCAGGTTCCAATCCTTGTTGTGAGTTACTGTGTTGTGCCTTAAAGGCTTTTTGGAAATCCAAATATTACATTTACTATTTTACCCTAGAAATGAGGTTGAACTGAATGAGACTGATCAAGCACAATGTTATTTGAAATGTACTGATCATTTTTAGTATATTTTCAATTTCTAGATGTCACTCTACTGCACCTTTGATTAAGGATTCCATTATCTTTCCTATCAGTGCATTAAGATGACTGGTCTATGGTTCCTTGGAATTCCCTCTACTAAATGCAGAAACAAAAGGACATGAAAGTCAAATGTAATTAATCACAAAGGAACACACTTCCAGGGAACGACTGGTGAAATGGGCAGACAAATGACAGGAACAGTTTAATAGAGAAGTAGGAAGCCAATTAGGGCTGATGACTTTGGTGTGGGGTTTGAGGCCAGACCAGCAACAGCCCCACAGGGCGACAATGTAATTGGTAAGTTGACCTATCCCCAGGAACTGTGGTTCAACAAGGATTTCTGTTTACATTTTTCTTTTCAGGATTGTGGTAAGGCTCACAATTATTGCCCAACCCTACTTGCCCTTGAGTTGGTAATGGGAAACCAGCAGCTTGTATAACAGCAGCTATTCCCACATTTGCCAAGTTTACCTCAGTGAAGTGTATGTTGATGTATTCCTTGGCCTTCAGGTGGAGCTTGGTGCAGCCAATCTGCTCGGCAAAGTGGCAGATGCCGATGACATTGGATGAGTCCATGTTCTTGACCAGAAAGTCAGAGCAGGCATTGATCACACCCTCCACTTGGTACATGCTGCTGGCCAGCATCAGCTGCTGCACGCACTGCTCATCCACTGAGACCAAGGAGGTGTAGGCAAACTCAATGAGGCACTCCATCACCCTGGGCTCAATGCCCTCCAGCTTCACCTCTGAAGCCTGGTGCTCCTGCAGGTTGCTGGTGAACATGGCCCTGAAGACAGGGCTGCTGGCGGCCAGGACAAGCCGGTGAGCGGCAAACACTTGCTCCTTCCCGTTGTGGATCACACGCACCATCACGTCACAAAGCTGCTTGTCCCGCCTCAGATCACACATCACAGCCAACGCCTGGCAAGAGTGGCACCCCAGAGTATGATCTATGTGCCCGTGCCTCTTCAATGATGGGGCATCAACCGGTGCCATATTAACCAACCGCCTGGTGTCTCTCCTCCTGGAGCAGAACATTTATTTAACTAGGATCTCTGTTTCCTCCACTTCTTCCAGTTTTATGGGAGCTTTCTTTTACCAGGTCTCAGGTCATGGTCCTGGTACTGAGCATCCTGTCAACTCGATCCTTCCTGCCCACTCGGGGTGTCAGGCCAACAGAGTCAGTCGTTTATCCAAGGTTCTTCCTTTCCAGTTCTGGGAATGAGATTCTCCCTCACGGCTACAGTAGCTCAGTTTTTGTGCAGGGGAAGGCACACAGGAAGGTCAATGCAGTCAGGGTGTTGTGACAAATTCCTCAGGATTAAATGGATCAATGAGCAAACTTGGACCAATTGAAATTTTGAGATTCAGAGATTCAGTCCCTAGATACTGATCTCAATTCCATTTGTAGATTTGGAGACCAGTATCACACTAACTTCTCATATTCTCATTGACTGAGTGGAATGCAAGAGAGTCTGTGGAACATGGTAATGTTTGGCACAGGTCTCGGCTGATGGAGCAGAAATGATCAGACTGCAACCTTTTACTTTCAGTAACGACTCATTCCTCTGCAGTGGTTCACTCCTCTGTGCAGACCCGATGGCAAAAGGACGGAGAAGGAGATGGCCTCCCCAGTTAAAGTGTATATTCTCCAAACCGAGCAGCTATAATGGAATCCTCCACAGACAGCACTGTACATAGAGGGAAAAGATCTGACATCAGTCCATCACATGCAACATAACGTTGATAAATTTTAAAAATGCACAGTCAGTGCTGGAACCCTCAGTGCCGGAACCCTCAGTGCCTGATACACACACACACAGTCAGTGCAGGGATCCTCAGTGCCTGATATTCACACACACACGTCAGTGCTGGGACCCTCAGTGCCTGATACACACACACACAATCAGTGCTGGGACCCTTGGGTAAATGGTGTTTTGACAAATTTATTAGAGTTGTTAAAGAATGCAACAAGCTGAGCCAATAGAGGGAACCTGTAGAGTAGTTGCATTACCAGAAGGCATTTGAGAAGGTGCCACACAAAAGACTGATGCACAAGAGCTCATGGTATGAGGGAAGTGTGTTATGCAAACTGAAAACAGATTATCACGTAGAACACGGAGAGTTGGAATAAATGGGTCTTTCTTAGGCTGCGAGGATGTAATTTGTGGAATTCCCCAACAATCGGTCCATAGCCTTTAATTGTTTACTAATTGACCTGGAGGAGGTGGCAGAGTGTAAGGTAACCAAATTTGTCAATGGCATGAAAATAAGTGGAGGGCATGTTGCAATGAGAATATTTGACTCTGCAACAGGATACAGATAGGTTGAAATGAGTGGGAGAAAACTTGGCAAATGGAGTTTAACGTGGGAAGGTGTGAAGTTACAAGTAGAGTAGGATCATCCCCATGATAGGTTAGGTGAGTGGGGGGACAACAGTTACTCAGTAAATTGAAGGATCACCTGCTGAATCCTAAACTGTACCAAGCAACCACAAGACCCAGTGACAAAAACCAGATCACGCTGGAAACACTCAGGTCAGGCAAGGTTTCAGTTGATGACTTTGCATCAGGACTTCAGGACCTCGTACTGGGCTGTGAATGGCTCCCCTGTATGGTGAGCTCCTGTTGCATGAAGGAAGACTTGGATATAAATGTACTTAGGCTGATAATTGAGAGTAACACAGGGATCAGTTTAAGTGCTGGGCACATTCCTTGCCAGTTAGGTTGCAGCCTGAAGGCTACAAAAGGAAACAGAGGCTAAAAGTGATACAATCAACAGGGAAAGCTAATACCTCCAATAGACTATTCCAATGCACCCCTGACCTCCCTCCCGCTACCTCTCGAGATCATCAAATCTCTGCTGCCTATGTTGCAAGTTGCATTGAGTCATTCACCCATCATCCAGACACACCAACTCACATTTAAACATGCCTCGATACTAAAACTTGTGCTCTCATTTTCAGATCTTTCTATGGCTTTACCTCCTCCTCATCTCTCCATTTCCCTCCAGCACCTTTGCTTCTGCACTCTCCCAGTTTGACCTTCAGCTCACCTCTGATTTCCATCATTCTTCTGTTGACAGTGGTGCCATCAGTTGCCACAGCCCCAAGCTTTGGATTCTGTCCCTAAACATCATCTTCTATTAAGAGGCATTTAAAGCCTTCCAACCATCTGCCCTCATGTCTGGTTATGTGGCCTGGCCCACTGGGTATTGATTGTGACAACTATGCCACTCTAAAGGTGCAGGATAAATGCAAATTGTTGTGATAGCTGAAAGCCCAGCCAATCATAATGGGGATGTGTGGAAAAACAGAATTGGAGAAGATCCGACATCCAAGATTTGTCAGTGGAAAGCTGTAGAACAATCCCAGTGTACCTTCCAGGCTATATCAAAAGATCCAACTGGATTTTGTGCTGTGTCTGAAATGGGACTTCTGGGAGCACTGAATTATTACAAAACAAGAGGCCATTCAGCATTGAATCTATGCCCAGCAGATCAATCCCATTCCCTGCTTTTTCATAAACCCCCAAGAAGTACTCTCTCCCAAGTGCCTATCCTCCTCACATTCTCCTCTTTATTTTGGCCAAGATCTTAAATCTAACCCCTGATCAATGGGAACAGCTTCCCTCTACCATATCCAAACCAGTCACTGCTTGTACACGTCTATCAGAAAAGGGAAAAAACCCTGCAGAAGCTGGAAATCCGAAATAGAAAATGGAAGATGGTGGACATGTGACAGCTGATTTAGGCATAGGAAGATCCACAAATAATAATAATAATAATAATGATGATGTGATAATGACCAATTAATCTGTTTTACTGATGTTGACTGAGGACCAGGACAATGGGGAGAGTTCAAAAAGCAAAAAAACTGCAGACAAGCAGAAAATGCAGCAGGTCAAGCAGTATCTTTGAAGAGAAGATCAAAGTTAATGCTTCAGATTAGTGGCCAGAACTATGAGTCGGCCCAAAACATTGACTGTTTATTTCCCTCCATAGATGCTGCCTGACCTGCTGAGTTCCTCCAGCACTTTTTGTGTATTGCTCCAGATTCCAGCATCTGCAGAATTTCTTGTCTTCCAGAGTTAGATACCAAACAGGTTTTAATTTGCAAAACTGAGGAAAGGTGGGAGGGTGGAGAGAACAAAAGACAAAGCCTGTGATAGGAAGACCAAGGGAGAGTGAATGACGGTGCCAGCTGAGAGGACAGAGGTGAAGGCTTGTCAATCACAGTTGATCATTCTGGAGGAGACAGAAATAGGAGATGAATGAATGCAGGGGAAAGGGGAAAATACTGGAACAGTAAGATACGAAACACCACCTTTTACCTCCACTTTCCAGTAACTGCAATTCCCAGCAGGGCAGCAGCATCTGTGGAGAGAGAGAAACATCACACATCAGTAACTGTTCATCGGAACAGGACAGTTCCAATACAAGCCGAAAGGGTAATTATTTAAAGAGAATTCATTGTGGAATCCTGGGGTCCGTACAGTGCTGTTTGTTGACCTTATCTTAGACTTCATCAGAACAGCACAAGAGGCAAAGACAAAGAGGTCATGGGATGGAGAATTAAAGTGACGTGAAGTTCAGCAACCACTCTTGCAGAGTGAGTGGGGGTATTCTCCAACATGCCAGTTGGATGTGCATTTGATTTCCCCAATGCAGAGGAGACCAGACTTTGAGCACTGAATGCAGTAAACTTAAACATACTAAATCACCTCTCAACCTTTGCTCCTTCAAATTCCAATTGAGAGAGAATTCTACAGAGCTAAGCAAACTGACACACAAACAGAACATTGGAGAACTTGTAAACAGTCATTGAGCCTTTACTTATTGCCACAGTTTGGTGGCACACACTGGGAGTTCCCAACCACCAAGTAGGCTGGAATCAACTAAATGGGAACACACCTACCTCAGCTGTACAAGAGGAGCTGCAAACATTGAAATAACAAAGCTGGTACAAGCAATGCATGCATGGATCAGCTCAGGGTATTCCTCAATGTATAATGCATAGCTGTAGAAATGATGTTCCCTTTTGTCAAGGTCCCTCCCTCTTCAGTTTATCTTTTCATGCTGCTCAAGTCACACGATCAGTGCTAATAAAGCAATTGCCTAGGTTTTTTGATTAGTCACTGCTCATCAGCAATAGTGGATTTCTGATGGTGGTTAACACTTTCAACTCTACACCCGAGTGATTGCAAAACTGGACAAAGTCTTCAAAACTTGACAGGGTAGAGCTATTCCCAATCAGGCTGCTTAGTACAATTAAAAAAAAGTGTTATATCTGTTACTGATCCACGGGACACAGGGCTAACAGCCACTGACTCCCCCAAAGCACAACTCTCTAGTAATGCCAAGCGTGTAATCCAGACTGATCCTATCAATGCCATCTGTGCCAGAGTTACACTTTTCTTTTGTATGAGACTTTCAATCATTACCGTTTCAGGGTAAAAAAATCCCACACCACCATTTCATGCAAACACAGGAAGGTTTACTGGGTGTTCCACATCGATATTTATCTCACAGATTTTCTAGTCATTTACAATTTCCAGTTATATGGGATCTTGCTGCATGTAAAAAGATTGATGTATTTCCTACATTCTAAAAAAAAACTTCTTGGCTCCAATACATTTTGGGACATACTGGGGTTATAAAGGGCACTATAGAAATGCAACTCTCCTTACCTCAAGGAAGTAGTTAGCAATTGCCATTTAAAGTTTCAATCCTGTTAAAAAGAGTTGAAGAGGCAAATCCTTTGAATTCCTTGAACTGGTTCTTATTACACATGTTAAGCAAATAATTGCTTTTTAAATACTTCTCAATGTCCAAGCCTCTTTGTCTAGCCACTCTCTATGTTTTCGTCTAGGTGAGCTCTACATTGTCAATGCCTCTGTTGCAATCAGAAGATGCCCGTTGCTTACACCCAACACCAACCCTCAAACACAAAAGTGGCATACAGTCATGACTTTGAACAGTCATTGTGCAGAACAGACACTTTAATGTGAAGGAGTGCCAAGGAAATACTGTGCTAAATCTAATAATAATTAATAACAGAGCATTGGTTTAAAGGTGTGAGGGGAATGATTTAAAGGGGAATTGGAGGGGCAAGCCCCCCCCTCCACCCCACACCACACACACACACAGCGTGGCAGGCTTACAGAACGAGCTTCTAGAGATGGTGGTAGAGGTGGGTACAATTATAAAGTTTAAGAGATTTTTGGACAGGTACATGGATAGGAAAGAGGGATATGGGCCAAATGTAGGCAAATGGAATTAGCATAGATAGGCATCTTGTTCAGCATGGATGAGCTGGGTCAAAGGGTCGTTTTCCATGCTGTATAGCTCTATGAATCTATAAACAATCTCTTCTTCACTTTGAATTTGTTATCTATAGAAGCTTAGCGAGCTGACTTGTATAAATGAGAAAGTATCCCGACTTGAAGAGCAAAAATCTACAGATACTGGAATAAAAATAGAAAATTCAGGCAGCATCTGTGGAGAGAGAAACAATTAAGGCTTCAGGTCAATGACCTTTCTTCAAAACTGTTTTTATGTATTCTGCGACTGACATAACCTTTTAAGGTAAACCTGGCCAAATCCTCAAGCCTGACACTCCAATGCACATCCACAGGACATCCCAAAGAACATTGCAGCAAACGAAGGACTTTTTGATGTGTTGTCACTGATAGAATGGAGGAAACGTGGAGCCAAATTGCACACAGCAAGCCGACATATGGTGATAAAGAGCACAGAATGAGTTTCAATGGCATGGATTGACAAATAATTAGCAGCCAGAACACTCAGGAGAATTCTGTTGTTCCTGCGTCAATCATTGCTCACTGGAAGATGTGGGTTAACTTCCCTCTGCAAGTCACCAGCACGAGAAGCCAGTCTGACATTCAACCACAGAGAGCTGCACTGTCAGAGGTGCCAGCATGGATGAGATGTTAAAGTTATCTGCCCTCTCAGGTTGATGCAAAAGATCCCATGGCCACTATTCAAAGATCAGGCTAATATTCATTCCTCAGCCAGTGACAATAAAACCCATCATCTGACCATCACCACTGTGCTGTTTGTGGGAGTTTGCTGTGTCCCCATTTCCTACAACAGCAGCTAAGCTTTGAAAAGTATTTCATTGGCTCTGGGACAGATGCTATGAAGGTGATGACACGAACCACCCTGCAAAACCCTCCAACTCCTTTGGCAGGGAAAAATGAACCAATGTCAGTGCCCTGTCACAGGCCAATATCCCCAGCACTGAGGCTCGAGTTACACTCAGCCAGCTCCAATGGGTGTGCATGTCAAGCAGATTTCTAAAACAGGCACTCCACTCCAAGCTCTATCATAGAACATTTCCAGAAGCACAGAGATGATGTTCAAAGGATGTTCTCCAAGCCTCATTGAAGTAATATAACAGTCACACTAAATACCAGGAATCCCTGACTACTGACCAACTACATGGAGAAGGAGCATCCAGGAAGGCACCGAGTACCTTGAATCTCTTCAAGAGCACTTGGAGGCCAAGCAACCTCAAACAACCCAACGTGTTGCCCACTCTGTGGCAGAGTCTGTGGTTCCCACAAAGGTCTCTTCAGCTACCTCAGAATTGAGTGAAACAAGTCATCTATATGCTCAAGGGACTGCCTGAGATGATACATCTGCCTCTCTTTTCTTTCTCTGCTGTGAATAGTGGCCTTTAACAATGACAGTAATTCCACTTAAAGCACCTTTAACATAGCAGAAATAACCCAGAGAGCTTCACAGAAATGATAGCAAACACCAACTGAGAAACAGTCAGGGCCTCCATTTAACCTCTCACACAAAAGACGGAGCTCTAACAGCACTGCACTCCTCCAGTACTGTACCAAGAGAGTCAAATCATTCATCCATCTCCTTCACTCTCAATCTTTGGGCTGATTTACTCTCATTCCATGGGCACCCTGAAACTCCAGGATGTCTGCCCCTCTCTCACATTCTAATTATTTCCCTCAGCTACTCCTCCCAATTCTAGAAGAAGGAGGAGTGAATTTCTACAAAATTGATCTTGTATTTATTGCTTTGTAACAAATCACTGGACAGGTTTCATTTCAACCGATCCATTCCCAAAAATACAAGGTCAAATTAGAGAGAAACTTCAGTGAGCAGAGAAGACGTTCCAGGTTTGTTTGGGTATGATGGGATGGGTGGAGGGTGGGAGGAGAGACGGCTGACCGAGACATTTCATGGTTGGCCCAAGATTCACTCACTCCAACAGCAGTGGCAGGTTTCTTTAACCAGACAGTGCAACAAGCCCAGAGCAATTTCCTAGCTTCTAAAAATACTTCGAATTTTAGGTTTCATTTTGGCATCGACACATATAGGAGGAAGGAAGCAAAGTGAGATGTGTGTTTCCACATATTTCACAACACCAGGATCCCCTTAAACACTGCACCAAGTAAAGTTAGTCACTGCAGTAATACAGGAACTGTGTCAAACAACCAATGCACACCAGGATTCTGCTGACAGCAATCAGTTGCTTTAGTGATGTCAGCTGAGGGATTACAATAGCCAAGACATATGCCAAAAAACTCACTACTCTTCATATAAATGGAGCTTTGGAAATAACGACATTTAAGAGATGGACCTGTGGGAGATGTTACCACATTGTGGCGAAATCTGGGTCACACTAATGTGGTGCCCCAAGACTCACCCGATCATGCAGATAGTTTGTGACGAGGCACTGTGCCCAACTTCAACCAGAAGTGTGGGCTGTGTGGAAATGGAAAAATTCTTGCAGTCTGACAAAAATCAGCTCGACTTCCTGGGTGACACTGTTGCTTGAATCAGAGAATTGTGGTTCATGCCCCATTCCAGTGACATTAGACTTTATTCCAGGCACACATTCCTGGAGAGACACAAGGAGTGCAACACAACCCAAACTGCCAATTTGCAGTTGAGATGTTAAGCTGAAGCCCATCTGACTCATGGTTGAAACAGATCACGCGACACTGTTTTAAAGAAAAGCAGGGGACCTCTTTCCAGATGAAGCAGTAATTCAGTGGTATCCCTCTGGTTTGGTGCTAACTACATAGTCTTGTCTACGTGGAGATAACCAAAAGCAGACTGAGTGATCCATTTGTACAATGCCTTACTTCAGTTCTCAAGGGTGATCCTGATCTTCCAGCTGTCTGCCACTTTAATCGTCCATCACACTCTGGTTTGTTTTCTATCATTATACAAGCTCAAGGAACAGTATTTAAATCTTCTATCTGGGCACATTACAGCCAGCAGGGCTCAACATTAATTCAACAATCTTAATGATCAAAACATACTAAGGCCATATTTGGAGTACTGTATGCGTTTCTGGTTGCCTTGTTATAGGAAGGACATCAGTGGTGGGGAAGTTACTGGAGGGAATTCTGAGGGACAGGATCTATCAGTATTTGGATAGACAAGGTTTGATTAAGGAGGAGTCAGCATGACTGTGCGTGGGAAGTCGTGTTTGACAAATCTTTTAGAATTCTTTGAAGAGGTAACCAAAAGGGTAGATGAGGGTAGGGTAGTCAATGTTGTCCATTTGGAAGGCCTTCGACAAGGTCCCGCATGGTAGGCTGGTCTGGAAGGTTAGGTCCCATGGAATCCAGGAAGAGATAATTAGTGGATTCAAAATTGGCTCAGAGGTAGGAAGCAGAGGGTAGTGGTTGAAGGTTGTTTCTCGGAATGGAGACTGGTGACTAGTGGTGTGTTTCAGGGGTCGGTGTTGGGACCCTTGTTATTCACTACTTATATAAATGATTTGGATGCGAATGCACAAGGCTTGATCAGCAAGTTTGCAGATGTCATGAAACTAGGAGGCGTTGTTGATGGTAAGAAAGTTATCGTAGATTACAGGGGGAATCTTGATCAGTTAGGGAAGTGGGCCGAGGAGTGGCAGATGGATTTCAATACGGGTAAGTGTGAGGTGATACATTTTAGAAAGTCAAACCAGAGCAGGACTTATACTATGAATGGCATGGCACAAGGGAGTGTAACGGAATAGAGGGACCTAGGAGTACAAGTACATAGTTCATTAAAAGTGGCATCACAGGTAGACAGGGTGGTGAAAAGACATTTAGCAAGCTGGCCTTCATCAGTCAGGGCATTGAGTTCAGGAGTTGGGACATTATGATGCAGTTGTAGTAGTTGTTGGTGAGGCCGCACTTGGAGTACCATGTACAGTTTTGGTCACCCTCTTATAGGAAAGACCTGGTTAAACTGGAGAGAGCGCAGAAAAGATTTACGAGGATGTTGCCAGGACTAGAGGGCCTGAGTTAGAAGGAAAGGTTGGCCAGTCTAGGTCTTTATTCCTTGGAATGTAGGAGAATGAGGGGTGACCTTATAGAAGTGTTTAAAATTATGAGAGGCATAAATAAGGTGGACGGTAACAGTCTTTTCCCTAGGTTAGGGAAGTCCAAAACTAAGGGGCATAGATTTAGGATAAGAAGGAAAAGATTTAAAAGGGACCTGAGGGGGGATCTTTTTCCACACAGAGGGTGGTGAGTATATGGAACGAGCTGCCAGAGGAAGTGGTTGAGGCAGGTGCAATAGTATCATTTAAGAAGCACTTGGATAGGTACATGGAGGGGAGGGGCCTGGAGGTATATTGACCAAATGCAGGAAAATGGGACTAGCTAGGTAGACAACGTGGTTGGCAAGGATTCGTTGAGCCGAAGGGCCTGTATCTGTGCTGTACAACTATGACTGTATGTTATTAAATTGGAGAGGGTGCAAAAAAGTTGTACAAGGATGTTACTGGGACTGAAGGACTTGGGTTATAAAGGGAGGCTGGATAGGCTAGGACTTTTTTTCCCTAGAGCACAGGAGGCTGAGGGGCATGGATGAGGTGAATAACCAAAGTCTTTTCCCCAGGATAGGGGGGGGGTCCAAAGGTTTAAAGTGAGTGGGGAAAGATTTAAAGGGGCTTGAAGGGCAATTTTTTCCCCACAGAGGGTGGTGCGTACATGGAATGAACTGCCAGAGGAAGTGATAGAGGTGCATACAATTATGACACTTAAAAAGGCATTTGGATAGTTACGTGGATAGAAAAGGTCTAGAGGGATATGGGCCAAATGCAGCCAAATGGCACTAGCTCAGTTAGGCAACTTGGTCAGCATGGAGGAGATGGGCCGAAGGACCCATTTCTGTGCTGTATGGCTCTACCCAATTTGTCAAAACTGTCCAATGTTAACTCACTTTTCATTCTCTCCACCAATACTGCTTGACAGCCAGGTATTTGCAGCATTCCAGATTTCCAGCAACAGTTCCACCGTTCCAGCATTTTGTGTTTCCTACCCCCTCTTAGTTCTTTTCAATTCTTCTCAAGACAGACCAGCTGGACCTAATAAGCCTTCAGCACCCTCTCTCATCAGAAACACAACTTGGCTTCTCTCCCATCACAGACGTTCCCCCTTTGCTCTCTCCGCACTTGGTAAATTGGTTTATTATCGTCACAAGTACCAAGGTACAGTGAAGAACTGTTTTACATGCCATCCGTACAGATCATTTCATTACAACTGTGCACCAAGGTAGTACTTCCCTCTTCTCGAACTTAAAACATGCCCATTTTCCAACTTTTTCCGGTGGTTCTGATGACAAGTAATTGAGCCAAAACCTTAATTCCAATTCTCTCTCCACAGATGTTCTGGACCTTATGAGTATTTCCAACGTTTTGTGTTAGATTTCCAGCATCTGTAGTTTTTCACTTTTCCAACTCTCTAAGTGTACTGGCTCTCAACAGCATCAATTGAAACCATTATCTGGTCATTGTCCTATTGCTCTTTGGGATCTTCCTGTGCCCAATTTGGCGGTCGACTTTCCCCACAACCTTCCCTTCCAACAACTCTTCCTTGGCTGCAAGGAACCCTGGATTGTCCGAAACGCTGTAGAAATGCAAATCTGACTTTCTTACCCGAAATAACGAGAGCCCGACAGACTCAAATCCTCCCGGTCTCTTCTGCCGGCGAACGATGAGTCGAATCCGGCGTCCGCCCTTCAATACCTCATTCTGAGCGCTTGTTCCTGCGAGGTTATCCAACTGCGGGAGGCTCACAGCTTCTGGTCCTCTCTCTCCACACACACACACACGTTCCAAACTGGAACTCGGTGACCTGACAGCAGTCAAAGTATTGAGCTCAATGCACTGGGTCAAGCAGCAAGCTACTGATATTACTCAGCACCGCGATCTATCCTGGCCTGACCCACAAATGCATTCACTCATTGAACTGATAACCTAACCCAGCACACTACCCCTAACCCTGCCCTACCTCAGACCCTCAGCAGTAGCCTGCGTTTGATGTATGGCCACACAGAGCCGATTTGCCTGGGCGCCACAGGTCGAGGGTGTGACTGGGTTGTGTTCCGTCCAATGGGGAGTCCCTGAGACCGCCGGCCTCCTCCCGAATTAGTTGCATTTTTCCAGGCATCAGCATGACTCTGCATTTTGCCGTGTGCTTCTGGTTGACAGGAACCGGTCTTACTGGGAAAGGCAAACTGGCACTCAGCAGGAAATGAAGTCGAGACCTGCATTCCTCTAGCGCCTATCAGCACCTCCGGACCGCACAGAGAGTTCCAAACACACATACTTCGAAGGTGTCACAGGTGGGAAACGGTGTCAACTTGCACACAGCAGCATCCCACAGACCGTGAGAAGGCCCAGATAAACGGCCTTAGAGTCATAGCGGGTTACAGCCAAGAAACAGGCCATTCGGTCCATCGAGTCCGTACAGAGCATCAACCAGCTATTTACATTAATCCCTTTTTGTTTTTATTCTCCCTGTTTTCCTCATCAACTCCAGGCATATTCTATCACACCCACACACGAGGGGCAATTTACAGTAGCCAATTAACCCACCAACACGCATGTCTTCGGGTTATGCGAGGAAACCGGCGCATCCAGAGGAATCACATGTGGTTACAGGAAGAACGTTCAAACTTTTGTGATGTTCAGGGATATATACTGAACCAAAAAACTGGGGGCGAGCTCTCCAATCTTAATAATAGAGCATACACAGATTTTGGGGAGGGGTTAAACAGAGTTTTGATCATATGTCTCCTGTGAAAGGCAACAGCTTTGGCAGTGCAGCACCCCCCACAGTATTGCACTGCAGCCTGGTCAGGTCACTGAAGTGGAGACTTGCACCTTCTCCCTGAGGTAAAATTTGCAATACACAATGAGCCACAGCTAACACTCAATCACCCACTGCAGGACAGTAAGCAGAAAGAGGAGGCAAGGGGAACAGTTCAGAGTGACAGACGCTGCAAGCTGGTACCCCACAAAGCTGCAACAACTGTAGACAACCATTCATGTGAGTGCATTTGTCTTATAGTGCAGGAGCTCTGTCTGAGGAAACATTCAAGCAAAGCTCTATTTGTCAATTGGGATCTGGTATTTTGAAGGTTGGGGAGCTCTCCCCAGTGCCTGGTGCAATATTTATACCAAAAACAACATAATTAAGACTGATTATTTGCTCCTTTTCACCTATCTTATGGGATCTTGCTGTCTATGTCAGTAAAGGCCAAACAGACTGGGTTGTTTTCTCTTGAAAGAAGGGGAGGATTGATCTAACAGAGATTTTGATAGAATAAGCAGAGAATGAGTGTTCTGACATGGGAGTCAGAGGGAAGCAATGTAATGCAATTACTAAACGATCCAAGCAGGATTTCAGGAGGATCTTTTCTCCCCAGAGAGCAGGGTGAATGTTGACCACTCCTATAGGGAATGGACAAGGTTAGTGGCAGAGATGCACTTAAGGGAAGGATGGATTTGTAGAAAAGGGTGATGAAGGATCTTTGAGCTGAAAAGTTAACTGTTTCTCTTTCCACAGATGCTGCCTGATCTGCTGAGTTTTTCCAGCATTTTCTGTTTTTATTTTGGAAAAGAAGACGGGTGAAGTGATAGGGTGAGAGACGGTAGGTACAGCATTAAGACTGTCCAGGACTGGATGGACCTAATGGCCTGTTCTCTACTTTATGCAATAGTCAACCTGCAGTGTAAAAGTTATTTTCTTTTGGGTATCACCATGGCTCAGTGGATATTAGACTAAGACAAGAATTGTGGCCCATTCCAAGCATTGAACCCACAATCAAGCTATAAACTCCCAGGCACTGAACCTTTGGATGTGCTATCTTTCAGATGAGAAGTTAAACCAGATGAGATACCTCCTCAGTTGTACTATTTTGAAGAAAAAGAGCAGGGAAGTTCTTCATGGGGCGCTGTCTATCCCATTGTGAAAGATACTGGCCCATTACTCCGTTTCCCTTTGTAGGGACTTGCTGCATGCAAATTCATTGCCACGTTTCCTTCATCAGTGACTGCACTTCCAAAGTAAAAAATAAACTGCCATAGGAACTAAGTGGACCCAGCAGTATCTGTGGAGGCAAAAGGATGGTTGATGTTTCAGGTCGAGACCCTGCATCAGGACCGAGAGCGTAGAGGGAAGATGGCAAGCACAGAGAAAGAGGGATGAGACAGAGGCTGGTAGGTGGAACCAGGTGAGATGGGGATAAAGGGCAGATGAAGCCAGGTGGAGGAGGGGGAGGGGTGAGTGCTGAGACTGTGGCTGGTAGGTGATAGGTGGAACTAAGTAAGGGATGGGTAATGGGAGATAGAACCAGGTGGAGGAGGGTGATGAGACTAGGTAATGAGGGGAGGGGCATGGAAAAGGTGAACAAAGGGAGAGAGATCCTGGGTGGACTGGTGGGAGTGGGTTAACTGAAATTGGAAAATTCAATGTTCTTACCATATTGGGCTGTGGGCTACCCAAGCTGAATATGAGGTGCTGTCTTCTGGTTTGTGTTTGGCCTCATCGTGGCAGTGGAGAAAGCTGAGGACAGACAGGTCAGTGTGGGAACGGGAAGGGGAGTTGAAATGACATGCAACCAGAAGCTCAAGAGGGTTGTGGTGAACAGATCACAAGTGCCTGCAAAACAGTCACCTCATCTGCAGCTAGTCTCACCAATGCAGAGGAGGCCACACTGCAAGCACTGAATGCAATAGACCATGGTGGAGGAGGTGTACATATGCCTCACCTGGAAGGGATGTTTAGGTCAGAAGTGCTTTTGTTACCTTTTCTTTTAACTGAGACAAAATTAAACAATGCTGCAGAACTGGATCTAACTCAAACATTTGGTTAGTGTAATGTTTTGTTCAAATTCAATACAAGGTGTGAATTGTGGCCTGATTCTTCTTTTATCAAAGCAACAGGGGTTTTGTATCTCATAAAAACACAAAAGCCCAGGGTGCTTGCAGCTCTTTGGTCTCATGTTTTTTGACATGATGGTGCACACAAGTGCTGGTATCTTGCTATTTTTACCTGCCCAATATCCACAGTATCAATTTAGAACTCTGCTGAGCAGATGGGGAAGTCAGGGGAGCTGTTTGTTCAGCAGCTTAGAAGTCACTCTGTGTAACTCTGGGGTGTCATCCAATTCAAAGTGTCCTGACGTTCTTTTCCTGATAGAAACTACATCAACATTAACAACGTCTCTGTGAACTGGACAAGCAAACGTTCAGATAAAAGGTTATGCTTAAAGTGGATACAAATGGAGCTATCATTCACCTACTCTCTTCCTTTTTAATCAGAGGATATGGTGGCTACATGCTCAATGCAGGACAACCCAGATTGTGCCGTACAAGGAGCAAACCTAGGCACATGTTGGTCCACTGCATTACAGTCCTTCTACAAGCAAGAGAGCCACCAGACCAAAGACAGCAAGGAAATCAAGTGCTGGAATCAGTGTCTCTCAGGGCCTGCCCCAAACATTCCTTTAGCTAAGCACAGGCATTGAGGGAGAGCTGGCACCGTCCTCCAGGAAGGAAAATACCTCCTCTCCCCACCAAAGCCCCAGCTGAGAAAGTGCCCAGTGAACAGAAGGAAAATTCAGCCACCTCAAGCTGCCAAGCCCCAGATGCCTCTTCTGCAGGCAATGGAGCCCATGGAAGAGGAGACTGCAGGGGAACAAGCAGGCAAAAGTTGGGTGGTGAGCAAAGAAAAATAAAAAAAAAGTGCCTTCCAAAAGCAAACTGACTTCTGTCAACTCCAAGATAAGTGGAAAATGTCCCAGACATTTGCTCCTTGTTTAATGACAAAAGCACACAAGCAAATCAATGCCACATATATAGGAAAAGATAAAGCAAAAGGGATGAAAAGGAAGAACTAAAGAAGGTCCAGCTAAGAACCTGTGAGGGAAGGAGAAAGCCTGTCACCTCAGTCCAGGAGACCAGGAGAAACACACCCCAGCTCTGGGAGACTGGGAACTCCAGCTCAGAAGACCAGTAGCAGATGGAAAAGACAACCTGTGATTGCAAACCAAGCTGATCTGCTCTCACCACCAGCTTCACCACAATGGAACTCACCTCCCAGAGTCTCTGTAAATGCAGGTTAATGTGCGGGGAGTGGAGAACAGAGTACCAGTGGAGAGAGAGGTGTGGATGGGGTACCTGGTGCAGGGAAGGAAGGGACCAAGCAACAGGGTGCAAGAAAGTAGAAGGGATATGTACAGAGGGCAGGGAGGGGATACAAGGGAAAATGGTAGGAGGTTAGAGGATGAGGGAGCGCTGATTGAGAAGAGATTCAGATATGGAGAAGATCAAGGGTGAAGAGGGTCGGGTGGGGTTGTGGGAGAGCAAGGCAGAGGGTAAAGGCATCTGTGTCTGAGATGTGTCAGTGTTTTGTGTGTGGGTGGGTGTGTAAGTGTGTGCGGTTGGCTGGGATGGGGGTTGCGTTTGTTTGTTAGGGTTAGGAAATTCCACCACATCTCGAGAAAAGAAACAGCTCTAAGGGCAACTGAAGGCCCAGGTCCATCAGAAAACCTGTATCCTGAAGAACAGCTGGTGGGTGGAAAGAGTGCAGAAGGTAGGCAAATTTGCTGATGATAATGATGTGTGGATTCTTGAGCACTCAAATCCATCTAAATGCCACTGAGACGTAAGAACAGGGTTGAATTTATCCACAAAAGCCTGAAAGCACGTACCACCAGGCTCAAGGACAGCTTCTACCCTGCTGTTATAAGACTATTGAATAGTACCCTAGTACGATAAGATGGACTCCCAATCCTCACAATTTACCTTGTTATGACCTTGCACCTTATTGTCTACCTGCACTGCACCTTCTCTGTACTGTTACACTTTTTTTTTACCTTCTGTTATTGTTTTACCTTGTACTGCCTCAATGTGCTGTGTAATGAAATTGATCTCTTTGAACGGTATGCAAGACAAGCTTTACACTGTACCTCAGTACATATAACAATAATAAACCAATCCCAATTCCAAGGACAGACAGGCAGTCAGCACCTGCGGGACGGAACACTTGAAAGAACATCTGAGCTGTATTTCTGTCCTTGACATGAGTGTTTTTTACTCCATCCCGCAGCAGCCTCTCTGATCCAATCTTCCCAATCCAGTTTCTCTGATCCAGTGCCTTGATCCGGCCTCTGTAATCCAGCCTCTCTGATCCAGTCTTCCTGATCCAGCCTTTCTTTCATTCCTGACCAACAAGAAGTTGAATTGGAATTGGAATTGGAATTGGCTTATTATTGTCAATTGTACTGAGGTACAGTGAAAAACTTGTCTTGCATACTGTTCATACAGATCAATTCATTACACAGTGCATTGAGGTACTACAAGGTAAAACAATACAAAATGCAGAACTGTCACAGCTACAGAGAAAGTGCAGTACAGATAGACAATAAGGTGCAAGGTCATAACAAGGTAGATTGTGAGGTCAAGAGTCCATCTTATCGTATTAGGGAACCATTCAATAATCTTATAACAGCGGGATAGAAGTTGTCCTTGAACCTGGTGGTATATGATTTCAGGCTTTTGTATTTTCTGCACAATGGGAGAGGAGAGAAGGGAGAATGTCTGGGATGGGTGGGGTCTTTGATTATGCTGGCTGCGTTACCGAGGCAGCAAGAAGTATACACAGAGTCCTTGGAGGGGAGGCTGGTTTCCGTGATGTGCTGAGCTGTGTCCACAACTCTCTGCAGTTTCTTGTGGTCCTGGGCAAAACTATTGCCATACCAAGCCGTGATGCATCTGGATGGGATGCTTTCTATGGTGCATCTATAAAAATTGGTGATTGTCAAAGGGGACATGCCAAATTTCTTTAGCTGCCGGAGGAACTAGAGGTGCTGCTGAGCTTTCTTGTCCATGGCGTCTATGTGGTTGGACCGGGAGAGTCTTTTGGTGATGTTCACTCCTAGGAACTTGAAGCTGTCAACCCTCTCGACCTCAGCACCATTGATATAGACGGGAGCATGTGCACTGTCCCCCTTCCTGAAGTCAATGACCAGCTCTTTTGTTTTGAGGGAAAGGTTGTTGTCATGACACCAGGTCACAAAGCTCTCTATTTCCTTCCTGTATTCTGACTCATTGTTATTTGAGATATGGCCCACTATGGTGGTATCATTTGCAAATTTGTAGATGGAGTTAGAAAAGGCCATGTGGTGACAGAAAAATGATAAAGCCTCAGAAGCAAATGGCATCCTTGACAGATCGACCAATGAACTTTACCTCCCATTTGTGGCAGGGGGTGATATGCCAGGGGACCTCAGAGATCCTGCAGTTTCAAAAAAGCAGGAGAATACAATTGTGAGATGGAACTCCCTGCTGAGCGCCACAGGGAAAGGCATCATCACCAGGGTCCCCTTCAACCACCTCCTCCTAGTGGTGGAAGAATTGCTCACCCACTCACAGATTTAACCCATTCAGAGGCACAATAGACAAGATCTTTATTGCATGTCAACAGCTAGAGAAATGCAGTGAGTAGCATCGACCACTGTACTTGACCTCATGTGACTTCAGAAAAGCCTTTGATTCCCTCAAAGAGTGATGGTGGAGCAAATTTTGCTGCCCACAGAAATGTGGCTCCATCTTACAGGTGTTAAATTATTGTACACAAGCCATGATAATAACCAACAGGTCTACAACAGACCCAAGCTCAGTACACACCAGTGTCAAGCAAGGGTGTGTCATAGCCCTGATACTTAATCTTTCTGGCTGCAATGCTGCACCCCAACTTCAGTAAGCTTCCTGCCGGAGTGGAGCTAATCCACAGGATAAATGAAACACTGTTAAACCTACATCACCTCCACTCCAGAACTGAAGCTAGAATGATCAGTCACTATACGTGACTCCAAGGAGACACAAGGGACTGCAGATGCTGGAATTTGGAGCAAAAAAAAACACTGGAGGAACTCAGCGGGTCAGGCAGCATCTGTGGAGGCAAAGAGATAGTCAATGTTTCGAGTTGAGACCCTGCATCAGGACTGGGAGTGTAGAGGGGAGATAACCAGTGTGAAGAGGTGAGAGGGAGAGGTGAGGGGGGGCTGGCAGGTGATAGGTGGAACCATGTGAGGAGGGAGATGATGAGCAGGTGGAACCAGGTGAGGGAAGGGAATGATACTGGGTGAAAGATGGAGGAGGGGAAAGGGAAGCTGAAGGAGAAAGAAAGAAGCACAGAAAGTGTGGTTTACCTGAAGTTAGATGATTCTAACTTCATTCATCCAGTTGCAGACTAGAGATGGCACTTGTTTGTACACATTCGGAGGCTGAACTCCAAGCCATTATTGACTTGTTCATGAAACATGGGCCTTACTCATAAATGAGCAAAAGGTCCTCTACCAACTTGGCCCTCCTGTACAACACCCATCCTTTAGCAATAAAGATCCATTATGAAACCCAGGAATATGTGAATCACTTCCCACATCTCGAGAGCTACCATTCTTTGAAGACATGCCATGATGGAATTCATCATCACTTCCAACGCCCCAGCACAACCTTTGTTTGTCTGAAGAAAATAGTTTTGAAGATCAAGATATCAGACCTCGAACAAACGCATGGTCAAATGGACAGCAGTGATCTCTGCCTTCCTGTATGCTCCTGAGATAGGAACTACCTACAGCAGGAATCCCAAGGCTCTGGAGAGATAACATATCTCTGCAACACCCTATAAATTCACTGGCAGGATAAGCCTGGTCAATATCCTGAGCACTGATGCCCTAGTTATACTCAATCAACTATGCTGGGCAGGTCATGTTGTTTGTAGGGCCAACCACAAACTTCCAAAACACTCTATCCTGAGCTCTGTTATGGAAAGGGATTACACAATGGAAAGAGAAAAAGATTCGAGAATGCTTTCAAACTGTAAATCCCTACTGATTTGTTGTATTTCCTGGCCCAAAACTGCTTAAAATGGAAAAGGAACATTTGGGCTGGCATTGCCAACTTCGGGTCCATTCATCAGGAACACACAGAAGCCCAGTGTAAATGGTGGAAAGAGTGCTCCACCTCCCAAACTATTCACTTGCCCATCAAGCACTTCCTGCCCCATCTGTTGAAGAACTTGTGGGTCCCAATTTGGCCACCTCAGAACCCACAGATTATAGTGAAAGCAAGTTATCCTCCACACTGAAGGAGTGCATAATAAGGAAAAGTACTGACTCACTGTTTAATCAGGTTAAGGATTACTCAATGTGTAACTACTGATTCACTGTTTGTTCAGGGTAAGAATCACTCATTGTATCTTTATAGAATGGGTGGAGCATGTAGCCAAGGTGGAACAGAAATTAGGATTTTGGCAACAACACTCCATCTCAATTGTAGGAAAGAATGTGATCATTGGGAGCGATGTGCTCTCAGTGTTGGTGTATGTGTTGCAGGTGTGGCCCATACCCAACTCCTGGCCTGCAACAGTCTCTCTGTCCTGTGCTGGTTTCCTGGAGACTAAAAATGGACATTGTCTGCGGAGACATCATGTACAAATCTTCAGAGGAAGGGGGAAAATTGTACCTGATGTAGCTTTACATCATGTACCTGATGATCTTTATGTGTGGCTGCATAAAGCTGTTCAAAAGCATTGGGTATGCAAACATTAAATGTCACTACATGCTGAGATTCTATCTATCCCATGTTGCAAAGGATGGGTCTGGCCATTTTGACAATGATGCTCCTTTCAAATGGATCTACTGTCCCTCATGGAAAAGTCTGTGCAAAAGAACACCTTTAACCATAAGTCAATCAGTCAGTGATCTGCACAGAATATCTTCAAGGCCCAGCAAGAAACAGCAACGCTTGATCCCATGGGATGGTTTCCCAAGCAGATCATCAGTTATTTGTCAGAATCCCTAACCATCAGAAGCACCAAGATCTCTCCAATTCTCCAATTTCAGGTAGCTTGCTCCCCTCTGTCCCTTTCCCCTTCTGATCTACCCAGGTCCTCCCACACACCACAAATTCAACGATTCGGGAACAGCTTCTTCCCCTCCACCATCAGATTTCTGGACAACCCATGAACACTACCTTACTATTCCTTATTTTGCACTATTTATTTATTTTTGTAACTTATAGATTTTTATGTCTTTGCACTGTACTGCTGCCGCAAAACAACAAATTTCACATCATACGTCAGTGATAATAAATCTGATTCTGATGTCTCCACTTATCACTCCCCAGCCTCCGTTGCTGTCTCCACCCTTCCCTCCCCCACCTGACTCCATCTGCAAATCAACCCCTCCTCACCAGGATCCACCTATCACTTGCCAGCTCTTGTCCTTCCCCCTCCCTCCCCCTTTTGTAATGGCTATCTTCTATCTTTCAGTCCAGATGAAGATTCTCGACCCGAAATGTTGACTGTCCATTTCCCTCTACAGGTGCTGCCTGACCCACTGGGTTCCTTCAGCAGCTTGTTTTTTTGCTCCATTTTCCAGCACCTGCAGTGTCTTGTGTCTCCAAGCACCAAGATCTCGCTTGGCTGATGGTAAGATGATGCCCCCTATCAGATCTTTCTTGCACCCTCAGAATCTCAGTACCACCACTTGCTGGTCTTGAGGCTGCTTCACTGGAGATGGCATTTGCCAAGAAGGTCTGGAAAGAGATGCAGTGGTCACGCAGACAAAGTTACAGAATGGTGCACTGTGAGGCTCAGGACTACGTGTTGAGGGACAGACTGATGTTTGCTGCAGCTGCTATAAAGGCTGTACGGGGAACAGACACAGTTTAGATCCCTGTTGCTACTGCACACTGAGAGGCTGGAACTGGTTTAAAAACACATTGAACATTTTCATGGAATGTACATGGAAGAAAAGCAATGACATGCCAATATAACATGATTTGTGTACATAGATGGACTGCTCTGCCTTGTGCAAAGACTGATGATGTATTATATATTGCTAATTTGCTGGATAAAGTAATCTTTGCAGAAAGAAAGATGCATGGTCTGTGTTTATTCAGGGCCAGAGAGTCTGTCAGGAAAGATTGAAAAGGTTAGGACTCTTTTCTTTGAGAAAGAGAAGATTGAGCGGTGATGGACAAGTAGAGTCAAAAATATAAAATATCCCTCATCAGTTTAATTGGTAATTCAGGAGAAACTTCTTAAACCAATGAGTACAATGAGCTTTCACATAGTTGGTAACAACAAGTTCTTTTCATTTGTGGGCTGTGAGCATAGCAGGCCAGGCTGACAATAATTCCCCGTGCCTGGTTGTCTGTGAGAAGGTGGTGGGGAGATCTTGTCGTGAACTACCACAGTCCATGGGATGGACATGCTCCAACAGTGCCATTATGAAAGGAGTTCAAGGTGGCTACAAAAGAAGATCAGAGGCTGGGTATCCTGTGGTGAGAGACCTAACTCAGAAGGCATTTCGACCATGTGAAATGCACAAGTCGGGAGGGTGATGGAATACTTTCCACTTGCCTGAATGACTGCCTTGCCAAAGACTCTCAGGAGGCTTGACACCATACTGGAAAAAGCAGCCTACTTGATTGGTACCCCATCTGTCAACCTAACCATTTATTCCCTCCACTACTGGCATACAGTGGCTGCAGTGTGTACCACCTACAAAATGCACCTTTAATTACTTGACCAGGCTACTCTGACAGCACTTCCCAAACCCATGACTAAACCAACTAGAAAGACAATGGCAGAAGGTATGTGAGAACACCAGCACCCACAGGTTCCACTCCAAGTCATACATGGACAGATGTTGCTGGAATTTCATCAACATTGTATCTAAATCCTTGGGTTCCCTACCCAACAGCACCATGGGAGCATTTTTACCAGAAGAACTGCAATGGTTAAGGGCAGTGGCTCACCACCATCTTTTCAAAGACAATTGGGGATGGGTCATAAAATGCTAACCTTGACAGTGATGCCCGGATCCCAAAACTGAACAAAAAATATACCCAGTGATGATGAAGGGACCAATGATAAACCTCCGAGTTAAGTGATGCATGACTTAGAGAAAATACAGGGAGCTGTGCTCCACTGCCATCTGCTGCCCTGTCTTTCCAGGTGGTAGAGTTTAAGGATTTGTGAGGCATTTTTGAAGAGCCTTAGTGAGTTATATAGATGGTATACATTGCACCTATGTTGCACTGGTGGTGGAGGGAGTGAATATTTTCAGAAGATAGTAGGGCAGTCATGTGGGCTCCAATCCCCCTGGATGGTGTCAAGCTCCTTGAGTGTTGTTGGATCTAGACTTACCCATGCAGGTGAAGGATATCCTATCACATTACTTAACTGTGTCTTCTAAGTGATGGAAAGACTTTGTGGGTCACTCTCCGCTGGATATCTATCCTCCAAAGTGCTCTTGTAGCCACATAATTTATGTAACATGTCCAGTTAAGTTTCTGGTCAATAGGACATTGACAATATACGATTTAAATGATGCTAATATAACATGGGGGAGCTTAGATTCTCACCTGTTAGCAATAGTTATTACCTAGCATTTGTCTGGGAAAATTTTACATGCCAATGTTACCCAAGCCTGAACATGTCCAGATCTTGCTACATGTAGGCACTATCAGAGGAGATGCAAATAGAACAGAATAGTGCTGATGCATTTAATGGGGACCTAGATAACTTCCTGAAGGAATTGCAGGTTAGGTGAAGAGGGGTACTAGCAATCCCAGGTGAGAAACTCAATCACAAGTTGCAACCAGCAGTAGGGCCACAACCTACTTAGGATGGAATATGGTGTCACTGCAAGATTGTTTCTGGAGCTCAGGGGATTGTGGGTACTGCAACCAGCATAACTGACCAATTATCATGCTGGCTGGTGCTTTGGATGTTCAATGGCAGGTGCCCGTGGGTATGAAGAAGTTTTGTGACGAAACCATGTGGAATGAAGTCTAACCTGAGTTGCCAAGCCCTATAACTTGTTCAGCAATTCCATCTGATGACACAGACTAACTGTGATTTTCCGAATTCCTGAATGAGACAGAATGATTACAAACCTTCCAACAAACATGTCTTCCCTGATCACCTTTCCCATTAATTTCCTGCTGCCAACAGCTTCTTACAGACCATGATCAAGTAACAAGATGCCATTAGTTGAGAAGTTCAGTGTTGTCCTGCAGAATGATGGGTTTGTCTGTCCGCAAGTCCAGGATATTCGTCCAAATCAGAGTTCAGTTTGAAACTGGTAAGGTACAATGAAGGACCAGTGTGCAATGTTAAATTTTGACAACATTTTATTTAACATGCCCCTCCCTTACAAAACAGAAGGTTAGGAGAAAAAGTCAGGAATGCTAGAGGATTGAAGGAAGGAAATACTAATCAGAAGAGGGAAAGGTTACATAATCATACAATAGGTATGGCTCCAAAAATACATAAGCCAGAAGGATCCCATTCTCCACTAACCGGTAGTGGATCTCAGACAGGACTGCAATATAGAGTCATTCAATCGGCCTCTCACCCTTGTGGCTAGGACGGTGAAAAATCAGCTTGGGTCTCTACTCCCAATCACTCCTTAGAGGCCCCAATCTGGTTGCTTAATTTATTGAAAGAGTTTGAATATTGCACAAGGAGCAGAATGAAGTTCATAGAGTTAAATTGGAGCCAGCAGCTTCCCTATGTAGGTTCGCCTTAAGAATGGGGCTGAGGGTGAGGTGGCACTGGGCACGTTGACACCTGTGGTCACCCATTTCCCTCCTTCCCTCAGCCAGTATTAGGAAAGGAGGGGTTTAATCGAAGAAACTAAGTTTAATCAGTGAACAAATGGTAATGTAGTGGTTAGCATAACGCTATTACAGCACCAGCGACCTGGGTTCAATTCCGGCCACTGTCTGCAAGGAGTTTGTACGTTCTCCCAGTGTCTGTGTGGTTTCCTCCGGGTGCTCTGGTTTCCTCCCACATTCCAAAGACATACGGGTTAGGAAGTTGTGGGCATGCTATGTTGGCGTTGGAAGCGTGGCGACACTTGCGGGCTGCCCCCAGAACACTCTACGCAAAAGATGCATCTCACTGTGTGTTTTGATGTACATGTGAATAATAAAGAAATCTTAATCTTATCTTATTTCTTTGATGCCAGGGGTTGAAGGAAGCTGAGGAAACAGGGATGTCAGTATTCATGGCAACAGCTCCATTCTGTCTGAAATTAAACCCCGTGCTTCCATTCCATCAGGCAGAGACCACACCGTCCCTCACCCCCAGCATGGGACTCTCCCCACAGTATAATGCAACTTTGCTTACTGCAATGTGTTACCCAGCACAGTCCAACAGGCCGTGGCTGGACTCAGTAGCAGAAGTTCGCAGGTTAACACAACAGTCCATACAGAGGACATTAAGAAGCAGTTAAAAAAAACCTCAAACAACTGAGAGAAGAAATCCCTTGCTATCTCTGTCCTAAATGGGTGGTTCCTTATCCTGAGACTTTACCCTCTATTTCTAGATCCTTAATGATGGGAAACATCCTCACAGAGCATCAGTGCTGTTGAGCCCCCTTACGCCTACATGTCTCAATTCACCTCATTCTTGTAAATACTGGACAGAAAATGTCCATCCTGCTTAATCTTCCCAGATAAGATTATCTTTAATCACAGGAATCAATCTAATGATCCTTCTCTGCATTGCCTTCAAGATACATACAGTAAAATTCATATAATCCGCTATCTGACTTTTCAGAAATCCAGATGGTTTGGCCTCTACCTCACCAGGTGATGTTTTCTATGCTCCCACTAAACTCAGGGTTCCCTGCTCCCTTCCCTGCCCCAGTTCTCATGCTCCCATTCCACTTACCTGGATCCTGGCTCTCTTTCAACTCGCAGAGGCCTGGTTCCAAAGTTCCCTTTTAACTTGCTGGAGTCCTGGTTCCCGTGTCCCCTTCCGTCTACTGGGGCCCCATTCTGCCATTCCCTTTCCACTCACCCGGGCTCTGGTCTCTGTGCAACATTTCAACTCACCATGGCCCCGGTTCCCACACTCCCTTTTAACTTACCTGGTTCACAGGAAAATTTATTATGATATTGTGTAACATCTTAAAAAGGTGAACTAAAAGAATATTGAGTTATTAATAGAAATAACATCCAAGGGTCCGGAAAATCCAGCACCACCAACGTCCCCAGAAGGTGGATTTTTGGAGTTTTACTGCACATCCTTCCTTAAATAAGGAGACCAAAACTATATGCAGCACTCCTGTTGTGGTCTCATCAACACTTCTCAACTGTTGTACACTATCCATATTGCGGCAGTTCTTCTGGTAAAAGTACAGGCCGTCCCCGGGGTACGAATACCCAACTTATGGATACCCATACATTTGAATGAGCTCCCATAATATTAACTTCAAAAGTCTGACGTATGTACATTCATGCATTCCTACGATTTGCAGAACTGTTCTTTCTTATCAGTCTTATGTGCTTTTGATGCCATTCATTACAATACTGTGGAGGTATGTTGACCATATCAAGTGATTTTTGTATATTTTCCGACTTATGGACAAAATCAATTTAAGGACATCTGTAAAAACGGAACCTGTTCATCACCGGGGGCGGTCTGTACTTTGACAGCACTGTTGGGGAGAGTTCCAGGATTTAGACCAAGGAACGAAGATGCCATGATTTATTTCCAAATCATTATGGAGTGACTTGGGGGTGGTGTTCCCATGTGCTTGCTGCCCCTGGCCTTCTTGGTGGTAGAATTCATGGGTTTGGGAAGTGCTGTTGAATTACACTGGGTGAATAACTGTTTAGGTGGCACACACTGCAGCTACTGCTTATGCAAGGAGTGAATATTTACAGTAGTGGATGGGGTGCCAATCAAGAAGGCCACTTTGTCCTGGATAGGGTCAAGCTTCTCGGAGCTGCACTCAATCAGGCAAGTCATCTCATCTCATCCATCACACTGGTGCCTTGTATCTTGTAGATGATGGAAAGCCTTTGGGGTGTCAGGAGGTGAGTCACTCACCACAGGATACCCAACATCTGACCTGCTCTTGCAGCCACAATATTCATAGTATTCTTGTGCTGCACTCTTCCTGATGTATGTGGACAAGGAAAGGAAATTCCACTAATCCATTACTGCACTGTGCCACTCCCGCGCCTGGTTGGGGAGGTGACAGTGGTTCTTGTTACTTCCAGTTGGGTGGGAGGAGGGGGTGGGTGGGAGTGGGATTGTGGTTGGGTATGGTCACTGTGATCCTGACCCTGATCACTAATCTCTGAGGCCTGGATAATGCGCAAAGGCAGGACTGCATGTGTGTGTGATTGCCTCACTGTTGAACGTCAAGTTGACTCACAAAGAGTGATCCTTGCAAGCTGCACCAGCAGAACTTGACCCCATGACAGACATGGTCTGTCTAGTGAAGAGGGCTTTGAAAAAGCAAAGAAGTTCTACTGAGTATACCCTAACACCAAACCTTAAATAGAGCCAGCTTATCCTCACTGGCTTCCTTAAGATTAATCTTAAGATTCCGGGATGTATTGATGTGGTAGATGCTGAGGGGCCGTCTCCCGAAGCTGGAGAGTCTAGAAGCTGGAACCAGGGTCTGAGAATAGAGGGTCTGCAACTGGGATAGAGACAACAAAAAATTTCTCATAAGGTGTAGATGCTCAGGCATGAAGTATATTCGAAACTGAGACTGATTGATGTGTGGCCTTTAAGACTATTAAGTAGAGAGTAAGGGTGGCAAAGTGGATTTAAAGCTATCAGCTACAATCTCATTGCAAAAAAGAAGGATGAAGGGCTGAATGGCCTAATCCTTCATCCATTAATGTTCTGGGATCTGTCCATATTCCTAAACACAAAAATCATCTCCATCATCCAATGCGATCAGCTTTCAGACCCCTCTCTTGGTATCTATTTGAAGGGTACAGTTTTGAGCTCAATGGGGCTGGGATAATGATTGCAACTGTTCCCTTACATTAAACAAGAATGTCCCCACCCAACTTTCTGCATTAAGCCATTCCTAAATTGACATCTATCCTAATGGAGGACCTACCCCATATTCTGTGCAGGGTAAATCATGGGCTCAACGAGATTATCTCCCACCCTCAACTGTGAGCAATCCTCTCTGAGCAAAGGCTGAGGAGATCTATGAAAGATTGTACATCTATACAAGATAATGGTACTGAGTCCTTGCCTGCATCTCTTCTAATTTATGCCAGAACTGGTGAAACAATTGTATAGAGCTTTTTGTTTAATGACTGGGCAACACTCCTAACCCAGTTTAGTCACAATGTAGCCCAATATCCTCTAACCAAGGAAACCCTTCTCTGGGTCTGACAGAAGAACAGAGAAATAGAGATTCAGAGAGAGAGAGTGTGTGTGTGTGTGTGTGTGTGTGTGTGTGTGTGTGTGTGTGTGTGTGTGTGTGTGTGTGTGTGTGTGTGTGTGTGTGTGTGTGTGTGTGTGTGTGTGGGGGGGGGGGGGGGGGGGGGGGGGGGGGGGGGGGGGGGGGGGGCATCCAGAGATTTTTTATGGCTCTGTTAGATTCCAAAAAGCATAATCCTCTCCCTGGCCAGCAGTCCGGGATATATTTAACAACAGGGGAAGAGGGGATACTCATGTCAATACTGAAACTGCACCTCGAGCAAGCAAGACAAGAATGTCCCATTAAGCTAGGAAATTAAGTTCTAGATGAGGGTTTTACTCAGGTCCACTTTCACAGGCAGAGGCCCCACATCCTCCTCCTCTTGATCCTGGATTGTTACAGCAATAACAGGGGACAGTCCATACAAAGGGGCCTTCACCGCACTCTCCTGATCACCATTGATGCTCAGAGGCTGCAAGTAGATAACAGAAAGAGAGAGAGGGAGATAGATAGATAGAGAGAGAGAGAGACAGAGAGAGAGAGAGAGAGAGAGACAGAGAAACAGAACAGTGACAAATAATGACAAATTTCCATCAAACATTCCCAGTGTAAGTTAGATATAGAGCAATACCCTCTCTGGACTGTCCCATTAAATACTCCCAGGATAGGGACAGCCCTGGTTAGGTAGAGTAAAGCTCCCTCTACACAGTCCCATCAAACATTCCCAGGGCCATTAGAACATGGATTACATATGGAGGAAAGTTCCCTCCATACATTCCAATCAAATGTCACCAGAGCTATACAGCATGAATTATATATGGAGTAAAACTCCCTCTACACAGTCCCACCAAACACTCTCAAGGCAGAGAGAACATAGATTACACATGGAGTAAACTTCCTTCTATACATTCCAATCAAATACTTCCAGGGCAGTACAAGCATGGGTTAGCTATGGAGTAAAGCTTACATTAATCATGAAACACTCCCAGGTAGCTGTTGGGAGTGATTATCTCCTCACCTTTGCCATAAATTGATCCCTTAGACCAGAAACATCTTGAGGTCCATTTCATAGACCTTCTGTTGGCACTACATTTGGTTCACAAAGACGGAAGTAAGAGTTGTGGAATTTGGGAAAAGATTCACCCAGAAGAAGAAAGATTAGATGAATTCAGCAGCTGGCTTCAGTTCACAGATGTCTGCCCCAGAAAAGGCATGTTCTTTCTCACTGTGCACAACACTATACTCCACATTATTAAAAAGGTCAGTGACACTAGAGAAGATGCTAAAAATTCTTGCAAGACTGCTACCGGAACTGAGACGTCACTACCATTAGCAAAGGCTGGGTAATCTGAGGCCCTTGTCTCTATAAAGAATACTGAGGAATAAGCTGAGAGAGGTCTTTAAAATTATAAAAGTATTTGAGAGCAGAAAACTTGTTTTCACTTCTGGGCTACAACAGAACCATATTCCATCAATGGAAAAGAGAAACGTCTTCCTTCTTCCTGAACTGTGGCTTCCCCTCTACCATAGAGGAAAGAGCCCTTGACCAGAGAGAAAGAAGTTCCTTGAACAGGGTCAAATTTCCTTGACCCCACCAATTCCCCACCACCCATCAACACACTCATTCTCCTGGTTGAACAACTTCTTCTTCAACTCCACTCACTTTTTCCAAATCAAAGGTGTAGCTATGGGAACTTGCATGGGCCCAAGCTATGTTTCTTTTTGTGGGATACCTGGAACAGTGATTGTTTTGGTCCTACTCAGACCCATTCCCTCAGACTCTTTCTCTGCTACCTCGATGACTGCATTGGTGCTGCTTCCTGCACTCATACAGAACTTGAGAATTTCATCACTTTCCATTGCAAGCCCACATAGTCAAGATAAGCTGTGGGACTCCACTTCCTCCCACCCTGCCTCCTGCCCTTAAGGATTCCATTCCATTCTCTCAGTTCCTCTCTCTGTCACCCTTGCTCCGATGATGAGACATTCCACAGAGATGCCTCTGAAATGTCTTCCTTCTTCCTGAACCATGGCTTCCCCTCCACCATAGTGGGCAGAGCCCATGTTTGAAAGGTCTGATAAAAGGTCCCAGAACTGAAAAGTTAACTGTTTCTCTATCCATAGATGCTGCCTGACCTGCTGAGTATTTTCAGTATTTTCAGTGAAGACATCTTTAATAAATCCAATCAGGAATTCAGGAGGGATGACTTCACCCAGAGATTGGGGTGAATGGGGAACTTGCTTCCACAGGGAGAGGTTGAGGTGGGAATGGCAGTGATGGATTTAACTGGGAGTTAAATAAATACATGAAGAAGAAAGGAATAGAAGGCGATGATTATGGGGAGATAGAGAGGCTAAGAGGAACCCAGTGTGGAGCAGAAACACTAGCACGTTAAATGGACTGATTAGACTACTTCGGTGAAGTAAAACTATACATTAAGTCACCTGTGACTTCACGTGTTGATCTGGGGCAGTCACTAAACTTGCACAACTCAGCCACAGCATGACCACGATCGACAACACCAGGCAGCCAGCCAGGATCCAACGGGGTAGCCCGGAGCGCCTATGGTAGCAAAGGAAAGGCAAGTCAAATTGGCTTTCTCCTATGTTATTCTACACTCCTAACCCACCCACATTTGAGTAGAGAGCTGTCCAGCTATGGCTCAGGGGGGCAGCACACTCATCTGAGTCCAAATCCCACTTCGGGAACCTGAGCACAAAAAAAATCCAGACTGACTTTTTAAATGTACACGAAGGGATTGCGACATTTCCAGAGCAGGATAATGTTCAGATAGGTCATTAATGTAAAGCCTGATCTGCTCCACCAAAGCTTCCACAGCCATTGTTTTGAAGAACAGCAGCAGGGTCCCGCCTAGTGTTCTGATCAATATTTATTCCAAAGAATAACATCACTAAAGAACTGGATTATCTCATTGCTTCTTGTTCATGTAGAATGTTTTTGAGAGAATTTTTAAGTGCTAAAGGACAAGGTTTACAAAATCTTCCAAAGTGACTCAGGAATGTTGTCTCCATTCATATAGCTGGGGTCAGTATTGTCTGTGCATGGATATTAGATGCCTGCTCCATCTAGATAATAGTGGAAGCTTGCGGAGGGGGTGTGCATTGGCTGTATACCTCCATTGCTCCTCTAGGCTTCTGGCAATGCAGCTAGCTAACTTGGTTGGTGGAGGTCAGAGAAATACTAGCTCACGGCTGTGCTGAGTCCAGTTTGCCATTAAAGAGCAAAACCAAAGGCCACTTTTACTCCCTGTCTCACTACTGACTACCTTGCCCCAGAACTACTAACAAAGGAGCTGGACAAATGTCTGCCAACAGTATCCCCAACACAAGCTCTGCTTCCCCACAAATCCTGGGATCAATGTGCTCCACACTGTCCAATCAGGTTCAGTCCAGTTATCTCTTGTTTCCCAGACCTCTTTGGGTAAATAATGATGAGCAATAAATGTTCTTCATTCACGGAAAGAGATAATTGAACCAGAAGGATCTATTCTGGGATATCTTGGTCCAATCAGATTAATTCTAATATATCCCAAACAAGATGGCAAAGTGCCAGGATATCCTGCAGCAGGCGAATTGGAGCTACAATAATCCAGGTCAGATGAATGCGACTACATCGGGCAAGTTGGGTTGGAGGAAAGTGCACACTCCTCACGTTGCATAGACACTCTAGCAGTATGCATTTGTCAGCAGTGTGGTTACAATGCTGTTAGATTGGGGCCAGACTTCCAGCAATGTCGGGACCAGTGATAAGTTCTCGTACCGTGACATGCAGCCCAAGAAGTCGTGCTGCGACTGCGAGCCCTCTCGATCTGTGAGCTTCTCTTTCAGTACTGGCTCTGGGATCATCCTACTGTCTGCACCCTTCTTTACGCTTTCGACAACAGCTGCAAGCAATAAGGGAGATTCTGATCAGAGCAAAAAACTGCAGATACCAGAAAGGAAAATTCTGAGGGGATCCACACTGCTGGACACCAGCTTCCTGCCAGTTACAGATAATCATGAGAGCTAGGGAGGCGGTTATATACACAACATAATAAGCTACAAGGATTTGATTCTTTGATACAAACCCAGATCAGGAAGGCTCAGTGTGGATCAGAGGCAGGGTAATGCGAGCTCTCAATCCTATTTTATCATACCTTAATCCTAGCCTGGAAAAATGTCCTATTCCGGCCTACTCCTGAATCCCATTTCATATAACAAACACCTGGAATTTTAGCTCATAATCTAGCCTGACGTTCCCCAGATGGTAGAGAGGGAGAGCTGAACCAACAGGGCACTAATTCTCAGATGTGAATCAGTTGAGGCCCTGTCTGTCGATTTTAGTGAATGTAAAAGATCCTGTGATAAAGTTCTACAAAGCAAGAGGGTTTCCTGACCGACATTGCTCTCACCCAACAAACAAATCTGGCCAACTGTCACAAGCCTGAGTGTAGGATCTTGCTGTGCACAAACTGCTGATACTTCCACCCTCTAAGCAACATATCTGATCAAGCTATAACCCTGAATGACATTCCTGGTCCTCTGATTGGCCATCACTCATGGGAGAGAACACTTTCCCTTTGCCTTACCAACTGACCTGGTTGTGGTTCCGGTGTTCTGGGAATAGTCTTTGGCCCCAGCTCCTTGTGGTGGCCAGGGATCCAGTCCTGGGAATTCTCAACCTCACGTGAGGGCTCCAGCTCTAGGGACGAGAACTCTACTTCAGGGTTAGCCTAGTGGAACGGGAGAACAAACGTTAAACTCGGGATGGGAGGGATGTGGAGAGGGGCAGAGTTTGGTGGAGATAAAAGGATGGGGTCTGACAGGGGGAGGATGTTGGTAGGAGGTGGAGATGTGGGAGAGGGCCAATGCGTCAGGCGTGGGTGATGGGTTAGGGTGGGGGAGGATGGAATGTCAGGCGGGAGTCTGTACAGGGAGGGTTTCAGAGACAAGGAAGGTACTGGCAGAAGGTATGGTGTTGGAGATGGGGAGAGTGTTGGTCGAAAGGTTTCAGGGTGGGTATTGGGGGCATGGTTGGTAGTCAGAGTAGATGCAAGAAAGGGCACAATGGGGCCTGGTGGAAGAAGGGTGGAGGGAAAGGCATCGAAGGCACCAATACCTGAACTATGGGGTTTGCGGTTTATGGGTTAATTAGCTGTGGGATTTGGGGGAACAGTGGGTTGGTTAGTTGTGGGGTTTATGGGTTGGTTAGTTGTGGAGTTTGGGTAATGGTGGGTTGGTTAGCTGTAGGGTTTGGGGTTTATGGGTTGGTTAGTTGTGGGGTTTGAGGGACAGTGGGTTGGTTTGTTGTGGGGTTTAGGGGATGGTGGGTTGGTTAGCTGTAGGGTTTGGGGTTTATGGATTGGTTAGTTGTGGGGTTTGGGTGTATCAGCTTGCTGTGGAGATTTATGGTTTGTGTGGCAGGGTTTACATTACCTGGAACACCACAACCTTGCCATCATCAGCCTGCAGGTAGAAGGTCCAGGTGGAGGAGATGAAACTCTGGGCTGAGTTGACAAAATCACTGCACAGGTTGGACACGTAGTCAAAGAGTGCGAATGAGGGGACTTCAGGGGTAATTGTCAGGAGCTGCGAGAGATACAGAGTTTTACTCCAAACAAGCAGTACCAACATAAATTGGAGTCAAAAGAGGCAGTGATGCATCCCATAGCTGTACATTTTGCCACTATTTGCTGTCGAACCTCAACCATGAAGAATGACACCTGGGTGACAGAAAAGGAGGTCATTCAAACTATTATACCTATCACTGGATTTTATGACACAACAGAAGGCTACTTGACTCATCACATCTGTGCCAGCAAGCGCTTGCTATACAACTGAAGGGGCATCACCAACGAAGTACTCATTCAGTCTCTGTGGACACACTCATTGGGTTTGCAGCAGGAACATTGATTCATTTCCCCCTCATTCAGAGAGTGCTTCCCACTAAGCTACCTTACACCTTATTAGTACACAGGGCAATTGGTGGAAGGAGAAGAAAACTATCCCTGGGGGAGTAGAGAAGTTTCCCAGGTTAAAACGCTGGAAGTCCTGGGCCACTTGGAGCAGAGAACCATCCATGAACTCCATGGGGTAAATCCAATTAACGGATCTGCATCGTTCAAGACATGCAACTGAACTTTCTATTAAGCAGGCAGCCTCATGACCGATGTTGTCTCCCAGTTCCACTGCTGCTGAAGGATGGCAATAACTCAGAGCCTTGACAAGCCAACAAGTGCCACAGCCAATCTCCCCACTGATGAAAGCAAATGGAAGTAGGAATGAAATAGCTTCCAATGTCCTTCGAAAAGGCAAGAACTCAGAACATGAGATTCAAGTCCCATTCCAGCCAATAAACAAGACCAAGCTCCCAATGCAGCATCGAGGAACACACACATCTGTAGAAGACGGAGTCAAAACTGGCAGTGAAGGATCCTATAGTTGTACACTTTGCCACTACCTGCTGTCAAACCTCAGTTATGAAGAATAACCGACTGCGTGACAGAATAGAGGACCAGATGTTTACCCACTTAAGTGGATATGAAATATTCCACACAATTTACACATTGCTGTTTATGGGATTTTGTTTGGTGTAAATTGGCTGTCAAGGTATCTATATTACTGCCCATGAAATGATTTCTGAAGTCCTCCAAAACTTGTGTCTGTAGTTCAAGTAAAGACAATAGGCTTCTCCCCAGCTGCCTGTCTGTCCATGATTCCCTTGTATTTGCATACAGTGAATGTGGTCTCACCTGCTTCATGCCTCACACTTTCCAACATGCTGATTTTAAATCTGTAAAATTGGTAAATTGGTTTATTGTTGTCACATGTACCGAGGTACAGTGAAAAACTTGTCTTGCATACCGTCCATACAAATCATTTCATCACATCAGTGCATTAAGGTAGTACAAGAGAAAACAATAACAGAATGTAGAATAAAGTGTTACAGCTACAGAGAAACAGGTAATGAGATGTTGCAGCCGGCATGAGATGTTACCTGTTTCTGTCTCTGCTCCACTTCTAGGAACTGCTCCCTGCAGCCAGTGTTGCAGCCATACTGTTCCTCTGTCTGACTGTATGCCTCCAGGCATGCTGCAATCACAAGTACACATACCACTCTCACTTCAAGAAGAAAAAGATTCCTTCTTCCCTCCATTTTCTCTCTTTCCCCACCAAAACCCTCTATAAACAGAGGAGTAGAGTGTGAAGGTGAGTAAGTTAGACTAGACAAGAGGAGGAAGACTAACTCCAGAACCCATTTCACCATTCATCACGATCATGTCTGATCCATGACCTAACCTCACCCACTGCCTTTCCTCCATTTTCCTTGATCTCTTTGTTGACAAAAAACTATCAATCTCAGATTTAAAATTAACCACTGACCCGGTATCAATAGCAATTCATGGGAACATTCCAAATTTCCACCAGTCTGTGCAGGTAGAGGTGTTTCTGAATTTCACTCCTGGGAAGCTCCTCTCTAATTCTTAGATCTTATCTCACTACCCCACTCCTAGTCCTCAACGAGCTGATAAGGTGGGCAGAGAGAAACCATCAGCTCTCATTGTTTTGAAAACTTCAAATCACCCCTTAACCTGAATTCAAAGGAATGCAATCCTATTTTCTATAACCTTGCCTCAGTTGAAACACTGCATCCATTTCTGGGCCCCCTCTGTAGAAGGATGTCAAGGCCTTGGCGATGGTGTAGAGATTGACTTAAATTCTCCAGTAGATGGGGGCCTTCAGATCTCTTGCAAGGCAAGAGAAACTACGTTGTTCCCCTACGTGTAGCAAAGGATAGGAGGAGATTTAATAGTATTTAAAATGGTGAGGAGTTTTGATAATTTATTTTGTCATGGGATGTGGACATCACTGGCAATGCCAGTATCCCTAATTAACCCTGAACCAAGGAGGCTGTTCGAGAGTGAACCACATTGATGGGCTGGAGACACATATAGGCCAGACCTAGTGAGGATGGCAGACTTCATTCCCTGAAGGAAAACCAGATGGTTTTGACAACAAAATGATAGCTTCATGATTATTGGTATTGAAACTGGCTTTCATTTCAGACTTAATTACTTGGATTTAAATTCCCCAGCTGCTGAGGTAGGATTTGAACTCATGTCAATGGTTCAGGACTCCAACTGCTAGTCCAGGAACTTAACCACTATATTTCCAGTGGTAGAAGGGTCAGTCACTAGAGAACACAGATTTAAAGTGGTTGGAAAAAGAACCAGAAAAGAGCTGAGGTTTTATTTTCATGAAACGAATGGCATTGAGATGGAGCTAGCTATAATGGGAATTAGACAAAATTACTGAAGAGGATAAATGCATAGGATTGTGGTGAGGATGGATAATCCAAGAGTCTTTTAGAGAACTCACAACAGCACGATGGGCTGAATGGCCTCCAGTGCTGTATCTTTATGATTCTATCTGCTAGTACCACGGAGAGCGAGGATGGCAATGCTGGATTGCCACTGTCTTGAATCAAACCAGATGTGTACTTTTGATTCTTAAGTGAGAATTAAGAATGATCATATTGGTGTGAGATTGCCATCACATTCAGCACAGACCAGGTAAGGCTGGCAATTTTCCTGCCTCAAAGAGCAGCTGCAAGCCACTGGCTTTTTTGACAGTCTGACAATTTCATCTTTAAGGAGGCCTCCTTCTCATCTCCGGATTTTTTCAGAAACTGATTTCAGATGCTCGAGCCACCAATTCCCTTGAAAAGTGAAGATTAAGAGGTGACCTGATTGAAAGATAAGGATTAATGAAGAAGCAAATGGAAAGAAACCATTTCCTTTAGTGAGGTGGGGAAACAAGGGAGAAGAACCTTAAAATTCGAGCCAGGCCATCCTGGAGTGATGTTGGTAAACACTTATTTTCATGGAATGTAGTGGGAATCTGGAATTCCCTTGAATTCTGGGATAAAATGACACTAATCCTCACCTGCCTCACACTCAGCTCTGGTGCTGTTCAAACCACTGATTCCATCCACAAACTGGCAGATAGAAAGAAGACGGCACCCTCGCTGACAGGCAATCAGTGTTGCCTCCTGCATGGAAAATAAAAACAGGCAACAGTCAACAAATAGCACGCATGTGGGTGTCTCAAACACAATTCTTCTCAACTTTGTGGAGAGGCAATAGTTTTACATTGTAAACTCATGAACAAAACAAAGAATGATACACAGCACTGGCTGGCACAAGTTGAAAATTTCAACAAGAATATCTCACGTGTTCTTCATACAAGAATATATGAAAATATGAAGATAACATAGAAGACTATTGGGCCCACTGTGATTATGCCAGGTCTCAGAACAATCCTACCAAATCCATTTCCCCCACTTATTTCTCTGTAACCTATTCTCTCTCACATGCCCATCAACTTCACCCTGATTCACCTGACACCCACACACACAAAGGGTAATTTACAGTGGCCAGTTAATCTAACAACTAGCATTTTTTTTATCATCTGACAAACACCTGTGGCTAGCACATATTGGGTAACAATGTCCACCTGGACAAAAACATTTTTATATTCACCTTCTCTTGAAGGGGCTGGAGCACAGGTTCCCATCAACACTAACTTTTATTCCTTCTCTTTGTTCACTATTCACAAACTACCTCACAATCCAGGCCAGTTTATTACCCTCAATTCTAAGTGCTCTAAATTTGTTCAGCGAACTCCTATGTGGCACTTTATTGAAAGTCTTTAGAAAATCCAAATATACCACACCCACTGGTTTCCTTTCATCTACTCTCCTAGCTACATCCTCAAAGAATTCCAATACATTAATCAAACATGATTTGCCTTTCATAATTTCATGTTAACTCTGCTCAGTCATACTATTTTCCAAGTATCTTGACATCACATCCTTTATTACACATCCCATCATTTTCCCAACAATTATTGTCAGTCAGTCAGGTTGGTAGTTTGTTTTTTTTTTACTCCTTCCCTCCTTTCTTAAATAGTGGGGTTGCATTTACTACACTCCAGATCTATGTCTGTCAGTTGCGAAAGGGAAATGTGTTCAATGTTGCCAATTAGTAACCAATCATACAGATTATATTATAGTAGTGTTTAAAATTATGAGAGGCATGGATAAGGTGAATGGTAACAGTCTTTTCCCCAGGGTAGAGGAGTCCAAAACTAGGGGGCACAGGTTTAGGGTGAGGGGGCAAGATTTAAAAGGGACCTGAGGGGCAACTTTTTCTTAAGAGGGTGGTGAGTAGATGGAGTGAGCTGCCAGAGGAAGTGGTTGAAGCAGATACAATAGTATTATTTAAGAAGGTACATAGAGGGGCAGGGCTTAGAGGGATATGGGCCAAATGCAGTATATTGGGACTAGCTGGGTGGGCACCTTGGTCAGCATGGACTGGTTGGGCTGAAGGGCCTGTATCCGTGCTGTATTGCTCTACAACTCTAGGGAATAGTATGGATGGGTTGGCATGGACATGGTGGGCCAAAGGGCCTGTCTCTGTGCTGTATGTCTCTGTGACTTACTGGGTAAAAGTCCCAGTATAAACTTACTGGTGTATGGGTCCACAGACAACGACTCTCAGTGGAATACAAGTTCCCCTGGCACTCACTCTCATTGAAGTATGGGTCATGCAGACATTAATTTTCTCTGGGATATGGGTCCCACAGAAACTGATATTCACTGGGGTCTGGGTCCCACAGAAACCTCACTGGGACATAGGTCCGTCAGACACTGACTCTCATTGGGATATAGGCTTCAAAGCTCAGTTTGTGCTCATTAACTACTGTATCTACATGGATATTATGTGCACCAGACATGTGTGGGTAACAGTCAAGTGGTACACTGGCTAAACTTCCCTGCCTTTCTACTGAAGCCATTGTTCACGCTATTGACTCCCAACCCAGCTAGTATCAGCTTTCTCTGTAGAATTTGGGTTTGAACCAGAGGTATGTACAGGCCAATATCACAGTGCTGCCAAAGCACTCACTACTCCAGGCAAGAAAGTGTGAACAATTCGCAGATAAGACAAAATTACATATGTCACATGAATTACTAGCTTCCCTTGAAGAGATCTTACAGAATTCAGCCTCCCAATCTTGCTCCAATGTTTGGATAAAATCGGGACATTAATTTCCTTCTGCGAGTCAGATAAACTGCACAGAGAGAATCAATGTCGGCTCCTTCCTCATCCGCCAGTGTTTGGGAGCAGATGGGAAACTGGTACATTACACCCACTTCAATCTGTCATCCACACAATAGGATGTGTGCCGCAGTAACCAGTTTCTCAGTGCAAATATACCAAAGCTCTGTGTGCAAAGATTAATCAGAAAGCAGCTTTCCCTCTGCCTAGCATTTATTGGAAATCACATTAAAGTTGCTCCAAGATCAACTGTTTTGCCGACTCACTCACCTTCCCTGCTGACTGGTACACACAGACACCAGGATTCACTGGGAAATTTGCTGCAGACTGCAGTTCTGTAATAAATCTGTTCCATTTTTATTTGTGTCTGATAATTGTTTGCAAAACAAGGACCATAATCCAGCAAAGGCATTTCTCCCTCCCTACCCTTCGCCCTACCTCCCTCCTGTCCGAGACCCTTCTGCCCGCTGTGCTTTCCTACCCGTGTTCCTCTTGGCCCACCTTTCAACCCATCCTATTCTTTCCCATGCCTTTCCTTCTCTTCCCTTCATTCCCATTCCCTTGCCACCTTACCCATTTCTCAGTCTCCCTTTCCATCCATTCTTCCACTTCTTCCCTCCATCCCTCTCCTAGATTTGTGTCCTATCTCTTTAGCGTTTCCCACTCTTTTGTCTCCCGCACCCCTTCTCTCCATTTCCCGTCTGTCCCCTCGATCCCCTTCCCCCCTGTCCTCTCTTTCTCCAGCCCCTTCCCTCTCTGTCCCCTCTCCCCTTCCCCCTCTCCCTCCTTCCCTCTCTGTCCCCTCTCCCCTTCCCCCTCTCCCTCCTTCCCCTTCCCTCTCTGTCCCCTCTCCCCTTCCTCCTCTCCCTCCTTCCCCTTCCCTCTCTGTCCCCTCTCCCCTTCCCCCTCTCCCTCCTTCCCCTTCCCTCTCTCTCCCCTCTCCCCTTCCCCCTCTCCCTCCTTCCCCTTCCCTCTCTTGTCCCCTCTCCCCTTCCCCCTCCTTCCCTCTCTTGTCCCCTCTCCCCTTCCCCCTCCTTCCCTCTCTCTCCCCTCTCCCCTTCCTCCTCTCCCTCCTTCCCCTTCCCTCTCTCTCCCCTCTCCTTCCATCCCCATCTTCCTCATTCCCTTCTTCTCCTCCTTCCATCTCCTGTTTTTCTCCATCCCTTTCACTCTCTCACCTCCCCCCTCCCCTCCCCTCCCCTCCCCTCCCCCGTTCGTGCAGCCGAGCTCAAGGATGGAGCCGGGGAGAGTCGGCTGCAGTGCAAGTCAAAGCTGCCTTACCCTGGACCGCCCGGCCAGCGGGAAGGTGCTGCGGCAAAGGCTCTGGCACCGAGCCGTGTCCCCGACCAGGCTGTCTAAGGGATCGGGAGCGGCGGGGCTGCAGGAGGCGGCGGCCGAGAGGAGGAGGAGGAGGAGAGCGGCGCGGACGCCGGCAGTTGCTGCCATTGTTCGGGCTCAAAGTGACGGCGAGTCCGCAGCAGAGCCCGGGGCTGCGGTAGGAGGCTGACGTCAGGGAGAGACGGGAGTGACAGAGCGAGCATTAATACTGTGCTGGGAGCATTAATACAGGGGGCATCGATACGGGGATAATGGGGTAGGATGGAGCATTAATATTGTAGCAATAATCCTGGAGTATTAAAATGGGGTCAACGATACGGCGGCTTTAATACTGTGGTATTAATACTGGAGCTTTAAACACTGGCAGTTTAATAATAGGGGCATCAATACTCAGGGTTTAATACCGCATCTTTAATATTGGAGCACTAATACTACGTTTTCTAATTAATACTGTGCCGTTGCAACCTTAATGGGACATTACTATTAAGGAAATTCTTAGTATAGTACCACTGAGTCATTATTACTATGGTATTAATGCTGGGTGAATTTACAGGTGCACAGGTACACTGTAGCTGGTATATTAATACAGGCATTAATACAGAGGAATATATAGTGGAAGATTGAAGCTGAGGTGTTAATACCGAGGTTGTACAACAGATAGACTGCCTCTGCAACATTAATATTGGAGCTTTAGCAGCAGGACTGTGGTACTGCAACATTAATACTGGGGTACTAGTAATGATACTGAATCAGTGCATCATCAACTACGGTACATTATTCTTTGATTTATTCATTTTTCAGGATCTAGGTGTCACTGGCAAGGCCAGCATTTATTATCCACCTCTTATTGCCTTTGAGAAGGTGTTGGTGAGCTACCTTGTTGAACCATTGCAGTCCTTCTGGTGAAGGTACGCCCACTGTGCTGTTCGGTAGGGAGCTCCAGGATTTAGACCCCATGATGATGAAGGATTGAGAATATATTTCCAAGTCAGGATGGTGTGTGACTTGGATGGAAACCTGCAGGTAATGGTGTTCCCGTGCACCTACTTAACCTGGTCCTTCTTGGTGGTAGAGGTCATGGGTTTAGGGAGTGCTGTCAGGATGCGTAGGTGAGTACCCCAGTATTAATGTTGCAGTGCCACAGTCCTGCTACTAAAGCTCCAATATTAATGCTGCAGAGGCAGTCTATCTGTTGTACAACCTCAGTATTAACACCTCAGCATTAATCTTCCAGTATATATTCCTCTGTATTAATGTCTGTATTAATATACCAGCTGCAGTGTGTCTGTGCACCTGTAAATTCACCCAGCATTAATACCATAGTAATTGACTCAGTGGTACTATTCTAAGAGTTTCCTCAATACTAATGCCCCATTATTAAGGTTGCAATGGCACAGTATTAATGAGAAAATGTAGTACTAGTTCAGGGAGTGTGGTCAGGATGCACTAGTAATGAGAAAACTGTAGTATATTTTAGATAATACGCACTGCATCCACTGTGCACTAGTAGTGATGGACACGGTATCAATCACGTGTGCTGTTTTGTCTTGGATGATACTGAGCTTCTTGACAGTTGGAGCTACACTCATCCAGGCATGCAGTGGGTATTCAATACTGTTTCTGTCTTGTTGATAGTTGAACAGGTTTAAGGTATCAGGAGATGAGTCACTTGATGCAGATTACCCACTGTATGTATGTGGCTGGTTCAGTTGAGTTTCTGGTCAACGGTGAACTCCAAGATATTTATGTTTGAGGACTTGAGGATGGCAATGCCATTGAATATCATGGGTAGGTGTTTAGATTCTCTCTTGTTGGAAATGCTCTTTGGCTGGCATTTTAGTGGCATGAATGTTACTTGCCACTTATCAGCCCAGGCCTGAATGTTGTCAAGGATTTGCTACATGGCTCATCTGCTGAGCTGTTGGTGGTGGAATTGAACATTATGCAATCATCATGCAATAATCAGTGAACATCCCCACTTCTAACTTTGTGATGGAAAAAAGGTCATTGATGAAGCAGCTGAAGATGCTTAGGCCTGGGCTGATAAGTGACAAGTAACTGTAGGAGTTCCTCACTGCTATGTCCTGGGGCAGGGATGATCGATAATCAGCAACCATCTTCCTTTGTGTGATGTATCACTCCAAATGTTGTTGTATTTTCCCATTGATGCCCATTGACTTCAATTTTACCAGAGTTCTTTGATGCCACATATGGTCAAAAGCTGCCCTTGTGTCAAGGATAATTATTGTCACCTCAACTCTGGAATACAGATGTTGGTCCATGTTTGGACCAAGGTTGTGATGAGGTCTGGAGCTGAGTTACCTTGGCAAAGTCCAAACTGGGCATCAACAAGAGATTATGATGACTAAGTGCTACTGTTGATACTTCGATCACTTTGGTGATGATGGAGAGGTTGATGCCATTATTGTGACTGTACTGCAACAACTTGGCTAGAGCGGCAACTTGTTCAGGAGTACAGGTCTTCATTGTTACAGATGGGATATTGTCTGGTCACCAGTTGGTCACACAGGCTTTGCAATCAAATGTTTCTTGACATCATTGGGACTGGGTATTACTACTTGGGTATTAATACAATCTCATTAATTAGGGAGGTATTAATATAGCCCATTAATACTAATGCTTTAATACTGGGAAATTTATAATTGATCACCACTGCAATCTTAATATTTGGACCAGCACATTGTTACTCAGGTGCTGATACAGGGCATTAAAACTGGGATGATCAAGTAGTACTGCCCAAAATCGGTGTTAATTTTGGGCAGTGCTACTTGAGTATTAGTTCAGAGGCATAACTGGAGTGTCAGTACTTGGAAATTCTTGCCAAAGCAATACTAGCATATTATTACTTGAGTGTTAACACTCAGTGGATGTTATTGATGCTTGAACACTAAGATATAGTTTAGTACAAGGACATTAATACAGGGGTTTCGTTTTGGAGTATTCACACTGAAGCTTTATAACAGGCACTGTGCACATTATTGGTGCATTATTGTCCATTTTATCACTGGAACAATAATATGAGGACAGTGTTATTTCAGCTCTGCTAATGTGGCAGTTTTACTTGAGCATTAATACTGTTCTAGTAACGCTAAGGCATTAATATTGTAAATGTATTAGTGGGACAGGATTCAGGGCAACATTATAACGTTGCCATTATTTGGGCACTATAATTGGTCCTAAACCACCAAGAGAGCATTATCGGAGCATTAATACTGGGACACTGTACCTGGAATGCCATCAATCATTATATCTAGTATTTCTAGCATTTTCTGTTTTTATATGAGATTTCTCACATCTGCATTTCTTTGCTTTTAGATTATTTGTAATTATTCGATTGAATAGATTAAGTTAGAGTGATGGGGTAGATGGAGAGAAACTCTACTTCTCAACCTGGAACTAGGGGATACAATCTAAATACAAGAGTTAAGTTTTCAGGATTGTTTCCTAACAGTCTGACGTGCAGAGGCTTGTAGAGATTTGGAACTCTTTATTCCAAATGACAGAAAGTGGATTATTATAAGGACAACATTGCAATATAATTAGCTAAAATCAATAGTGATTCAGTTGATGGAATCACACTTTATTTCTGACAAAGCCCACATTTCTCCAGAGTCGATCCCAGACGCAAACTGACATTACTGTATATCCCTCCTGTAACGAACATATGTTGGAAGGGAGTATAATATTTTCAAATTGTTCATCAATGAATGATTAAAATCTGTTCAGGACTGTGATAAAAGAATACAGCGAGTTCCCGGAATCAGGGAGGGTAAAATATGATTAAATTATAATTTTCAAGATTTTGGAAAGAATTGAGAGGAAGGAAATTCTGAGGAGACATGAGGCAGTGCCATTGATAAAATAGAGCAAGCAAAGGTTGCGGAGAGAGCAGGAAGCTGGCGGTTAAATAATAGCAATGACTAACAGAGTGCAGGAGGACATTCAGCCCTTTATAGCTGGTCTGTGACCTAACTCAATTTAATTTATTCATCAGGATGTCAGCTTCACTGTAAAGGCCAGCATTTATTGCCCATGAGTGGCTGGAGTCACAAAAAGGCCAGGCTGGTAATGATGGACAGGATTCCAGTAGTTCTGTGGTCATCATTACTCATGGTTACGGTTTGTTTTCAAATGTCAGATTATTAATGGAATTTAAATTTTGCAGTGGCAATGGAATTTAAATTTTGCAGAGAGCTTGGCTCTCTGTAAGCGTAGGCCTCTGGATAACTAATCTGCTAACTTAACCTTTATGTCACTATCTTTCTTCCTTATCCTTTAATTCTGTTGTTTAAAAATAAGTATCTACCTCAGATATAGAATTAATAGTTGATTTGGCATCATTTGCCATTTAGAGAGAGAATTCTGAGATTTGGTCTTTGATGTGTTTCCAAAGTTCACTCCTGAAAATCTGGCTCTAATTTTTAGACTTGCTCCCAGATTTCACAAATAGCAGAAATTATTTCTCTCTTCTCTAACTTCACATTCTTGAAAACCTAGATCTAATCATGCCTTAAGTTTATAAATTCTGTGGAGAACAACTCAGTTTATGTAAACTGTTCAAGTAGCATTCAGAGTCCAAGTATAATTCTGGTAAATCTATGCTGTGTTCCCTCCAAGGATAATCTCTCCCTTTCTAAGATGTGGTGACCAGAATTGCCCACAGTGCTTCAGGTGTGGTCTAACCAGGGCTTTCTACATTGCAGCATAACTTCCATTCCCTAGTACACCAGTTCCCTAAACACAAAGGCCATGATTCCAATAGCCCTTTTGTTTCTTGCGCCTGTGTTATTTCAATGGGGCATGAGCAACAGGAGCATAAGTAAGTCACTTAGTTCCTCAAGGCTGCTCTGTCATTCAACAAGATCATGATTGATCTTCTGTTTCAATACCATTTTCTTGCCCTACCTATCCATATATTCCTTGATTCCCTGAATCCACAACCCTCTGAATTCCAAAGATTCACCACCCTCTGAGGTAAGAAATTTCACCTCATTTTAATCTTAAATTGCCTAGCCTCATTTTGGGACTGTGACTCCTAGTTCTAGACCCACATCCCCTTGTATCTAACCTGTCAAATCCTCCAATAGTCTTACATGTTTCAATCAAGTTACCTCTTACTCTTCTCTCTGGAGAATAGAGGCCTAGCCTACTCAATTTCTCGTCATATAGCAGAACTGCCATCCCAGGAACCAGTCTGATGAATTTTCCCTCTAAAGCAAGTATCTTTTTTTTAGGTTCCAGGACAAAAATTGTACACAATGCTCAGGTGTGGTTTCACCAAGTTCCTGTATAATTGTAGTAACTCATCCTTATTCTGGTACTCAAATCCTCTGGAATAAAGGCCAGCATTTGCCTTTATAGCTACCTGTTGCAACTCCATGTTGGCTTTCAGTAACTTGCATGTTAGGACACTTGGATCACTTTGAACATTAACCCTTTCCAGCCTTTCACCATTTTAAAAATATTCAACATTTCTACTCTGCTACCAAAGTAGCCATGGCTGAGGGTTTGAAGTTATTCTGGATTCATCCACTAACCAAACTTGACATTCACCCACAATAACCTGCTCCACTGGTGGAGCTGACCCACCATTCCAGCCTTTTGGAGCTGTTTTCAAATTTCTCTGTATGAATAGAATAAGTAATCTTGAAAGATAAAAAAAACACACACACGCAAAAAATAAAGATAAATTTAAATAAAAACACAAAATGCTAGCAAATAATTAAAAAAACATTAAAATAAAGTCAACTAAATAAAGTTAAATAAGTCAACTGCTTAGCTCTTTTAACACGTTTGGCAAACCTATTGAAATGAATATGGTTATGGTCCTTACTCCAACTAGTCCTGGTGTAATCTGATGATCTGATGTATGTGGATCCATCCCTCTCTCCAGTACACCAGCTACTGGGCTCAGTGGTGAGTCCACTTCATCTCCAACTTCCATTTTTGGTTTCATTACATTTAGTCTTAGATGAGCTGAGCCATGGACCAGCAGTCTCCTCTGATCAACAGGTAAGCTCAATCCAGTCCATTGATCTCTCAGTTTGGACCCTTGGGTCTCTTTGGACCTCCACTGAATCCAGTTTCTCACTATTTATAATATGCTCTGGTCTACTCCTGTTAGTAGATAAATGTTTGATCAGAATTCCTTATTAAGATGGTACTGCTTGGCCCTTCAGGAATGGCGTGCCAAGGGTCGAAGACTAAACTAAGGCTCACAAGTTCAGGGCATTTCTTCAGATGGCACACTTGTCCTAGTCTAGAAATCAGTGCCAGTTACTGGCAGCAGCGTGCCTCTGAAAAGTGAGCCACAATGAAGTCACCCGACTTCACCGTGAACGCATATGCTTGCTCACTCACCGTTCTTTGTTCCTATAGACATGACAGTATGCTGTGGGTGGTGAACTGAGTCTGCGATCTGCCCACTGACGCATTACAAAGAGACCAGTGCAGGCGTCAGAAAGAGACTTCAGCTCAGCAAGAGGTTGATGGGTCATAGGGCACAATTCATCATTCTGTGCAGTTTGGACTAAATATCAGCCGCTTCACTTGTTTCCCGCGCACCACGTGAGTGTGTGTGTGTGTGTGTGCGTGTGTGTGTGTGTGTGTGTGTGTGTACAGTATACACAATTGCATGTGTTGAGGAAGGTGCTGGTTATTAACCCTTGTGCTAAGATTTCTCAGTGATGGGATCAGCAGCTGCTGGTCAGGAAACTTAAGCCTGTGCTGAGTTAACTATTCTTATTCAGGACAGCTTTAGGGAAGCCAGAATAGGTCTCGGTGCCCTGGGCTAGAGCAACAAGATCAGATCAATGATACAACAGAGGTTTAGTACAATGCTGGAATAGTACAGCAGAGGAGAGGGACATTCAGGCCCTCAAGCCTGTGTTAGCTCTCTTGCAGGACAATCCTGCTAATTCCACTCATCTGGCTTATTCCTCATAAACTCACTGTTTTTCTCCACAAGCCTTCCAATTCCATCTTGGGGACACCTATTGATTTTCTACTCAGAGTTCTATGATTCTTTGGATGATCAAAATCACCATTACTTGTATGAAAATATTATCCTTGTCTTCCCTCTGGCCCTTCTGCCTTAGGTCTGCATTTCTGGTTCCTAAGAGAAAGACAGAGTCAGTATCTGTGGAACCTGAGAGGGAGAGTGAGAATCAGTGTCTGAGGGGTGAGTAATAACAGTTAAAGTGTGGAGACTGGGATATATCAGTGAGTGTTACAATGAGGGGTTTGGAACATGCTACTGAGAAGTGCAGGGTATGTCAGTGAATGTTACAGTGAGGGTTGTTTGGTATATCAGACCATTACAATGAGGGGTTTGAAGTAGATCAGTGAGTATAACTGTGATGAATGTGGGGTATGTCAGTGGTGTGGGGTATGCAGGGAGTATTACAAATGAGAAGTGTGAGTATATCAATGCATGTTACAGTGAAGAATGAGTGACACTGAGGGGTTTGGGGTATGTCAATGATTGTTACAGTTGGGGCGTGGGATATATTAGTAATGTAAGGGGTGTGGGATATAGCAATGTCTATTACATTGAAGTGCAGAACATGTCAGTGGTGTGTGTAGGATATATTGGTGAGTGTTACAGAGAGGAAAGCAGAGTATATTATGAGTGTCACATAAAAGGCTGTGATGTCTATCAGTAAGTGTTATAGTGGGGAGTGTGGGGCTTATCAGTGAGTGTTAAAGTGAGGAGGGTGTGGTATGTTATAGAGTGTTACAGTGAGTGGTGTGGGATATACCAATGAGTATTATGGTGAATGGTGTGGTGTACATTAGTGAGTGTTGCAGGGACATGAGGTATATTAGTGAGTACTATCTGGAATGTGGGGTATATCTGTGAATGTTATAGTGAGTGGTGTGGGGTATTTAAAATTGTGTTAGCAGAGGATCATGTGGTATTTCAGTGGTGTGACATCAGAGCGTGTTATCATGGGAGTGTGAAGTATATCAGTGAATGTTACAGTGAATGGTAGAAACTATATCCATAGTGTGGGATATATCAGTGAGCGTTAGAGTGAAGAGTCTGGGTGGTGAGTGTTACTGTGAGTGGTTAGGAGTATTTCAGGCAGTATTACAGTGAGGGATGTAGGGTACAGCAGTGAGTGTTACGGTGAGTAGTGTGAAAAACAACAAATTTCACAACATACATCAGTCATAATAAACCTGATTCTGAGGATATCACAGTTGTTACTGTGAGTGGTGTTGGAAATACCCGTCAGTGTTCCAGTGAAGGAAGTGAGGTATTTCAGTGTTACTGTGAGAGTTGTGGGGTATGTCAGTGAATGCTACCATGAGACAATGAGGAGTGTGAGGTATTTCAGTATGTGTTATCGTGAGGGTTGCAGGGCATACTAACGAGTGTCACAGTGAGGAGTGTGAGGTAGATCACTGTACGTTACTTTAAGGGTTGTGGGCTATATCAGTACGTTACAGTGCAGGGTATTGGGCACATCAGTAAATGTTATAGCAAGGAGTGCAGGATATGTCAGTGTGTGTAATGTGAGGTAAATGAATGAATGCCACAGTGAGGAGTGTGGGGTAAATCAATGCGTGTTACTGAAAGGGATGTGGGATATGTCAGAAAATGTTGCAGAGAGGAATTTGGGTGTTACAGCGGAGAGTGAGATAAATCTGTGCATGTTAGTGTGAGAGGTGTGGCTCATGTGCGCATGCTCTCTAAGTGCTGAACAAAAGTGGTTACGGGAAACTGGATGCTGTTTACTGTCCTATTAAGATTTCCCGAGCCACTCATCAATTTACGAAGTGAGTCATTGCTCTGCCACTGACACTAGCCGAGGGACTGGCTCAGACAAGCTCAGGAATCACAGGCACCCTGGCTTATTACAGAAAGGATTATTCAGTTTAACACAAGAGACGTAATTGTGCAGAGGGGCCGAGCTTGATCAGGAAAGGGGAGACTGAGGAACTGGAGGGGTTTGCAGGGTGGGGCACTTGAATAATTAATTTGCCACATCCTAGTTGGAAAGGTAGAAGACAAACACGAGTAGCCTGAAGATTCTCTTGCAGAAGCAGCTTGTTCAACAACTGTCTGAGGGAAGAAATACTTGGCTGTTTTTAAACTTTTGTGGTGCACTCTTTCTCGTCTTTGAGATTAATTGCCTTAAATCGGACTTCGAAGAAACATGCCGCCTTTCCATTTTCTTCTTTCATTCTGTATGATGGAGCTGGTTTTGTGCTCGACACGTAAGTATCACTTTAAAAATTAGCTGAGAATTTGTAGCTTTGATTAACCAAAAGTAACACGAGGGGTTAAATGGAGCTGAACTGGAGCCAGAGGAGTCAGTGTGAATGATTTCTTCCATTGTGTGCACACGTGCGCACTCAGGCATGTTTGTGTATGTATGTGTATGCGTGTGCATGCTTGTGTGAGTGAGTGAGAAAGAGAGAGAGAGAGAGAAAGAGAGAGAGAGATGGGGAAATGGGTTCATTGAGATACAAGCATCACTGCCAGGGTTAGCATTTAGTGTCTATCTTTAATTGCCTTTGAGAATTATGGACATTTACAGTACAGAAGAAGGTTATTCAGCCCATTGTGTCTCTGCATTCCAATATCAGAGTTAACTAGGCATCCCCATCTCTCAGCCTGTAACCTTAAGGATTGTAGCTCTTGAAGTGCTGATCCAAAAACCTTTTAAATGCAGCTTGGCTTCTACTTCCACCAGCATCACACAAAAAGCTGGAGGAACTCAGCGGGTCAGGCAGCATCTATGGAGGGAAACAGACAGTTGACGTTTCGGGTCAAAACCTTTCATCTGCACTGGTTTCTGCTTCCAACACCCTTTCAAGCATAGATTTCAAGACCTCTGGATGAATTGCGGGTGGCACAGTGGTGCACTTTGTAGAGCCACTGCTTCACAGCACCAGAGACCTGGGTTCAATTCTGATTTCGGGCACTGTCTGTGTGGAGCTTGCATGTTCTCCCTATGATTGCATGGGTTTCCTCCGGTGCTACGGTTTCTCCCTACATCCCAAAGACGTGCAAGTTGGTAGGTTAATTGGTCACTGTAAATTGCCCCAATTGTTTAGATGAGGGGTTAGAATCTGTGGGGAGTTGAAGAAAATGTGGGGAGAATAAAAACTGGGATTAATGTAGGATTAGTGTAAATTGGTGATTGATGGCTGGTGTGGACTTAATGGGCTGAAGGGCCTGTTTCCATGTTCTATCTCTCTCTGACTTTATGAATTATTTTTCCCTAATTCCCTACTAATATCCCATAAGGTAGCGAAGCTTGATTAGTGGACAAGAAACAGAGGGTAGGAATAAACAGGTCATTTTGTTGTGGGGCTCTGACTAGTGATGTGTTCCAGGGAATGCGGTGCTGGTAACTATATCAGTGATTTAGGTAACTGGACCAAGAGTAATATATCCAAGATCGCTGGTGATACAAACGCCCTGGTCCTGACCTCCAGTGCTATCTTTATGGAATTTCCATGTTGACTCTGTGACTGCTTGGGTTTCCCCTGGGTGCTCCAGTTTCCTCCCACATCCCAAAGGTGTGCTAGTAGGTTAATTGGCTACTGCAAATTACACCTAGTGTAGGTGAGTGGCAGGAGAATCAGGGGATAGTTGATAGGCATGTAAGAGAGGATAGGTTACAGGGAGATAAGTGGGGGCAAATGGGACTGATCGCTGTGCTCTGAGAGTCAGCTTGATGAGCTAAATGGCCTCCTCTATGTCGTAAGGTAACATGAGGTTCACAAGGATATAGACAGGCTAGGCAAATGATTGAGGGACATGGTAGATGGCAGAATTAAGATCATGCACTTTGGTAGAGTGATATTTTTTAAGTGGCATTAAGTTGAAAAGTGTTAGTGTTCAGAGGGACGTAGGACTCCTTGTACTGTACACAAATCACTAAAAACTAACATACAGTACAACAAACAATAGGGATGGCAGCAGTGTGTTGCCCTTTACTGCAAGAAGATCTGAGCACAAAAATGAAGAGTACTGGAATTATAAAGATCCCTGGTGGGACCAAACCTGGAATATTGTGGATAAGTCTGGTCTCTCTACCTTGTGATAGAGGGAGTGCAATGGAAATTCCAGCTATGGGGGATTGGTGGTTTCTCTTATGAAGAGCTGGGCCTATACTCTCTAGAGTGTAGTACAATGAGGGGTCACCTCATTGAAATGTACAAATGTTTGATAGGTTGGATGGAGGGATGATGTTTCCCCTGGCTAGATGCCTAGAACCAGGGATCACAGCCTCAAATTAAGGGGTCAGCCATTCAGGGCTGAGATGAGACTAAATATCTTCACCCAGAGGGTACTGAATCTTCTGGTATTGTCAACTCTAGAAGTTCAATTGCTGAGTATATTCAAGGTAGAGTATGACAGATTTTAAGAAATTATAGGAATCAATGGATATGGGGTTAGTACAGGAAAGTGGTGCTAAGATGAAAGATCGGCCATGATCTTACCGAATGAGGGAGCAGCCGAGAGGCTGAATATCCTGTTTCTGCTTCTGTTTCTTATGGTGGTGAGCTGCTTTCTTTAAACCGCTGCAGTGCTTCTGGTTAGGGTACTCCCAGAATGATGTTGTGCAGAAAGATCCAGCATTTAGACCCAATGACAATGAAGGAACATCGTCATCCTGATATGCAACTTGGCGGGGAACTCACAGGGGTGGCATTGCCATGTGCCTGCAGAGAGGGGTCTTGGGTTTGGAAGGTGTTGTTGACATGGACTTGGTGAGATGCTGCATTGATGGTGCACACCACAGTCATGATGCTCCAGTGGTGGAGGGAGTAAATGCTAGGATGCTGCTTGGGATGTTGATCAAGTGCCCTGCTTTGTCCTGGATGGTGTTGGGCTCCCTGAGTGTTGGACTACACCACCCGGGATGTACCCTCTTCTCATTATGACCATTGGGGAGGAGGTACAGGAGCCTGAAGACTCACACTCAATGTTTCAGGAACAGCTTCTTCCCCTCCACCATCAGATTTCTGAACCCATTAACACTTCCTCGTTATTCCTCTTTTGCACTATTTATTTATTTTTGTAACTTATAGTAATCTTTATGTCTTGCACTGTACTGCTGCTGCAAAACAACAAATTTCACGACATATGTCAGTGATAATAAACCTGATTCTGATTCTGACTACACTCATCCAGATGAACAGAGAGTATCCTATCATGTTCCTGACTTATGCTTGTTGATGGTGGAAGGACTTTGGGAAGTCAAGAGACAAGTCACTTGCCACAGAAAACTCACCCAGAGGCAGCACTGAATCTCTGAATCCAATGGGGGACAGTGTGAAGGGTTAAGCACGGGTAACATTGGGACCAGAAGAACCAGTGTGACCCTCACCATTCCTTAGGAGTACTTTCTCTCAAATAATTTCTTCAATCCATTTACAACTTAAATTACAAATAGATGCCTGTGGAATTAGCAACGCATATTAAGTTTCACCCTCCAGCGTCCTGCAGCTGGGATCTCGGCCAGTCGGAGTTTCAGACGATCTTCAAACTACTTCTTTCCCTTTGTGTGATTAGTGGGTGGCTGAATTCATGAAAGGGGAAGATGAAAAGGGCAAGCGAGAAAAACATAGGGAATGAAGGAAAGAGAAGTTGAAGTAAATAAATCTGACAGAAAGTAAAAGAGAAGAATGTGGTTGGGCAAGAAATAAATTAGACAACTGTCCAAAGAGAGAAGGTGATGAAAGGAGGGTTTAGTACAGGCCCTGAGGCTTGGCGCACAGCTCGTTCTTTGGTGTAGACTTTTGATGGCTGTGAGGGCTCTTGTTGTCTTTGATTAGTTCTTTCTTCAGGGCTAAGAGCAGATCCGTGCTGACCTGCCATCAAACAGGTTGGAATGTGCTGGGAACCTGGCACACCTTGCTATGATCAGACTTTGAAACCAACACCTCAGATTGTTCAGTAAGAGGGAAAGAATTCAGCTCAGGGAGCTAAGCTGTTGGAGTTGCACTCATCCAGGTAAGTGGAGCCTCATCACACTCCTGGCACGTGCCTTTAACATTGTGAAAGGCTTTGGGATGTCAGGAGATGACGATGACTTACTTTCACTCCGTGGATTCTGAGGTGACTGATGAGGCCAAGGTGGGTCCCCTAGATATACCATAGATGGGGTAGGAGGAAAGTGGGTAGTTTGTGAGGTGGTACACTCTTTCATCTATTTATGTTGAGCTTCTGTGTATTCCCAATGCATGAACTTGAGGTTCTTGTGCCATTCCAAATGCTCCTTCCCTGTGACTATTCATAGGTCAGGGATACCTAGGAGTCAGATGGAAACGCTGCAGTTTTTTAAGGATGCTTTGAGAACATTTGAATCTTTTCCTCTGTCCACCTGCTAATCTCTAACTGTGACAGAACTCAGAATAGTGTCTGCTTTGGGAGTCTGGTGTCAGATATGTGAATGATGGTACCTGTCAATGGAACTGACTGAGTGTAAGTAAGGTCTCAATACTCAATCCACTTATCCTTCCAGTGGATTTGGAGTATTTTGCACAGGTATCGTTGTAGTATCTCTCTAGTACCTTGAGGTGCCTGCTGCAGGTAGACCAAGTCTCAAAAACATTTAGGAGGTAGGAGTCACCGCTGGTGGGTAGATCATGAATTTTGTGCTGGGTTGAGGTCTTGATTTTCAAACACTTTTTCTTAGTTAATCAATGGCTGTGCTGGGCCACTAGTGGTAAATTGTATTGAAGATGTCTGAGAGGTGGCTCCTGAGATATGGGAAGTGGTCCATGTTTTCCAGAGACTTGCTGTGAACCTTCCTTTTCAGAAGGCTCTCAAGAGCTACACAACTTTAGCTCTTCTTAGGCAATGCCTCACAGACAGTTAATCAATCCAGTGGGGTCAGTGTAAATGTTTAAATGTGCACCACTGAATCCTGACTTCCCTAAGCAACTACAGAAGGGAGTAGGATACAGAGTAAAGGTCCCTTTATTTACAGTGTTCCATCAACACTCTCAGCACGGACTAGACACTGAGTAAAGTTCCTCTGTACCAATCCATCACACAGATGCAGCATGGTTAGATAAAGTAAAGCTCTGTTTACTCTGTTCACACACTTCCAGGGCAGATAATAATGCAGATTAGATACAGAGTAAAACTCCTGATACAGTTCTCCATCAAAAAGACCCAATACTTTAGTGGTACACCAATAATATGTCTTAATTAAGTTTGCTGGGCATCTCCCAGAATGAGGATTGTTTATTGCCGATGATAGAACCTTGAAAACTGCCGAGTGCAAAACTGGCAAGAAGCCAAAATTAATGGATCACATAGAACCCATAGGGTTATAGAGCTGGGAGAGGTCACAGAGATTTTTTAATTTAAAAAAATACTTTATTCATAAAAATTGCAAATGCATATAATACAGAACACTCAAGTCAGCATTTTAGTGCAAGCCATATCATTCCATTTACTTTATGTTAGCCATGACAACAGTTTTCCTTGAGCCAAAAGTCCATGGAGTTTTTATAAGATTCTAGCCTCTTAGTGTGCATGGCAATTGATTGTTGTTGCCTCTGTGTGTGTGTGTGTATGTGTGTGTGTGTGTGTGTGTGTGTGTGTGTGTGTGTGTGTGTGTGAACAGCACAGAGTCCTATGTAATGCTACAGTGATATGGAGCAGTGGAGCTATGGAGGGACTTGAAAACAGTGAGAATTCTTACATTAAGTTGATGCTGAACCAGGAGCCAGCATGAGGGATATCATTAATCTTTCTCTGGTTGAATTACTAATGCAGATATGTATACATATACTGCAGTACACTGCCTAGACTCACAAATGGGAATGTGAGCAAGTTACTCTGGTATCAGCTGTGGCTCAGATTGTAGCTCTCTCATCTGAGACATAGTATTATGGTTTGATTCCTGTACAAAATTCCAGGCCAATATTTCTACTGCAGCACTGAGCAAGTGTTGCACTGCCCTTGTCTTCCTTTCAGATGTTACAAAATACCACAGTCATGATTTGGAGAGGGAACTGAAGCCAATACCTATCCCTCAACCTGCATCATTAAAATAGATCACTAGGAACTCATCACCTGCTCTGGAATCCTACAGCTCTTTGACAGTACTTGATCAACTGTACAGCACTTTGTGATGTACTGAAGTTGTGAAAAGTGTGATAGAAATATAAGGACTGGTTTTTATTGGTGAACTACAAAAATATATCCTGACTTTCAGCAAAGGAAGGAGAGTTAGGATGGAAAAGTTGGGGTTCAGAATTCTCCCCATTGAAAAGGCTTTAAGGCACTGTTTTTGCTCCCTCCCCTTTTAGCACTTGGGGAGGTTATTCCCCAGGATCCAATTCTGACCATTGGCTCTTCACTGACTGCCACTTGCACTGTAAGCCCAGAGGCAAATGTGGACTCAAGGGATCTCTACTGGACACTGAATGGCCAGAGACTTCGCTCAGAGCTCTACACAGTGGTGAACAACACTGCGCTGATGGTGACCGTGAATGGGCTGAATGGTTCGCAGCAACAGTCTGGTGACAATCTGGTGTGTCACCGAGCAGACGGGAGGATTCTGGCTGGGTCCTGCCTCTATGTTGGCCGTAAGTTTCTCCCAATGGCATCTGCATGAAGGAGCTCTTAAGAGTGTGGTTAGTAAAGCATGTGGGATCCTGGGATTCATAAACAGAGGCTTACAGTACAAAAACAGAGAAGCTCTGTGGAATCTGTGCAAATGGAGTATTGTTTTGAATTCTTGTTCCACACTTAATGCAAAATGTGATGGTCCTAGAGAGAATGCAGAAAAGATTTACTAATGTGGATTTGAGGACCAGGTGTTTCACATATAAGCTTAGATCAGAGATGCTGGGGGTGTTCTCCTTGGAGAAAAGAAGGTTGATGGGAAATTTGATAGAAGTCAACAAGATTGTGATTGGTTTAGGTAAAGTAAATAATGGGGAGTTGTTACTGTAAGTGGATGGTCAGTGACTGAGGATGAAAATTTGAAATTTTGGATAAAAGGTACAGGTAGGTCAACTTGGGTTTAAAAAATGGGCGGCGTGGACTCGTTGGGCTGGAAGGGCCTGTTACCAAAATTTAAATGAGGATAGTTAGAATCTGGAACTCACAATATGTAAGTCTGTTGCAAATGGAATCAATCAGTGCCTCAAAAGTGAACTGTATCAGCACATGAGAGAGAATAAATTGTGGGACCAAGTGGAAAGAGCAGGGGAATGGAGCTGATAGGATCGATTTGCTATAGGCTGAAAAAGACGATGGGCCTCTCTTTTTAGCCTAACAATTGTATGATTCAGTAAATTACTGAGATGTGCAGTGAATAACTGTGTGTGTACTCACATCCAGTTGTGAGAGTGTGCAAATTTGGTTTCCTGTTTATTGGTGGGTGTCACGTGAGGAGCTTTTCGCCTTCCTCTTGGCTCTATTTCTTATATCCTGAAATGAATCGAGTCAAACCATCAGCCAGCTGATTCACTGGTTCTGCTTCACAAGAGGACAATGTCAGTCTGGAAGCCTCAAGAATTGTAAGATTGGCATTAGAAACTAGAAATTAGTGAAGATGTAACTGGGTGACAAGTTTACCTAGTGCTCAGTGTCTGGTTGGTTTCTCTTCCTTGTACAGTTCCCCCTGAGAAACCCACTAACATCACCTGCTGGTCCAAGAACACCAAGGACCTCACCTGTAAATGGAGCCCAGGGAGTCAGGGAGAAACCTTCCTTCGTACCAAGTACACACTAAAATACAAGTTACGGTAAGTCAATACACTGCTGGTCAATACATTAATTAAGGGGCCATAATTAGGAAGTTTAATTCAGTATATTTTTCAAATTCATTTACCAGATGTGTGTGTCTTTGGCAAGGCTGGCACTTATTGCACATCCATAATTGCCCTTGACTGAATGGCTTGCTAGGCCATTTCAGAGGGCAGTTAAGCATCACCACATTACTGTGATTCTGAAATTACGTACAGGCCAAACTGGTACAGATGGCAGATTTCCTTTCCTAAGGGATACTAATGAACCAGGTGCATTTTTATAACAATCTGATAATTTCATGGTCACTATTACTGACATTAGCTTTATATTTCAGATTATTTGAACTAAATCAATATATATTCCCCAGCTGCTGTGGAGGAATTACTAGATAAATAACAACTACAGTGCTGCTGCAACTTCAGAGATCTTAAGATGCAGCTGTGGTTGTGCTCCCACCCCTGAGACAGAAGCTTGAGAGTTTACGTAGCACTCCAGATTCATGGAGACAGTGCAATGGAGAGTTGCCAGAAAGACAAAAGCAACCCAAGCACTAAACTGAGCTATGGTCTCCGGATGTAACTATTTATTTTTACTTTTAAAAGTATTTGACATGATAGATAGAGAGAAACATTTTCAGCTAGTGGAAAATCCAGGATAAGGAGGAAGAGCAGATAAGTGGAACAACTTGGACACCTCATGAAAAGATACAGAACGGTTCTACAGGATAGGTCTTGATAAAGAAGTCAAGGCAGAGATGTAGCATAACTGTAGACTCATTTACATTTGTTTAAGACTATCACAGAATTAAGAGATATGTTCTACAATCCAGAGAATAAAGGTGCCAGCAATTCACCTTTGCTTTCCCCAGGTGGTATGGCAAAGAGAACGAGTGCCAGGAAATGGGCACAGCCGGACCAAACTCTTGCTACATCCCCAAGGATCTGGCTCTCTTCACTCCATATGAAATCTGGGTCGAGGCTGCAAACAAACTAGGCTCAGCAGCTTCTGACATCATCTCCCTGGACATTCTGGATGTGGGTGAGTGGTTTCTGTGGCTGTTGATGTGGTTGCATTCTGTTGCCAGGAACCCAATCTAAATGGCAAAATATAAAGAATAATGGAGTGGTACAATGGCACAGCAGGTAGGAACCAGGGTTCAATCCTGGCCTTGGGTGCTGTCCGTGTGGAGTTTGCACATTCCCTATCATTGGATGGGTTTCTCTGGAGGATGCTTCAGTTTCCCTGAATATCCTAAAGATGGCTACTTAAATTACCCCTTATGTCATTAAGTGGCAAAAAAAACAAGTTGGTGGGCATGTGGGTGGGACTGAATTGCAGGGTTACTGGGAAATAAGAAGGGGAATGGGACTAAGAGGTAAATCACTGGAAGAACTCAGTGGGTCAAGCAGCAAATGTGGAGGCAAAGGGATGGTCAATGTTTCAGGTCTCAAGCCTAAATATCGACCATTCCTTTGTCTTCACAGATGCTGCTTGACTTGCTGAGTTCTTCCAGCGGTTTATCTTCTGCTCCAGATTCCAGTATCTCCAGGGGAATGGGACTGATGGGATTGTTCTATTAGGAGCTGGCAGTGCTCCAAATGGCCTCCTTCTGTGTAAGATATAAGACAAATCTAGTCACAGCCTGCCTTTGACTCAGTATTTAAAAAATACAGCCAAATTAGGGCTGTCACACCCTGGGTCAGTGCTGTTTCCTCAGTCTTTGTCTCACACACATTGTCAATGCTGGGACACTCTGTCCTGTTATACATACATCCACTTAAGTCTTACACAGCAATAATGTTTCCACTTAACACTTCATTTTTCGGTAGTCACCACGGATGCCCCATCCGACGTTCAGGTGAATCGTGTTGGTGATCTTGAGGACCAGCTCAGCGTTTGCTGGAGCTCCCCACCAGCACTGAAAGACTTCCTCTTTCAAGCCAAATACCAGATCCGTTATCGTGTGGAGGACAGCACCGAATGGAAGGTAATTGACATACTTCATATCTTTCTCGTTTACATTCTCAGGTAGAGAGGTGATTTGGACCATCTGAACAGCGGACTAGATGCTAACCTTACCTTCAAATGTGCTCTTACAACTAAAGATATGTTTCAGCTACTCTAGCTGAATTTACCAGCTCACTGGAGGAGCTATGTGTATTCATCTAGTCGTTGTGTTAATAACTGACTGACTAACCACCCTCCCCTGATAGAACACTTACTCCTCTGTATTACATTTAGCTAATACAATTATTAGCCCTGAGCTACAGTTTCCTCAGGGCAGAGAAGCTAAAACCTGGGGACAGAGTGCCAGAGCAGCAGATAGCCACTGAAGAATAAAATGAGGACTTTCTGAATGTTGTGAACTTTTGGAATTTTTTGCCTCTGTGGATGCTTGGTTGGTGGGTATGTTCAAGCCTGAAATTGATTGATTATTGGGTATTAAGGAGATCCAGGAATCTGGGGATTAGGCAGGAAAATGGGAATGAGGTAGAGAATCAACCGTGATATTATTGAAATGGTGAATCAGGCACGAGGGGCTTTATGGCTGACTCCTACTCTTATTTCTTACATTCTTCACTTTCTAATGTGAGAGATTCTTCATCCCATCTCCCAACCTATCTACAACTCAAGAAGCCCCTATTCCCCCCATTTGCTTTGCTGTTCTTTCTGGAAATCCGTGAAGGATTCTTCTTCCTACCCTATGCTGTTAATCTTTCCCCTCATGAACAATACCATACCAACCCAGCACCCTTTCACATTTTCTCACATTTCCTATTTTTGGTGTTTTAAATCTCACTCCCTGTGCTGTGCACATCAGGAAATATTCACTTGCAAACTCCTTCATTATTTTTATCATGTTTCATGATCTTATTTACTTCTGTCACGTGCCCTCCTGTTTTCCACTTCCCCCAGTGAGTAACTGAGGGCATCAGTGGGAGATACTGGCCAAATAGACAGACTTCGAAATCTGGGTTTTGTTGACTCACCTTCTACTGGTTCAGGGCATTACACGCAATGTCAATAAATCTTTATGCATGTATGTCTGCGTTCCTTTTTACATTTGTACGTGTGTGGGCATGTGTTTGTGCAGGGATATTAGATGAAGTCAGGAGGGAACAGTGATGCCTGTTGTGGTCCAATATCCTCACAACTCACGCTTGCATACAAAGAATAGACATTTTGAAATATGAGTATCAAGTAGAGTTAGCTTTGAGTATTTAGGGAGGAGCAGGTATTGTGATGATGGAAATCCTGGACCAGTGGAAGGATCATTAGTTTGCACAGGATTACATAGGAATTATGACAGGGCAACAGGCCATTTGGTGCTTATGCTCCATCTCTTATCCAAATCTTTCAGCTGTAAATCTCTGTTCCCTCCTCCCTCGGATGCTTGATCAACCTTAAGTGAATCTACAGCGTTCTATATTCTTATCACTCCATGGATAAAGAAGTTTCTTTTGAATTTTCTATTGGATTTCTTGGTGACTCTCTTATATTTGATGGAAATGTTTTCTTTGCATCTACTCTGTCAAAACCTTTCATAACTTCACAGACCTATTAGGTCAACTCCTGCCTTCTTTACTCAACAGAAAATAGACTGGCAGCTGTTTGTCAGATTTCATCATTGCAAGCTCTACTTAATTTATGTAATAACAGGAAGATGCCATTCAGCCCTATCAGCCTGTTCTAACAGTTAAGTAGCTATTGACTGATCTACATCTTAATTCAAACTACCCACTTTGGTTCCACTGACCTTGACATCCTTTAAATCTGATCACAGTTTTGAAGTTTTCCATTGTACTCATCTTTTTGTGGAGAGTTCCAGCTTTCCACTGCCCTAAGGAATACTTCCTGACATTATCCCTGAATGGCCTGGCTCTCTTTCATGTCACCTTGTTCTAAATTCCCACAGAGAAAATAGATTCTCTCTCTAGCCTAAGAACTCTTTTGATCATCTTAAATGCCACAAATAGTTGTTGTAAGCTTAGGTTGTATAATTCAGCTTTGTAATTTAACACTCCCTTCCCTGCTTTCTCATTGGAGGTCGTGGATGACATTGGAAACCAAACCTTGTGCCGATTGGCAGGGCTGAGACCAGGGACCGTGTACTTTGTGCAGGTGCGATGTAATCCAGTTGGTATTTATGGTTCAAGGAAGGCAGGGATTTGGAGTGAATGGAGTATCCCTACAGCTGCCTCTACTCCCCGGAATGGTGAGTGTCTTTGCACCTACGATGATCGACCCTCAGCCATGCCTCTCTCTCTCTCTCATCCAATTCTCTAAATACTACCCAGCTTACCACACAGGACCCAAAATTCTACAGGTAAATGAACAAACATATCACAACTACTTTTCAGAGTGGACTGCTGAACCAAGCAGTGTTGAGGGATAAATACTTTTATCTACCCTATGTCCTGGGACTATTTGATAGGACAGAAATTTACTCCACTCTGTGCTACCCCTGACCTGAGAATGTTTAATTGAGTAACATAGAGGGAATTTTACTCTGTAACTAACAGGACCAAGAACTGTGTAAGGATACACTGATGTGTCAGAGCTTATAGTGATGAGGAAATGGCATTGACTTTTAATGCTGGGTAAATAGTGCAGTTCCTCTGTGTGTTGACAGAACGATCCAGCAATACTTGTTACCAGAAGAGTGGGGAGAGTGGCTCAAACCTGAGACGGGAGTTGAAGCAGTTCTTTGGCTGGGTGAAGAAGCATGCCTACGGCTGCACAGCCCTCAACATCAAACTGTATGACCAGTGGCGTGTGTGGCTGCAGAAGTCACACAAGACACGCAACCAGGTAACATTTCACTCATAGAATCTTAGTGCACAATTTGTGCACAACTCTTGCTGTAAATATATACAGAAAATGTTGGAAACACTCAGCAGATCAAGCAGCAGTGACAGAGAGAGGATAACATTTTAGGTTGATGGCTTTTCATCAGAACTATTTCCAGCATCGTCTGTTATTGTTTCAGAATTCCAGCATCTGCAGTTTTTTACTTTTCAATGCTGAGCTGTATTTCTGGAATGATTTCACCAGCTCAGGATGCCCAAAATGAAACAGGGCAGCCAATTTGTGCATAGCAAGGTCCCACAATGTGATGGTGACCAGATTATCTGTTCTAGTGATGTTGTTGATGGATTAGTATTGACCTCAGGACACTAGAGAGAATTCTCCTCTTCTTCAAGGTAGTTTACTGGGATAATTTACACCCATACATTACTCCCTAAGGGAGGCCTCAGTTAATCAGGTCATCTGAAACATGACACAGTCCATGTGTGTAGTGCTCTCTTCATATTGACACCACGGGTTTCAGCCTGCATCCTGGATCTCAAGACTATGTTTTAGGGCTTGAACCCACAAGCCCACGAATCAGGGTGAGGCAGCGACCTGCTGACTGGAATAGAATTGGCTTATTATTGTCACTTGTACCAAGGTACAGTGAAAAACTTGTCTTGCATACTGTTCATGAGATCAGTTCATTACACAGTGCATTGAGGTAGTACAAAGTAAAATACAGAATGCAGAGTAAAGCATCACAGCTACAGAGAAAGTGCAGTGCAGATAGGCAATAAGGTGTAAGGTCATAACGAGGTAGATTGTGAGGTCAACATTTCAGGTGGGTACTAAGCATAGTGGGAGGAGAAGGCAGGCATGCTGCTCAGTGGAGGATGGGGGTTGTCTCCCTTCAAGCAATGGGCTCCAGCAAAGAAAGTGGATAATTATAAGGTCCCCATCTTCCCATTCCTTCACTCTCGCATTCCTCCCTGAATCATCCCTCCCCTACTCCTGACCCACCTCAAAGCCCTCCTCTCTACCACACCCTCACATTTCCCCTACCACCACCACCAACCTTAAACTAAACAATCCTAAATCCTCTTGGTTCTAGGTCTCAGTATTTTAACTCTTCCATTGTTTCCCTACAGAATCAAGAAGTCTCTGTTTTTATTGGATCGCAGGAAGGTAAGTGAGATTGCAATGAAAATGTTGGTGATCATTTTGAATGGTCAGATAACAGGAGATCAGGCCTCTTCAGTGAAATGTTGGCCATTGAAGCAAACCTGATACTGTCTGATTACCCTGAGTGTTAACACCCTAGTGGGGCCTTCACTACATAGCTGAACCAAAACTGTGTTTAGATTTTGGATATTTTGATCAGTCCCTGAATTGATCATTATTACTTGTGAGAAAATCTATGTACTGAGCCTGCATCTCTTAGCTGAGCCTCCATCTCTAGCTTCCTCCATTCTCTTGAACCATTGCCAGTACTGTATATGCAGCCTAGCGATTTTTCTTAGACCTATCTCTGGATGTTTTATCATCTGATCTCCTGCATCCAGCAGTCTGTTCCCCACTTTCCCACCCAATGTGTCCGTGCTTCTGACATCCACACCCTTAAAGCCAATCAAAAAGCATACAGACTCAATCTTACACACTGGATTAATCTTGACCAGCAGTCACAGAACACAGGAGACCTTTAGTCCAGTTTTTCAAAAGAACTCTCCAATTAGTTCAACTTCTTTTTGCCCATAGCCCGACACAATTCTTCCCTTCTCATATTTTGGAAGTTCTTGTTGAATCTGCTTCACCATCACTTCAGGCAGCACATTCCAGCCCACAAGTCATTCTCCCTCTCTAGGCCTTTTACTTGGGAATCTGTGTTTATGGGTTACCGGCACTTTTGCCACTGGAAAGCTTGTATAGAAATTCTTCAGTGCCTGCAAAGTCATGTTACATCAGTGTACAGTAGCCAACAGATTTTTTTTGAAGGCCCATCACTTGGAAATTCTATGGCAGATGAGCCCAAGGCTCCCTGTATAATAGATTGGGCATTATAGGCTTACTGTAACTGAGAGGTCTTTTCTCTCTGCCATCGGCAATGGAGAAGACAGAACTGGAAAGTGGATTGAGAGGGTTGTGGCTTCAACCAAGGGCAAAGGTAAACTTCTGATTTGGACATCAGGCAGGGGTGGGGTTGGAATAATGGCTGAGGGGAAGGGAGATTGGCCCTAGGATCAGGCTGGGAGAGAGCTAATGGATTTGGAAGGTTGTGGGAGATGGGATCGTCAGATGTAGTGCTAGCTCAAGGAATTATTTTTAAAGTTAAGAGGATATATCTGAAGCAGGTGTGCAGTGCTGAAATCCATATTCCAGGTGCCTTTCACCTGACAATGATCCAGTCCTCTTGTGAGTGACCTGCACCACATACATTAAAAAAAATCATAGACCTGGCATCTAGGCATGTGTGGCAAACCTCTAATATACTGTTACATCAAGTATGGCGAGGACGAAGAGTGAAAATTGTGGACTTTATTATCTACGTATTAAATCCCAGGTTTTTTTTAATGAAAAAAAAGGTAGAAATTTAATCAAGTAGTACACACAAACATTAACAGAATTAATAGAGTGACACAGCAACAAACACTTCCTATCTCTGATATTTTAACAGAGTGTTTGTAAAAATATTCTTCTCCCAGAGTACTTGGAACAATGTCCTGAAGATTAATCTTTAATGCCTTATACTTTGCTGGATGCCAGTGAAAGATTCCTTCTTTGTCTCTCAGTCTTTTTTATTTTTTTCTTTCTTTCTCTGATTAACTCACTCAGTCTTTGCCCAGCTATCTCATTCTGAATATTATATCTTTGCATATTTTTTTTAGATACTTCTGCCCGGTAACTCCAGGGAGACAGCACCCAGAAGTAAATGCTCTTGGCACATGGACGGAAGATTTTCACAGCTTCATAATCAGTAATCTAGAAATAAGGGTAACAGTTACCACAGCAGTTCCTTGGTCCACACTGTTACCAACAGGGCACATTTGGACTCTGCACTCATTAATAAAATTACAGGAGATGGCTAGGTAGCAGGTGTTAAGACACAAATATTTCACTTTTGGAGTCTCAGGACAAATTTATTCTTCAATTGGTCTGTGTTCTGTTTTCAATTTTAATTAGCTTTTTAATTCAGTGTCAAGAGGTTTGAGGCTCTTGGTTTGACTCCTGATCTATATGGCTTCTCAATATTTCTTGAAATGCCTGACTTTCTATCTTGATACTTCTATAAATCTTTGTTTTCTCAATCATTCTCATTGCTTCTTATTGCTGTAATCTCCTCCAGTTCTCCAAGATCTCTACACTCTCCAGTTCTAGCCTCTTGCTTAGTCAGCTAGTGATGGCTGTAGCTCCAGCTATCCCAAACCTATGCCTTCTCCTTTAAGATGTTCCTTAAAATCTCTCTCTTCAACTAAGCTTTTTAATTACCTGTCTAATATTTCTTACTTAACTCAGCATTAATTTTGACTGATAATGTTCCTGTCAACAACCTTGGTGTTTTTACTTTGTTAAAGGTGCTACCTAATGCAAGTAGTAGCCTTTGCTGAACAGTTCAAAGCTCAGCAGGGTAATGTACCCAAAACTCTCAAGTAAATTCAAGACACACATCATTGGAAAATTCAGTACAGGTGATAATAACTCTACAGCACAACAAACTGACTGAACAAAAATGTACAGGAGTCTGAGTACTTCAAATCATTTTTACTTTTGAATAAACAAAAATAGCATTTCAAGGAATCAAGTTTTAGATTATTTGTTTGAAAAAGTTTCTCTGTGATGTAAGAGCAAGAACTGATTTCACACATCATTTGTACCGGCCCCAATATAAAGTTAAAGCTGTAAGGGAGAAATTATCCTGACCCCTTACCATCCAACAACTTGACCTCATCCCCATAATGGATATGAATGCTGAGTGACAACAGGGTGGGTTTAATAGCATAAACCTATGCAAACAGCTGGACCCAGGCTCAAAGGGTGGTGCATCTCTGGAGCTCTCTCCCCCAATAAGCTATGGATGCCAAGGCTCAACAGGGCTTTCAAAGACAGTTTTGTTGAGCTGAGCTACTGAGGAATGTGAAGCAAAAGCTGGTAAATGGAGTGGAGATAAAATTCAGCTGTGATATATTTAAATGGTGGAACTGGCTCTTCCTACTCATAAAGCTTGTTCTGCTGGAAATTCCCATCTATTCTTTAGGCATTCAAAACCAGTCCAGGGGATCACAGGGACCCAGTGTTGTGTATAAAGACCTTGACTTTCTATAACACGCTATCTCTCTCCCAGTTACTTCTGAAGGACCTAGAGAGGTACAGCCCATCTAATCTCCTTTATGGTCTACAGTTTTCTTACCCCCAGTTCAATTTCTTTCTATAGAAGACATCAAAAGGCAACACCAGGAGTTACCACTCCCCAGCCACTGCCTCCCTCAAGCCCTCAGCTACTGACTTCCCTGGAAGTAGAGGCAATGACTCAGTGGGTCAAAGCACCGATGGCATTGTCCACCATCACCCCATTCCTCCAATTACAGGTAAAAAAGCCTTTGGTCAGGAGGTAATCAGTGAAATTGCCAAGTGCGTATGGGCAATGGTAATTGTTACCATTGTTAGTCAGTGAACTATACTTCATAGCCTGGCAGTCGCACCTCCACATGGTTCAAACTGGGCAACGGCTTTTGATGGCTAAGTAGACCTCCTCAAAGTTGCTGGGCTTGGGTGTTGAACAGTCTGATGGCATGAAAAATGCTTTGTGGGTGATGTCCCCAGTGGAGCACTCATGCTCAGCTGGGGTTGCATTGGGAAAAATAATGCCTCCACTCAGGTCTCCACAGGGATCGCTTGCAAAAAATGCAGATGGTATGGGCAGACCATGTTAAGCCCAGATAGGCTGGGTATAACCTTGGAATACAAATGATCAATGATGACTTTATTTTAACTGAAGATTTTAGTTCCTAGGGTTATTCAGAAGCCTCCACCTGCAGGTGTTGAGGTATTAGAAGGAAGTGAAGATGCAGATGAAGGTGATTGTCCTGGTAGAGCTCTACTTGATTTTGATGTTGTAGAGCCAGCCCCCAGACAATTTTAACTGAAGATTAAAAAAAAATAAAAGCACTGATTTAGATTGTAATTCAGCCATTTTACAGTCCGGGTTTTAGACTACCTATTTTAAAGGGCGGGTACTCTATTAAAAGATAGAAATCCTGTGGCTAGTATTAATCCTGTCTGTGAGGTTGTATTAGAGGAATCTTAAGTCTGCAAATGTGGATTTTTGTAGGAGTGACAGTATTGTTAATAGGAAAGGAAGACTTCCACCCATTTGGATGTAGAAAGAAGTGGATAAGCTCCTTCAGTTATATCTTAGATTCAAAGTAAAAAAATGTTTTTAATTATCTCAGGGTCACTGTTAAAAATCCCAGGATTAAAAGACGTAACTGTGTGTTGGAGATTTTATATTACAAGACCACCCAAGCCAATTGGTCTGTTTGTAAGGAGCTGAGAATTTTAGACACTCTAGTAGGGTATGTACCTCAGGTGCCACTTTTACCAAGGAGGACTCTGCTGCTATCATCGATGTGAGTGTGAGATTCAAGAATAATTCTGGCTGTCTTAGGAAGGTCTAACTCAAGAAATTGGTGATGTACACTCATTGTCAGGGCCATAAAGGGGAAATGTAACGCTGAATCGATAAGGTTCTTTGTTTCTTTTATTGGCGCAAGAAGGAAGTAGTTCCCAGACAATGACTGTGTAATGAGAATTCTGAGGTTTTCCTGCCCATGTTTTGAGGACTGCTCTGTTAGGAACTATTGCGATTTAAAGTGTTTTATGGATTATAAACTTTGGTGGTAGATTTTACTTCCTATCGTTATATTTCTTGGTTTTATATTGTGTCGTTTTAATATTTGTAATAAATTTCAGTTTCTAATACTTATCTCTTCAACACATAAAATGATGCAAATAACATTAGAACTAACCAAATGGTCTTAACCCTGGCTTCAGACCTGCAGTTAGTGGCTTTCCTCTTTACTGTTCTTATTTTCTTAATGTATTATTTTTAACACCGCTTCCCGCTAATTATCTCACTGGTAGTTCGAGTAAGTACTTTAAAATTTGTCTGCTATATTTCAAGAAGTGGACTGTCTTCAGCTCTGAAAGCACCTCAGGGGAATGAGGACAGGAACAAGCTCAGCTCTGAGTAGCTTAATCCAAGTCATATTTTCATGGCCTATTTTGATCCATCCGAAGGCACATTTCCCTCTTGGATCTTGAGACTGCAGGCTTTCCAATTGTGATCAAACAGATTCCAATCAGAGAAGAGTGACAGATAATTTTTTTGTTATACTGCCTGCAATGAAGACCTATTCCATTGACTTGGATGGATAATTCACTGCATAGCAGTGCAGCAGGGCCCATCAGGTCAACACCAAGGAACCAAGGAGACGAAAAAATCATCACAGGGTGTGCTAAATGCAAGTATGTAGGTACTTGTGTAGCAGACACAGGGACAGTGCAGTACAACAGATTAGAATACTTGGCAAATGGGAGGACCATTTAATCCTCAGAAGGATGTGCACAGTGGGTGAATTGTTACATGCAGACTATCAGACAGCTTGCTCAGTGAATACAGTGAAGGTTAAGGTCCCAGGTGAATGTCACTTCTAACTGAGTTGTTGGATTCTCAACAGAAAAAGACATATTCCAGGCACCTTTTGCTCAAATAGGTCTCCCATATATCCTGCACCTTCTCTGAGAATGAACTTGCCTGGGCCAATTTGTGGCAACACAGAGGTCTTGTCAAGTAGTGAAGAGGTGCAAAACGGCAGAAGCTCCAGCCTCAGGTTGCGTAGGAAACCACCCTGGGCACTGCAGGCAGGTAAAGATGACTCCAAGGTGTGACTTTTATGCACTCATCCAGTGTCTCTGACTGATCTTCATCGCTCCCCACCACTGGACTATCCACTGGATTCAATCTCTTCAGAGTCATATTTGAAGTCTTGAAGAATCTCGTTGATCACTTCGATGGTTTATTAATCCTGGAGAAGGTGATAAATGTTTAGTAAATCAGAATTGGGGAGAAATGACTCACCAGGAATACGACGCTTTCACACCTCTCCAATCTGTGCTGTGACCACTCTGACTGCAGCTTTACAAACTGCCCTCTGAAGCGTTGTCAAAGCAGCAGTACATCACATGCTAGTCAGTGTGCAGAAGCAAGGGCAGTGCTTTGTAACCAAGTTCAATTATACCAAGAGCCTTGTGCAGACACCATCTAGCAAGGTGAGAGTGAGGTAGTTTCCAGGATAACTGGAGAGTGAATGGAAGAGGAAATCCTGGCTGTTTCTCCACAACCACCACCCGCCCCCCATCTCAGTCCAGAGGGTTCTGATGGCAATTCAAACAAGAGCACTTAACGTGGCAGAGGACAAGATAGAGAATATACAATTCAGCTACGATATTTAGCTCTGAGAAACATCCATGGAGGTGATAGTTTGAATTGTGAAGGTCTGTCCTGAGTTGGTTAAGATCACAACTGGAAAGCTGATTAGTCCATTCAATCCTTGCCCAACACTGAGTCAGGAGAAGGATCCCAGGATGACTTCTCTTTGTCTGGACCAGGGCATTGAGAAAGGACAGGGAGTGCAGCAAAACAGAGAAAAAATGTGTCAACAGGTAGCACATCTGTCAGAAAGTCATGGGTACATCTCTTGCTCCTGATATAGATTTTATGTCTTAGAAACAGGCCATATGGCCTGGTTAGTTTGTTCTAGTGTTATGCTCCCCATGAATAATCATCTCCCAACCTATCAGCATTTCCTTCTGTTCTTCGTTTCCTTATATTTTATCAAACTTCCTTTCAAATGCATCTCTGCAGCGAGCCTCAACTACTCCATGTGGGAGCATGTTTCTACAATCTCAACAATCTCTGGTGAAAGGTTTCTCCTGAAACTCAACACTGGACTTATCAGTGACTGCATTGTATTTAAAGTCAGAGGCCTGGTTTCAATGTGTACCATTAATTTTGCCCCATCAAACTTCTCCATGATACACGATCACCCCATTACATCACACCGCAGATTTTGCTTTTTATAGGATAATGAGCCAACTGAGTCAATCTTTCACAGAATCATGGAATCGTGTCTTTGTTGATCAGACCAAGCTTTAGAAGACAATATTTTCCTTAAACCTGAGATCCGAGAGAACTCAAGGTATTCACTGCCCCAAACATCAGTTCAGAGAGTGGCAGGCAGATTCAGAGGTTGGTGGCAAGCAGACCAGGACCTGGGCAGATGTAGGCAAGGCAAGCCAACCTGGGAATAGGGGTATGACGCAATGTTCCTACCTGTGCTTCAATTCCCGAGCCTCTTCCTGGTAAGTTTCGTTCCCTGGATGGTCCAGTGCATTCTGTTTGGCACAGTTGTAGTTGAGCCGTCTGGAGAATGAGAACAGAAACTTTATCAATATGTTTTAACGCTTTGAAATTTACCTCTCTAAACCATATTGTCCGCTACCTTGAGATATTTAATGTATTAAACTTCACTCTTCTCATTAATACTGAACTAACAGAAAATGGCCAGTGAAAATTCAGAATGAGCACTGATGGGCAATGTGAGATACCCATCAGGTTGGGTAGCCAATTGGCATCATTCTGGGCATCAACAATCATTACTCCAGGAATCTCATCAGCAGAGAGATGATCTAATTCTTCCCCAATGTCAGCTCAATCCGAATGGTAAATGAATGGGGCCATACTGAGGTGGGTTGGGTGAGATTCCCCAGGTTTGCTGTCTCAGTATCACACCCAGCAACATACTGACCCACATTTGGCATATTAGATAGAGGCAGGAGAAGACAATTGTGCAAAAACAATCTGCTGGAGAGTCAGTGGGTCCAGCAGATTGTTTGTTGCTCCAGATTCTAGCATCTGCAGTTTCTTGTGTCTCCAGAAGAAAATTTGTAATTGTGCTGACCTTTGAAGAACTAATGAATTAATCAGATTTGCCTGTTTTTTCACTAATTGATCTGCAAGTTTTTGCACTGCAAGTATTGTCCATTTCGTTCTTCAAAGTCCTTATTGCTTTTACAGCCCTTCCAAGCAGATCATTTCAGGTCACAGCAACTCGCTGTGTTTAAAAAAAAACCTCCATCTTCATCTGGTTCTTTTGCTAATTACTTAACGTTATGTCCCCTGGTTACTGACCCTCCTCCCACTGGAAACAATTTGTCCTTATTTACTCTTTCAAAACTCCTTTTTTTTTACTACTTATAAACAATTGCCTCCCCACTGCATTCTCCAGCATCTCCTTTTCTCAAACTCCACATATTCCCACACTATCCCATAGCACCCCACTACCCCTCTTCCTTCACAACACCCCAGTGCCTTACAGCAGCACCAGTTTCTCCTGCTCCCGTTCCTGAATTCTTTCAATGTGTTTTGAGAGGTCCTGGGCGGTCAAACTCCTCATGAAACCGGTCCCTGAGCTGGATCACTTCCTTTGAGATGCGGTTAAAGGCCTGTGTGATTTCATGTACAAGCTGCCGGTATCTGATGAAGTCATAATTAGGAGCTGAGCGAAGATAAGCCTGGTGTCCTCTGGAACAGAAAGCAGGTGGAAAGAAACGGTCATTTAAAAATCATCAAAGATGCCTGTGTTTTAAACACCCAGTTTTCCTGCAATCACGAGGTACCCTGTACCAGGTTCTGCTCTGTTGGCTGAGATTAGTGGAGGTAAAGCCCTAGGTCGGCCCCAGTAACAAGCCGGGGGGAGGGGGGGGGGTAGAAGGTGGAAGAGGGTGGTGGGGTGGAGGAAGGGAGGGAAGGGAGTGTTGGGGAGAGAGGAGGGAAAAGAAGGAGGGGGTCGGGGAGAGCAGGGTTCAGAAGGAAGTGGGGAACGCTACAGAGGAAGTGTGGGTAGGGGAAGTGCCAGAGATTGGGGGGGGGTGAAGAAATGGCATAGAAGGAGTGGGGAAAATATGCTAGATGATATGGGAGGTTGGAAGCGAGGAAGCATGTCAAAGTGTGTGGTGGGGGGTGGAGAAGGATGCAACCTGGAGTGGTGGTGGGGAAGAAGAAAGCTGGGGGTGGTGAAGGGAGTGAGCAGGTTGGGGGTGGAAGTGAGAATGACAAAAGGATGCAAGATAATGGGAACTGCAGTTTTAGGGGGAGTTGGGCTGAGAAGGAGAAAGATAGGTTAGGGACATGAAATTGAGAGGGATTGGGAATGGGTGAATGAAAGGGGAAGGGTGAATGATGTAGTAGGTTAATAAGCAGGGAGACATAGAAAATGAAAGATTGAGCAGACAAACAGAAGAGACAAGAGAGCAAGTGGGTGATCAGATGGAGAATGAATGAGAGTGATATTCAGATAAAATGAGTGAGTTGAGAAGAAAAACCAAGAAATATTCTGATTGAGAGAGAAATGCAAAAATTGTGGAAACCAAAACTGAATGATCTCGGATTAAATGAGAACTGAAAGTGATTTCTGCTACATGTTACAGCATGTCAGTTATGCACCTCTCAGTCTAACTACTACAGGAAAGCTCGCAGTGCAGCATTTGTGTTCAACGTTTAACTTCTATAAACAAAGTTGTTTAGTTGATTTGGAATGTGAGCCCAGTTGCATGTGGGGATGGAGCTGACGGTTTTAATAAGTAGAATGAAGCAGACACTAGCAATCCAAGTCCTGAAGCAGCTTGTGGGCTCAGGACTGACAAAGCTCAGGGATGGAAAATCTGAGAGAAAAAATAATGTGACTTGGGGGAAAAGGAGACAAATTAGTTACAGTAAGACTGCATTGGTGGTGCAGAGATTCGTCTGTGTAAGTGCAAGTCCATACAAGGATGAAAGGAGAAGTTGGGAATTTGTATTCTTTTTAAATGATTAAAAAAAAACTACACAAAGTGGCAATGAATACACTGGTAGGGTTTATTTACTCACAATCAAACAGCCTATAAGCTTCAACGCGCTCCTCCTGAAGTGCATACAGGCTCCGCACCAACACAGTCAGGCCACTTGCATTCTATGACCAAAACAAAGTAAATGATTAATGAGACGCACGTGGAAAGAAGTGTCTTTCATCATCACTGGATGCCCCAAAACACCTTAGAGCCACATATGTACTTTTCAGTGTGGTAAACCATTGTAATGTAGAAACCACGGCAACCAATTTCTACATAGCAGAATACCATAAACATCAATGTAATAATGGCCAGATAATCTCCCTTAATAATTTTGAATGGTATTGGGATGCCCCCAGTGACAACTGGTGGAAATAGCTTGGCATGGTTCAGCAATGATGCCACCCACAGTCAAATATTGAGAGCCACACTCCACCCCTCAATCTCATCTCATCTAACCTCCACCCCACTTCTACCCCAAGAAAGATGCAGAGCAGATTCAGGTGTTTATAGATAGTTTGTGAATAGGCATATGAATATACGATTTAGAAGGAACCTGTTCCAACAATTAATAAGATAATGCCTGAGCTCATTGCAACCTCAACAATATGGCAGATGGGAGTATAATGTGAAAATATCTGAGGTATTCCTTTTTAGTTGAAAAAGAAATATTTTTGTAAATTGTGAGATTGAAGGGGTTGGTGTTGAGAGAGACCTTGGGTGTCCTTGGACTCAAATTGCTGCAATTAATACGCAAGTTCAGCACAAGGCCCACAGCATGTCGGCTTCTTATTGTAAGAGGATTTGAGTACAAGAGGCATCTTGCTCAATTATGTAACATCTGGTGAAACCACATCAGCGGCGTGAGCTCCTGAACGATGGAAGGCTATATTTGCCATAGAGGGAATGCAATGAAGGCTCACCAGATTGACCACTGGAATGATGGATTTATCATATGTGCTGATACGCATTACTGCCTGGTATTCTCCCAAAATTTGAGGACAAGAGGTGATCTTACTGAAACGTACAAAATTCTTACAGAGCTTGACAGTGTAGATGCAGGGAATATGTATCCCACAGCTAGCATGTATAGAACCAAGAATCACAGTCCCAAAATAAGGGTCATCCATGCAAGACAGAGAAGGCAGTTCTTCACCCAATCCCCTACCCTGAGGAGCTGTGGAGGCTCGGTCTCTGAGTGCATTCAATAGGTTTTTGAATATTAAGGACATCAATAGCTCCTCTAGAGAAGTGCTGCTGAGATAAACAATCAGCCGTCACCTTACGGAGTGGCGGAGAAACCCTGAGGTTGAATGCCCCTGCTTTACAGTTCTCACTCTGCTTTCCCCTTTCCTTCCCAACCCCGCACCCGTGAACCTCGTCCCCTCGCCGACCCCCTGGGAGAGGGGAGGCGAACCGCCCGAAGGAGCAGGGCAACCGGATCCACGGTCTGGGAGAGTCCCACTACCCGATACAGGCCTCACTCACCATACTGCCTGCCCCTTGTCGCCTCCCGATCAGCCGGGGGAGGGGCTGGGCTGTCAGGTCCGGCCAGACCGACCTCCCCACACAGCACCACCACCGTCCCGGCGGCGTTACTGCGTCACATTGGAGCCTCCCGCTGCAGCACCACCACCGTCCCGGCGGCATTACTGCGTCACATCGGAACCTCCCGCTGCAGCACCACCGCCGGCAGGCTGAGTCACTGCACTATACTGGATACTGTCCCGACAGCAACCGCCACACGTAGCCATTCTTGTACGGCTGGCCGCCCGGCTGGTTGGTTCTTCGCTGAGTTACTTGGGCGGGATTGCACCTCCACAGGCCGGCAGGCGAACTGCACAGCAGAGCATCCTCCAACAATCGCAGCACCACAGGTAGGGTCGGTAATTGCCTCCCGTGTCGACAGCCCGGTTCAACCGTGTTCGGACATCTGTCGTAATTAAAGTGTCCCACGACAGGACTTGGATTAATCCTAGAGTTATACATCACAGAAACCGGCTCTTCGGACCATCTCGTCCGTGCCGCCCAAGTTGTCTAATTGAGCTATTCCTATTTCCCCGCGTTTGGACCATACCCCTCTCAACCTTTCCTATCCATTGTAGCTGTCTAAATGTCTTTTAAATGTTGTAATTGTACCTGCCTCTACCACTTCCCTAGCAGCTCGTTTAATATACCCACCGCCCTCTGTGTGAAAAACTTGCCCTTCAGTCCCTTTTAATCCTTCCCCCCTCACCTTAAACCTATGGTCTCTAGTTTTGGAACCTGCTACCATGGGAAAAAGATTGTGACCATTCACCTTATCCACAGCCCTCATGTTTTTATAAACCTCTATAAGGTCACCCCTCAGCCTCCTACACTCCAGGGAAAAAAATGTCCCAGCCTATCCAGTCTCTCCTTATAGTCAAGCCCTCCAGTCTCAGCGACATCCTCATGAATCTGTTCTGCACCCTTTTCAGCTTAATGACAGCCTTCCTATACCAATGTGACCAGAACTGCACACAGTATTGCAGGTGCAGTCTCACCAACATCTTGTACAACTGTAACATGGCATCCCAACTCTTGTACTCAATGCCCTGACTGATGCCCTTCTCCTGTCTACCTGTGTCTCCACTTTCAGGGAACTATGTACCTTTTCCCTTAGTCCCCTCTGTTCTACAAGATTTTCCAGGGCTATACCATTTCCTTGTGTAAGTCCCGCCCTGGTTTAACTTACCAAAGTGCAACATCTCACACTTGTCACAGTTAAATTCCGTTTGCCATTTTCTGGCCCACTTCTCAAGTTGGTCTTGATCCCTTTGTAAACTTAGATTACCCTCTTCACTCTCCACTACACCACCAATTTTGGTGCCATCTGCAAAATTTGGATACCATTGTCATCCATACTAACGATTTGGATGACAAACATCAGTGGACCCAGCACCGAACTCTCAGACATACCATTGGTCACAGGGCTCCAATATGAAAAACAACCATCCACTACCGCCCTCTGCTTCCTTCTGCCAAGTCAATTTTGTATCCAATTGGCTAGCTCAGCCTGGATTCTATGTGATCCAACCTTCCAGACCAACCTACCATTGCAGGACCTTGTCAAAAGCCTTGCTAAAGTTTATGTCGACCTCATCTACTGCCCTGCCCTCGTCAATGCTCTTGGTCACCTCTTCAAAAATCTCAAACAAATTCATGAGAGATGATTTCCCATGCACAAAGCCATGCTGATTATCCCTAATCAGTCTTTGCCTTTCCAAATTCTGGTAGTTCCTGTCCCACCACTGATGTTAGGCTCACTGGCCTGTAGTTCCCTGGCTTGTCCTTGCAGCCTTTCTTGAACAAAGGAATAATCACCCTCCAGTCTTCCAGTACCTCACCCATGGCTAAGGAATTTATAATATCTCTGCCAGGGTCCCTGCAATTTCTTCCTCTTTTGTAATGTGGACCTTCTCCACAGTAAATACAGGTGAGAAGTATTCACTTAAGATCTCACCTATCCCTTGTGGCTGCACATATAGCCGTAGACAGCCACATTGACCATTAGGGGGAATTATTCTCTCCCTAGGTACCCTTTTGTTCTAAATATTCTTGTAAAATCTCTTAGGATTCTCCTTTATCTTATCTGGCAGAGCTACCCCATGTCCTCTTTTTGCCCTCCTGATTTCCCTCTTAAGGGAACTCCTAAATCCCTTGTACTCCTCAAGGGAACCCAGCTGCCTATACCCATCATACACCTTTTTCCTGACTAGAACCTCAATATCCTTTATTAACCCGGGTACCCTAATCCTGCCAGCCTTGCCCTTCACTCTAACAGGAACGTGCTGACCCTGAACTCTCTGTATCTCACCTTTAGAAGCCTCCCACTTGCCAGCTGCCCCTTTACCTGCAAACAGCCTCTGCCAGTCAACCTTTGCAAGTCTCTGTATGATGCCTTCAAAATTTACCTTGCCCCAATCTAGGACTTTAACTTGTAAACCAGTCCTATCTTTCTCCATAACTACTTTAAAACTAATTTGTGGTCACTGGTCCCAAAGTGCTCCCCCACTGACACTTCAGACATTTGACCTGTCTCATTCCCCATAGGAGGTCCAATATTGTCCCCTCCCTAGTAGGGCCATCTGCATATTGTTTGTGGAAACTTTCCTGGCAACATTTAACAAATTCCACCCCATCAAGTGAAATATAACTAGGCCAGGGCCACACAGATAATTTGATAGAAATCATGCTGGAAATGGCCTGGAGCAAAAAGCCACAGCTGTTGGAAATCAGAAACAAAAATAGAAAATGCTGGAAGCACTCAGCAGATCAAGCAGCATTTGTAGGGAAAGAAACAAGGTTGATGTTTCAAATCAAGGACCCTACATCGCAAATGGAAAAGTGAAAATACAAGCACATGTTAAGTTGCAGGGAGAGGGAAGGGTTTAGAGAACAGAAGAAATGCCTTTGATAGGATGCAGACTAAATTTGTCAAGTCAACCTCTTTAAAAAAAAATGGCAATTATAGACAGAAGAGAAAAATAAAACAAAAACAAATTGAAATAGGAAAAGTACAGCCACATCTGTGAAGAAAGTGAGAAGGGGTGATTACCTGAAATTGTTAAGTTTGATTATTGAGCTTCATGGCTGTAATGTACTTGGACAGGGGTGCCATTTTTGGGGTTTACATTGGGCATATTGGAGCAATGTAGAAATCAGAGGATAAATTCCGAGTGAGAGTGGATAGAAGAATTAAAGTGATGGGCAATTGGAATCTCAGAGTCACACTTGCAGATTGAATGGAGGTGTTCTGCAAGGTAGTCACCCGGTCTGCGTTTAGTTTTGCCAGTGTAAAGGAGACCACATTTAACACACTAAATTGGAAGTACAGGTGAATTGCTGCTTCATCTGGAAGGATTGTTTGGATCCCTGGAGGGTGGGAAGTGGAAGAGGCAAAAGGGCATGTGCTGCATATTCCACGGTTGCACAGGAAAGTACTGTGAGAAGGGGAGTGGTTTGGTAGAGATGGAAGAGCTGACCAGACAGTCACAAAGACAATGGTCTGATCAGAATGCTAAAGTGGGAGAAGAGGTAAAGATGCGACTTTTGGTGGAATCTTATTGGAAATTCTGGCTGAGAGCAAAACTGAAGGAAATAGAGGAGACGTGGTGAGAGCCCCAACAACTATGGTAGGAGGAAAAGGCATGGTTAAGGAGAAACAAAGGCATCTTCGTGGTGCTGGTGTGGAAAATCTCATCATCAGAGCAGATAAAAGAATTCAGAAAAACTGACAGAAGAGAATGGAATCCTTCCAGGAAGCAGGGAAGGGGCAGGTGTAGTCAACTCAAGTTCATAGTCATAGAGTCATACAGCATGGAAACAGGCCCTTCGGCCCAACTGGTCCATGCCGACCAAGATGCCTCATCCCAAGCTAGTCCCATTTGCCAGCGTTTGGCCCATAACCTTCTAAACCTTTCCTATCCATGTGCCTGTCCAACTGTCTTTTAAAACTTGTTATTGTACCTGCCTCAACCACTTCCTCTGGCAGCTCATTCCACCCTTTGTGTAAAAGAAGTTGTCCCTCAAGTTCCTATCAAATCTTTCTCCTCGCACCTTAAACCTGTGCCCCCTAGTTCTTGATACCCAAATTCTGGGAAAAAGACTAACCCTATCTATGCCCCTCATGATTTTATACACCTTGAGAAAATCACTCCTCAGTCTCCTACGCTCCACAAAGTTCAGTTCTCTCTCTCACAATGCAAAACTCTACGATTTTGATTATTAACATAGAACAAGCACTTTGGTCCACAATGTTGTGCCGAACTAATTAAGCTAATGGTGTCTAATTATACTAATCCCTTCTGCCTGTACATGGTCCATATCCCTCCATTCTCTGCATATTCATGTGCCTATCTAAGAGCCTTTAAATGCCTCTGATGTATCTGCCTCCAGCACCACCTCTGGCAGCAAATTCCAGGCAACACCACTGTAAAAAAACTTGCCTCGCACATCTCCTTTGAACTTCCATCTCTCACTTCAAAGCATTCCCTCTACTATTAGACATTTTGACACTGGGAAAAACATACCGTTGTCTATCTATGCCTCTAATAATTTATAAACTTCTATCAAGTCTCCTCTCAGTTTCCGCCACTCCAGAGAAAACAACCCTGGTTTGTCCAACCTCTCTAGAAATAAGTGATTTTGACACAATAGGCGTGACAGAGGTACAGGTAAGTGAGGAGGGGGTGTTGCCTTTTTGATAAGGGAGGACATAACAGCAGTGCTTAGAGATGACTTTCTTGGGGGGGGGGGGTCGTCCAGTGAGGCCATATGGGTAGAACTTAGAAACAAGAAAGAGAGGGTCGCTCTACTGGGGCTGTATTTATAAACCCCCCCCCCCCCAAAAATAGTCAGTGGGAACTTGAGGAGAAGGTGTGTAGAGAAATTGCTTAGAGTTGTAAGAATAATAGGGTTGTATTAGCGGGAGATTTTAACTTCCCCAGTATTGACTGGACTACCCAGAATGTTAAGGGCTGGATGGGGTGGAATTCGTGAAATTTTGTCCAGGAAAGTTTTCTGAGTCAACATACAGAGGACCCTACTCACGAGGGTGCAATACTGACCTCCTCTTGGGGAACGAGGAACAAGGCAAGTAACAGAAGTGGCGTCAGGGAGCACTTTGGCTCTAGTGACCATAATTCCATTAGTTTTAAGATCATGATAGAGAAGGATAGGACAGGTCCACAGGTTAGGGTCCTAAACTGGAGCATGGCTAATTAGGCAGGATCTAGCAGAAGTCGATTGAGTAAGCCTGTTTAAAGGGAAAGGAATGAATAGCAAATGGGAGGCTTTTAAGAGTGTGATATCAAGAGTCCAGAAGCAGCAGGTTCCTGTTAGGGTGAAGGGTAAACCTGGCAAATTTAGGGAACCTTGGCTGACAAGGGATATTGAGGCCCTGGTCAAGAAAAAGGAGGAAGCATACATTGGGTTTAGGAGGTCGGGATGAGTGAATCCCTTGATGACTATAAAAAGATTAAGAATACTCTTAAGAGGAAAATCAGGAGGGCTAAAGAAAGGGAATGAGGTGGATCTGACAAATAAGGTTAAGGAAAATCCCAAGAGGTTCTATAGCTATACAAAGAGTAAAAGGGTGGCTAGGGAGAGAGTAAGTCCCCTTAGGGATCAACAGGGCCACCTATATCTCAAGCCACAGGAGATGGGTGGGATTTTTAATGAATATTTCTCCTTGGTGTTTACTGAGGAGAAAATCATGGTTGGTTAAGAGATAAGGGAAACTAGTGGAGATGTTTTGGAGGAATTCATATTATCTGGGCAGAGGTATTTGCAGCCTTACAGCGCATTAAGGTGGATAAATCCCAGGGCCTGATTGAGTGACCCTCGGACTTTGTGGGAGGCTAGAAAAGAAATTGCGGAGGATCTTGTGGAGATATTTGCTTCATCATTGGCCACTGGTGAAGTTCCCAAAGACTGGAAGGTGGCTAATGTTGTTTAAGAAGAGTAGCAAGGACAAGCCAGGGAACTACAGGCCGGTCAGCCTGACATCAGCAGTGGGGAAGTTACTGGAGGGAATTCTGAGGGACAGGATCTACTAGCATTTGGATAGACAGTCTGATTAGGAGGAGTCAACATGGCTTTGTGTGTGGAAAGATGAACCTTCTAGAGGTTTTTTTTGAAGAGGTAACCAAAAGATAGACAAGTGTAGGGCAGTGGATGTTGTTGATTTGAACTTTAGCAAGGCCTTCGACAAGGTCCCGCATGGTAGGCTAGCCTGGAAGATTAGGTCCCATAGAATTCAGGGAGAGCTAATTAGGTGGATCAAAATTGGCTCAGAGGTAGGAAGCAGAGGGTGGTGGTTGAAGGTTGTTTCTCAGAATGGAGGCCAGGTGACTAGTGGTGTGGCCACAGGGGTTGCTGTTGGGACCCTTACTATTCGTTAGTTATATAAATGATTTGATGTGAATGCATAAGGGTTGATCAGTAAATTTACAGATGACATGAAATTAGGTGTTCTTGATAGTGAAGAAGGTTATCGTAGATTATAGGAGGATCTTGATCAGTTAGGGAAGTGGGCTGAGGAGTGGCAAATGGATTTCAATGCAGATAAGTGTGAGATGATGCATTTTGGAAAGTCAAACCAGTGGAGGACTTGTACTATGAATGGTCGGGAACCAGGGAGTGTAATGGAACAGAGGGACCTAGGAGTACCAGTGCATAGTTTGTTGAAAGTGGGTGGTTAAAAAGGCAGTTAGCAAGCTGGCCTTCATCAGTCAGGGCATTGGTATAGAAGTTGAGACATTATGTTGCATTTGTACAAGTCACTAGTGAGGCCGCACATGGAATACAGCGCACATCCATTCTACACATTATTCCTCTCAATCATGTCTCCCTGATAACAATTGCTCCCCAATTTTGATAGTTGCATGAGGGAACAGACAAAATGGACTCAATGAGCTGAATGGTCTACTGTGCTGTTACAAAGTCCTTTTATCTTTCTTAGAGTCAGAGATCAAGATACAACAGATACTTTTGGCCCAACGAGTCCATACTGACTCAATTGGGTGCTTCATCGAGCCTCTCTCCCTGGCTCTCCCACCCCCTCTCTGGAAAAAAAAACAGAGCCAGGAATTGGTTTGGAGTCCTTTTTATTGCTTGGTTCAGTGTACAATGAAAACCTCACCTCAGAACAGCAAACACCATCAATATTCAGGTAAATACAACTCAACGTAGGGACCCCTTGCACTCCTTCAGCATCTCAAATCCTAAGAGCCCTCAACCCATTTGGAACTTGGAGAGCTCTGGCAGGGGGACAGTGAAACAGAATGAGAAGCAAAAATAAAACAAACACAACCACCCAGATAAAGACTCATTCTTAAAAGAATCCCTAGGTAATCTCAGGTGTATGTACACTTCATAATATTATGATATCTAAGTTTCCAGACCATCTGATACAGTCAGTCAAGGGGAAACTTACCCAACACTATGGGTTCCCTGGATATATTATTAATGTTTTCTCAGATTATTAACCTTTTTGATGAGGTCTTAGAAAGTTAACTTGATTTTTCTTCCATGATGTAAATTGGAAAGAAAACACCTTGAATAGAATTACCTTTTTAAAACCAAAGTGCTTGGGAGTAAGGGACAAGGGGAGTGATGTGGGAAAGTGTGTTACACCTGTTTGAAGAGTGGACACCTCCCTGCCATGGCACCCAATAATCCTTCATTCCCCTCATTGACCCCAATAAATCAGCTCCTGAATGGTGGTTGGGATTAATCCATAGAATGGTATTATTCATTAGCACATCCCAACTCATTTAGTATTATTTTATCCAATTATAATTGAAAGTTTTATTCACCTCTGGAGCAGGTAGTGGTTCGGGAAGGTGAGACATTGGCAATTAAATCAGCCCCTCAAGCTCCACTGTACAGTCAGCACAAGGCTAAATCCTCAATTGAGTAAAACATCCAAATTATCCAATTATTCAAATCTCTCCCCTCATTCACTAGGCATCAGGGAAACATGCAGCTCTTAAAGTGTAGGTGTTTGTATACACATTTTCACACAAGTGCTTTACACACAAAGCAGCAAATCCAAATAACAGTGCAACAAAGCCCAACCAACACTCCCCCCCTGGGTAATTCCAGTGACTTCAGACAAGAACACAGTGCAAAAAAAAAGTTATACATTCTTCATTCTTACTGGGCATTGACAATCTCCAGGACAGCAGCCTGTGACAGCCAGGGAGAAAAGTCACAAGGATAATGAAACATTATAAACTTTACCCCCTCCATTTGAACTGTTTCATTTATTAATTCCAAAAATAGTGGTGGGATGGTTAGAAAGTCTGACTGACAAATATGGAGAATGTAATTGGGTAATTTGCTTTCAAATTAGCCAAGTAGGGACATCTCTGGAGGATGGATCAATACCAGGAATATGAGAGCAAGGTGATCCCAGGTTGGAGATCACATGATGAAATGTCCAAGAAAAGCCCCAGTGTTGATAAATTCAATTCATACATAATATGACACCTCAAGACATATGCCAAATGAAAATAAAGCATCCCAATCATTGCCCCAACCAAATAATTCCAGTGGACAGAGCAGGAACTTGGAGACACAAAATCCAGGATTACCCCAAATCATCACTTCAGGAAAGGAAGAAAGCAGCAGGAGCAGCAAATCCAGGCCCAGAACAAATTGGCGACAGTCTTTCTGGGGAGAGGTGGGCACTTCCAGGTCTAAGTGAGGACGGGGAGAGCATTTAGCCTGGACAGAGCCCGAGTTGCCATTAAACTGTTAGAGGCCTAGTGACAAAGTTCAGGCCAGTGATACAACAGGCTTTGGCTTATACCACCCATAGATCCTCTGTGACTGTCCACAGTTGCCAATGTCTCAGATAGCTCTGGATGTTTAATCTACAGAGCCACTATAAATAAGCAAAAAAAAGAATACGTTTCTCTGACTATTTCACAGACATACAAATACTGGAGATGGGACAGAAAGGGAGAGAAATAGGCTGTCATTCAGGCATTGAAGAGTCAGTTTAATGTCTGATTGGCTGTGAGAAAGCAGGGAATTGACCAATGGTGGGATGCAGGGGGAGAAGGCACGAGGAAAATTGCCCCTGTAGTTGGGCAGCTACAGCACCAGCGCAGACCTCAGTCTGAGGAAAACATTCCTGAATGTTGGGAGTCAGGATAGTTTTGTTCTTGACTCCTGACCCCATCAAATACTCAACCCTGCCTCAATGAACCTCAATAGTCCTGCAAAGCTGAATTCCTGTCTGCCCGACATCTGGTACCATTTTCTTTAACTATAACCCTTTCCTTCTCATACTGAAAGAACCTCAAAATAACAAACACTGGATATTTCTAGGAACAGAGGTAGAATTATTCTTCATACCTAAATCACCAAGTCAGCAAGCCAAAGAGTCAGAATCTTCTAATACCTTCTCACTCATAGTTATACATATCTAGTGAACAGATAGTGAAAGTAGCTAAAGACACAGTCAGGAGACAGTTCAGTGATTGTGATGGCCAGTTAAACATATTTCATCTGGTTTAGAAAGAACTGATGCCTCTCCTCCTTCAGGATGTGATTGTCACTGAGGTCACAAGTCCCCATCATGCTGTCCCGCTGTGGGGCATGCGTCCACTCCTCACCCGGGGTGCTGACCCTCACTGTGGCACAAGCACAAACTCACTCATTTGGTCCAAGACCATCTATTGAGCATAAGCTGAAACAATGAATAGCAGGTGGGCTATTCAACCCAGAGGTATCACATTCAAGACTGATCCCCTCTGAACATCTCTCCTACAGAACTAGGAATCCAAGCTAATTACAGCTGTGGGTTAAGGATGGATTAGAGACAGTTACAGTACTCTTATTGAATCCCTTTGAAATTGGACAGACCTGAGAGCTTTGAGTGTGGTCACACTGAGTCACCTGCTGCCCACGACTGGCACACAAACCACTTGGAGTCTACCTTCATGTCATATAACATTAGCTTTGTCGATTTTAAACTCATATTGCTTGGGCACCACAATTCATTGTGAAAATCTCACACGATTAAAACCCAACAAAAACAGCCACCAAGATTGCAGTCCAGATACAATCAGAAACACAAACTAGTCTCCACGGTCAATGCTTCTACAAAGAATAAAGATGCCAGCCTTCCAGAAGTACCCTGGAATCTCCTGTGGTTAAAAATTAAACCTTCCACATAATTAACCTCCAGTGAAAAATCCAGAATTCTCAAAGCAAAAAAATGAAAAGGTGAAAGTTTATCATGTTAGTTTGTTGGTAGGTTCAGATATTTCCAGAGATGGTAATTCAGTGTTTGAAAATATTTTGGTAACACACTTTGTCCTCTTACTCTGAAGTCAAAGAGCTTGGAATCCTTAAAGCCATTTTTCTTGTGGAATGAACACTCCCTGGGAACATCTGACCACAGGTGGCAGGGAGGGAAAGGGGTTGTCTTTCACTCTCTTCAGAACAAGTCAGTGTCATGAGCAGCAGCAGGGTGGGGATCAAAAAACATTCAGTTCCAAACAACCAATTCCTTGATATTCCGCGGTGCTCCAGCAACAGAAATCTGGTGCTCCCAATCTTAGAATCCTGCAAACTCAGCAATGGGTGGAAGTTGCTGATCTAGTTATTTCAAAGTGTGAGTGATAGCAGGGGAGAGAGGTTGAAGATTATGTTCAGACAGTGAATCTGAGCCTTTCTTGGTTCTGTCTTGTTGGGTTTGCCAGTATTCTAGGGCAAGAGATTTAGACTAATGGATGAGCAACTTGAAATGCAATCATAGAAATTCAAAATCTTGGGGAAAAAAGATGAAATTTTGTTCAGCAATTTCCTGGAATGGACACTTTTTCTGGAATGGACACACCTTTGAGATAAAGATTGGAGAGTTGGTAATGAGGTAATGGAATCCACTAGCTGATGAGTGGATTGCCTGACCACTGGAAACTGTAGAATCTCTCAAACAGATCCTGCACACACTCCCAGATGGACACACGGTGAATCTACACACGGGTAGTCGACCAGTGAAGAACTCTGCACTAGCACCCTGCAAAGTACTTGCCTAGAGAGAAATCAGAACATAAATTTAGGGTTGTAAGAACAGATATCTAGGTGGTATACATGCATGAAAATGGAAAATGGCAAGGCAAGTTGCAAAGTGTAGTTAAAAAAGACACACAGGATCCTTGGCTTTATAAATAGAGGTGTAGAGTACAAGGAAGTTGTGAGTTGGCCACAAATGGAATAATGTGTCCAGTTCTAAGTGCCACACCATAGAAAAGATGTGAAGGTTTTGGAGAGGTTGGAGAAAAGTTATCAAAATGGTTTTAGGAACTTTAGTTATGTTGATAGACCGAAGAAGCTGGGGTTGTTCTCCTTAGAGCAGAGGAGGTATGAGGTGATCTGATGGAGGTTATTTAAAATCAAGAAGGGTCTAGACAGCTGATAGAGAGAAACTATTCCCATTGCTGAAAGGGCCAAATAACCAGAGAACACAGAATGATGATTGGCAAAAGAACCAAAACAATGAGGAAATTTTCTTCTTAAAAATAAACACAGGGAACGGTCTGGGATGAATTGCTAGGGTAGTTATGGATGCAGATTCAATTATAGTGTTCAAAAGGGAGCTGGATAAGTATCTAAAAAGAAAAGAATTTGCAGGGCTCTGTGGAAAGGGTATTGAAATGCAACTATCTGGATTGCTCTTACACGTAGCCAGTATGGACTTGATAGGGTGAATGGCCTACACTGACATTGTAACCATTCTGTGAATGGTTTGCGACAAGGCAAAGAGCTTCCAAAATGACTGACAGCAGGATAGAGTCTTGGCAGGAAACATTGAAAGTAGTGCCTGATGTCTCACCAGATGCAGGGTAGAGATCTAGATATATGGATTTCGCCCCACACAAAAAACATTTTCTAGCTTCAATCCCTCAGAGGAAGCAGACGTTTACCTGTAACTAATTTCTTCTTTACCAACGAAAGTCTGTATCCACTGCCCACAAGACGAACATCAGCACCCGACATAGTGCTGCCTTCGCTCGTAAACTGCAGTGCCAAGGGCAAGGGTTTGTTTGGACCATCAGTTACCTCCCAACTGGCACAGATCGAGCCTTTTCCTGCAGAAGCCAGACAGAGGCGGAGTTAGACAGTGACAGACACAGAAAACCTCTGGATGTTGAAGAGCCAGATGGCCAGACATTCTCACACTGGGTTTGGAGAGCCTCCACTTCATTGACTCTGTCTACTCACTGCCTTGGGAAAGCAGCCAACATAATCTAGGACTGCTCCCACCCTGGTCATCTCTTTTCTCCCCCTCCCGTTGGGAGAATATAGAAAAGATTGAGAACATGTACCGCCAGGCTCAAGGACAACTTCTGTTCTGCTGTTATCAGACTCTTGAATGGACGTCTTGTTTGCTAAAGATGAACTTTTGATCTCTCAATCTACCTCATCATGGCCCTTGCACTCTGTCTCCCTGCACTGCACTTTCTCTAACTGTAACACTATATTCTGCATTCTGCTTTTTTTTTCCCTTTTGTACTACGTTGATGTACTTATGTATGTATGATCTGTCTGGATGGCATGCAAACTTTTCACTGTATCTCGGTACATGTGACAATCATAAACTAGTCATCAATTACCAAAAGGAACAGAATTTGTTGGAAATATTCAGCAGGCTGGACAGCATAAATGGAGAAATACTAAAGCTGTTCCTCTCACTTCAGATACTGCCTATCATTTTGAGTATTTCTGGCATTTTCTTTTTTATTTCAGATTTTTCTCCATTAGGGCTCAGGATCTGATTAGGGAGGATTGCCATGAACCCTGAGTTCACTGACATAAATGGAATTGCTGGGTTCACCCGAAGTCCCAAATGTCCATTTGTGTCCTGATCGCAGGTTCTTTCTGAGCAATCCACCAACCCTGCAGCAGAGGCTTGGGCTGATGGAAAGACTGTTGTTGGATGTAAAATGATTATTTGAAACAAAACATAAGAAATAGAAGCAGGAGTAAGCCATTCTCCCCTTGCACCCGCTCGGTTGTTCAGTAAGATCTTTATTGATCTTTTTCCTTGGAAACACTCTTCAGCATTAACTTCATGTTCCTGCATTCTTGTAATATTTCAAAAACTGTTGCTCTTTTAAGTGCCAAGTTTTTAAACCCTTCCCATACACCCCTGGAAGATGGGCAGGGCGGGGGTTTTAATACACATCCCCAAATCTGTATGTATTTTGCTCCCAAGTTGCAAGGTTCCTTACCTTCAGTTCCAGACAAGGCGCTGATATCTGGAAGCTTCCATCGAAGTCTCTTCTGTTTGGAGTTCCTTCACAAAGAAAAGCAGGTGGTCAACTTCTGGGTTAAAAGCCCCATCACTGACAACTGTGCCCTCAGCTAGCTGAGCCCCAAGCTCTGGAGTTCTTTCCTAAATTTCTCCACTTCTACCTTTAAAATACTCATTAAAACTTACTCCTATGACCAAACCTTTAGTCATGTGGCACCATATCACCTTAGATGTTTTAATGTCAAAGTTTGTTAGTTAATTGCTCTTGTGAAGCTTTACTGCCCTACAGGTTGGTGTTTGTGGCAATATTCTCAGAGCTACAAGAGGTCGTACTGCCACCAGTAAATGGGATTAGTGGAGGGCAAACGAGGATTAAATGCCCTTGGAGGGGTGTAGCTAAAGGAGTGAGGGGTTTGATGTATCCAGCTTCCCAAACACCATAAGGGTATGGACAACAGAAGCAAAGCCCAGCTCAGCGCTCACTGAACTCCCACCCCAAGAGTCATTGATTCAGGGCCCCTCACCAGGCAGCGGGTGGGTGGGATTGGATGTTACGGATAGTTCCTTCCAGTGGCATCAGGGCATGCAGATTGCTCAGCACCATCGTCGTGCTTTCCCCAGCGTATTCATAATCCATCACAACCTCTGCGTGGGTGGATTCGCACTTCCAACGAGCGGCAACCCTCAGGGGAGCAGCTGGACAATCTGCTACTGAAACCTGCGACACATGCACAGGGCAGACATCACTGAGAATACAAACCAGGACCGCAACCCTCCCAATCACTGCTGCACCCTTCATGCTAACATACATTCCCATTTCCCCCACACCTTCCCCCCCTTCTCCTCCACTCATTCATCCTCATTCTTTCCTCCCCCACTCAAGATTCCATCTTCCCTTAACCAAAATCCCCTAGCGTTCTTGCCCTCTTTGTCCTTCTAAACTATCCCTCCCTCCACCAACTCTCCTTCCTTCTATCCTATTTCCTCTTCCCCCAGTTACTATAGCCCTCCTCTGCCAATGGCATCCTAATGAAAATAAAAAAAAATTGCACACAGCTGACATTGTGAGATCATGCTGTGCCCTAAACGACTGTCCCTCAAGCCTGTCCTGCCATTCCATTTGAACAGGGCTGACTTGTGTCTTCAAGAAGGCTGCTTATTGTATGTGTGAATATTAAGAATGGCTACTCTTCCTATGAGTATTGCTTCAGTATTTTTCTTTCTCTGTACCTGGTACTTGAGGAGACTAATGTTGAAGTAGGAAGCATTAGGGTTCTCCGTGGCCTGTTTCTGTAGCTGAGCTGTGAGAGCAGGCATGTTCAACCAGAAATCTTTCACGTAGGAATCACTCTGCGATAGATCACTGCACAGAGACAAGAGTTAGACTGAAGACAAGATGGAACAGAGACCACTGCCCTGTAGGAGACCCCCTTCATTGCTGAAAGTAAGCCACAGAACATTCCTCCGGTGAACCTCATTACGCTGTTTCCATTCCTCATTGAGTAAAGTTCTTGCTCATCACTTGCTCAAAGCAACTCCTAGTCACAGATCTCCCTGCCATATTTGAGGACACCCTCTCCCCAGTATTCAAGTGGATGCTATCTTGTTCTCTTGTTTCATTCAGAACTTACTGTCTTGTTTGCAGGAAAAGGCCCTTTAGCTCTTCAAACCAGTTTCAAATTAATTTGGAGAATGGCTCCTCTATAGATCAAATCCAAGCACCTGCGTTTCCTCCATATCCTTCAATGTCCAATATAAAACACTTTCAGTCCTAAAAGATCCAATTGACCCCTAGCCTCAATATATTTTGGGGCACGTTCTAGATTTCAACTATCCTTTGGTTGAAGAAATGCTTTCAGTCATCAACTCCAAAAGGCCTGGCTCGAATTTTAATTTAGCCCTCTTGTTCTGGATTGCCCCAGAGAAAGCCATTTTTAAAATAGATCACTCCTTATATCAAGGGAAAGGAGCCTAGGCTGCTCAATGTACTCTCAATTTATCCTTTTTATTGTTGTTGTTCTGGTAAACCTGCACTGCACACCTTTGAACTCATTCTCACCAACTTGAGATGTGGAAAACCAAACTGCACCTCAGTGCTCTAGGTGAGGTCCAACCAGAGCTCTGAATGACTGAAGCATTGCTTCCTCTTCTTGCCATTCAAAACCCTTGAGATAAGGCCAATGTTCCACTCATATTTCAGATTTCCTTTGGCTCAAACAGTCTGTGTTATTGTTTATGTTCAGTCCCTTTCACACCATCACTGATTCTCTCCATTCCTTTCCCACTCACGTGTTTATCCAGTTTTCCCTTAAGATACTACTCCACTTTTCACTTTAACAATTCCCAGTGAAAACGAGTTTCGTATTCTCACCACTTTCTAGAGGAAGAAATTTCTCTTAAAGTCACTGATTAATTCATTGGGAATTCATTAGGTTCATAGTTCCAGTCTCATCAACATGGAAAGATCTTCTCCACACGTATCCTATCAAAATGTTTCAGTCTTGGAAAGCTCTATCAAGATGAAACCTCAGCCTTCTCTGTTCTATAGAAAAGATCTCCAGGCTGTTCACTCTCTCCTGAAATTGGTATCAAAATCATAATTTCTTCATTATAATTTCTATAACCTTCTCCAGTGCCTCAATATCATCCCATAATACTGAGACCAAACCTGTGTACAATGTCCAAGTCGAACCACATTTTATTCCAGCCCATTAACTTCCAGGTAGTTGTAAACTTAGATACCCAAATCTCCACTACAGCTCCAAGTTTCATGAGCTATTCCCTCTGTCAGGTTCAGCAGCTTTAGCTTTTACAAAGACGAAGTTTATTGGGCTGTGGATGAATCCAGTCAACCAGAGATCCGCATGCTGTCTGCGCCCGAGCAGCCCGAATCTCACCTGTACAGAAGCTGAGTGTGGGGCAGAAACTGGCTGATCCGGTTGGCATTCAAAAGCCTGAAGCTGATGACAGCAGGGGATGGGTTCCCACTGAAGATCCGCACTATTCCCGCTGGAAAGGACATGGTGACATCTCCGGTCAACTTTACGATAACACTGTGGAAGAAAGCAACTTCACCAATCCCACCAGAGAATGCAGACGTTCAGAAACAATGACACTTGGTTCCCAAGGCTAGGAAGTCAAAAGGAGCCAATCTCACAGTACGGACATCTCCAGCTCCATCTCAGCTCTCCACAGCTGAGATCTTCATTTTGTTATCTGCAGACTCAGTTAACATTTGATAATCATCAGCGCCTTTAAAACTCTTTGCCCGTGTCTTAATTCGCACTGAGCTTGTTCACCCATCAACCCTGTGCCTGCTGACCAACATTAACTCCATCCAGCAACACCCAGTTTTAAAATTCTCACCCTTCTTTCCAAGTTTATGGTTCTTGTCCCCATCACCTCCTCTAGCCCTTCAACCCTTTGACTCTTGGCTCCTCTAATTCTTGATCACCATCGACTCTAATCACTGGCCTGTCTTCAGCTGCCTAGGCCCTAACCTCTAAAACTCCCCCATAAACCCATCTATCTGCACTTTTTTCCTCCTTAAGATTCTGCTGAAAACCTAACTACTTGATCAAAGTCAAAGGTTAACTGATCAAAGGCTTTGGTTTGACTGCTTTCCTGTGAAACACTTTAGGATACTTTGCTACATTATAGGTGCTATAGAAATACAAGTTGTTATTGTGACTATAGCCTTGTCAAAAGATCCCTCCATGAAATGGCAGATAACAGGTTACATCTCCAGCATGCCTCCTGCTGCCTTTGTGCCCAGACTCTACCTCTATGTCTCCACTGGACATATGACAGAAACAATGTTCTCCTAAAACTTCACTTCCCACTGCAGAGGGGGAAATGGTCAAAGAATTCATTCATATCTTTTACATCCACCCAAGCACAAAGGTGTCAGTTTAATGCCTTTTCCTAAAGATGGCATCCCTGACAAGATAGTACCCATCAGGGGCCCTAGTCTCTTCAAGAACACCATCCACTAACATACAACTATCAATTAAACTTGTAATTGTTGGTTTTAAAGAAAAATAAAGCCTTGACAAAACCAAACTCAGGCCAAGTCCTTGGTCCCAGTTACCTCAAGCATTCCTTGTTTGCACTGACACTTACTTTGTGTAGTCTCCACCCTTGAAATAGGCATCAATACATTCTGTAAAGGCAGCTGCAACTGGCAGAGCATCGTGGCAGCCTAGTGTCACCGGGCTGGGTCCTCGGGAGATGCCTAAATAGGGAAGGTAAAGCAGGATGGTCATCTTCAAAAATAACTCCCCACAAAAATTTCTAGAGCAATCATCAATTGTACAAACTACACATTTCACAATTCGATCTTTTGAAGGCATGACCATACAGTGACATTCCTATCTATCACTCAGCTAAACAACCCTAAAACTTTCTTTCTACTGTGTGGTGTACATTTAATGTTTGGTTGGATGCCTAATAATGGTTCAGCATTGGCATTTATCAGTGGCTTAGTGATACCAATTTTGGATTATTCAGTTGTTGCTTTATTCCAAAACGGTGACAGAATTTCAAGGTGATTAGCAATAAATTTCTATCTTTCTGGTCAGACGTTAGAAGTAACAAAAGCCATGGGGCATCATTTGCCCCATCTAATAAATGCAGTAAAATAGCAAAAGAAAGATCTAGTACTTCTATGACCATTTTCATGACTTTGGGATTTCCCAATGTGTTTTTACAGTCACTGAAGTCTGGTTGCAACATAAGAAGGGAGACAACCAATTCATAGACAGCAGGCTCCCACTACCAATAGTTTTGCCTCAATCAGATTATCTGTTTCAGTGACATAGAGGGAGAAAAATTAAATCACAGGACATTAGCAGAGCTCTCCCTTCTCCAAACGTGTGGCATTGGGATCTTTTATGGTTGTCTGAGGCGTTAGGGTTAGGTTTGATATCTCATCTGAAAGACAGCATCACCAACAGTGTGGAACTCTTAGGAGTACTTGCAGTGACAGCAACCTGACTCTCAGTTGAGAGTGCTACGCTCACTGAGGCATGGCTCCTACATCTCGATATTATGGTGCTTTCCTAACTCAGTCTTCTGAGAGTGATAGACCAGGGTCACGCACTTGAGGCAGGAGTGGTAGCTCGACTTCGGGAGGTATGTGTTGTAGCTGCTTCATCAACCAAACTTGAGACAGCGGCAGAAGGACTCTGGGGTGTCGTGGCCATTGGACTGACGGACCTAGACTGTGGAGTACAAGAAATCAGTGGTTGAATCTACTACCTGAGGACTGAGACATTTGAGAATAAATTACAAATGAAGCTCTCTGAAATACAACACGCATTTCTATAGCAACTTTCAGATAATAATGACATCCTAAAGTGCCTTTCAGCCAGTGAAGTACTGTTAAGGTGTAGTAACTGTAGGAAATGAGGCAGCCAAATTCTTCACAGTAAATTCTTGCTGAGTCAAACATACTGGATCACAGCAAGTCAAAATAACCTGTCTAGAAATGGGTTCTTTCCTGGAAAGTGGAGAGTGATGGGGTGGGGAAACAAGGAGGGAACTGAGGAGCATAGTGAATTGGCAAATGAGGGATTGAGATCCATTGATATAGCGGCAAACTCTTCCTCTTCCTAGCAATTTCTTAATGCATCCAAAAAGTATCTTTATACAGGTGGGGCAGTCACAGTAAATATTTCCAGTGATGGGACCCTGATGATGGTCAGTGGCTGTGGTGTAGTGCCTCGTCAGTGTAGAAATGTGTGTAGATAGATGTTCAGCTGAATTTATCATCCTATTGGAATGCTACACTGCAAGAATGGATTGGAAGGAGCTTTTTCCATTGGGATTATATACCATTGAAAAGGAAGAGGCTTGATCAATTGGGGTTCTATACTTGGATCAGTGTCCCTTGGACTAAAGGGCAGGACTATTACATACCACATCCGTGCTGTCCAGCTGAAGGGGGAGAAGTTTCTTTCTTGAGTGGCAGCGAGGCAGTGCCACCAGTGCTGCTTTTCCAACTGAGGCGTCAGCTTGAACACTCGCCGGGCCTGAGAACGCAATGAGACATATCAACGCAGAATAATCTAACAATAAAAGAGAGTTTGGGACAGCGTAGAGGGAGATTTGCTTTGTTCATCAAAATCCCATGGGACAGTGACAGTGCAGGTAAATACAGTGTAGAGGGATATTTACCTGCACTGTCACTGTCCCATGGGATTTGCTCTGGGAGTGTTTGATGGGACAGTTTATAGGGAGATGTACTCTGTATTTACCTGCATTATCACTGCTCTAGGGAGATTTGATGGGAGAGAGTAGAGGGAGATTTATACTGCATTTACTTGCATTGTCACTGCTCTGGGAGTGTTTGATGGGACAGTGTAGAGGGAGACTTGCTGTGTATTTACCTGCATTGTCACTGCCCTAGGGACATTTGATGGGAGAGTGTAGAGGGAGATTTACTCTGTAATTACCTGCATTGTTACTGCCCTAGGGACATTTGATGGGAGAGTGTAGAGGGAGATTACTCTGTAATTACCTGCATTGTCACTGCCCTAGGGACATTTGATGGGAGAGTGTAGAGGGAGATTTACTCTGTAATTACCTGCATTGTTACTGCTCTGGAAGTGTTTGATGAAACTGTGTTAGAGGAGATGATCTGTTTTGTTTTTCCCAACAAGGCAACAAAAAGCAAAGTAGAAAATGACAAACCTGTAGCAGGTGCAGTATTGCTAGCAGCCAAACCATGGAGGCCCGGAGCCGGGAGTTCAGCTGTCACACGAGGCTCTACAGGTGACCATCCTCTATCTGCAGGTGGGTTGCAGCTCTTCTCCGAGCTCTGAGGATCTGTGCTGGTGGTGCTTTCACTAGATTTGGGGCCACAGGTGGAATGAAGGAAAGTGTCCTCGATGGTTGGGGAGAAGGTCCTGCTGAGCGGGAGCGAGACTGGTGGTGTGACAGGCTGAGGGGTCCAAGGCCTGGACTCGGGAGATGGTGAAGAGCCCTCAGTGGTTGGCAGAGAAGGGGAATCCAGACCTGAATCTTCAACTATCTCTAGAATACTGGAGCCGGATGGAGGGCTCAGAGACAGAGGGTTTACACCAACTTGGTTACACTGGACTGGGAAAGAGAGCAAAATCTTTTAGTGAGAACAGGCAATCGGATTTCAAACAAGTTCCAAGTTGAGCTCCCCGCTGTCCAAAACATTCATTCCTTCCACCACTAGTGCACGTAGCAGCATCCTATCCAAAAGTGCTCTGTATTGACTCACCAAAGCTACTCAGCTGTAGCCCCCAAAATCCTCCAATCTCTGCCACCAGGGATACAGGCAACAAGCATATGGGAAGACCACCACCTGCAGGTCCCTCTCCTAGTTGCACTCTATCCTGACTTGGAAATATATTGCTGCTAGGTTTAAATCCTGGAGCTCAAGGAATACAGCATTTCACTACCCCCCACACAAGGCAATTAGGACTGGGCAATACATGATGACCTTGGCTGCAACACCCAGATCCTGAGAACAAAGGGAAGTTTGTCCCTTCTTTGCTCACCCATCGAGTGAAACTTGTCAACCTTTTTCACTATTGATCCCAGATGATATTGCATTCAGAACTCCTGTCTTAAATTTTAAGACTTTAGAAATCATTTATGTTGAACACAAAATGCAAACATCCTTAGTATTAGCATCTAGCCTGGCTCTTCCCACCTGGATGATAGAGCAGTGAGTGGTTTGCTGATGTGATAGGCTGTGAAGCAAATGCTGTTTCCACGGCTGAGACTATCCCCACACTGCCTTTTTGAGAGCTAGTCTCATCAGGTGAAGGTTTTATTGGCTCCTGTCAACTTTCCGATGATGGGTGTAGTGTGGGGCAAGTCTGAGGAGTCCCCCCAAAGCCACTGGATGCAGGGACCCTGCTGGATTGAGCCGGAGCTCCAGTTGTGACCAGTTGGGATCGTCCTGGGTGGGGCACCAACTAGCAATCCTTGCTGGCTGAGATGGAAAGGTTGCAATTATAGAGGAGACACAAATCATTTTGACTCAATTTTCATTAAATTTACAAATGAAGTAGGAGTTATATAGATTTTAGCTTGGTTCACACAGAATTGCTTCATTGTGAAAATAATTCAATTAATCCACTGCAAAACTAGAGATCTCAGAATTCCCAACTTTTCAGGCCCATAGATTCAGAGTTGTGCTCCAGTATGGAAGCAAAGTCAATTACCTGGGAGACTGGACTTGTCAAACATGGGCTCTGCTGATGCCCCAAAGAGTGGATCAAGAAAGCTGATGCCATTCTGCGAGATGGTGGTTTGGCTGGGGAGAGGGAACAAAAAAAACCTGAGGTAATGTAGATCAGAAAGTTCGAGAACAAATGAGAGGCTTAAACTCCAAAACTTAGAAATGGTAAAGAACTATTTTAAATGATTGAAGGATTAGGGAAACAGAGAAGGAAAGAGGAGGATAGGGAACCCTGGGTGGGGGGAGGGGAGACAAGTAGTAGGAGTGGGGTTAAAGGAGCGCGAGAGGGATTGCCCAGTTTCCAGGAGTGATGACTGCTTAATGGGGATGGTTGTTGCCTCTGTCTTGCACCATCATGTTCCAAATGTGAGAAATCCTGGAATCAAGATTCCAAAGGCCACCAATTCCAGAGGGCCCTCATTATTTTGCACTTAACCCGAAAGTTTTAGCATGTCCCAACGCCTAACATACCTGTTGGGCTCGGAGCTTGGAGCAGTAAACTGGTATACTGTTGTTTCTTCATCTGCAGCCAACACAGAAAACAGGGTCAAAGTCTGCTCAAAACACAATTGGCCCAAGACAATGAGAACAATACTAGCAAGAGCATGGGGTGGTTGGGGCGAGGATGTGGGTGAGGGATGATAAGCTCAGTATTATCTGACAAATAATAAAGCTCAATGAATAGATAGTTTTGGAGAAAGTTACCAAGTCAAAGTCAATGAGCAGATCAGTGAGCAACAACCAAAGCAGGGCTAGATATAGGAGTCTGTCCATCACTGCTATCTAATTGTGTGTTTTTGAAATTCACTCAAGACCGGTTACAGATGTTTTACTTGTTTTAAATGAGGACAGCTTTGTTCAAAAATTGTAAGAATTTTGATGGAGTCCAGTAGGTGAAAAAGATAAGCAACTGTACAAAACACAGCATTAGGAAATTGGCTGAAGTCTTGAAAGGTTAGCACCAATCTGTGTTGTTAGCAGAAACTAAATTCAGACAGTTATTATTGGGATCGGTTACGATAAGTAGTATTGCTGAGAAGGCTAACATTTCACTGAGTTACAAGCAACTGGTGATCACACATCTTCTATATTGTTTAAGGAGTCACCTTACCTCTCACATGAATTCCCTCAGAGTTTCCATCTACAGGAAGTGGTGCAATTGGATATTGTGTTCTGTGGGGAAGACGGAGAGTGGGAGGCAAAATGAACATCGGTGGATGGGCAAGGGATGCAATAAAAATCTACCAAGGAACAAATTCAGTCTTTTGGAAATGACTTCATATTTGAAACCAAGGCATTGAGAAGCATCATTCCACAACCTATCTCTGAACAAACCTTGGCACATACAAGCCCAAAGTGGACTTTGATGTTTGAACATGGTGTAAATTTTAAAATGGTGGAAACCTCTCTCACTTCTTGTACCCAGACATAACCAGGACCAATCACCTGGTACTACCAACACACACCATTACAAGGCTCACACAAAATCTTGCAGCACAGGAGGTGACATTTGGTCCATTGTTCTGGTGCTGGCTCTTTGAAAGAGCTCTCCATTTAATCTTCCACCCTGCTTTTCCAAGGTTCCTGCTGATTCTAAATCTTAGAGATAAAATAGTTCTGGAAGATCAACAATACTCACTGGAGGAATTCCTTTTGGTCAGAATCTGCAAAATAGAGAAGTGATTATCGAATTTGGACATTAAGTGAGCCACAAGAACCTTGCATGTTGGAACCCCACTTAACAATAGCTCCTCTACCAAAATCTCAGTGATCAAAAATGCCAAACCTGCAAGAAAACCTCCAGTCTGACAAACCATTTGCTACTACAGCAGCACAGTGGTTAAATTACCAGTGCTAGGTGTAGACCATGTTCCAGAGAATCCAGTTTAAACCCTAAAGTAACTGAGAAACCCTAGACTCAAAAGTAGCCATGACCCTGAAACTACCAGACTTTCGTAAAACCCACCTGGTCATTAATGTCCTTCAGGGAATGAAATCTTGTCCTTACCCAGTCTAGCCCATCCATGACTCTAGACCCACCAATGTGACTCGTAACTGCTCCTTGTTCAGGAGAAATGACAGATGGATAGTAAATTCTAGCTGAGCCAATGACATGAACTTTCTGGGATGGACACATCCAGAGTGAACCTGGGATGCTTTGTGCTGTCACCCCTCGGCTGTGTCCTTTGCACTAAGTAGAAATTAACATCCCATTGCTCACTTTTGTTTGATTTTAATGGTATTGGTTTATCATTGTCACTTGTACTGAGGTACAGTGAAAAACTTGTCTTGCAAACTGATCGTACAGGTCAATTCACTCTTGAAACTAGGAGTTTGCTTTAGGACTTATCTGCAACCTCATTGCCCCTGACTTTTCCCCTCTCCCCAGTCAACTCTCCCCCTTGGCCACCACTTCCCCCATCCAAAGTGATAGCAGGTCTTACTTACCATTGGATTGGAGGAGAGGACTATATTCCCTATTGACGCCTTCAGTTGCTCCACAGAAATCTCAGGATCACCATTCTGGTCTTTGACCGTCACTGGTTTGATTTCCACGTGGAACCTTCGGGGTTCATCATCGTCAGAGTCGGAATCACTGGAGCAGCAGGTCCTCTGTCCCTTCTCATGTACAGAGAGGTCAAGGAATTCCAAATGGGATTGGCAATTGGCACAATAATGACAATGGCACTGACTGTTACCACGGTGGCTTTGCCAAAACCAACATCCCCACCTCTGGGTCCATTACAATATTGGCTTCCCAGTTCATCACTTCATGCCCCAGTTGTATCTCAGCCAAATCTTAGAGTCACTCTGGACTGGATACTAACTGGGTCTCAAGGTCTTCTCTCACCCCAGGTTGCCTCCTCCTCCACCATTAACCCCACTACCCTACAAAATGGTCCAGGATGCAAACGCAGGCTTTTTAGAAAGAGTAAATAATTGGGATAAAGGATTACATGCTTTGCGTTGGGTACTCCTGATCAGTGATCCTGTTCATGGTTTGCCAGGGACCACTCCACACCACCTCGATATTAGTTCCGGGGTTATAGTTTCACATTATCTGCCAGTTACCAGGGAGTTCGACCATAAGTAAAAGTAGTGTTCCCCAAGGTGTGCACAATGTGAACTCGGGTTTTGTCCCACTCAGTTGCATTTTTCTGTGTGTCTCAACTCAGAGTCTGAAGGTCACTTTCTAGTTCCACTCCAGTCTTCCAAGATGGAGTCTCAACATTGTAGAAGTTGTAAAAGGCTACAGGTACAGACAAACCTGTCCTTGTCTGGAGGCCTTGGAATCAGGAAAGTGATGCAATGGGGAGATTTTCTGAGGGCTCCATGCAACACTGCAGTGTTCAGCAGAAAGGTTCAGACAAGAAGAACGACAGCCAAGGACACACAGAGGCAAGGATATAATTCTGGGTCACATCAGGTCTGATGGTGTAACCTTTTCATCGACCTCTGGGGAATTCTGTAAATCAAAACACTTCCAAATAACCGAGTACTAGGTACACCTCTGCACTGTCCCAATACTAAGTCTAGAAAGGCAGGTGGATCCCACTGGCACAACCTACAATGGGCAACAGGCAGGAATGGAACCCAAGAGGCTGAAGTGCCATTCACCATGGTGAAACAATGATGTTGAAAAGCTGCATTGTGCCATGAAACCACAGAGAATGAATGACCCCAGTAGCAGCAGGAATTCCAGCAGCACTATAGTGAACAACTTGCTGTGATGCATTGAGTATCATGGTGACTCACTGTCTAGTCTTGTACATGAAACATGATTACTTGAGTGAGGTATGAGGCAGGGTGGGTGCAGTTGCTACCTTCAAGCCCCCACTCAATGACTGCTAGGCCAGGATGGTCCTCACTGGCCCAATGGTTAGTATAATGAGCCAATAGCAAAGTAATTTTTTTTAAACAGCCAAATTAGAAGAAGAAACTAGAGCAAAAAAAAACACTAGCGAAGGGTGCATTAACACAGAGTGCATCTACTTACAATGGAGTCAGCGTCTGGAGAGCCCCTACAATAGGAGTAAAGACCAGAGTTAGTGGTGGAAATCAATACTGGCAGAGTGACCCACTCTTCCACCTCCACTGGACAAGTACTCCTTGAAGAGTATTTGATGCATGCAAGGTAAAAACTTACAGCCATGAAATAGCTCAGAGGTATTCTGGGAAGAAGGCCAAAACTGAGAGTAACTTTAAAGTGCTGAAAGACTGACTGTAAATATACTTTTTACTCAGCAACCAACAGATGAGGAAATGTTTTACAAATAGTACACACAGCTACTGAAAGCAGCATAATTGTACAGTGTGAGTGAGAATGAGACTATTGACAAAGGCTATGCACATCTAGTCAGATCTAATTTTATTTATTCACTTTCTGGGTGGCATCAGGAAGGTTAGCGTTTATTGCCCATCCCTAATTGCTCTTGATAAAATGGTGGTGAGAGACCTTCTTGAATTACTGAAGTCTTTCTGTTGAAGGTATTCCCACAGTGCTTTTGCAAGGAGAGTTCTGGAATTTAGACTATTGACAAGGAAGGGCTGGTGATATAATTTCAAGTCAGGATGGTGTACAACTTGGAGGGAACCTGAGGTGGTGGTATTCCCATGCATCTGTTGCCCTCTCTGAATGGTGATGGAGTGCATGGGTTTGGGTGGTGCTGTCAAAGTAGTTTTGGTGAGGGACTGTGGTGCATTTTACAGATGTACACACTGCAGCCAATGCGCACCAGTGGTTGAGGGGAATTATTGGATTATCAGAGAGAAAAACATGCTTTTATTCACCTCCTCTTATCTAGCTTATTTTGGACTCAAAGTTTAACATGAATTGACAGTAGAAATTCACTTTTTGTGGTGGAGAATCAAACTGCAGTGTAGGGCCTTCAGGAGGGACATTAACTCAGCCTGGAGCCTAAACACTTGATCAGGTGAAAGAGGAATTGATACTGACCCAGTAAACACCAGATAAAACAGCTTAAAACCCCTTTTCAGCATTGACAACCATTGCTTCAATTCTAGTGTGTATTAACCAGTACAACAATTTAAAATAGCTACTCTTGACCGTAATGGCATCAAGTAAAATCATTGTCTCCCAAATAAAATCGTATTGTACAGTTCCTCCCACCCCTCTGATCTCCCCAGCTCCAACCACTCAGTCCACCCCAACTATTTCCACACCTCAGCCTCTCACATCCCCCTAGCCTGGTCATGTTTCATTGCAGCCTTGGCTGACAAACAGCATCTGGTCTGGAACTGGTGGATCATCACGGGCTTTATGGAGGGAATGCACTCTCTCTCAGTAGGGAAGTCCAGGACGGGGTGGGGTGGGGTGGGGGGGTGGTGGTGTGGGACAAGAGAGAAAAGGGGAAATAATCTCAGGAGTTAGAGCACAGCACACAAAGCATTCAGAGAGCTGGTGCTCTCTTCCGAGAAGCTGTGGGTGATAATGCTTTGACAACAGTTTTGTTTTGTTCAGGAGCAAACTGAGCAAAAAGGCAGGGAAATGTATTGAGCTCCAGATAACGCTGGGCATTAACTATGGGGGCAGATGGAATGAGTGGGCGAGTACAAGATGGAAGAATCTGACGTGGATGTGGAAAGGATTGGGACTGGCTGCATCACTGTGCCACACACTGGTGTGCTTTTGGAAGGCGAGTAGAATGGGACCAAAGAGCTACTCACGTGGAGTCTGTGTCCTTCTCTCTCTTGCCGAGACCCGGGATCACAAATGATTTCCTTTTGGTTTCTTTGATGCTGTGTTGAGAAGAAAAAGAAAAGACAATATTTTGTAACCAGTGACTGAAGTGAACAAACTCTTCACTATTTTGTAAGCTGAAGGATAGAGCACTAACCACCCCAGCTCCCTCATGTTTCACTCGAGTGGTCTCATCAGTAAAGTTGTGCAGGAGTTTTGGTTCTCAGACTGGGATGGTCTCCACTCCTCATTCAGCCAATTCCAGTTGGGGAGGGAGAACAGAGTTTAACAAACAATCTTGAAACCTGGGATTAGGGAGCAGGAGGAAGGAGTTGAACAGACTTCCTGCACTAGACCACTGTGTGATGTTACCTCATGGAATTGTTGTCTGTGAGAAAGAAGGCCAGCAGGAACACAACAGAAAACAAGAGAGGCATGTGATGTGGGAGGACTAAGCTCAGCTGTAATTCCTACCATAAAACATCCTGCTCAAAACCATGGAGAGTTGGCACTATCAGGATGGGTGTGGATAGTGGAAGTGGCAGTTTCACTGAGCTGATCTAACATTAGTCAAGTTGACTAATAGGTTGCTCACTCCCTGGCCTAGTGTGCTGGTGGTTCATGCACCAAGGAATAGCAATACAATGAGAAGTAACTTACCTTCCAGAACCACTTCTGGGTTACACTCCTCAAATTCGACGGGCCCTGCAACAGGGAGCACAGAGGCAGCTTTTAGACGAAGATCAACTCTCACTGCAACAGAACCACACTAAAAACAGCATTTCCACCCCTCACCACACCCTCTCTACCTCCTCCCCACAGAAAACAGCCCACCACCCATCTGCTCTCCAGAGGAAAAGACCATCACCATCCAACAGCCCCTTAAGGGGGGGGATAAACAATCCAGCTTCCCTTGGGTAGTGACACCGCCAACACTCGCCTCCTCAGGCAGAGGAACAAGCACTCATTACCTGGCTTCTCCTTGCCAGTGCCTTTGGTCAGGACATATTTCTGGATCAGATCCTGCACTCGGATATTCTCTGCGTTCTGCTTGAACTCTTCATGGACCTGAACAAGGAAATACATGTGATAGAAATGGACAGCATGCACCAGAGCAGCTTGCCAAAACTTCTCAAACAGCACTTCCAGAGCTGTGACCTCTACCACCAGAAGGTCAATGGCAGCAGGCAGAAAGCAAGGTCATCAGTTCCACGTTCCTCTCTAACTCAAACACTATCCCCATTTGGAAATATATTGGCATTCTATCAGGTCTATATCCTACAATTATCAATTCAACAGGCACAAGGACTGCAGCACTTCAAGAAGGCAGCTACCCTCATCTTGCTCAAGGGGAAATATGGGTGGGCAATTAACACTGGACTTGCCAGCAATGCCCATACCCTGTGAACGAGAGAAAAATAAAACCTTAACCTTGTAAAAATCTCAGGATGCCTTCCAGTTGTAGGTTAGTTCCATATCCAGATCTAGCACTTTTCTCTTCAATGCACTCTCTCTGCCTGGAGCAAGATGTCAAGTGCCTGGGGATCCTGGCTAAAGATACATTCTTACAGTGCGACCCAGCAGGATAGTCAACCATGAGAAGGTCATGTTGGTCACCACGGTTCAGCTCCTGGGCACTTGGAAACCAACATGGAATGGGAATCCTGGGTATCCACAATACCAGACAGTGCATAATCCTCTGATGGGATTCAGATCAACTCCCAGCAGATACAATCAGTGACACACTGACTTAAAACTCCATTCCAGAGAGAAGGCAGAGGAGGGCACCAGGCCAGCAAACCCAGTGAAACCAACTCATGAAATCTATTTGGAGAACCCTAGTAGAGAGAGTAGAGTGAGCCCAGTCAATAGGATCAACACAAGAATTTCAATAATCAAGGCCCTTAACCCTCTCACTCAAACTCTCTCTCAAATATTTCAACCCACCATAGAATCCCACCCCTGGTGCTCCATCTCTTCATCAAATTGGCTGTGAAGGCCACTTGTTTTTTGCTTTAGTCCTGCTTAGAGGCCATACCTCCAAACAGCAAAACCCCCACCACCGCTCTTCATTAAATATCACAACAATCAGCTTTCCTCCTCTTGCATTTTATATTTTATTCGCTCACCCCCATTTAAACTATGTATAAATATAAACTTGGATGTATCAGGACCACTGTGACTACTGGCCATATAAATGAAAATGAGGAAGAGGAGGCCGTTCAGCTCCTCAAGCTTGTTCCACTATCCAATTAGATCATGTATGATCTTCACGTCATCTTCAAACAATTCCCTTAAAAAACTGAGAGCAGGATTTGTTTTAAACTTTTCACTTGGGCCTAGTTTTAGCATTAACTTGGGGATGAGGTTCCAAATTTCCATCACCCTTTATGTGAAGAACTGCTTCCTGACATCACCCCTGAATGACCTGGTTCATTAAGGCTCTGGGCTCCCCTACTGAACAGATGTGCCATAGACAGTGGTCATGACAGCGACTCCCACAACCCGTACAAAGGGATATAAAGAAGGAAATAGTTCCTCTCTGTCTGTCCTACTGAATTGTTTCCTTGATCCAATCACCCTTAATCATCTACACTCAAGGGATTACAAGCTTGGTCTAGATAACATCCCTCATGACTTAACTCTTTCAGTTCCATTATCATTCCTCACCAACACTTTCAGACATCAGAGTGAATGATGGAACTTGGTGCTCACCTGACCCAGTTGCACATGTGTATCTTCAATGGAGTTGGAGTAGGATTTGATTAATGCCTTCATGTGTCTCAGATGATTCTCTTCAATTCGCTGGAACTTCTGCCAAATTAGCGGATTAAAATATTGGGGGTAAAAATAAGTGACAAGTTTTCTGAGTGTCACACCCAGCCCAGAGGCAGTCTGGCCTCATTAAACTTTTGAGATCAAGTCTTTGCATGGTGACCAGCACTACATACATTCCCAGAACACTCCTTCCCCTGAAATCTTCTGTGACAATTTCACTATATCCTCCCTGATTAATTTCTAAACTTCACATGCTATATTATGGGCCTCTATGTGAGTAGCTAAATTCCTCTGAGAAATGCATGTGCTTTGCTCTTCTGGATTTTTTTTATTTTCAATGCAATCCCATTTTTGCACCATGCAAGTCCACTGCTGGGGACTGAACCCCAGAACAGTGTAGGTCCCCTGACTGTAACAGCAACGAATAGTCAAAGCACAAACAGATCCTACTGCTCACTCATACACTTCTTTCTGAACCTCTGTGTCTGAACTCAATTTGACACAGACACAGCGTTGTATTACAGACCCTCACTCATTAATCCAGGTACAACTTTGTGTGGCAGTCCAAGATCCACAAACTCTAGGAGAAAAATCAGGTCATGGAAATACCACGATCTCAGAAATTCCACTCTACTGTCAACTGAGGTACAGTGGGAAGCACTCTTGTCAGACATTCTGGGATCATACCCCAGTTCTGATGCTGGAGGAAACCAAGCTGATACTCCCAGTATTGCACTGAAGGGAGCAGTAGAGAGAGACAATGAGGAGTTAAACAGTGGCTCTATTGCTTTCCCCAAGCAAATGTAAATGCACCTTGGTTACTACTCCAATGAGAAGTGAGAGAAGCAAGGGGGCACACTTCTGTTTAGACAACATCATAAAAACAGATCACCTGGTCATTATTCACATTGCTGTTTGTGGGAGGTTGCAGTGGATTGGCCATTCTATTTCCTACTTATGAAAGAGAATTTACAGTAAAACAATCATCCAGCAACCAATCAGAAGTCTTGATATTCTGGAATACAAGCAGGGGTCAAGAGAATAAATAGGGTGTGTGGCCAGAGCTGGTGGTCCAGAGTTTGACTGGGATTGGGATCAAGGTTGTGAGCTGGGGTTGTAGTCTGGAACATTAGGTCTCAGGAACATGGATAGGTTTATGGCCGGGGCTGAGAGTGCTTTGTATTTCCTGCTCGTTTACACCCCTGGGTTCACTGGAAAATATTTATTACTGCGTAACATGTAAATAAATGAAATAAAGTGTGTTTGGTATTGTATAACATCCAATAGCCTGAAAATCTGCTAGTCTAGCATTACTGAAGTCCCAGGTGTGTTGGATTATTGGAGTTTTCCTGCACTCCCAAAGTAGTTCACTGACTGTAAAGTATTTGGGACATCTTGAGACAAAGGGTGCAGTAGAAATGAAAGTCTTTCCTTCAATTTCCCGACCCCAAGTCTATTCTCTCACACCAATCACATCCACCTCCTGCCTCACAGCTTGAACGCAAACCTTTCTGACAGATCCAGCAACATGTAGACTCAAACCTGGGCAGCCTCCGCCATCTCTGCTGGTAGTCGGACCTTGCACAGTGATATTTCTCAATGCTGGCCTTGTAGGACTTGGCAGCTTTCTTGGATTTCAGTTCTGCCTGTGGGAAGGAGCCAAGTTCCATCAATATGTACATTCCCTTAAAGCACAAAAGGTAACAGGTAAAGTGGCCCAACTACATTACAAGAGAAATTAAAGATAGTTTTAAATGTAAGAAAAAGGCTTACACAGCTGCCAGAAGAAGCAGCAAGCCTGAAGTATGGGAACAATTTAGAATTTAGCAGAAGATGACTGGGAAATAGTATTTAGAGTAAACTGGTGAGAAACAAAAAAAATTATAAGAGCCTCTATGGATATATAGTAAGGAAAGACTAGCAAGAGCAAATGTGGGTTTTTAACAAAGCAGGAGGATTTATCATGAGGAATAGGAAAATGGCAGAAGAATTAAACAAATACTGTGTGTCCATCTTCACTGAAAACATAAGAAAAATCCAAGAAATACTGAACAAAGGTCTCAAATGAATGAGAAAATAAAAGTAATTGTTAAAAAAAAAGTTAAAATGCCAGTAACCTGGTAATTCCCAAAGATCTGATGATCTACATTCCAGAGTTCTGAAAGAGGTGACTTTAGAGGAAGTGGATCTGGGTTATATCCTCCAAAATTCCACAGATTTAGGTAGAGGGAAGGGTAGCAAATGTGTCTTACCTTAAGAAAGGAGGGAAGAGAGAAAATAGGAACTACTGATCTGTATCAGCAGTTGGGAAAATTTGAGTCTATAAAGGATTTGAGATCAAGACATTTAGAAAATAATGGATGGAACAGAGTCATTATGGATCTAGGAAAGGGAAATAAGTTTGTTTAAGCTTTTGGAGTTCTTTAGGATGTATTGAGTGTAGTAGATAAGTGGGAAACCAGTGGATGTGGTGTATTATATTTTCAGAAGGTTGCTGAACAAGGTGAAAGCATAATAAATTTTGGGTAATATATTAATGTGGACTATGTTAACAATTAGGGGGAGAAAAGGAAGCAATAAATGGGTCTTAGATTGATAGGCTGTGACTAGTAAGATACTAAATATGCAGGTGCAACAGGTAATAAGAAAACTGTACATTGGCTTTTATAATGAGATGATTTGAGGACGTGGATAGATATATTACTACAAGCAAATGGGGTCATCGTAGATAAGCATCACAGGGCATGGATGAGGTGGGTGTAAGGACCATTTCATGCTGCACAATTCTGTGACGACTGCAGTTATAGAGTGCTTTGGTGAGACCACACCTGGAGTATTGTGTACGGTTTTGGTCTCCCTACCAAAAAGGAAATAAAAGGATATACTTGTTGCAGAGGGAACGCAACGGATGTTCACTAGGCTTGTTCCCAAGGATGAAAGGTCTATCGGATGTGCAGAGATTGGCTAGGCCTCTATTCTCACTAGTTTATAGAGGAACGAGAGGTGACCTCAATGAAATGTACAAAATTCTTAGATGGCTCAGTGGGGCAGAAGAGGGAAGGAAGCTCTCTCGCCGCCGCCTTCTCCCCCCCCCCCCCCCCCCCCCCCCCCCCCCCCCCCCCCCCCCCCCCCCCCCCCCCCCCCCCCCCCCCCCCCCCCCCCCCCCCACCGCTCTCCCTACCACCTCCAACCCGGCTGAGGGTTCTAAAATTAGGGTTCTCAGACTAGGCCACATAGGGCCAAAATAACTTCACTCAGAGGGAGGTGAATCTTTGAAAATCTCTACCCTGGAAGGATGGGGAGGCTCAGTCACTGATTTAATTTAAAACAGATTAATAGATTTTGTGGATATTATAAGAATCAAAGGATATGGGAATAGGACAGGAAAATGGTTTTTGAGGTAGAACCAGAGCCATTTTGTATGGCAGAGCAGATTGGTCCAATTTCTTACATTCCGTTCTTACCGCTGCATAGAGAGACTGGCTTGGGGGAGGAAGCTGTGAACACGCCACATCCACATCCACACCCAGCACTCCCCCCCCCCCCCCCCCCAGGATAGGGCAGACTCAGGAGGGATGCCATGCCCCTGGCGAGTGTTGGTGATCAAAGAATCAGCTGCTTGTACAATTTAGACGTCCTCTCACCCTGATCTTTTGATCTCTAAGTGGATATATTGGCTGATCAGCTGACTTGAAAATGAGCCCTGCAGCCACCATCCATACACTGAACATGGTGAATAAAACTCTCTCTGTTGTGGTACTGCACAGCCTGAGGCATCTCTCAGTGCCACGATTAACTCTAGTGATTCCCTCACAGTCACAGTAAAGCCAATATTGCCATGTGATACAGACCATGCAGAGAGTCCTAACCCAGACAATGGTCAATAGGGCAAGCCTTAGTAGTTAATCCATTCACCACCCTGCTCCCACCAGCCCTCCTTTGCTGCTAACAGCAAAACAGAGAAATTCTAGGGATCAACGTTAGTCACCTTATCAACTTCCTTCTGAGATGCTCTGTCCTTTTTCAGCTTGTCCCATTCCAGCCACTTGCTGTGATAATTGTCCTTGCACTTCTGCAGGAGCTGGACACTAGATTGGACATTCTGGACTGCTTCCAGCGTTCCCGAAACCTCCTCCTTCGTCTAGGAGAAAAGGAAAGAGGGACATTGCTCACATTATGTCCAATCTGTACATAATACACAAAATATCAGTGTCTAATATTGTTGATTGGGTTGTTCATAAACTAAACATCTGGTAGCAACATCAGATGCTCAGCACCACTCCGAGCAAACCGGAAGGGCAACACAGTGGCACAGCTGGTAGTGCTGCTGCCTCACGGCACCAGTGAACCAGGTTTGATCCTGACCTCTGGTGTTGTCTCTGTGGGATATTACATGTTCTCCCCGTGACCAAGTGGGTTTCCCCCAGGTGCTCCACTTTCCTCTCACATCACAAAGGTGAGCAGTTGGTAGGTTAATTGGCCATTGTATAATTGCTTCTGGTGTGTACATGAGTGGTAGAATCTGGGAGGGAGTGATGGGCATGCGAGAGAGATAATAGGTTGTAAGGAAATAAGTGCTCTGTGAGCCGGTATAAACGATGGCCAAATGGCTTCTCGTGTGGTAAGGAAATATGAAATTTAAATATGATAATCCAGGAGAGTTCCTTTTGGATGGTGAATGTGGAAGGGTCAAGGGAATAGGTTGTGGGGGGCGGGCGGGGGAAGGGGGAAGGAAGAGGGAGGGAGGGAGGGAGAGATTGGGCGTAGTAGTGATGTGAATAAAGCCATTGCGCTGGCTCACCTTCCTGTGCACTTTGACCTGCTCCTCATTGAATCGGTTCATCTCTTTAATCAAATCGTGGAGTTTCCTCACCAGCTCCAGATGGCACAGCGCTAACTTATCAACCGAAATCCGAAACACCTCCCACATCGGAGCAAAGGTCCTGCAAAATCCATAGCATTACTGTCTGCATGGCACCCAATTGGCTGCAGTTACAGTCCATATTCTCTGGGTGGGAAGCACCACAGATCATAGTGACTCCCTCCCCCCTGGGAGTTAAGATGCACTGACCACACGCTGATCCTGGCACTCAGGACATTGGGGCCATAAGGTGACCATGACCAACACTGGCCACACCCACCCCAGCCCACAGGATACTGAGCACACTAACCGCACTCAGCTCTTCTGGTTTCTGGTTCCCAGTCAGGCCACAGGCATCTTGGTTAGAGAACATCTGATGAGGTGACATAATCAGAACCCACCCACGAGGGAGAGTCTGAACGTACAGGAAAGAGGAGCCAAGTGGTGCAAGTGACCGCACACCAAGAAGCCCAGTTTGAGGTGTGCAGGACTCTTGCCTGCTTCTGTACAGGGGAAGGAGAAGAGCCAGAACTTACCCCAGCATGCTGTTAGTGCTCACCATCTTAGACAGCTTGGACATGGACTTGGAGTAGGATTCCTCGATCAGCGCTCTGCAGGATGAGAGCCACTAGTAAATACCAAGAAATTATTTAATAAAAACCAGCAGAAAGTTTCAGTTGTTATGCACTTTACATTTAAAACTCCAGGTGAAAAATCCCAAACAGGGATACTGGCATGTTACACAAACTCAACAGTCCAAGCCACAGAGACAAGCTGCTCAATCAGCAGCTCAAAGACCTGTCACTCAAGAATGCAAGACATGAACTGGAGGTGGCCATTTGGCCCCTTGAGTTCTGTTCTCTTTCTCAATATCATGACTGACCCCAAGCATAGTCCCCACTTGGTTGCCAATCCCTGCATTCCTCTTCCTCCCCCCACCCAATTCCTTTAGCGCCCAAGAAACCATCTGTCAGAGCTTCAAATTCTTAACAACAGCATGCAGTGCTCTCAGGGAGAAAATTCAGGAATTCACAACACTCTGATCGAAGAACTGTCTCCTCACCTCAGTCCTAAATGGCCAACCCTTGCCAAAAGATAGTGCTCCTGTTTCTAGACCTTTGCCAGTGGGAACAGCCTCTCAACAATGGACCTGTTAATCCCTTTCTGAATCATGTATGCCTTAACGAGATCACTTCTCATTTCTCTAAACCCAGTGATGTAGGCCAATTCAATTAAATCTCTTCTCTCCACGATCCCAGAAGTCAGTGAATCTACACTGCACTTCCATAGCAAACATATCCTTCCTTAGGTACAGGGATGAAGGCTGCATGAAGTGCATCATGCGAGTTCTCACCAAAGCCTGGGACATTGAAGCAGGATTTCTTTATACTGTTACACTCTAACCCCTTGACATGAAGGCTAACAGACCAGTGGCTTCCTTACCTGCTGCGGCTGCAATGTTACTGTCTGCAACTACTGAAGGAATCAATCCTAAATCTCCATGTTTTCCCTCTCTGGGTCCTGAGGTCCACAAATAACAACTCTCCTTGGGGTCCATAAGCTTTGCTTACCCTCCATACTTCAAGACCACCTCTGCAAGAGCTCGAATAAAAGGAATGAAGTGGGCGGAGTCTGATGATTGGGACTCACCTTTCCCTTACAAAATCAGCCAGCTCTTTGACCGAGATCTGTCCATGTTTCATATTGTGGTAAAGTACATCAAAACCATTATTTTTCTCCCCCTGTATCAGGCAAAATAAAGGTGTGTTAATACAGACCCCCAAACCAACAAGCCCTGGTCTGCCTAGTCCAATATCCACAGAAGCAGACCAACATGAATCCATTGAATGTACTTGAGTCACTGCTTATTCCTTGTGAGAGTCACACTTTTTGTAACCGTACAGGACCAATGCTTATTCAGGATGATGATCAATTTCAGCCTGACTGTACAATGTTTTCCTTCTACTTTGCAACCTGGTTTAAAAGGAAGCAGAATCTTTTTAAACTGCTTTTATGAGACTTCCTCAAAACTCTCCAGCTTGTACAGCATCTGTCTGATGTGACCACAAATCCATTGCCTGGTGAAAAGAAGAAATAGGAGTAGGCCATTCAGTTCCTTGTGTCTGCTCCACCATTCAGCAAGATCACAGCTGAATCTTTTGTCATTGTTATTTTCCTGCACAGCCCTATATCCACTAGTACCACAAAAAAAATCATCTGTCTCGAATACACTCTGCAACTGAGCCTCACAGCCCTCTTGGGTAGAGGATTTCACAAATTCACTACCATTTGGGAGAAGAAATTTCTTCTTATTCCCCACCGTGCATCGCTGATCCGTTTGAGACTGAGCCCTGGTTTTAAACACTCTAGCTAGGGGAAAAACAGCATCACTGCACCTATCCTATCAACCTCCATAAGATGCAACACACAAAGTACTGAAGGAACTCAGCAGGTCAGACAGCATCTATGAAGGGAAATCGACAGTCGACGTTTCTGGTCGAGACTCTTCATCTCGGAGCTCCATAAGAATTTTGCACGTTTCAATGAGATCACCACCCAATCTTCAAATTCAAGATGATAACCCCAGTCTGCTCAATTTCTTCCACCCCCAAGGATTGATCTGATGAATCACCATTCCACTATATCCTTGTCTTGGTGCATTGCAGTATTTTGACACAAATCTCTGACATCGAGCTAATGCAGGCTGACACTCTTAAGAGGTACGGAGGAAGAGCACACCAGAGACATCTTCGTTTGGATGAGATGTTAAATTCAGTCCTTGTCTGTTCTCTCAGATGGATTTAAAAGATCCCACTATCCTATTTTGGAAAAAAAACAGATGAGTTCTTCCTGGAGTTTTTGTGCCCATATTTAGCACTTAACACATCAGAACAGATTGTCTGCCATCATCATTGTGTCATTCATGGGAGTTTCTGTGCATAATATTTCCCATGCTGCAAGAGTGACAACCCTTCAAATGTATTTCAATAGTTTGAATGGACTTCATGGATGTGCAAAGAAATTCCCTCTCTTGGGAAACACACCCATCCAAAAGTGACCATTCTGCATGTTGGGTCATTCAGCTGTGAGTAGAGTGTGAAAAAGTGGAAGAGTGATGAAAAAAAGGTCAGTTCTTTCCAGCTTTGAGGATGGGTAGAGGTGTTGGGGGATTGGACATTGGACAGGGAGAGACAGGGAGAAAAATAATACACATTCTCAGGGTGGGATCTTGTTGCTCATGACCAATGGGAAACTCTGCCCCACTGAGACACAGATGTTTCTCAGGAAGTCCTTATTCTCTCATTACAATGCAGAGGGATCCTCAGAGCAGTCATTGCCTTTTCTCAATTCCTGCCCACAACCCCAAGTGCACAGTTCCTCATTGGATCTTTCTGTGCTGTAACCCTCCTCCTGCAGACAGCTGTGGACCTATGTCTGTAGCTGCCCTCCCATCTCAAAAAACCATGGTCTGGTCACTGGCAATTTCACACTTCTGTCAGTGCTCTCAGTTCCTGACAGTTGCTTTGAGGTTTGAAAAAACATGCCAGTTTTCCCCTTTTGTCTTATCCCCACCTGCACCACTCCCCATCCTAGACCCAGGTTGGTCATTTCCATGGCTGCTGGAGTCAAAGAGCCAGACCCAGGGCTGGCTACAGCCAGTGTCTGTTTCCACCCAAATGTGTTATTACTGGTGGACCTATTTAACTCATGAAAGTGAGCGTTTAACAAACCCAAGGGGCTTGCTCAATGACTTCAAGGGCAGTTAAGAGTTGGCCACTTTGTTGTTGGTCTGGAGTCTCATATCAGCCCAGAACAGGCAAAGAGAGCAGATTTTCTTCCCTAAAGAGCATTGGTGGACTAGCTGGGTTTTTACAACCTGAAAACTTCCCAATTACTTTTACTGTTTATTTCCATTGTGGGGGGGGGGGGGGTGGTTGCTTATCATCGCAGTTACATTTCTTATTTTGTTTAACCAAACTTCCTCCCAAGAACAGAGACTCAGATTAAGAAAGCCACTTTTGAACTTCTCACATCTTCGTTTGTAACCTCCACTTTCCTCATTTTGTTTTAAAGAATTACTGTAGAGCTCACTTTGGGGAACAAGTTTCTAGGTTGCCTGGGAAGCAAATTTGAAGCAAGTCCCAACCAGGCCTCTGTTTCTGGGGCAATATGATGAAATAATAGCTGGGATTTGGGGGGTTGGTGGTGTTGAGCACAGTGGTGCAGCAGGTAGTCCTGTTACCTCATCACTCCAGTGACCTGGGTTCAAACCTTAACAACAATGCTGCTTCTGTGGAGTTCTCCCTGTGACTGCGTGGGTTCTTCCACCCACCCCCCCCCCCCCCCCCCCCCCCCCCCCCCGGGGTGCTCCTGTTTTCTCCCACAATCCCAAGGTGTGCTGGTTGGTAGGTTAATTGGCTGCCATAAAGTACTCCCCACGTAGGTGGGTTGTAGGAGTATCAGGGTGTGTTGATGGGCACGTGTGAGAGGGTTGGTTACAGGGAAGGAAATGGGATGATGGGAATGATCTGAGAGCAGTACAAGTGCAAAAAAAGGCTGAATGGCCTCCCTCAATGTCATAGGATATGAGATTTGAGTAAAGGATCTCAAGTCTAGGGTCAGTCATCCATCAGAAAATAGACAGCGAGGTTCAGAGTTGTCTCAATGACTGGACTGGAATTTCTTTCCTTTCCCAAAATAAAAGCTCACTTGCTCTCTCCACTGCACAAAAGCAACCACTTCCTCCCAGAAAGATTTAAGAAATCACTCACTAACTGTTTCAAAGCCCAATTTATAGCTCCATGTCTTTTTTTAAAAAAATCTTCCTATATAGTGTGTTCTAGGTTGAACATTAGAAGGGCTCTGAAGCAGGTGGTCTCCCGACTGAAGTTTGTAAACTTGGCAGAAAGGGATCTCTGGCACAACCTCAGCGCCTCAACCAGGAAGAGAGTATGCCAAGGGCCTTGAGAGACCCTGCAGTCATGGTCATCTGCAAAGGAAACAAATCTGATTACAGACACCACAAAGGGTTCCCCTGCTCCCTGCTGAAGGAAAGTCATTGCAAGGATCCACTTTCCTGGCTCCTTCCAGTGGCTGAAGGCCTCCTCCAAGTTGCAATGTTGAAACATAATAGACGTCATCTCCAGCAAACCAAGAGTGAAGGCTATAGCATCAACCACCATACATGGCCTTTTTCAACCTCTCAAAAGGCTTTAACTCTGACAAATAAGAGGGACTGTGGAGAATCCTCTTTAAATGTGTCTGACCTCAGATGTTGATCTCCATTCTACACCTGTTAACAATGACCCGCAAACTGCAACAGACAGTACAGTTTGTGGTCAGGCAAGGTTGCTTCATCACTCCAGTTCTCTCCTCAATCTTCCTTGCAGTGATACTACATCTCACCCTCAACAAACACCCCACTGGACTGGAGCTTACTAACAGCATGAATGGGAAACTGTTCTGCTTTCCTTGCCTTTCACTCTAGGGACAAAGGTCACTCCAATTTCAGTCACTGAGCTACTGTACACAGACAAGACTTGCATCATCATATCTCACTAGAGAGGTGCCACCAACACTACCTCTTCAATATCCTCCACATGCACTGGCAGGTTAAGCAAACCAATGGCAGCATCCTCCTCCAGACCAACATCCCTAGGCTTGGCCTTTAATTAGAACAAACTGTCCATGTATCCCACTCCTGATTCCCAAAACAAACACTCTTCCCCAAACTCAAACATGGTTAGAGATATCCAGAGAAAATGGTTCAAGCATGTTCTGCAAGCTTCCAGTAAAGTATCTTCTTCTTAGATAGGTGGGATCAAGGATGACTTGCTTCCACACCAGATCTGTGGGATCTAAACTGACTAATGAGGTCGTCGTTGCCCGACATGTTCTGCCAAGATGGGACAGGAGGTGCCTTAGTGCTGAGGCAGGTGAGTAGTTGAGAGGTGCAGCATTTCTTCCTCCATTTATGTCGGGCTTCTGTGCTTCAAATGCACGGACTTGAGTTTCACTGTCATTCTGAATGCTCCAAGTGGTCGCTGTCCAGGGTTTCCCAGAGGTTAGTGAGAATGTTGCATTTTATTCAAGGAGATTTTGAGAATATACATGAATCTTTTCCTCCTCCTAACAATCTCTTCCCATGACAAGGCTCTATTTTGGGAATCTGGCATTGGGTATGTGATTGATATGGTCCACCCAACAGAGTCAACTGCGTGTAATTAGGTTCACAATACCGGGGATGTTGACCTGGGAGAGATTACTAATATTGGTTTCCTTTTTTGTCCCCCAACGGATATGGAGTATTTTGCAGAGACATCATTGTAGTAACTCTCTAGTACCTTGAGATGCCTGCATTTTTTTTGGAGGCTTGATCCAGCATTGCAGTGAAAAAAATTGTAAGACGTCTCAGAGGAATGAAGCAGCCTTGCTTGACAGTGGTCTACATTGAATCTGATTCTGTTGTGGACCCATTAGTTAAAATGTAACGTCCTCACTGATTCGTGGGAATGCTGGCCTGTGACTGCTCAAAGTGGAGATGGAGCAACCGGGAAGGCACTATGAACCTCATTACAAATAGCAAGGGCTGCACAGCTCCCAAAGAACTCACCCACCCCATTAAGCACCTTTCTACTTCACCTGCAGCAAGGGTCTGTGGGTACTGCATTGACCTCAGCAGCCATCTCAGGATGCACAGAACTGGAGCCGAAGCAAGTTATCCTCAACCTCATGGGACTGTTTAAGAAGAGGATATGCCTTCAAGAGCAGTTCAGAGCCCAGGCAGCAGGGCCAGAGTTAAAAATCTCTCCCCTCACAAAGATTTACATGTCCATTGTGCTTTTCACAATGTCCTGAAATGCAGCACAGCAAATGAATTGCTTTTGAAGTATAGTCACCACTGTAATGTGGGAAACATGCCGATCAATGAAGCAGGATTCCACAAGCAGTGAAATAGGTTACCTGAGATTGGTTGAGGGAGAAATGCTGGTAAGAATACAGGGAAGAAATTCCCAGCTCTTCATCCAAGTTGTGGCCACAGAATCTTTTACTTTGTCCTGACAGAGCTTTAGTTTAATACCTAATGTTGGAGGGAGAGGCCGTGCTAAAGGAGCACCACAATGTGCCTGTGTGTAGCCCTTACCACAGCAGTCTTCCCTTAGCATCATCCTTGTACTCTTCCTCAGCATTGCCCCATGACAGTGAGGCCCTTGGGCAGTATAGCCATGATTTAACAATGGCAAGATAGACTTGAAGGGTTGAATGGCCTGTCTCTATGTTACCTTTCAAAGCTTCTCCACTGGTCCCTCCCCCCACCCATTGAACACCTCTAGTAACTGAGCAAGGGATCTATCCATCCCCTCTCTGAGCTTTGCTTAATTCCATACTCTGTTTAAATGTACACTGACACCGGACTGTTGTTGGTAAAGAATATGGGTGAGTCAGGGACTACAGAGAAGAAGGGACAAGAAGGATAGTCTTTAGATGTTAAGGTTAGGTGACTGGAGGTGACAACGTTCAGTGTGTTGGTGAGGGGAATACACTCAGTGGGAGGATGGGCTGGGAAATTATGAGAAGCTGAAAATTCAGGCCCACCTCCACACCGTTGTATGCCGATTTCTTTTTCTCTTTCATCAATTAATCAGAGCTTGTAAACTGAGTCGCTGACAGTTAAAACGCTGCTGCCACGCAATCTGTCATCAACATTTAATGAGGGCCAAACATGGAACGAGAGTCACTTTGAGATTTTCAAATGACAGCTGCCTCCTGACAGATCTCAGGCTGTACCAGAATGTGTCAACTCCAACACAAGCCAATTCCACCCCAAGCCCAGAGTGGTTGGCCTCCGTTCAGTTAAACTCCATGAGCCATTTCCAACCCAAACCAAGATCATTCCAAAAACCCGACATGGTGTTATATAGGCTGTCCTTATTCAATAAACATCTGTGTTAATTCCCAACTCATGTCTTACTTGGAAGAATTCGTGTTGGGAAATGAGGAGACATAATCGCTACTCATTCACTAGTACCCCTTTCCTCCCACTGAAGTCTATTCAACCCTGGTTCCCTTTCCCCAGTACTCTTGCCCTCCCATCAACAGCCACTCCCTGTACTTTAATTCACCCATCTCTCCAGTACCTTTATCCTCCAACTGAAGACCATCCCCACAATGTCCAAACATTTCCATTAATAAGGAGGATGGGTGTAATTGAGAAATTATCTCATCTTAACTTGACAGATCAGGATGCAAAATTAGAATCAATTTGGAACAAGCTAAGTAACAGCAAAGGGCAAAACACACTGGTAGGACTTATGTATTGGTTACTATGTACAAGCAATATTGGGTGTGTCATGAAACAGGAAATTAGAGGTGCAACATGCAAAATACAGTAATAATGGGACTTTAACATGCACCTATTCTGGACAAATCAAATTTGCTGTAATAAGGTGAAAGATGAATGCATCGAATTTATACAAGTTGCAACATTTTGAGGACCCAACTGGGAAAATGGCAATTTTGGATCTCATTTTATGCAATGAGAAAGAGTTAACTGATAACCTTGTTGCTGAGTGGCCTTTGCGGAACCAATGCCATTTTCACATCGAGTCTGAAACTGATGCAACTCAATGTGAGAGGCTTAAATCTAAACAACAATAACTATGAGGGTATGAGAGTAGACATCGCTGTGGTTGATTGAGAAAACACATCAAGAAGCAGAGCAGCAATGATCTAACAATGGCAAGACGGATGAAGGGTTGAATGCCCTCCTCCTGTTCCTGAACTTCCCTTCAAAGCTTTGCCACGTCCCTTTGCCACTGGTTGCACCTTTATTCCAATGGTTAGGCAATGACTAGCTTTAAAAAAAAGTAACACACTAGTTGCAAAATAAATTCCTTAAGGCACAAAATCCAAAAGATAAAGTGATTCATCTCTGGCTGTCAAGAGAACTTAAAGGTGGCATTAAATCAAAGGAAGAGGCTGATAACATTGCCAGAAATAGCAGCAGGCCTGAGGACTGGAAACATTTTGGAACTCAGCAAGAAGAGGACCAAGAGATTGATAAAGGCAGCAAGATAGAACATGAGAGCAGACTGGCAAAAATAAAAGCTTTCTGCAAGAACTTTTATAGATACAGGAAAAGACCAGCAAGGGCAAATATGATCTGCTTTCAGACACAGAAGTTAAAACTGTGCCATATAAATGAGAGAATCAGGGATCTAGCAATTATAAAGGACTGAAGAAATCACATATTCATCAAAAATAGTACTCGAGAGGTTGGTGAGCTTGAAAGGTTATAAATTCCAAAGTGCCGTTGATCTATATCCTAGAGATTTGAAAGAGGTGGCTGTAGAGATAGTGGATAATCTGGTTATCATCTTCCAAGATTCTATTGTTTCTGTGGACTGGAGGGGAGCAAATGTAACCCCACCATTTATGAAAGGAGTCAGAGAGAAAACAGGAAACTACCAACCTGTTAGCCTGATGTCAGTGGAAGGGAATATGTTGTATTCTGTAATGAAGCATATGGTAACAGAACATCTTGGAATGAATAGGAGTAAGTAGAGGTATCACGGATATATGAAAGGAAAATCACGTTTGACTAATATAATGGAGTTCTTTGAGGATGTGACTAGTAGAATAGATAAAAGGGGAACCAGAGGATGTGGAATATTTGGACTTTCATAAGGATTTTAATAAGGATGTGCAGAGAGGTTGATCAAAATCTTAGAGCACATGAAATTGAGAGTAATATACTTACATTACATTCAACAGGATCCTTGACCTCTTGACCAACAGACCGCAATCAGTGAGGATAGGCAGCAACACTTCCAGCATGGTTATCCTCAACACTGGTGCCCCACAAGGCTGCGTTCTCAGCCCCCTACTTTATTCCCTATAACTGCATGGCCAGATTCTTCTCTAACTCCATCTACAAGTTTGCAGATGACACCACCATAGTCAGCTGAATCTCAAATAACAATGAGTCAGAGAACAGGAGGAAAATAGAGCGCCTAGTGGCATGGTATCATGACAACAACCTTTCCTTCAATGTCAGTAAAACAAAAAGAGTTGGTCATTGACTTCAAGGAGGGACAATGAACGCTTCTGTTTACATCAATGGTGCCAAGGTGAAGAGGGTTGAGGGCTTCAAGTTCCTAGGAGTGAACATCACCAGTAGCTTGTTCTGGTCATACCATGTAGAGGCTACAGCTAAGAAAGTACACCAGCACCTCTGCTTCCTCAAGAGGCTAAAGAAATTTGACATTTCCCCTGACCCTCACTAATTTTTTTAATCGATGCACCATAGAAAGCATCCTGTCCAGATGCATCATGCCTTGGTATGGCAACTGCTCTGCCCAAGGTGGCAAGAAAGCTTCAGAGAGTTGTGGATGCAGCTCAGCACATCATGGAAACCAGCCTCTCCTCCATAGACTCTGTCTACACTTCGCTGCCCCGGTAAAGCAGCCAACATAATCAAAGGCCCCATCCACCCTGGACATTCTCTCTTCTCCCCTCTCCCATTGGGCAGAAAATACAAAAGCATGAAAGCACGTACCACCAGGCTCAAGGACAGCTTCTATCCTGCTGTTATAAGACTATTGAATGGTCCCCAGTACAAATTGGACTGTTGACCTCACAATCTGCCTCGTTATGGCCTTGGACCTTATTGTCTACCTGCAGCGCACTTTCTCTGCAACTGTAACACTTTATTCTGCATTCTGTTCTTGTTTTCCCTTGTATTACCTTGATGCACTGTGTAATGAAATGATCTGTATGGATGGCATGCAAAGCAAAGTTTTTCACTGTACCTCAGGACGTGTGACAATAGTAAACCAATTTACAGAGATTCAGAATTGGTTATTGGACAGAAAGCAATGAGTGGAAACAAATGGATTGTTCTGTGGTTGGCAGGCTGTGACTAGTGGGGCACTGCAGGGATTATGCATGGGCCCCAGCTATTCACAATGTATATCAATGATTTGGCTGTGGAGACTAAACCAAGTGGGACTGTGAGTATAGAGGAGGGTGTAAAGTTTCAAGTGTACATGGACAAGCTAAGCGTGTGGGCGAGAATATGGCAGATAGAATATAATATGGAATAAAACTAAAGTTATCAACACATGATGTACTCTACCATCGTGTGTTAACTGGTGAAAGACTGGGTGGTGGTGACGTGCAAAGCGATTTAGGTGATCGCACAGAAGTCATTGAAGGCCAGCATGCTGATGAAGCAGGTGATTAGGAGGGCATACTGTATGTTTTTAAATCAAAACTTATCCCCCTCCCTCTCCAATTGGAATTTGTATGGATATCTTGAATTGTCTTTTTATTTTGTCTTGTGGATCATCCCCATCACATCCTCCCCATTTTAAAGATATTGTTTAAATTTTATTTCATAAGCACACATTTCAGTCAGAGAAAGGTAGTTAGGGAACCCACTCTAGTCACCTCATTTCATCTAAACTACAGGTTGCAATGGGGGAAGCAAGGGCAAAGGGTGGTGGGGGGGTGCGGGGTATTGTAGGTGGGCAGGATGCCTGCCAACAGCACCCACATGTGCAAGACCTTGCTATCATAACTACATTTCAGAAGCATTACAAGTGTTAGCTGTGGTACACTGGGTGAGAATCTCACAAAGTTAGAAGGTTCTGGGTTCAAATCCCACTGTAGATACCAAGAACATGAGCAAATTGGAAGTAGTGGAGGCAGTCGTGTTTGATCCTGTTCCATCATTTGGAGTACTGTCCATATTGAACAATGTCTCTGTACAACCTCTTGTACTCCAACCTCTTGCAATTAAGGCCAACAGACCATTTGCCTTTTGGACTGTTTCTGTTCCTGTCTGTTTACTTTGTGTCTCATTGACCAGCACTCCCAGATCCCTCTGCACCAACATTTACTATTTACTCACCATTAAGTATTTTGGTTTTGTGCGCTTCTTACCAAAGTGTATAACCTCACACCTCACTTTATCCTTCATCTACCACTGCTTGCCCTTTCACTTAATCTGTCTATATCACTTGTAGTCTCTGTGTTCTCAATTTCCTCATCTAGATCATTAGCACAGATTATAAAATAAACTGAAGTCCCAGGACTGATCACAAAGGCACCCTACTAGCAACAGAATACGAGACAGATTATACGGTTACCATGTCCTTAATGGCAGATTCTAGGATTTCAGTAATGTTAAGCTAATTGTTCCACATTTCCCCATTTTTGTAATACATTACCAATACTACATTTTCTACTTTTCAGTCTGCTGGGATTTTCCAGGATCTTGGGGATTTTAGAAATTATCTCTGCAGATGATCTATTCACTTGCTCTGTAGCCACTTTTTTTAAAGCACAGGATGTTGGGCATCAGCTCCTGGAAATTTGTCTGCTTTTAGTCCCCATAATTTGCCAATACATCCCTTTAGTAATAATTATTGTTTTTTTTAAGTCTTAGTATTCCTTCATTTCTGCTACATTTTTTGCATTTGTCTTCACTGCAAAAGACATTTGTCAAATCCCTGAACTGTTTCTTTGTTCCACATCATAATTCCTCCTATCTTTAGTTTTGCTACTCTCTTTCTTTGCACTAGTTAAAGTTATTAATTCCTTAAGAACATAATCCACAGAGGTACTCCAGTGCTGGTACTGAAGGGTGCTAATTTGTCAGTGGTGCCATCTTATAGATTACATTACATTTGTCTGCTCTCTCAGTTGGATATAAGGATCGCATTGAACTAATTTAAAGAACTTCATTCAGAGTCTTGCCCAATATTTATTCTTCACCCAATATCAGTAAGATAAAAATTATCTAATCTTTATCCCAGTGCTATTTCTGGGAGATTTCTGTGCTCAAATAGGCTGCAAGATTTCTAACATTATAATGCATACTACATTTCAAAAACGTTTCATTGGTTGTGATTCATGCTGGTACGTCATAGGGTGGTAAATACGTTCTTTCTTTCCCTACAAACTGGTGAAGCTTCAGGAATCAGCCAGGACACAGGCACAACGTTCCTGCTGTTTGCAATCTGCAACACCCACTTGAAGTGATGCCTGGACAGAGGAGGGCGTCAGTTTTATTTCCGAGTAGCCCAAATATTTTTGGCCATTCCTTCCCATGACAACAACTCTGAAGAAACCAGATTCTAAAAGGAAGCCATTTCCTAACAGGAGGGGCTGACGGCAAGGGAGGGGCCACAGTCTCCAACACAGACCCCCATTGTACTGCATGAACAGTGACACTGTGACAGTGGGGTAATGTGCAAAGCTGGGGAGGACTGACATAACCCAGCACAACACTGTTATTCTACTGGACCTGGCTGCCAAGCAACCTGGTTGCCCAGCAACTGGCTTTATCCTAGTGGATGCAAGGCCAGCCAGTGAAACATTAAACAGCTCTTAAACCATCGCTGGCAAAGGGAACTCTGAGCAAGCCATCCAAACTGATAGCTGAAGGAGTACCAGTCACATTAAAGGGCCCTCCCTCAGTTGAATATCTTCCCGTAACAGTGAAATCGGGGCCTTCAATACCCACAACTTATGCTCCCGGAAAAATTCAAAATACTTTCCCTTCTCTCATTCCCTGACATACCAGATCTCTTGGGAGAAAACGGGTCATTCACACACATGGAATTTGGTGAATACTTTTTTCACCCAAATGCTGAAGCTTACATTGTTGAAACTGAACAGCAAGGGTCAGCAGGATAATTGGCCATGCGGGAATCCCACACCCTAGTGTTTATGCCAGGCAAGATTCACTAAGAGTAAGTGTAATTGTATAGTCCCTGAATGGGTTAACTATTATGGTAATTTTTCCATGAAGTACAATATTTGATGACGTCAGACAATTTGAAGCAAGCAATGATCTCAAATGAGATGCAAGAAGTGAGCTGTAACCCGTCCAACAACAACAGGTGCAGGACAAGTAGCTCTTTATTCCATCTCAGCTGCTGTCTCGAACACCCCCACACCATCTCTCTCTGTTCCTCCATTCCCCCCTGCACCCCCCCCAAGAATTTCATTTCTCAATTTCTCAAGCAGACTTTCAGATCCTCATTTTAACTCTGAGCTTCCATGCGAGACTTTGAACAGGGTCATGATGCCAATTCTGGATCAGAGAACCACAACTTTCTCAAAAGTGGCTCATTTCTTTGCAAACCATCTGTACAGACCGTGGATATCCCCATGAATATTACTCAAACCTCAGCCTGGGGTTATTGAAGTAGAACTGCAACCCCTACCAACCCCACCTCCCCTTCTTGATGTGGGAGGCAGGGTTGGCTCCCTCTTTCAGATCCACTATTATTTTCAGATCCACTATTATTTTCAGATCCACTATCGCCTGGACATCGAGCTGGACAGGTAGTCTGTAGTACAGGGGAACAAACTTTACTGCTACATCCCTGATGTTTCTTGCTAGCAAGGGAGAACTCTAATCTGCACAGATCAGTTCTGGTCAAGAAATTCCCCTGACAAGAAGTTCCTAGCTAAAGCCCAACACCCTTTGATCTATTGAATAGCTCAAGTAAAGCTGGCTCTGAAAGGCTTCAGTGGACTAGATTTGTTGTGCAAGTGTATAGAAGGATTGAGAGCATAGGTAGGTTAGATTTAGGATATGGATCTCCCCTGACATTGGTGATTGGGGAACAGCTAGATGGGTTAAATGGGCTTCCTGTTCAAGTTCCTCTGATCAGAGAAGAGAACCCTCTCTATGGGCACTGTATTTTGTATTTCATAGAACACAGAGCATTGCAGCACAGCACAGGCCCTTCAGCCCATGATGTTGTGCCAGCATTTTATCCTGCTCTAATATCTATCTGACCCTTCCCTCCCACATAGCCCTCCATTTCTCTATCATTCATGTGGCTATCTAAGAGGCTCTTAAACGTCCCTAATGTATCTGCCCCCACAACCTCTGCAGGCAGTGCATTCCACGCACCCACCACTCTGTGTAAAAAAAAACTTACCTCTGTCATCCCCCCTATACCTTCCTCCAATCACCTTAAAATTATGCACCCTCATGTGAGCCATTTTTGCCCTGGGAAAAAGTCTCTGACTGTCCACTTGATCTATGCCTCTTATCATCTTGTAGACCTCTACCAAGTCACTTCTCATCCTCCTTCACTCAGTTTCAGAGGAGAAAGTAGCAATGAACAGGATGTGGATGATCTGAACAGGTGAAGTGGCTGACATTACACAGAGAAAATCACCACTTCCTGTTCCGCTTCCTGAGCAGCTAAGATCCTTAAACCAAATCAGCGAAAGTAACTGCTAAATACCTCAGTTATCCCCATAAATATTGCTTGGAACCAGAACACATCAGGTTCAGACAGAGTTTGATCCTTCAGTATACATCACATCACATCACAAATGAACACTTAGAAAGAAAACCTCTGAAGTAATCAATGTATAACTTTTCAGAATTGTTCTGTTTTTGACATTAGCCCCACCCATTAACCTCCTATCTCTCTCAAAAATAGTATGTTTTTATACAACAGCTACAACTGATAAAGTTCAGGCCTATAACATCCAACAGTTCAAGTCAACATAGTTTCCTTTTTATGTTTATATCTAGGCGAGGGTTATCATTTCAGGAAATGGGAGGACTCACAACTAGAGGGTGTAAAGCTCCCTCTACACTATCCCATCAGACAATCCTGGAGCAGGGATAGCATGGATTAGCTGTACATAACCTAAAGCTACTAATAACATTTATATGGAATCAAACAAGTTCTAATTTATTCTCTCCTTATCTTGGTTCCTCACAGCCACTCCCATCTATTGCAATCAATGGAAACTCTTCTCTTGTTAGGTCTAACTGGCAGATTGCTCATGCAGATTCCCCACAGTAAGCCATAGGGAAGGAACTGCCACAATTTCGGACTCCCATGCTGTTGGGAAGGGAACTACAGGCAACTGATGTTTAAGTTCAGGACTCGTGTTTACAAGCAGATGACTCTAGACATTGGGCTCGGTTGCTTGTAGCGATGTTGATGAACTCTAGCAGTTTTGCTGATAGTTCCCTGCAAAATCTGGGCCAATGGTAACTACAAAGTAGTTCACACAGATCCAGGTCAATGGCGAAAAGGTGTGTAAAAGCCTGGCTTGTGACTATTTCCCTGGTAGTCCCACTTCAGTGAGCAGTTACTGTGGTGGGGGTATATCCTCAGGACTCCCCCACATCAGCTCTGCACCACGAGTGCCTGTCCCCACAGCAACAGTTTTAAACAACATTGACAATAGAATTAGAGAAATAAAAATATTTCTAATTAGTATGTTAACACTAGAGTTTACAGTCTAGATATTGGTTGCCACTTAGAACAAAGCCCTGTGCATTAACAGGCCCTCTCCTGCCATAATACCGTCACATGTGGAGCTGTGACAAACCCACCAACAAAAGCTGACTATGACACAACCCCTGCAATCTTTTTTAAATGGGACACATCCCACTTTAATCACTTTATAAAGGTGATCACTGTGTTACTTTCACGATAAAATTATGGCAGGAGGGTGTCTATTACAACACGGCATTGCTGCAAGAGTCAAGCAATCTTTGGATCATAAACACTAGTTTCAACAAGCACTAATTTTTATGCAAGTAAGACACATTAATATAACATAGTGACATGACACACGTGACATACATGTCAGTTGTCCTTAGTCTTAGTAAAGTGCACACTTTTGTAACAAAAATGAAATGGTTTAGATGCAGAATAAAGCACCCTCTACACTGTCCAGTCAACTACTCCAAGGTGGGAACAGCATTCTAACATTGAACACAATGGGTCAAAGGTGCACAAGGGCATTCAGGATGTTCAAACACTTTGAAATGAACATGTTTACAAAAAAAAGAGATCATCCCTTCTTCTGAATGACAGAGTTGGACAGATTTGACATAGCATCAGTGAAACCCCATTAGCTGGGTTGCAAGAGAATATTTGTCATGTAGAGAAGGTATGTAGTACATATTGCTGTTTAGGGATCTTGCTGCTATGTTTCCTACATCACATCAATGACCACAGCTCAGAATAGTTGTTCTTTAGCAGGAATGCATTTTGAAACATGCTGTAGTTATGATAGGTGCTACAAAAATGCAAGTCTTTTCTTGATTTTCGCAGTCTACAAGGTGAATGGCATTGCATCTGAAGAGAGAGAGATAAGAGATTGTGTGAGGTGGGCGGAGGGAACAGAAAATAGGGAAAAGCAAATCCAATAAGAGATAATGAAAACAAGAGGAAAGTGACATATCCCAGCAGCCTTGCGTTTGAAAATACACTACCATACCCTCTCCACAAACTGACAATGATTATGAGCATTCCTAAGAGAATAGGACCCTGCAGAATTTATCCAGGAATATTTAAGGAAATGAGGGCAGGTATACAGGGAGCTGTGGCTGTAATCATTCACAGCTCCTTAAACACTGCAGCGCCAGACTAGTTATTTCTTGGAGTTCCATTTCCATCCGATTAATTACATGCACGTTTGGTTTATGCCTGGAGTTAGGAATGCACTGAATTATTCAGGCTGCAGGGTTCATTCCATTTTATTTGGTGCATTAAAGATCTCAGCACATCGGAATGGGAGGAGACAATTCAGCCTCTCCAGCTTCGTCTGCTGCTTTCAGTTTACCGCTAATCTCTCCCTTACTTGCCTTAGCTCCACATGCCTTTAATATCCCTGTCCAACAGCAACAAAAAAAATCTATCAGTGTCTGGTAAATTTTAATTGACCACCAGCCACTACAGCCTTTTGTGGGATGACAAGTGTTCTAGTTTCCCCCAGCCCTCTGTTAGGTGTTTCCTCACATCAGCCCCAAGCGGTCTGGCTCTAATTTTCTGCCCCTCCTCCAGAGGAAATAAACTCTTCTTGTTCAAACACTTTTTATTACTTTAAGACACCTTAGTTAGATCACCTCAGTCACCTGGACTCAAGTGAATACAAGCCACATTTATGCAATCTCTCTTCAAAATTTGACTCTTTAATGGTGATTCTATGCTGCTTAAAACTGCTCTGGCCACATTTACCTTCAATCTTATGCTGCCTTTATCATGAGAAGACTCCCTCAGCAACATATTGAAGAACAGGGAAGCAGCCACCTGGCCAGATTTTTATGCATTAAACAAATTAGTCTGTCATTTGCTCATATGGGATCTTGATGTGCACAAATTGTTGCCAAAATCTCTACATTATTTCTACATCATCCTACAATGTGGCTACACATCAATAGAGCTTCTTTGGATGGAAAGCATTTTGTGACAAGCTATAGTTGTGAAACATGGTTCATAAATTCAAGTCCTTTCTTCAATCTTTGATCACGTTCTCTTAACGTCTCCATATCTGCTTCAGTTTCTGCTTTCCATTGACCTTCACAGCACAGGAGGTGACCACTCAGCCTATCGAGTCCGTGACAGCTCTACGAGCACGTTTTTCATTTGGTTCCATTCCCCTTCCTCCATCCCCTACAGCTTTGCAAATATTTCCCCTTTGAGTAGTCATCCCTTTTGAACAGTCCTGTCCGATGTGCTTTCACTGCCCCTTTACATTACTGATGTCCCTTGTCCCTGGGACCCCCCCCAAAAATTTCTACTGCATCCTCTTCAAGATCTGGACATCATTCCTATCATGGGGCCAAATTGTTCACTGCACTCCAGCTGAAACGTAACAACCGTTTTATGAAGGTTTAATACCACTTCCTCGTGTCAGAATTTAGAAAGCCCATGATCTTGTAAACATTTTTATTAATGCAGGATTTCACTGCCTCCTTCAAAAATACATGCACCCCTCCCCGAGCATTTCCTTTCCAGTACCAGCTTTCAGAAATCTCCATTGAGCTTCTAACTTTGTCAGTTTATATTTCTGTCAAGTGTCCAGGTAAAGTTCATGTAGCAGTGCATCTAGGTAGAGAATTCTGGATGGCACTTCCTCCACAGAAGGCATCACAAGTAAATGTTGTGGTCCTGTTTCCACTTGGAGTGGGGTAGGGGAAGGGCCTAGGGCCACCGGCTAGTAACTGAGCACAAACCATGGCAGATTCCTCCTTGGGCACAGAGCACAATTGTTGCTTGGGGGTGTTGGTGTGGGTGGTAGGGAAAGGGGGTGCTGCTATAGAAAGTTGGCTGGGTTGGGAACCAGGTTGGTTCCCAACTCTCTTCTGTCTCATTGTTTCAGGACATCCCAATGTGCCCGGCAGATGATGCACCATTGAAGTGTGTCACTGTTGTGATGTAGGAAAGGCGACACACAAAATGTACTCAGCAAGATCCCCAAAACAGAAATGAGACAGATTACTCAGTGATCTGTTTTTAGTGATGTTAGTTGTGGTTTAAACACAGGCCAAGATGAGCAAGAATTAGAATTTTTGATCATAACCAAACAATAGTCATGGAATCCTTTGTGCTCACCAGGTGTTTTATCTCAAGGACAGGCCTCCTATAGTGAAACATCCCCACATCACTGTACTGGAATTGTCAGCCTGGATTACATGTTCTTTAAAAACAAATCATTTAGAGCATATGGCCTTTGCTAACAACACCAGCAATTTCTGCCTACCTCTACTGCTGGTGAGCTGTACTCTTGGACAACCACTGAAGCCCTTCAAAGCTGCAAGGGTGGGAGTTTCAGGATTAAATGATGTGACCATGAAAGGACAGCAGTACATTTCCAAATTGTGGTGGTGTGTGACTTGATACGTAACCTATCAGGAGTGGTGTTCCCATGCACCTGTAGCCCTTGGCCCTCTTATTGGGTTTCAGGAGGTGCTGTCGGAATAGCTTTGGCAAGAAAATCCAGTGCATTTTGAAGTCACTGTGTGTTGGTGATGGAGGAAGTGAACATTTAGAGTGGTGGAATATTGCTTTTGGTTATAATAAACCTCTTATAATCAGAGGTTCTCACTGAAGAGACTCTTGGACAATATCCACTATATTACATCTCATAACCCCACGTGCTGCATGCAGTGATGGGGCTTAGCTTGGTTGAAGGGGAAAGCGTGAGGGATTGGGGTTAAACCCCAGTTACAGCAGGCAGTGGGCCAAACTGGGGAGTGCTGACCTAGCCCAGGTGAAGGCAGAGTATAGGGCAGCACACACCTGCAGCACAACCTGGGAGGTTACAATAGGTGACAGGTTTCTGAGAGGGAAGCTGGGCAGCCCCAACACAGAAATACATTTTGTATTGATGACCGACCTTTACACTGTTGCACCTTCCAGTCAGCTGCCAGCACCAGTACTTTTAAAAAATGTCCCTGTGGTTTAGTTTTGAAGTAGTGAACCATCTCCCGAAGTCCACAGGAGGGCATTCAGCAGCTTGAACTGGTGCTGCCTTTCGGTTTGATCTTAATTTCAACCAACCACCTTGGTTCTGTAATACTTCCAGAAAGCTTAAATCTAACAAACAAAAAAAAATCAAGAATTTTCCCTGACCTCCAGATTCAGCAGCTGTTTGGGAGAGTGAGGATGTTCTCCCTAACAGCACCCTGAGTGGCCTAGATCATTTCAAGGTTCCACTCCCCTCTCCTCCCAATGGAAACAGTTTCTGTATCGAACCTGTATTATACTAAAACATCACAAAATTAGTTCATCCTTAATCTTCTAAACTCAGGGGAATACAAACCAAAAGCAATATAGTCAGATAATGTTGAATGAGAATCACACAACTCTTTTGATGTCTGCTACTATTGTCCCAATGCATTGTGGCGACACAAGGTAACTCTATATACTGTACTACTGACGCACAACTGTCACGAGTGTAAGGAGAGGACAGTGCCTCTCCCAGTAGCCATTCACCAAACAGATAGTTCCTTAAGACGTTAAAACATTAAGCTAAGTACAGAGCGGAATGATGCAGATCCGCTACAATGTACTTGACTGTGGAACAGGCAGTTGGGGCTGTATGCTATCTTCCCTGATCATTGGGACAGCTCGGTGTCAGCTGTGGCTCTGCTCTTCTCTGGTTCCAGTTCTTGAATACAGTGCAGTACTGAGGGATTGCTACAGCATTGGAAGTGCCGTCTTTTGGGCGAGATGTTAAACAGATGCCCCCTGTGCCTCCTCGGGTGAGCGTAAAAGATCCCACAGATATTCCCGGGGTCTTACCCGTCAACTAACCTCACCAAGATAAAACAAGATGAGCTGCTCACCATCAGGTTATTGTTGTGAGAGCTTGCAATTTTTCTACAATACAGCGGTGACATCTCAAATGTACTACACAGGCTGCAAAGCGCTTTGGGATGTGTTTAGGTTGTGAAAGGTACTACTAAAACGTAAATGTTTCTTAACCGCCCCTTCTTGAAATAAATGGACAAACGATAAGATGCACAAAACCGAATATTTCATCCTTCGAAAAAAAACACTATTTCTCCACAATATTTATTGCACAAAACACACAAAAAATCCTTAATGCCCGACATTAAGAGGGATACACACAGAAATATAGACAATCCACACAAACACACAGTCAAAGGCACAAAAAAAGGGGAGAGAAAGACAGACACACACGGATGCACAAAGGGAGAGAGAGAGAGGGAGAGAGGGAAGCACAGGGAGTTAGAGACACACAGTCACAGAGACAGGCAGTGACACTGAGAGGCGCGCACACATACGGAGCGAGACACACACGCTTGACTATAAGAAATCCTGATGCATTAAATTTGCATTTTGCCATGAAATAATCGACATTTGGTTGGTGTCGCTTGCCTGCTGTCGCGCAGGCCGGATGGGCACGGGAGCAATGTCGAGCTGAGCACCAGAGAGGGTTCCTGTCTATCCGCGGGGCCACACGGTTCCTGCCGCCCACCTCCTGCACGATGCCCGCTTTCACACTCGGTTGTTGCTACAGCTTAGGCAGACGACCCGGCGGCTGCAAACCCCGGGACCAGATTCGTGCCACTACCCCCTGACCAATGACCCATCCATTACCCCACTTACCCAGAAGTTGCCCCCGAAGTGTTGCATCTCGACCCCGGGAGCCGCTGCAGATCCGATATTGCCCCAAGAAACTGACAAACCGCCGGCCACGCCCCTTTACCCCATTGGAAACAGCACCCTTCCATCAAATCCCAAGGCCACGCCTCAGACTTCATAGTACGCAAAATCCGTCAATCACATTGTAGAACCCGCCTACTTTCCGAAAATTAAAACACAGCCCTTCATTTCGATTGGCTAGTCTTAATAACGCTCGGAGACTATCTAATGTTCATTGGTCAACTATTTCCATTAATAAATAGTAATTGGTTAACAACGACGTCCATTATATGGAAACCTGCCTCCTAATTTGGTTATCTGTGGTCAACAATTTATTTATCGAGATTGGCTCAACTACAACTGAGAAATTGGAACTACAGTAATCAAGCAGTCCTGTCTATTCTCATCACACTCTCTGCTCGTCCCGGATAAAGAGATTTCTGCTAGTTTATTTTTGATGATTGTTTTATGTTAATAGACTCCAGTGTTGGTCTTCCCCACAAATGAAAACTCTTTCACCGTTTGCTCGGAAAAAAACTTGCATAATTTTAAGACCTTTATCAGATAACTCTTCAGACTCCAGTTTTTCATTGTATAGCCTGCTTGGGCTTTCCTGTAAGGTCAAATCTCTGATTTCACCTTGTGAAACTTTCTGCAGTTTCTCTAAGTGCCCGTATAGACTTTTTGTGGTATATTGATTATACTCATTCAGAACTCTTCATAATTTTAAAGAAATCCTGTGCTCTAACTGAAATTCTTCCAATATATCAAATCCCTTGTAGCTAAACTACAAAGCCTCTGTTGAAGGATATGAGGAACCAATTTATTTGAGGTCAACTTGAAACGTCGACTGTCCACTTCCCTCCATAGATGCTGCCTGACCCGCTAAGTTTCTCCAGCTCCTTTGTTGCTCCAGATTTCCAGCATCTGCAGTCTCTTGTGCTTCCAATTTATTTGAGGATTAGTTGTAATGTTCCAAAATTCCCTGGATTCTGGAGAGGTCTCATTGAATTGGAAAACTGCAAATGTAACACCAATGTAATGAAAGATGGGAGAGAGAAAGAAGGAATCTGTAGGCCAGTTAGTCTGGACCCTTTGAATGGAAAAATACAGGAATCTATTATTTGGGAGTTTAATAGCAGGATCTTTCGAAAGTGGCGTATAATGTAGGAAAATATGGGTTTATTGTTGTTGTACAAAGGATCTGGGGCTCCTAGTATATGAAACAAAAAGTTAGCTTGCAGGTACAACGTGTAATTAGGAAAGCTAATCAAATGTTGGTTTTTATTACAAGGGTACGGAATATAAAACCTAGAAAAATTTTGATGCGACTTTCCACAGTGATATTGAGACCTTACCTGGAATACTACACATAGGTTGGTGTCTGTATTTAAAGAAGGAGATACTTACATGGTGGGGTTGAAAATATGAAGAAAAATTGAGCACATTCCACATACTCATTGGAGTATGAGAGAGATGGATGCTGAGAGAATGTTTCCCCTAGAGGGGGTATCTAGAACCAGGGGGTATAGTTTCCAAATCAATAGTTACCAGTTATGATAATGATGAGGAAAAAATTCTTCTCCAAGAGTTTTTGTGAATCTTTGGAACTCTCTACTCCAGAGAGCTGTGGGGGTGGAGCCATTGAATATATTGATTGGATCAGCCATGATCTTATTGAATGACAGGCCAGGCTCAAGGGGCCAAATGGCCTACTCCCGCTCCTCCTTCTTATATTTTTATGTTCTTGTTTTGTGCCTGTGTTCTTATGATAGAGAACAACTCAGGGAATATTCTCATTGTCAGTCTAGATGAGATACTGGACTAAAATAAGGGAGTAGTATAAACATCCATCCCTAATTTTTTGATGACTAACATAGAGAGTCAATGGGGGACATACTGTCGATGTGATATATATGGACTTCCAATATATACACATCGACAGCCTGCCTTCCATAAGGTATTCGATAAGCCTATTGTGTAGCACTTTATCATCAGCATTGAATCCCTTGGAATGAAAGGAAATTAGCAGCATGGATAGAAAATTGACTAAGTGAAAGAAAACAGAATAATGGTGAAAACTTTTCTTTTGGACTGGAGGGAAGTAGATAGTTGGCTTCCCCAGGGATCAGTACTAGGATCATGGCTTTTCTGAATATATACTAAAACGTGGACTTGGGTGCACAGGACTTATTTTCCAAATCTGCAGATGAAGCAAAACTAGGAGGCATAGTGAACTGTGAGGCAGATAGTAATAGACATCAAGGAGGTGTAGAAGGGGTGGTCGGATGGGTAGTTATGTGGCAGATGAAATTTAATGCAAACAATCTTCAGTGTTTTATTTTGTTGGGAAGAATGAAGAGAGACATTATGAACAAGAGAACATGATTCTAACAGTGGTACAGGAACAGAGAGATCGGCATGTATTTGTACACAGTTCATTGAAAGTGGCAAGACAAGTTGAGAAAGTGGTTATAGAAGATTCTGGGTTTATCAGTAGAGGTTTAGAATCCATGAGTTCGGCCACAACTATATCCAGTTCTAGCACTGCACTATTGGAGAGAGGAATCAGAAGAGATTTACTAGAATTAGAATGAATCTGAGAATGAGGTACTATGGTTATGTAGATAGACTGGAAAAGCTGGTATTGTGAGGGGATCTGCTAAGGATCTTTAAAATTATGGATGGTCTAGACAGAGTAAAAAGAGAGAAGCTGTTCCCTTTGACAGATGGTCAAGAATCAGAGGACATGGAATGAAAGTGAAACCAATAAAAGTGGCAAGAACAATACTTTCTTACATACAAAAGGTTAGGATCTGGAATGCACTACCTGAGATAATACAGGAGATTCAATCCTGTTGTTCAAAAGGGAGCTGGATTAAAAGGAAAGAATTTGCAGAGATGGGGCAATTGCATTAGTGGATTGTTCTCACACAGAGCTTTATGAATTAAATGGCCTCCCACCTTGCTGTAACCTTTCTATGCTTCTGTAATTATACTCTAATTACATTTAGCCAGCTCTGAAGAGTGGGCCATGTTGCCCACATGCCTGACACCAGACTCCCAAAACAGGCTTTCTGAGTGTGGGATTACCAGCTGGACAGAGGAAGTGCTTCAAGGATGTTCTCTGAATTACCTTGAAAAGATGTGGCTTCCCCAGCCAACTCATGGCAATCCCTGGCCATGATCACTCAAAATGGGGAAGGAGCATTTGGGATGGCACTGAGAACCTTGAGTTTCTTTAATCAGAAGCACACACACAAAAACAGCAAAGACAGCAAAGGGTGCAGGCCATCTCCCAAACCTCCTCTTGTCTTACCTGACGCAGAATCTACAGCCACCTCTGTCATTTCAGAACCCAGAGAATTGGAATGGAAGCAAGTCATTGAGGAACTTAAGAATTGTTCAGGGCAGTTCTGAGCTACAGCGATCTAATCGCAGTTCTTGTTAGATTCTACAGGACATCATTTCAGTGGGAGTGGGAGTGTGGTCTGGAGGCAGCAGCAGCAGCAGACCAGTGGTAGGGGGTGAGGGGGAAGGTGCTTGAAATGCGGAGGCAGGGACAGAGGTCACTGGATCCATTGTCCATCCCAGCTCAGTATGAGATCTCCACCTTCTTTAGGTGAGTTTTACTAACATGTTGTGTGCCACAAATCCAGATTGGCCACTTAGTGTAATCAGTGCTGTCTGACCTTCAAGAACCACCGACATCAGGGCCTGGCTATGATTGGTAGGAGTACCCACTCCCAACACGGTAACTTTAAACATCACTGCCAGTGGGGACCAAGAATAAAATATTTTACTTGCAAAAATAATTGATTACTTACTTAATCATCCAGCCCAGAGCTAATTCAGTACCTCCCAGCAAGGTCCTGAACATAGATAAGGACTTTTGTAGTGTAAAACTATCATATAGATAAAATTAAAGCAAGCCCTACCCATAAAATTGGGTGGAACTCCCCTTTGAATGGGATAATTTTAAAGCGGCATGATCTTCCAATTTATGTTTTGAAAAGGTGGTCACCTTAATTTAAAGGGAAGTTGGAATGAAAATATGAAGGACATGGTGATGGAGTGAGGAAGTGAGAGGAGGCTTCTGTGGAGTATAAACACCAGCACAGAGCAATTGGGCCAAATGGCATGTTTGTGTGCTATAAATACATGATAATTCTTCACGGTAAAAAAGACAGGCTGGATTTTGCTGGTTCAGGCATCACATGCCTGCTTCATTCCCACAACTTTCAACTCAAAAATATTTATTCCCCAATGTGCAGGAAGCATGAGTTGACATTGACACAGTGGGGGTATTGAGACATCAGGGAGTTTGGTGACTGATGTGAATAAATAACAGTATCTCCTTAATGAAACAGCAATAATATCACTGTATATACACCTCTAATAAAGTAAAATATTCCCAGATCTTCACAGGAGCATCAAACATAATTTGATGCCAAGCCACATAAAAGATATCAGACACATTGACCAAAAGCTCACTCATTGAGGTAGGGTTTACAGGAGAGGTTTTTTTGTGTTATTTATTCATCTACAGGATAGGGCATCACTGGCAAGATTGGTATTTAATTGTTTGTCACCTACTTCGCTCTAGACAATTTCAGAGGAGCCACAAGTACAAAGAGCCAACCACATTAGTCAGTCCAGAGCCACAGATAGACCAGATTTCCTTCTGTGATGGAGATTAGTGAATGTAATGGGTTTTTCAACAATCTGGTAGTTCCATGGTTACATTTATTGATTCTAGCTTTTTATTCAGATTATTTGATTTGTTTAAATTCCCAGCTGCCATGGTGGGATTTAAACTTATATCTCCAGATCAATAGACCAGACCTCTGGATGCCAGTCAAGAGATTTAATCAGAGAGGTTTAGGAATGGAATTCTAGAGCTTAAGAGTAGAGGCAGCTGAAGGAGCAGAACCCAGGGATGGGCAAGAGCCCAAGAATTGGAGTAACATAGAGTTCTCAAAGGGTTGGAAGGGCTAGAGGAGACTGAAGAGATATTGAAGAATAAGGCCATAAGTGGATTTGGAAATGAGAATAAAAATTTCACACTAAGGGTACTATGGTAATAGGTGAATGGGATCTGGTGAGACTTAGAACATGGAAAGTAGAGCAAGAAATTTTTGTAGGGAGCATAATAACCCAGGAGTAGGAGTAGGTCACATGACCCCTCAAACCTGCCCCACCATTCAATACGATCATGGCTGATCTGCCCCAGGCCTCATCTCCTCTTCTGTGCCAGTTCCCCATAACCTGATCTTTTAAAAGTGCATCAGCTTCTTCACACCCTCCGGGGTAGAAAATTCCAGAGATTAACCACCCTCTGCGAGAAGTGATTCCTATATATCTTGGTAAATGGAGAATTGGTCTGGAGTTGTTGGAATAGTCAAGCCTGGCAGTGAGGATTTCAGCAACAGATGAGATTCAGAAAGAAACCACGGAAGGAGATAGGGTGGAAAGTCAGATTACAGAGGAATGAACAGAGGCAAAGAAAACATGGGTTAAGAGGGGAAAAGAGGTTAAAGTGAGAAAAATCTACAAGTTTACTTTTTAATTTCTAACATCCCAAGTTACATTTGCCTGTGGAAATAAAAACCAATGGTTTAAGTTGTTCCCTTTCAGAAGCAAAGGAGTTTAAGCTCTACCTTTCTGTGAGGGATCTGATGAGATAACTCAGCCCTTTTGAAGGGTGAGGATGAGAACCACCATCCTCTGAGGGCTAATGGAGGAGCAGCCAGCCCATGGTGATTTGAAGCTGAGGGGAATCTCTTCTCCCCGCAACAGACTGGAAGATTTATGCTTTAGCAAACTCACCACTGACCTGGCAGTAAGTTTTATTTCCTCTAAGTTGGGAAGCGGATGAGGAGGTCACTGTCAAATTCAACTGTGACAAGAAAGGTTAGGAGACATTTCACGTGGAGGTTTTTGAGATTAATATTTTGGGGACGAAGTAATTTAGATCTTTAAGGTGTGTGAGACAGTGGGATTAGTTTGAGACTGATATGAGGTTATGGGGAGAGTGTGTGGCAGTGTGGATAGTTAAAACTTTTGTATAACAGTTTTGTATAACAGTTAATTAGGATCCTAACTTACACTAGGTCCCAATCAGTTGTCAGCTTAGTGTTGTTGATCTACACTGAGACCCTGTCCAGCAAATCCTCATTTTAAAACTTATCATTCTTATTTTCAGAAATCATTCTGTGGTTTGTCCTTTCCTGCCCTTGTAGCCATACAATAGTCCAAGATCAAACTTATGCCCATCTGCCCTAATATCTCTTCACAAAGTACGGTGTTAGATGTTGTCTGATATTGCTCCCATGAACGAATGCATGATGTTTTTCGATACTAGAGAATCGAAAGAAATTACAGTTGTTATTGAACATAATAATTTGTGTCAACGTGGTTTTGGGAAGTTTAAGCAGAGAAAATTTGACACCAAGGCATCAAGATATCTAAAAACTTTGCCAAAGAGATTTGAACATAGAAAATAGAACAGAACAGCACAGAACTTCTGCCCACAATGTTGTGCCGACATAGCTAATCCCTCCTACCTACAGAATGCCCATATCCCTCCATTTTCCTCTCATTCATGTGCCCATCCAAGCCCCTCTTAAAAGCCCTCAATGAATTTGCCTCCACCACCCTATCAGGCAACGCATTCCAGTCATCCACCACTCTCTGAGTAAAAACTTACCCCTTTTGTCTGTTCTGAACCTACCCCCCTCACCTTAAATGCATGCCCTCTGGTATTGGATCACTCAATAATGGCAAAAAGATATTGCTTGTCCACCCTGTCTATGCCCTTCATAATTTTATACACTTCCAACAGATCACCCCTCAGCCTCTGCCACTCCAGAGAAAAGAGCCCAAGTTTGTCCAGCCTCTCCTGATAGCACATGCCCTCTAGTCCAGGCAGCATCCTAGTAAACCTCCTCTGCACCCTCTCTAAAGCCTCGACATCCTTCCTATAGTGAGGTGACCAGAATTACACACAATACTCTAAATGCGGCCTAACCAGAGTTCTATAGAGATGCATCATAACTTCTTGACTCTTATACTCAATACCTTGATTAATGAAAGCAAGCATTCCATAAGCCTTCTTAACCACCCTGTCTACCCGTAGCCACTTTCAATGAGCCATGGACTTGCACCCCAAGGTCTATCTGCTCTTCAACAATGTTAAGGGTTTTACCCTTAAGAGTGTACTGCCTCTTGACATTAGTCCTACCAAGGTGCAACACCTCACATTTATCCGGGTTAAACTCCATCTGACATTCCTCTGCCCCCATCTGCAACTGATCTATCTCATGCTGTATCTGTCGCCAGTCTTGTACACTATTCACTACTCCACCAATCTTGGTATCGTCTGCAAACTTAACCCACTCATCAACATACTCATCCAGGTCATTTATGTACATCACAAACAGCAGAGGTCCCAGCACAGATCCCTGCAGAACACCACTACTCACAGGCCTCCAGCCCAAATAAGTCCCTTCAACACCATCCTCTTGTCTTCTATGGGCAAGCCATTTCTGGAAGGAGAATCAAAAGCTGGAAAGATGAATTATAAACAGAAAATGATGTAAACAGGGCAGGCGACATCTGTAGGTAGACAGTTAGTGATTCAGGTCAATGACCCTTCATCAGACTTTAATGAATGTCTTTAAGGAGGAAATAGTGCGTGAAAGCAGAGGGAGGGAATTCCAGAGCTTAACACGAGAATCCAAAAGTACAGGCTTAAAGAAGGAGCAAGAATCGGTGGACACAGAAATGTTGGAGGGTTGTGGAGCTGGAGGAGATTATAGAGGAAGCAAGAACTGAGATCGTGCAGGATTTGAAAACAAGGGTGAGAAGTTGTAAATGAAGGTGTTACTGGTCGTCGGAGAGTGAGGCGAGCGGGTAGTGGATGCAAAGGACTAGTGTTGGAAGTTGCACACTGGAGGTTTGGATCCGAAGTTTCTGGAGATTTGGAGATGTCCAGGAGAGCATTGGAATATTTGTGTACCGGGTAACGAAGGTGTGGATGATGGTTTCAGTGGCAGAGGAGCTGAGGCAGGACGGAGAGTGGTCCAGGAGCTGGAGTTCTGCATTCCCTGGCTGGGAGTGAAGATGCTGCTCACACAGATGTCTCCTCACATGTAGAGCAGCTGCCTGACATTATCCCAGGTCACCGGCAGGTCGCGGTGTTGCAGCACAACTTGCAGAACACGGGTCCCAGCGGCACCGACCCTCGCCGGGTTTATGGGTCCTAGCAACACCCGCACTCACCAGGGAACGGGTCTGCCCACACCAGTCCTCACCGCGATAGAGGACCAACCATACCGATCCTCACTCAGACGACCCTCGCTGGGGGACGAGACCCTCCCACATTGACCCTCAGCGAGGTCCGGGTCCCAACAACACCGACCATCACTGGATTGGGTACGCCACAGATAGAGGCTCTCTCTGGGGCTAGAGTTCAGTGGGCATCTTGCTCGAGGACTCGCTGGACTGATCATGACCTGGAACCCGGGGTGATTTTCCAACCAATGGAATCGTTCCAATGTTCCAGTGGAGGAGCGGAGCGCCGTGGATTGAAGATCAGTGGTTCCTACGGCTTCACGTTTGGTGCCCGGTAAAGCAACCCGAGGGTTAGAGGCCCTTGCAACCTAAAAGCGCTGCAAATCCACAACGAATCGGGAAGCATCTGTGGAGAGGGAAACGGGGATAACTTTTCAGGTGGACAACATCTCAGTCCGGCTATGGTCCTGGACCATTACCCTATCTCTCTCTCTCTCTCTCTCTCTCCACAGCGGCTGGCCGAGCTGCTCAGGATTTGTAGCATTCGCAGTTATTTCGCTTTGTACCTGTCCAGGGTTGGGTGTGGGGGCGGAGCGAGGGCAGATTGGGGAGGGAGCGTTCAGATTGGTCAGCAGTTAATGAGGTTGCTCTAACCTGAACCCAAGATGATGTTTAGACCGGGTTTAAACGCTTCCATTCACTGTGTGTGGCACAAGAGGGTGGATTAATGGGGATGGGGGGGGATGGGGGGGGATAGGGGGGATGGGGGGATGGGGGGGATGGGGGGATGGGGGGGGATGGGGGGGATGGGGGGGGATGGGGGGGATGGGGGGGATGGGGGGGATAGGGGGGATGGGGGGGGGAGGAGGAAGGGGTTCTGAAATGAAAGCGGGCGCCCACAAACCCAATAATAGGGAATCGTTAACTTAGATTTACATGGTGCCCTTTCGCAGTCACCCGGTGGGGGTCAGCGTGTGTGTGTGTGTGGGGGGGGGGGGGGTGACCCGTGCCCCGCTGAGGGAGGGGGGTGGGTGTGTGACCGGTGCCCCGCTGAGGGAGGGGGGTGGGTGTGTATGTGTGTAAAAGAGAGAGAGAGAGAGAGCCGTCCCCCGGTGAGGGTCAGTGTGTGTAGACATCTACGCAGTGAGATTTGGTGCCCAATCGGGAGGGGTTAATGGATGTGAACAAGCTTGCATTGCGGAGATCAGATCCGACTTCATTACCGTAATTCCTGGACCTGGGAGAGGAAATACAGTTTACGTGTAATCACTGACTGCAACATTATTTAAGCTGCCCCGGGTCTCCTCTCTCTACCTAACCAACAATGGGCATGCGCATGTTTTATTAATCTAAACCATATAGATCCTTCACTTAAATTCTCCTAGCAACGCATGGGAATAAATTTTATCTGACCGCTACCATAGCAACGGTCTCCATATTCCCAGCTCACCAAAGGCAGGAACCACTCATAAATCAGACGCAGTGTCAGCCGATGTCCTACGGGATGAACTTCTCCGTGGGGACCACTAGGCTCTTCCCAAAAAACAAACCGATTACAGCCCCGAACTTCATCGAGTAGTGAAGATTAAAGGCTGTGTCGAACTTAGATGTTGCAAAGGAATTAATGTGAGGTAAGATACCCTAACGACACCTTGGAGGATCTGCTCATTCATTTTAGTGGGATCTTACTGTGTACACGTGACGTTATCCACCAGCATGTGTCCTGGACTACACAGCTTTGGTTTGATAGGTGGCATTTGTACCAAGTGCCACACTTGCAAGCATCCACCAGCATTGTCCTGAAACATTGTTCAGTTGGAACTCTATATAGAATTGTGCCAGGGAACCTGTGGTGGGCACACACCCAACTTTCTCAAAGCCTTTCCACTATCAACCCACCAAAATTTCTTTGACAGCACCTCCAGCTGGGAGGTTGCAGAAACATTACCTTAAATCTCCTCCAGATCTCACACCTCCCCGATTTGGGAAACATCATGCTCTTTTATGGTCAGTGAATGAAAACCTTGCAACATTTAACTAACACACTGACTTGCGCACAGTGGTTCAAAGCAGCAATTCACCACCACTATCAAGTGCAGCAGTGGGAAAGTGTGTATGGATCCGGAAGAAATAGTGGAGGTACTTAAATGAATACTTTACATCAGTATTCACCACGGAAAAAGATCTGGGTGATTGTAGTGGGGAACTTGCAGTGGCCTGAAAAGCTTGAGCATGTAGATATTAGAAAAGAGGTGGTGCTGAAACTTTTGGAAAGCATCAAGTTAGATAAGTCACCGGGACCGGATGAGATGTACCCCAGGTTGCTGTGGGAGGTGAGGGAGGAGATTGCAGAACCTCTGACGATGATCTTTGTGTCGTCCATGGAGATGGGAGAGGTTCCGGAAGATTGGATGGTTGCGGATGTTGTTCCCTTATTCAAGAAGGGGAGTAGGGATAGCCCAGGAAATCATAGACCAGTGAGTCTTACCTCAGTGGTTGGTAAGCTGATGGAGAAGATCCGGAGAGGCAGGATTTATGAACATTTGGGGAGGTATAATATGATTAGGAATAGTCAGCATGGCTTTGTTAAGGGCAGGTCCTGCCTTACAAGCCTGATTGAATTTTTTTTGAGGATGTGACTAAGCACATCGATGAAGGGAGAGCAGTAGATGTGGTGTATATGGATTTCAGCAAGGCATTTGATAAGGTACCCCATACGAGGCTTATGGAGAAGGTGAGGAGACATGGGATCCAAGGGGACATTGCAGTGTGGATCTAGAACTGGCTGGCCCACAGAAGGCAAAGAGTGGTTGTTGAAGGGTCATATTCTGAGTGGAGGTCGGTGACCAGTGGTGTACCTCAGGGATCTGTACTGGGACCCTATTTGTGATTTTTATAAATGACCTGGATGAGGAAATGGAGGGGTGGGTTGGTAAGTTTGCAGATGACACGAAGGTTGGGGGTGTTGTGGATAGTTTGGAGGGCTGTCAGAGGCTACAGAGGGATATAGATAGGATGCAGAGTTGGGCTGGGAAGTGGCAGATGCAGTTCAACCCAGATAAGTGTGAAGTGGTTCATTTTGGTAGGTCAAATATGTTGGCGGAATATAGTCTTAACGGTAGGACTCTTGGTAGTGTTGCAGCTATATAGGTCCCTGGTCAGACCTCACTTGGAGTACTGTGCTCAGTTCTGGTCGCCTCACTACAGGAAAAATGTGGAAGCCATAGAGAGGGTGCAGAGGAGATTTACAAGGATGCTGCCTGGGATGCAGAGCATGCCTTATGAAAGCAGGTTGAGGGAACTTGGCCTTTTCTCCTTGGAGAGACAGAGGATGAGGGGGGACCTGATAGAGGTGTATAAGATGATGAGAGGTATTGATCGGGTAGATAGAGGCTTTTCCCCAGGGCTGAATTGGTGGCCACAAGAGGACATAGGTTTAAGGTGCTGGGGAGTAGATATAGAGGAGATGTCAGGGGGTAAGTTTTTTTACTCAGAGTGGTGAGTGCATGGAATGGGCTACCAGAAATGGTGGAGGCTGATACGATAGGGTCTTTCAAGAGACTGTTAGATCAGTACATGGAGCTGAGTAAAAATAGAGGGCTATGGGTAAGCCTAGTAATTTCTAGGGTAGGGACATGTTCGGCACAGCTTTGTGGGTCAAAGGGCCTGAATTGTGCTGTAATTGTTCTATGTTATATCATCTGAAGGAGTAACTAGAAGGTCAGCACCAAACATCAGTGAGACCAACAATTGTTAGAATGAACATGGTTACTGTACTTCCAGACTTCAGGCAGTGCACCAAGATGATTCCTTATTGATTCACAAGCAGGCATGGTCAGCAGCCACTGAGATAGCCCAGAAAAAAAATGAAAATCAGCAATGAAAATTAATTCCTTTATTGAAATATTTTATTGTTCAACTCTATCTTAAAGCCAGAAATTGTAAAGTAGTGCCAAGAGACATGTCAGTGTATGCGCATAGAACAATCTTAAAAAGCAAGTGATATGGATTAGCAGCCTGCACACTGGCAGAGAAAGTGACCCAAGCCAATCCGTGCAAACATCTTTCCAATAAAGTGAAATGTGGAATCACAAACCGCTTGCCACCTTGAACCTAGATCAAGTCACAAAGCATGGGTACTGATCAACGTTCAATGGAGTGAGGCAAAGTGACATCATTCTATCTGGGCTCCCAGCTTTGTGGTAAGGGAGGAACCAAATCAAGTCTGTTGTCCCTCCTGGGGCAGAGGGGAGGGAGAATTCAACATTTTCCATATCTTGGCCTCAAAGCAACCAGTCAAAACCATAGATGGCATTTGTCTAGTCAGACCAGACATCTCTTGTCTGGTCACCAAGATCACCATTTCTGAACTTGGCCGATTGCTCACACCCTTATTTGTAAACAGCCACTACTGAAACAACTCTCCTCAACATATGGCATAGTCAGTCAGCAGTTAGTTAGTATGGAAGGTTACAGACATATCCAGGAATACAATGCAGGTCCCAATGAAATGCATAAATCAAGTCAAACTGCATCCTGCAATTAGCCTTAAACTATTAGTGTTTAATACTGATTACTCACATTAAAAATACTAAAAAAATTGAAAGGTTCTACACAAAAGATCAACAGTCCTGCTCTGACACAAAGCAGCGATTACAAAATAGTGTAAACCAGTTTATATATTAATTTAAAGAATAAATAACTAGATTGAAATCGCGGCAATTACAGACTGATAGTCATGAGCTTTTAGTACAGAGACTCGCTGGAGTGTATATGGACTCAAGGAGCTGGCATCAGGGCACAAGGTAGTCAAGACTTGAGCTCTGGAAAGCCCAAAATGTAAACAATTAGCAGAGCATTCACTCCAGGTCATCCCACATGGTGCATGAAGGCCCTCTAAGCAAAGTCTGGAACAATGGTAGAGAGGGTTTGGGCAGTGGGAGGAAGTGGGGGGGGGGGGAAAAAGAAGGGGTAGTGCTCTTGATTCTAAAACACCACTGAACCCAACATGCAGATTTGAGGGTGCCTCTTTGACCCCAATAGACCCTGCTCCCCTTTAGGCTGGAATCATTAATGCTTGTTTGAGTCTAGAAACCACAATAAACTTGTAAACAAGGTTCTGTGCTCTCAGTACAATTCCCATCCTACCATTCGTCCCTCTTCCCTGCCATTACCACAACAGACTAACTCATTTCACAATACATCCATCTCTCCCTTCAACTACTTACCTAAACCATCTTTCACTCCAGCCACAAGACTTACCTGCTTGGCCTTGCTGGCTATTGGTACCTGTCTATGTGACAAACCCCCATCACTGGAACAGAGACTGGGCTTCAAGAACAGTGGACAAAGTCACCAGAGCTAATGGCCTCATGGCCAGTTCCTTTCATGATCAATGATTACCATGCTGCCACAATGGAGACACTCAAGCCTTCGGGAACACTGCACACCTTCCTAGTTTCCAGGGGTCAGAGACGTATTAAATTTCTCAGCCAAGATACCCTCTTTGAGCAAAGGTTTCAACAGCCATGTCTAATTCCACTGTTCTCTAATTCAACAGCTCCTGGGAAACAAACCCTTAAGGTTGGTATGATCTCTTGACCCACTCTCCAAGCACTTCACTGATCTCTGATGATGAATGTTTTTAGCTTTAGGCACATGTTTGGAATCCAGAATATTATTGTGGTGTACAAGCTGCTGAAAGGCCAGAATGGAGATTTTATATAAAAACTATTTCACAGACTAGTTTTAATTAGCTCCTCATGAGAGGAAAGGTTTGGAGGCAGACATGCAATTGGAGTTGGTGTACATTTTAATTAGGACCCATCCAATCAACATCTACCTCTAATTCATTGTCTGCAGCTCACAGCTCTCACCAAGCCCTTTACAGCAGCTTGCAAGTCCCCATCACATTCTCAGTTCCTTCTCCTGGGAGGGACTGTGTAATTAATTTCCTTCCAACTTCCATCACTCACCCTTATTGATAATATTTAACTTACCCAAGCTAATTAACATGCAATATATATTTAATATCAAGCAGCACCAGAGTTCCTCATTTTAAATGGTAGAATTTTCTAGAAGCAGTGTTGTAACAGACTAAGAGCATTTCTGTTCTCAATCTAAGAATCAAAGTACAAACCCAGACTCAAAAGCTGCCCAACACAACCAGACAATCACAGCTTCTCAATTAGAATTAGCCTTTGACCGATGACACTTGTCTTGCTAAAGATTCTCCAACCAGTGAAAGGCTCCTTTGTTATCTTATTGGTTGAGTGTCACTTGTTCTTGAAGCAAATGCCAATTGAACCAAAGAAATCAATGAAGATCCTTGTGGTCAGTGATACGATCACTGTGACTGAATAACTAAGCCAGACACTGGGACATAACCTTCCCCAGTAGATCACCTTGAAGCACATTTTTGTTGATAAATGAAGATAGAGAAATTAGCTAGGATCAGGACATTACACAGATTTTACTTACTGTGCACAGGTGTATTACCTAGCTTTGGACCAAGTCAAAAGGGTCATATTGACCACTGGACTAATTCAGAAACAGGAACAACCTACCTCCTAGTTAGGTTATTCCTGGGCAGACATGGGCCAGTTCAAGATCAATTCAGCTACTGGGCTGTCACACTGAGCATGCCAGGTTGTCCACTGAGGCTTGGAAGTCTAGACTTCCACAATGTCTCAAGTACCAGAGAACAGATCCAGACCCCAGCAGGTCATGGGTGCTGCAGCAAGAAGCTGGGCTCTGGCTGAGAGGGCCAGCATATGTGAAGGTGGAAAGATTTTCTTTGTAGCAATTCTAAACTATGACTGTAAATAGTCAAGAGAAAGGAGAAAACAGTGTTCTCACCCTTCCTATATAACAGCGGTTTCACATAAGCATGGTCTTGGAGTTCAACCAACAGCAGGGCTACACATCGAAGCCAAGAATGTCAGCTCAACCAAGACCAAAGCAAAATGTCCATTCACAGTAACTAAGAATGGTTCAAATTTCTCTTCAAGTGATTTCTATGTCAGGGAGGAAAGCATTTAAAAAAACTGCCACCCTGTCAGAATATTTGGTGGCCAGCTGGTCCCATCTGGCTCTCACCCTCCCACCACGGTCACAGTTCTGGCTCTTCACCCAGTTCACTGCTGCTCTCGTGATTTCTAAGCCCATCAGCTGATACAATTGTGCAACTGAAGAAAGGTTTCACAGGAACTGGGACAAAGCTTCCATGGTTACGTGCATTACCCGACGCATCACTAGAAACAAACACTTCAGAAAGGGTCTACATATTGCCTAGGACAGGCTGGGGTTTAAAATAAACCTGCCTGGCTCTAACTCTGTCCTTGGCAAAAGCAGAGGGTTCAAAGGAGTTACATCCCTTGCAGCCACGAGCAATCAGAATTCAACTTTACATGCTGGGAACGTCTCCTCCTGCATGACAACTGTACTGTTGCTGCCCAACACAGTGATGTTCAAAGATTGCTGCCTCTCATGTGTCTCCTGGTACCATTCGTGCATGATGGGAGAGTCAAAGGTCGGGATTATGGTGACCTGCAAAAGCAAAGGACAGGGTCACATAATTGATTACAATTAACATTCCAGAACTTCAGCAAACCCCACAAAAGTTGGTAGGCAGGACATTATATGAGACATTACAAATGGTCCCAAGACCATTGGATGGTGCCCGGAGAGATTTGATTTGTTGTGCCCAATGGCTGCTCCTTTTGCTAAAAGCATGATCTATCCATGTTCTTTGCCTCAACTGTGCGAGAAAAAGTTTTGCTAGGAAGAGATGCTCTGCAAAGCAGCACATCAACAAATTGCTGATGTCAAAGATCCTCCAAGCAACCCAAGTCCTTCACAGCCAATGATGTTATTGTAACACAGGTAACAGGCATCCAATTCTGTGCATTCCCACAATAACAATCAAATTTATATTTGTGACATTGAGTGTGATATTAGAAGTCTGGGGAGAACTCCGCTGCTCTTCAAAACTGTGCCATAGGAACTTTTTTTTTTAAATGGCCATTTAAGGTGGTAAAGAGGGCCATGGTTCAACATTTCACATGAAAGGCACAACCACCCCCTTGGTATTGCATTTGCATGGTTCCTCTTGAGTAGCACACATCCAAAGGTTCTTCACATGTCTATCAAAAGGAGACTCCATCACAATGATACTGAGACAGGTTGGTAAAGTGTCTCAGAGGAGTGGGATAGCAAGGAAGAATGGATTAGAGGAGATTCCAGAGCTTAGGGCTCAGATTTCCAATGGAGCAATTCAATTCAGGAAATAATCAAGAGGCTGGAACTGGAAGTAAAGAGCATTCAGAGGATTGCAAGGCTGGGAGGGATTAAAGGGAGAGGTGGAGGGGCACAAGGTCATTGAGGGAAAATATTAAAAATCCAGGGTGTTAGGAATTTGGAAGCCATTGTCCAAGTTAGAGAAGACCCTCACCTGCACGTTATTGCCCCACACTGCTTTGCCTTCCAGGAGTGAATCCAGGATGTTCCTCATTGCCCCCTCTTTCTGAGGGTCATCTCCACTTATGACATAGACTGATGATCGCAGGCGCCTAAAGAAGTCAGTGTTGATTGTCCTGGCACCATAGCTGTTAGGGATGTAGGCGAGATCCACGTACACAGGGGGACACTTGCTCACTGCACCTATAATAATACATGGAATCAATGGCTCCAGATGGTGTCAGCAAGACCCACTTATTCAGCAAGTGCAGAGGTTACTAATTAAGATATGGGAGAACCAAGTTAAACCCAACAGGCACAGATGAAGCCTCTCCAGTTTGGGGGAAACAGCACTACCTTCTGGGGTGGAACTCTGCCACTTGTAACTGAGGAATTGCCCAGGTCTCCACCAAGGCCATTCAATCTTACTGGAGCAATGGCAGTGAAATCCACAAGGGTATTCCCTGGCAAATCAGACATCCCTTTGGTGAAACAAGGCAAAAAGCTGGTGATCTCAGGCACGACTCTCAGCTCACTGTTGTTCACTGCCTGGGATCAATGGCGTGCTGTGCCCAGCAGCACATCACCTTCAGGAAAGGTGAACATCGGAAAGCAGCAGTGACTGATAAGGACAGGAGGCCACTTAACCCCTGGAGCCTGTTCTGCCATTCAATGAGAGCAACGGACCTGCATCTCAACTCCATGTTGCCTCGCACTCATTTAGTAAAATTTTATTAATGTCCAATCTAAACAACTGTTTCGTGGGACTGAACTCCACACTTCCACCAGCCTGTGTGTGAAGAGTTTCCAGAGATTCCTCCTATGTGAACTAACCTTAAGGCAACTTGTGTATGAGAGACTCCCCCACCAGTACCAGAAAAAATTACAACCAAAAAGACAGCCATTTGGCCCATCCTCTTAGTGCCAGCCAGTGGAAAATGAGCTATCCAACCTAATCCTACTGTCACCACTAGGTCGATAGCCCTGCAGGTCATGCTTCAAGTACATATCCAAGTCCCATTTAAAGGAATGAGGGGTTCTGCCTCTACCACTTTCAGGCAGGGAGTTCTAGCCTCCAAACACCCAATGGATGAAAAATATTCATCTCCCCTACAATCCAACTACCAATGACTTCAAGTCTATGCCATCTGGTTTTTGATCTCTCTGCTAAGGGAAATAAGTCTTACTTACTTTATCTCAGCCCCTCAGTTTTATACATCTCAATCTCCTGTTCCAATCAAAGCAGACCTAATCTTATACTGCCCTATTAATTGCGTTCAAAATTCTAAAGCCCAATAAAAACCACTCCTTTATTCATAAACTCTGTATAACACAAACCCAGTTTACATAAACTCTCAATTCAATGCTTGCATTATTTTTCAAAATGTGCACAGAAGGCCAATACTCTGCCCCAAGGAGAGTGTGGTCTAACCAGGATTAATACACAGCTCCAGCATACGTACCTCCATTTCAAATCCTAGTCATGATCTACAAGGTCAACATTGAGATTTTTGTACCCATTACTGCTTGTACTTGGACCTCCCAAACTACTTTAGGGTGGGGGAGGGATCAGAACAGGGCATCTTTCAAAGTACTGACACAGACAAAAGTCTCACTAAGCATCAGGGACTGGGCGATCGATCTCACCTGCATCACGTAACTGACCTGCCGCTGTGCTGCGAGAAGCGCTGAGAGACGATCTGTAACTTGGTGCTTGGGAATTCTTTCCCTTCTCTTCCGAGTTGATGGACTGGTTGGAATTCACCCTGGGAACCTTCCCCGACTGCTCAGTCTTGCTGGCCATGGACAATTTTTCCACCTCTTTGGATGTCGGCTGGGGACCTTTTGGTTTGGACAAAGTTGCCTGTTTAGCGTTCTCACCTCTGCGACCCAGAGAGCCCACAGCTGGCTTGGACCCTGGCTTCCGCCCTTTTGACTTCTCGACCACGCCTTTGTTAGAGCTCTGGATCAGGACCTCAGGGTCTACCATGCAGATGCCAGGCTGGGGTGGGGGTGGACGGGGGTCCTTCATTGGGGAAGGAGGAGGGTCATGTGACCTGGAGGACAAGGGAGGGCAAGTGGGACCCAGAGCAGACCTGCCCACAGACAGGCTCTCGGAATCGTCCTCAGAGTCCATGCCGCCGTCTGCAGTGATTGACGGGCAGTCCTCTGTACCAGGTGGGATTGCAGAGCCCGAATGGGACAGGAGGGACTCACTGGCCGAGGTTGGGGTGGTCTGGTCCATTGTCACCTTCCTGGAGAGGGGCAGGTGGCCCTCGCTTTGCCCCACCGGCTTTGCACATTCCTGGGAGAGGTCACTGTCATCCGACACATCCCTGGGGCTGGGGTTGACAAAGGACGGAGAGACTTCAGTCTTTGGGTGCTTAAATTCACAAGGCGACACAAGGCACAGGTCAACGTCATGAGGGGATTCGGAGGGGAGCCCGGCGACACGCGGCCCGGGACCATCCACTCCTTCAGTGTGAGGGGGTCTGCCGTCCCCTTGGGTGGGAAGCAGAGGCCGGAAGGCATCCTGCAGAGACCTCAGGGGAAGGCTCATGCCGTGGGGATCACCCACCCCAGGGAGAACTTCATGTTCAGGAGAAGTGCTGTTGGGAAGGCCCCTCTGATTGCCCTCTGGCAGAGCGCTCAGTGCCTCAGTCAAGGGCGGCAGGACCTGCTCAAAGGAGACAGACAGAGACTCGTCAACTTCTGTGGAGTGAGGAGAGCCAACCTCTGCTGGCAGAGAAGGGGTCGTCAGAGTTGGCGAGACATCAGGGACAACTTCCTTGAAAGGACTCAAGCTCAGGAAGCCAGTGTGTCTGTCCAGGGGTGCACTGGCATTCTCAAATGGTGGTCGCGGGTGTGACTGAGGGGCTCCATCTGCAGGTTTATTGCAAGCATTGGCCAGCTGGCTTTCCCCATGCAGGAGGCTGGAAACGCTCTCAATTAAACTGTCTTCACTTCTGGGGAGGATCCCGTCAGTTGGCGACTGTTGGAATGGGGTGTGGCCAGCACTGGCAGGCCCGGATCCAGGAGGGGAGACCATCTCCAGGGTCTTCTCCTCAGAGCTGGCATACTGCTCCTCTGCATTGTCCTGGTTGATGGCAGTCACCGGACCTTTAACCTCACCTGGCGGCCCAAGCTCAGTTGGCGTTAGGTCAAAATTAACACTACGATCACTCCTGGGGGTCTTTGCAAGAGGGGACAGGGCAGCCATGTTCCTGCTGGGGCTTAAATTGTCATCAAAATACCTGAACTTATCAGGACTTTCCAGCTCAAAGTCATGGTCGTTATCAGTACCACAGATCAGACCATTAACGGGATGGATTGTAACCATACCTTCATCACCCTGTGCTCTGGCACCAGCCCTGGCTGCCCGTTCCATGCCTGTCTCTTGTTCCCCCGCCGCCTCGCCATTTTCTGCAGCGCCGCTGTCCCGTGGTTGAGTCCCGAGCTCCCTCCCCACCTCCACAGTGGTGAAAGCCTCCTCAGGTAGGGTCTCCCCCAGCACCGCTGCCCCTTTGGCCCCAGCGGAAGCAGCCTCCTCCTGGGCCAGTGTGGCCGCACCCCCCTCCCGCTCCAGCTTCTCAAACTCTGCTGTCATGTCTTCAGGAGTGGACATCCCAGAGGATGCTCCCTTCCCCACAGGTGCAGCCTGCTGATCCGGGGTGGACTCCCTCTTTGGAGCCCCAGGCTTGGATCTGACAGATTCCTTCCCAGGAGTCGCCCGATCCTTCTTGGGCTCCCTGGAGCTGGCAGCTACACTGGCTTTGGCTGAGCCCTTCCTGCCTTCAGAAGCTGCTGGGAGTTTTTTGGCAGGGGGCTTGGCCACTACTTTTTCAATCTTCTTAGGCTCCTTTTTAACTTGCTTCGGCACGTCCTTCTTCAGCACCTTCTTGTCCTCGGCCTCTTTCCCGTCTTCCCTTTTAGCCACCTTCACGTCCTTGTTCTCTTCCACCTTTGTGGGTCTAGTTTCCTTCTTCTGAACTTTCTCCTTGGGCACTTTCGGCTTGGTCTCCATTTTCAGTTTCTCACCTGCCTCAGGCTCAACTGACACACTGGGGGGAGGCTCCTTTGCTCCCTCACCTGGCGCCGCTAAGGCAGCTTTTGTTTTCCCGGCCTTTTCCTTCCTCTCTGGCCTCACTGGCTTGTCCTTGGCAGAGGACGGCCTCCCCACCATCAACCCGGCCTCCAGATCTCGCCCTGCTTTGCCAGATGAGCCCCTGGTGAGGCTTTTGAGACTCTCGCGGCTCTCTGTGCGCCTTGGCTTGGTGCCCTTCTCCTTTTGCAGGGCTTCCAGTTCACCCCGAGTGGCTGCAGGCTGCTTCAAGAAATCCAAGTGTTTCACCCTCTCGAGCCCCTCCAATATCTTGCTTTGTGGAGCGCAACCTGGGAACAGTACTCGGATTATCTTCTCCATTCTACTGGCTGGGTGCCAGGCAATGAGAGCACAGACCGAGACCAAACACTGAATCGGGAGGTCCCCTCCTTTTGGCCAATTATTGCCCATCCACTGATGCAGCATGAAGTCCAAATCCTTGCTGTCTTTGCTTGGGTTAAGGATGTACATCTCCAGGCGGCCAACTCCCATTTTCTGAAAGAGTATTATCGGTTCTATAGAGTTGCCAATATTCCTATAGAGTGGGAGTGGGTTAATACCCAAAAGGTGGAGATGGTGAAGCAATACACTGACCTCATCCACACCCCGCCTGACACACTCTCTCTCAATGTGTTGGAGTCGGTTTGGTGCATTGAGGAACATGACACCAATCTCAGGAGAAATGAGGTTCCTTGTCCAGTCACCATTCATTTCACAGCCTTGTGACTGATCCTCATCTAGTTCAGCCAGCTTCCTCTGTAGCAGACTGTTGACCCCGGGCAGGTTGTCCATCCCAATGTGAGTCAACAGGACTGAGTCGATCCTGTCCAAATGACGAACCAGCTTCCAGAATGAGGACTTCTGGTCCGAACCCCCATCCACCAGGATATTGAAGCCATTGACAGCAAAGAAGGCGGAATCCCCGCGGCCACCTGGGAAGATGTAGCAGCATGGCTTGGAGAGCTTCAGGAAGCCCACAGTAGCTGGGGGCTCCAGCAGGTCAAAGGGAGATGATGCCTCCAAGGATTCGGTGAGGTATTCCAAGAATTCCTGCAGCCCTTCCATCTCCGACAGCATGGCTGGAGGATTCACTTTGATCTCGATAAACTCCTGAAGGCTGTGCTGCTCCAGGCTCGATCGCTTCCACTCTCCCAAGTCAGGGCAGCTGAGACAAAGGCTGGCCTTGTCAGCAGGAGGCGTGAAGCTCAACAGCTCTCCAATCTAACAGAAACAAAGTCAACTCATTAATGCACCATCCTGTATACTTCAGTCCATCCAAAGCTTTGCTGATCAAATTTGCACATCCACCATCCCTGCACTCTCTGACCCACCCTGGCTCCCAGTCTAGCACCATTGGGACTAGAAAATTCTCAACCTTGTTTCCAAATACCTCCATTGCATCACCCCTCTCCATCTCTACAGCCCAGGGCTCCTCCTACTCTGACCTCACCTTCTGACTAGGCACTATACGAGAAAGATGTACTTGCAGTGGAGGGGTTGCAAAATCGATTCATGAGCACCCTAATCCTAGTGTCAGGATTAGAGTATTTTATCCAAGAGAAATGATTGGATAAGCTGGTGGTCTTCCTTGGACCAGAGGAAGTTGAGGGGAGATGTAATAGTAGTTTATGAGGGACCTTGGTAGAGAATAAAGGGTCTATTCCCCTAGCAAAGGGGTCACAAACAGGGGGTGTAGATTTAAAGTAATCAATGGGAGGTACAGGGGAGATAAATTAAACATTTTGTACCCATTGGGTGGTTAGGGTGTCTAACTGAATTTAATAAACTCCAACTGAAGTGTCTAGACAAGCACTTGAATCACCTCGGCAGGGAAGGCTATGGGCCAAGTGCTGAAGATGGGATCATTACAGGTGTGTGCTCACTGGTTGGCATCGACATGGGCCAAATGGCCCTGTTCCTTGCTCTATGATTCTATGACTAATACTTTGCCTGAAAGGGTGGTGGGAGCAGAAATCCTCATCACATTTAAACAGTACTTGAATATCTACTTGAAGAACTTATGACTGAGGACACAATGTTGGAAGGTGAGATTAGATCAAGAAATCCCTTTTTAACCAGCACAAGGATGATGGGCAGATAGCCTCCTCCTGTGTTGAAGATTTTCCATGATCTTATGAAATTCCATTCCCACCACCCTTCCAGGCAGCACATCCCACATCAGCTGTGTGTAAATATATCCATGCTGCAGACTCCAAATAACCCTAAGCCCTCTCAAATCCGTGCTCTCCTCCCAGTTTCCCTGAACATCTCATTTCCCTGAACATCTCATTTCCCTCTCATAATAAACCCGATTCTGATCTCCAGCACTTGTTACTGTTTGAGCCCAAAGTCTGAAATTCTCTTCCAAATACCTTTCCTTCATTTCCTGTTCCTTAAAGACTATCTTATTAATCAATGTTTTGGTCACCTGTCCAATGTTTCCTTATTCAACATTTAATACAATTATATAACACTGAAGTGCCTTGGACAATACAACACTAAGACACAAAATAAATGCTGTTTTCCCTTTGAGTTGAATGACACTTAAACCTTAACTTTTTGTACCATCTCAAACTCCCAGGGCAGGTACAGCACAGTTAGATATCGACTGAAGCTCCCAGTACACAAGGTTAACAGATAAATGGGCAAGATGGAGTATTGCCAGAAACAACCTCCTTATCTGTGAAGATCTGGATGAAATCATGGAATGTGAAGGCTCCTTTTTGCAAGAGTAGATCACCGGATTCTTCTAAACATGGCCCAGCCAACACCAGCAACTTATGTCGGGAGGCAGCCGATATCAGAGTTCGCACCTAGAATGGAAACAGAAATCAGACTCCTCCTCCTGGAAATGGAATCCACTACCAGATCACCAGGGATGACAGTTCCAGGGTCAAATCAGGAGTTGGAATCACAATATCCCTTTAAGAACACTAATGTAATAATCAATGAAAGCTGGACAGACTTCCACAATATGAAGATGCCTCAGAGGCTTAACTGCAAAATTTAAGTTTCTTTCTGTTTTAAGTGAAGTGTTGCAATATAGAAAACGTTGCAGCCAATGTGCACAGGGCAAAATTTCTCTCAGTAACAAACTGAGCAGGTTATCCAATTTATTGGTGCTGATTAATGGCAAATATTGGCCAGCACACAAAAATGGGTTGGGGCAGAAACTCTTGCGCTCTTATTTCAAGCATGCCTGGGACCACTTAGCCCAAAGTAGGCAGATAGGGTTGGAATTTAACATCTTATTCAAAAGGGAGACCCTAATTTGGAACTGCTCTACAGATGCATCTGCTTTATAGTGAAAGATGTTACGGCTTTAGATGTTCTTATAGTGTAACATTGGTAATAGACTGCAGCCATGGTGATCCTTGTGTTGTTGGAGCTACCCTGCTGAGTTCCTCCAGCTTCGGTGTTTTCCAGTCCTCCAGCATCACAGAGAATTGTCATGCCTGGACTCTGCCTTGCAGATGTTGGAAGGACAGTGCAGTTTGGAAGAGAGTTCACTCAGAGACTCAGCCTCTGACCCGTTCTTACAGGCAGTTAGATTGGATCTCAACAGGAGTGGGACCATGAAGGTGGTTTTCCACCGCTACTGAGGGTTTAAATGAGCTTGACAGAGAGAAGGGAACAAACAGAAGGGAGAAAAGCTAAATTGGAAGAAGATAGGGCTTCAGGTGAAGAGGTATTTAGGATGGCAGAGAAAGCAATACTATAGGGCCATGACAGGTGTAATAATAACAACCAGAATGCATCAGGAAGGGGCAGAAGAGTTCACCATCAAATAGTCAGAATAGGAAAAATGATAAGATAAAATTAAAAAGGTGAGGTAACTCTGTTACTAAAGGAAGAGATCACTGCAATGGTGAGGAATGAAATTGGTTCAGCAGGTTAACAGTACATAAGCCTCCTACTATACCAGTGGGTACAAATCAAGAAATAACAGGGATGTGTAAAAGAGATACTGCAATAATATTAGGAGGGGCATAGAGTGAACAGCCACTTTTTTCCCCAGGGCAGCAATGGCAAATACCGGAGGACATCAGTTTAAGGTGAGAGGAAGAAAGTTCAGGGGAGAGATCACAGATAGGTTCCCCCCCCCCCAGAGTGTGATTACAATAGGGGCATTTAAAAGACTCTTAGATAGGCACATGGATGCAAGAAAAAGGGAGGATTATGGGCTGTGTGGGAGGGAAGGGTTAGATTGATCATGGAGTAGGTTTAAATAGGTCATGGGCCAAAGGGCCTGTACTGTGCTGTTCTACAATCACAGGTAAATTTAATCATATAGATTGGATAAATCAAATTGTCAAGGAGTTCATGTACCATATTCAGGACAGAGAAATACATTGGTTCTTCCAGTCAGGGAAGAGGCTATTTTAGATCTGACATAATGAGGCAAGATTAATTTATGACCTCATAGCAAAAAAAAAATCCCAGAGCAAAGTGATCATAGCATGGTACAATTTCAAATTTAGTTTAGGGTAAGAACCCTGGGTCTGAAACTAGTGCCCCAAACTTAAAGGCATTTACAATGGTATGAGGACAGGTTTGGCTAAACTGGGCAGAAAGAATAGATTAAAGGTTAAAATGATAGATTACCAACAGCAGACAATTAAAGAAATATTTTACAAATCTCAGCAAATGGATATTCCAGTAAGAGGGAAGAGAGAATGTGGCACCATTCACAGCTAAGGAAGTCAAGGATGGCATCAAAATAAAAGATTTGCAAAGATTGGTGGTAAACTAGGTGATTGAGAAATTAAGCAGCAGCAAAGGATGATTAAAAAATATAGAATAAACTAGCAATATACAAGAGCAGATAATAGGAGCTACAACAATAAGGAGGAAGAGAGCAACTAGTGTAAATGTTGTCCTCCGAATAGGGCTGGGAAATTAATAGGATATTGTGAAATGGCAGAGATGATAAAATTACTTTGCATTGGTCTTCAGTTAGAGACCAGAAGCAGCCCAATAATGATAGTTAATCAAAGGGCTATAATGAGGGAAGAAAAACTCAAAACAATTACAAGAAAGGGACCAAGCAAACTAATGGAGGCAAAGAATGGCAGGTCCTCGGACTGAGTAACCTACATTTAAAGTAAATATGTTAGTTGCCTGTAAATGTGAGGTTAGTAAATGGGAGGTTATCCACTTTGGAAGGAAGAATGAGAAAGCAAATTATTTAAATGGAGTGATACTATAAACTGTTGCAGGACAAAGGGATACAAGAACATGAAAGCAAAAGAAATGGGAGCAGTGGGCTGTCCAGTCCTTCAAGCTGTTCTGCTATTCAACAAGATTATGGCTGATCTTCTATCTGCCAATCACTATACTCCTCAATTCCCAGAATCTCCAAAATCAAGCAATCTGTTTTGAATGAACACGATGAAGGAGTCTCCACAACCCTTGAGTAGAATATCCTTGGAGTTTTCTACTCTGACAAAATTTCGAGTCCTAAATAGCCTAATCCTTTTTCTGAAACTCTGCCCCTTGTCCTAGACTCTTTAGCAAAGGGAAGCATTGTCCTTGCATTCACCTTGTCACATTCCAGTAGAATTAAGTTTCAATGCAATCAACATTCTTCTAAACTGTAAATACCACCCCAATTTAATTCAAATGCACAGGAATGCAAGAAGCTGCATGGAGTGGTGGACTCTGCCAAACACATCACAGGCAAATCCCTCCCTACCATTGGCAGTACCTACAGGAGGCACTGCCTTGAGGCGGCAACATCCAAAGATCTCCACCTTGCCATCTTCTCGCAGCTACCATCGAACAGGAGGTACAGAAGCCTGAAATTCCACACCACCAGGTTCAACAACGGCTACTTCCCTTCAACCATTTGGTTTTGAACCGACCAGCAAAACACTCATCACTACAGTTTAGCAACACTATAATCACTTTGATAACTTGGACCTAAAATAGACTGTTCTAATTGTGTTTTCTTGTAAAGGTTGTCTGTAAATTATGTTTTACTTATGAATGCTGCTTATATGATGCTATGTGCCTGTGATGCTCCTGCAAGTATATTTTTCATTACATCTGTGCGGACATGTACTTGCGCAGATAACAATACACTCAATAAACAGTTTACTCATTCATACTGCAAACCCATCCCCAAACCCAGTTGAGTGCATTCACTGCACTCCATCTATCGCAAGTGCATCCTTTCTTGGGCAAGGAGATCAAAACCGTACACAGTATTCCAGTGTGCAGTCTCACCAAGGCCTGTATAATTGAAATAAAACTTCCTTACTCCATTCTTCAAATCCTCTTAAAGCAGCTCAACATACCAGTTGCCCTAATTGCTTGCTGTCCTTCAGTGACTAGGGTACAAGTACACATGGGTTCCTTTGAACATCAACACTACCCAATCTCTTACTATTTCTAATGTGTATCAAGGTCGATGATCTCACATTTTCCACTGTTCCATCTGCCATATACTTACCCACTCACCCAGCTTTTTTCTTTATAATCTCCTTGAAGCACATTTACACCCGTCTTCGTACTCAAATCCAACTGAGCTTGGTCACGTAATAGGATCTGTAAGCTTTAGAGAATGAAATGCAAGGGGCTGGCATACAGGTACACAGCAAGTAATTAGGAAGTTGGCCTTTATTGCAAAGAGTAAGGAAAAAAAAGAAAAAGCTTTGTTTCAGCCTTATGGCAAGAATGCATCCTGAGTACCAGACAGTTTGGTCCCCATATTTGCAGGCACTGCAAAGAAAGGTTCACAAGATTTCTGGGATGAAGGGGTTGATGTGCAAAGAGAAGGTGAGCACTCAGTGGAGTTCAGAAGAATGACAGCAATCTTAATGAAACAAAATTGAGGTAGATTGATATAGAGGAGGTTGGGGCTGAGGTTCAGAACAAGGGGTTCCCCCACCCACCCCATTTCACACGAGACGAGGAGGAATTCCTTTTCAGAATTTTCTACTCCAGTGTATGGAGTCAGACTCATTGAATATATTCAAGGCAGAGATCATACAAACTGCATGGGAGGCAAAGGATATGGGGAGAGATTGGTAAGGTGGAGTTGTGGCCAAGTTTGATTCAGCCATGATCTTAATTGGAAGGCAGAACTGGTTCAAGAGACTGAATAGTTAACTCCTGTTCTTGTACACAGGCCTCCAACACTGCCAGATATCACTTGCCTGGGAATTGAATTAAAATCAATGTACCTGCTTTGCCTCCAGTCACTCCCATCAGAAAACAGACACTGTTGATAGAACAGGTCTTAAAACTTCATGCTTGCTACAGCCAGTTTTAAACTCTCATGATAAATGTTCATTCAGCTAAAGTGTGGAGGACCAATAACACCAGGAGAGTGGACATCTTGGGAGGATGCAAGGGAGAGGATTTGAGATCAGAGGAGTTGAGTAGTTCACCTCAGTGCACAGCGCCTCGTTGGTGGGGTTTATCAGCACCAGAGCTTCCAGCACCTCATCGCAGTGATGGAGAATTTTCTGACCTAAGATACAAAAGAAAAGGAAAACTAAATAAAGGAGTACCTTCAGATCCAACTGTTCCTTTCCCAGAATGGTCGATACTTGACCAAACTATACCAGGTGAGGCAAACGTTAACCTCCAAGGTGCCAGTTCAAGGCAAACCCAGTACCAGCCCCCACTTTACACAGCGGAACATTAAGCACGATGAAAGGTTCATTTGTACCAGACCCACATCAAACATCATGCGATCAGGCCCAGCTAGATCCAGAGCAACAAAGCCTATGGGAGAATCTTTCACAAAAAGCATTAGACTACAGGAGACAGGTTCAATTAAATGAGCTTCAAGAAGGGCTCCAACTGCTTTTATTGAATAGAATCTTTCTGCTTCCTCACTAATAGCCTTGCACCCTCCCCATCAAAAGAACGCCCTCAATTGATTTGTTTTTAATAGCATTCAGGCAGTAGGAGGGGACCAAGGTTAGATTTTATTAACAATGATCTTTTAACCAGTTGAGACTTGTGGATTATCACAGATAGCAAGGTTAAAAGTTCAATGCATCAATTGCCTGTTTGATCTACAAGTTGTTAAACAAAGGAAATGAAATAGACCTCAGTCCTTCCGACTTCTTGTACCATTTGGTGAGATTGAGAGTCATCACCATCTAATCATACTTTACCCACACTTGGTTCCACAGAACACTTCCTCCACACAACTAGTCTTTTTAATCCAGCATACAGTGCTTCTGGGGAGAGAGCGTGCCAGTGTGAAGTGCTTCCTGACCCCTGAATGGCCTGACTCATTTTATGTCCCATTGTTTTGAACTGCCCCACAGGGAACCATTTCTATCGGCAGAGTTGACATACTAGATCAAGCACCACACAGATTTAGAGTGGACTCATTGCCAGTGTGGTTTTGCATTCAGTCCCTGAATTATGTTACCTTCCCAATACAAAACCACTCAATTTAGGAAGATATTCAAGACTGCCGCTTTTAGATAAGTTATTGGGGAACTTGGAAATATTCCAGGTGAGGGAAACCTAAAATAAAACAAGGATCAGGTAGCATCACTGGAAGCAAAAAGTAACTTTTCAGGTCATTTACCTGATTAACACCAATGAAAGGTAATTTGACATGAAACAGTATGTTTCTCTCCACAGATGCTGCCTGACCTGCTAAACAATCCCACCACTATTAGTAGGTCCAACTGTAAAGCACCACTAAGTACAGGTCTGTCATTGTGCAACCAATGTATAGAGTATTGGTGGGGACATGCCTGTTGCTGTGTAATGCTGGTCATTGGGCAGAGCAGACTTGAGCATTATCTCAGGCATTCAAACACAATCAAATTAATCATTGTAATTCAAACATCCACCCACTTTGGTTTCTAGACAAGAGTTTGATTGTTAGCAGCCAAAAGGCCTCTTATACCCCCAACCCCCATACGTAGCTGGAAGGTTCCGGCATCTGCTGGCACACATACAAGCTGAACGCAGAACCTTTCTGCGCAAGGAATAGATTACAGTCAACAACAAGGACGTCTCCTTCTCCCTCCACCAACTGACATCAATTCCTCATCACTCCCTGACCTTGTCAGCTCCATACCCAGCCCAAATAAATGACACCAGTGAAAAATGTCATGTGTTTTCCCATGTCAATCATCTGGGAGGAAGGAGGAGCTTGAAGAACTTAATATTTAAGACCTATTTGGCCATATGCCTGGAAGAAGTCAGAGTTGAGAGAAGTGTGAATCCCAGTTCAAAACAATTCTTTACAGTCAAAGGTGCATCTTCAGCTGTATCCAATGGGCTTGCATCATCCCTAATCCAATTCCACATTTCAATGTGTCAAAACAAAACCAGAGACAATGCATCTGGGAGAGTTTGATGGGCCAGAATGCTCCTGAAACCTGGATGCAAATTTCTCTCTCATTATGTCCTTAAAGAGACCAGATTGAAAAAACCAGTGCACCTCTTCCCTCACTCACATTGTAGGGCAGACTTGTGACCAACAGTACACTGAGTGCAGAACTGAAAGCAAGAATAAGAATTGAACAATGTGCTGTACTGACCTCATGAGAATCAATAGAGATACAGCACAGAAACAGGTCCTAAAGGCCCATCTCATCCATGCTGACCAGGACATCTATCTGTGCTGATCCCATATCCATCTACGCCTTTCCTACCAAAGTACCTGTCCAAACATATTGTAAACACTGTATTTGTTTCTACCTCCACTCCCTCCTCTGGCAGCTTGTTCCAGATATTCACCATCCTCAGTAGGAAAAAAAATCCAATCTATTCAGCCCATCTGATCCACACCAGAGTTTCTGCAGCACACAACACTCTCCTCCCATTGCCTGCTTCCATTCTGTTCTGTCTCAGGTTTATCCAGCTTCTAAATTTATCTCTGCCATTCCCCTCAACTACATCCTGTGGGAGCAAGTTCCACATTGTCCCAACTCTGGGGAAACTCTTCTCCCAAAATCCCATATGGATTTACTGGGAACTGATGACTGAAGGTTTAGATCACACCCTGTAAGCAAGAATCTTATCTTTATTTACAGGCCAGAGAGCAGCAGGTTGTAATGAGCCCCAGGAAAATGAAAAGATCACAGACCAACAGGAATCCCATCCCTGCACTTCAATCCCAGTTTATTGGTGCATTCCTATGGAGTGGGGGCAAGGGAGGGGGTGGCTTTATTCTACAATGGCCTAGGCACCTCCCATCCCAATAGGGATGCCCATCTGTACAGAAGGAAGACCCGACACAGATTGGGTGACCTCTTCATTGAGCACCTTTGCTCCGTCCACTGCAAAAGCAAGGGTCTCCCGGTGGCCAGCCACTTCAATTCCACATCCCACTTCCATACCGACATGTCTATCCACAGCCGCCTCTACTGCCCTGTTGAGGCCAGACGCAGGTTGGAGGAGCAACACCTCATATTCTGCCTTGATAGTCTCCAATCTGACAGCATCAACTTCTGGTAAACCCTCCCTTCTTCCTTCCCCCCCCCCCAACCATTCTTCCCTCATTCCTGTGGCCCCCTTACCCCTTCCCCACCCTGCCCTCATGACCTATCCATCTATTCCACACCTTCCCTTTATTCCATGGTCTACCGCCCTCTCCTACCAGATTCCTCCTCATTCAGCCCTTTGCCTCTTCTACCTATTATCTCTCAGCTTCTTACATCACTCACACCCCCCTCCCCCACCTTCCCCCTCTCACCTGGACTCCCCATCACCTGCCAGCCTGTGCTCCTCCCCGACCTTATTCCAGCTTCTGCCCTCTTCCTTTCCAGTCCTGATGAAGGGTCTCAACCCGAAACATTGATTGTTTATTTCCCTCCATAATGCTGCCTGACCCTCTGAGTTTCTCCAGCATTTTGTGTCTATTGTACGGAAGGACAGGTGCTTTATAGTCTATCACTATTATTGAGCAGCTTCCTGCAGCAGAATCAAAGGATTTGCATTTCAATAGATCCTTTAGGTTCAATGATTTTCCAGAGCAATTCACAGGAATATATTCCAAGGATTGGAATGAGCAAATGTCAGTCAGAATACATACAGCTAATCCCACAGAAATACATTGTGATAATCGCAAGACAATTTGTGATGTTGAATGAGGGGCAACTATCGGCCAACACCCCGAGAACTCCCCAGCACTTCAAAATAGTGCCAGCGCATCTTTTACAACCACCCAGAAGCAGATGTGAGCTTGGTTTAATACCTCAGACTAAAAATGGAACATCAGCAGCACTCCCTATGCACAGCATTGTGTGGCACTCCCTCTGCACTGGCAGCATTGGGTTAGTGACAGATATTTAAGATTTAAACCCACCAGCGTTCAACTCAAAACTGAGCACTTCTGTACGTCACAGAAGTTAGAAAATGCCTTGACGATGGATTGCAGAGTCAAGGTTAGAAGGTAACAGCTGAACATCTAGCATTAATGAGTGGAAAGATTCTAAACATGGAAGTGCACATGAAACAATATGCATTATCATTACCTCTATTTGTAAAAGCATCCAGTACACTTCACAGGCACAAAGACAACAATTTGACACCAGGCCATTTGATGTTGGGGAGGTGCCACAAAGCTTGGTTATTGTGGTTTTAAACAGCATCTTAAAAGGGAGAGGTTGAGAGATGGAAAAGTTGAGGGAATGACAGCTTGGGAACCAGGCAGTTGAAGGTATGATTATCAGTGTTGGATCAACAGAAATTCAGGACCTAATGGTCAAGAATCACAGTGTACTAATCTAAGAAGAAAGACAAATTGTAATAGTAAGCTGATTCCTAACAAACAAGGGACACCTTTCTCAAACTGCTGGTAACTTGTGAAGGAATGTGCAGGAAAGAGTGGCTACTTAGAGGGAGGGACAAAAGCCAAAGCTTCACAGGCCAAAGTAGAGAGAGAGGGGCTCAGTAACAGAGTGCCACTGGGGTGTCACCATAGTTAACCCTCCCACCACCTGGGAGATTCAAGTAGTGCAGCAGGTTTAAGCATTCGGAACACTAGTTGCCTCTGTATCCACCACCCAACCCCACACACATTCAACCAAGCTGGAGGTTCCTCAGCAAGTTTATAAATTCCAGAACCGATTCCAACTAAAGGATAGTGGAACTAACCTGATCTCAGAAGAATGGAAGCTCACTGCTAACAACTTCCTTCCTGGAGAGGCTTCCATCTATGACCTTGCATCTGGTTGCCATAGATACCACAGGGGCCAAACATTCGTAGAGGTCCACTAGGGTTTCAAAGGAGAAGGCCAAAGGGATACAGGCAAGGATGAATGAGAGGCCTTTGATCCATTGTCAAACTGAAGGCATCATTAAAGTCCCTAGAAAACTATACTGTGCTGGTTACCAGCTTACATGGTGGGAAGCACCATCAGTGCATTGATGAGACTGAACATACTCAATTCATACAACATTCCTCATCTCTTCCCAAAGGCCCAAACAGCAATACTGCTGAGATGCTGATCCATGGGAACTGGCCACTGTTCACACATGTCAGCCAGCTGTTTGTGTATGTCTGCCAGCTGTTCAACTGATGAGGACACCCACCCACTGCCCCCCCCCCCCCCCGTGATTTCAAGTTTGCACAGAAGATGCAAAAGGAATCCCACTGAAGATCTCAATGCCTAGCTGCCCAGAAGCAAGCTCGTGGTTTGGCCAGACAGCCATGGGTTCCTCCACCTTACCTCCAGAATAGGAACAGCCAACACAGCACAAAAACAGTGGGTACTCCCAAGCTACAGCTTGGAGACAGCTGGCAAAGATTCTTCTCCACAATAAGGTCACAGCCAAGGTTCACTGGCAAGAGGGTTCAAAAAAATAAATAGATAGCTGATGCTGGAAATCTGAAATAAAAACAGAAAATGCTGGAAACACTCAGCACTCCAGGCAGCATCTGTGGAGAGAGGAACAGTTAATGTTTCATCTGAAGTGGCAGTGGGCTTTCAAAGTGCCTTGAATGCAAATTGAAATGGACCGGACCAGGGGAGAAAAAATAGAATCAAAGTACGAATTCAAGGGGGCAGGAAAGGGATTTAAGTAAACAAAAACATCTGGGTTTATGCAGGACCTTTAAGATAGTTAAGTGCTTTAAGGTACTTCGCAGCAGAGTTTCAACAGTTAACCACGGACAGACAACACACTTAACGTGACCAAGTCTGTTCAAAGATTTTGATTTTTGGAAGCATTTGAAAAAGGAACATGGGAGAGTAGAGGCAGGGGAATTCTAGACCTTTGTACTGCTAGTAGTGCTTTTCTGAAGAGAAAAAAGCAAGAGACCAGAATTGGAGCACAGGATAACAGATTTGATGGGTGGGGAGAAGGGCTGAAAAATGTGGATGAGATTTTTAAATAACCATATCATCCATTTTAAGGATGTTAAATGAGGGATTAATATTGGCCAGAATGCCAAGATCGACATCTGCTTTCTTTCCAAATGGTGGCAATGGGACTCAGCTGCCGAGTGCTCACTGATCAAACATCCACTAAGAATCCTACACTAGTTTCATTTTACTCTCCACATCCCAAATCAACTGCCTCCCATCCGCTGGATTCACCTACACACTAGAGGCAACTTAGTGCCTCATCCACACTCCTTTGGGATGTGGGAGGAAACTGAAGCACCCAGAGAAAAACCATACATCACAGGGAGGGCATGAAAACTCCACACAGACAGCACCGGAAGTTAGAATGGAACCCAAAAATCGCTGAGCTACGAGGCAGCAGTTCTATTCACTGAGTGATTGTGCAGTAAGATCAGTTACTTCTGCTTCAGAGCAGATGGATTCTCCACTTCAATGTCTTAGCTCAAAGGGAGCAGTCTACTGGTAATGCAGAGTAGCATGATCTTGGGCTTAAGAGGGACTTGAAGCTAGCATCCTTGACTATGGGGCGAGTGCTCCTCAGACAGTCTGTTAATTCTAAAGTCAAGGTCAATGTAGGTCAGTAAATGGGACTAGAGGCGAGCGAGGATACAGCCAGGGTTTTAAATGACCTTCTTTACAGAGGGTAGAATGGGAGTCATTGGAATAGTTAAGTCCAGATGTGACAAGGCACAGAAGAAGTTAAACAGCAAATTAGAAAGAACCACTGGCTCTCCCAAGATAGCTGGGTACAATCACCCTGGTCATCGACCGGGGAAAGAAAGTGCAGAGCACAGACTCACAGTCAGACTGTAGACAAAGCAGGAAGCTATTAGACAGCACATTGGTAATCAATGTTATGGATACAGGAGTCAAAACTAAAGGAGTTACCTCTCAATGCAATTTAACCTCTCAAGCAGATCTGTACAAAGTCACACTGGAGAATGGAAGGGAACAAATCAGGGAATCCATGGGACTGGACAGGAAGATGGAGTGGTGGGAATTTGGCTGTGATCTCATCAAATGGTGGAGCAGACCCGGAGCCTGGAATGCCAGACACCTGCTCTTATTTCTTATGACAGTTAAGACGTTAGACTGCAGCTGGAACTGACAATGCAGTGAGCAAAATGTCAGAGTCAATGCCTTTCCACATTAAAATAAAACAGCAAAATGACAGATCCTTTACTTTCCCCCAGCTCATCCCAGTAACAGAATCCAACCTGAAAATTAGCCTACGTAGATAGGATACACCCATGAAAGTAAACCCTGACATGAATGGGTTTGGTGCTGATAAGGCCACAGTGAGAGGGTTTACAGGCTGGGTTCCAGAACAAAAACTTTACCACAAACTTTCCTGCTGAGTACGTCCAGCATTCCCCATTGGATTTCTCGGCTCTGCAGTATTTTGCCTGCACATTGAAACCTTTTGGCTCATTCTTTCACTGACTGCACTGAAAGGTTTGCTTAAACCCACATGCACTTGGTGAACAGTACATTCTGTGTGACTCTCAGCCTAAATTAACAGATTAGATTCAATGTTCTCTCCCCCTCCACCCCCAGGGCCTCTGCTATAAATGATTTGTAGAGAAGTTCTGGAAGGCAGCACCACGTGAAATTTTATCACTTGGGACAGGCACACACACACACACAAGGTCTATTCACTTCAGATACATAACCAGCCCTTGATATATTATCCTCTGCCTTGGCCAGACTTCAAAGCAAAATTTGCAAGGCATCAATGTGGAGAGATGAGAATGTTTTAAAGCAAAGAAATTGCATTTTTATTTTCTGGCACCTTTTGTGACCCAGAATACACTAAAGCACTCCAATCAATGCTGCTTTTCTGAAGTGTAGTGACTGTTGAAACCTGCAGTTAGATCCCTCAAGAGCAATGACAAGGTCCAATATTATAGCAACGTTGATGAGGAGTAAATATTGCCCAGGAAATTTTAGGGGTTGCAGGCAGGGCTGCAAGGGGAGGAGAACTCCAGTCTTCTTCCACAGAGCAACAGCACCTTGGCACAAATAATTGTAGTCACTGGTTTTACCACCCAACACCTCTTACAAGTTGTTAATAAACTGCAATGATGAGGACATTAAGGGAAATCACAGCATCTATTACTCTTCCCCACCTGGTGGTGGGGAACCTTGAATGGCTGCAGTCGCTCTGGTGAAGGTGCTCTTGCAGCATTGTCCTGGGATGAAACGAATGGGAATGGGAAGCTGGTGGATAGGGTGCCTGTTAAGTGCATTGCTCAGTCCAGAATGGCGTTGAGCTTCAAGTGTTGTCAAAGCTGGACTCATCCAAGCAAGTGGAGATATTCCATCACATCCCCGCCCTTTACCTTGTAAATGCTGGGAAGATGTTGGGTTATCATGAGTGATGCAACCTACCACAGGACACCCAGCCCATGACCTGGCCATGCAGCCACAGATTTTAATTGGCTGCTATAGTCGAGTTTTTGGTTGGTGATCTGCAGGAAGCTGATGGTGGGTCAGTGGTGGGACAATCTTGTTGGAGACAGTTAATAAAAGGCATTTGTGAAGCATGAATGTTACTTGACATTTAACAATGCTCACCTAAATGCTGTCCAAACTTTGGTGTGTATGGGCAAGGACAACTTTATCTGAGGAGATACAAATAAAGCTAACAATGGAAAACAAACTTGAACATATTCAATTCTGACATTCTGATGGATATATCAATGAAAAAACTGAAGGTGGTTTGACTTGAGGTTGAGATGATATCTTCATTGTCACCAGGTAGAACCAGCCCGTGAGTTTTCTCCCTCGCATCTTGGTTCTTTTCCTTATTACCTCAAATCCAGATCCTCCACTACTGACCCTCCAGTCATTAGAAAGGGTCGGCTGCAGTCTAAGTCTAGTGGGTGTTACTTGCAAGGACAGCGTTAATTACTTGCTCCTGAGCACCCCTTGCAAGGAATGGCTTGCTCATCCTTTGCAGGACAAAAGAGCCATGGTGTCACTCGCTGGCTAGGCTGGGCAAGGCCAGCAGGTTTCTTTTCCCAAATCACCAGCAAGCCAGCTGGGTTTCTAATGACATTGCAACAGTTTCATGACTACTATTACTGAGACTATTTTATTTTAATTCAAATTAAATTCTCCCATTGACGTGGTGGGACTCGACCCAAATCAATAGCGCTGGTCCCTGGATTGATTGTCCAGTAACACAATCACAATGATGCCATGCCTATCTTGAGCTCCTGTATCAGGTTCACTATCAAAGGCAGTTTGTCCTCATCTTCCTCTTACTCTCACCTTGCACAAGCAGCAATGGTGTCCTGACCTTAGAATTTGCAGTCAACGGAACAGATGACCCTCCTGCAACCCACAGCTCACCCACCAGAGATTTCAATGACCCTTGCCCTAGAGAAGTGAATCAGTGCAGGGCCAGCCCACAGAATGTCAGGTCAAAGCAGTGAAAATGTTCAATGCAGCAGCTGTGCTTTTTGCCTGCAGTACAATGACACTTGTACAGTTAATGACTCTTGCCAAAATGAATAGATTATTGGAAAAATGCCAATATTTATTTCACTTTAAGGTAGGTTGATAGCTGAATAAAGTTGTCCTCCAAAAGGAGGCCCAAGCGTGGGACTGAATAGTCAACTCCAATGTTAGATTGCTATATTTGGCACAACCTTTACTGTTTGCAAGGCTTTTTCTGGTGTAAGTGCAGACTTGACATAGAAGCTTGATCACCCAAGGACATTTCAAACTACACACTGCTCAGTGCTTCTGTTAACCATACTAACAGGGTGGAGAAGCAGCCACAAAAGACATTAAGACAATAATTCATGCAGGCAAGATTCCCAACATTCCTTCCTGAGCCACAGTCTGAACAACTGCCTCCAACAGTCAGAAGTCTGGCATCACCGATCCCCTCCTGCAGTCCATCAATAGAAAATTGAAGCATCTATGAAACTTTGTGTCTATGGCCTTTAATGACTCTTATGTCCCAAAGAACTTTACAGCCAATAAAGTATTAGAAGTTGTGTTGTAATGTAGGAAAAGCAGTCAATTTGTGAACAAACTTCCATCAACAGCAATAACCAGATCATGAGTTTTAGTGAAGTTGGTACAACATTGAAAACTCCAGACCTTCAGAAATTGCCAGTGGACTTGAACAGGCAGAGCCTTTGTTTAATATCTTATCTGAAGTATAACACCTCAGGCAGTGCAGTCCTCAGGACCTCACTGAGGTGGTGGCCGCCTGGATTTATCAGGAGTGGGACTCGAACCCACCTTCTCCTAGCTCAAAGCAAAAGTGCAACCAGTTGAGCCACAAGCACACAAGGATAAATAATCACCACAGACATCACATGGTATTCCTCACATCCACTGTCCATGGATGCACAAAACATTCCCAAGGGAAAACGAGGGAACCAACAAAATAAACAGAAGCAGAAAACTATACACATCAAACCGGTCAACGAATACCCCAGACCATGGGGCGGCTGCATTGTCGGGGTTTTCAATGCAACATTGACTCAAGTCCCCACCCGCTTGTGTAAAAAAAATACTACGGCACCATTTTGAAGAGCAGCTACATCCGCCCCCCCCCCCCCCCCCCCCCGGCCAATATTTATCCCCAAATCATCTGTTGTCATTTAATCACTCCTGTCACAGGCTTTGGATCTCTTCGCACTTTCTTCTCCTCCCGTCCATGTCACAGGGATGATATCATTCAACCCACTGTAGCTGCGTTGGCTACAAAATGGAGTCTAGGTTAATCTCATTTCCTAGCTCTTGGTCCATAGACTTGCAGTTTACGAGTCTGAGTGCTCAAGTACTACTCAAACATCTAATTGCTCCAGTTCTGATGAAAGGTTACTGACTGGCAGCATTTATTCTCTCTACAGAGGCCACCTGGCCCAATTATCACCAAAGTTTAGTTATTGCTCTTTGTGGGATCTTTCTGTGCAAAAATCAGCTGCTGCACTTTCTACATTACAAAAATGCATATACTACAATGCACTCAAAACAGCATGTTTCCACCAAATCATTCTTTGATCACAACGTTCCCAGTGCTAGCTGCCATGCTTCTTTGCAGCAGGACAATGCCTGCATTTGAGTACTGCTTTTTCTTCTGGAACATTACAAGGATATGTCTGGTGGCCCAGAAACATGCTTTGACTTCAGAGATTCCTCAACAACATGAAAACACTGGCCCATTCCTAACCAGTGCTCCAAACCTTTACAACCCTGCAACAAAAGCAGACAAGCTTCGAATTTCACACTGCAATAGTCAAAGTGCCTACTGAACCACAGTCAGTCCAGAGGATTGCAACATTCCCTTTCAGAAAAAAATATACCTATGGTTTTCAGTGCTTGAAATTCACAGACAACCTCACGAGTTCTGCCTCAAAGACCCACGGGCAGAACTGGATAAGATTTGCACAAGTCTCATGACTTGTAACAAATAAAATTAATCTGCAGCCTTACCCTTTGCTTCACCTGGAAATGTAGCCGAGTGTCTGGACACAAAGAGCTTCAACTGTGCATCCAGGTTGTAGGCAGCAGCATCAATGTCCCAGGAGAGGATTCCTAGAGAAGAAAGACAGGCAATGAGACAGTGCACAGCAAGAGGGATCTGTGTCCCCCAGTGCACTAGTCTAACAGTTAGTAGGCAGTTACATCAAAAGGTAACCAAAGGCTCGTGGGATATTGATTTTTAAACGGAGGACCTGAAATGTAGAGGTAGTTACCTTCAAGATGTAGACAGCCTAGGCAAGATCCAATGAGAACAACCTGTCCCCAATTTTAACCACAGTACCAGACTGGTCAGTCTGCACTGTGTCCAGTCCAAGGTGCAGATGCAGTGCTCAGAGCCAAACTTTTCCTCCAGAGCAGGTCTGACCAAGGTTTGTACTGAACTGTAACTACCTACCCGCCGCGCCCCCCCCCCCCGCAAAATTATTTGTACCCCCCAGTCCAAGTTAAGGCCAGTGTTCCATAAGCTTTTTCCTACCCATGTACTAGCGTTTAGTGATTTGTACATAGACCCTTGAATCACTCACATTATGCTGCAGTATCAGAGAATGTTCAATTGCCTTTCGCTCAGCCAGAGGATGTCCATATACTTCCTCACACAGAGCCCACTTAGTCTGCAAATTACCTTTGCGTAATTATTGCTCCCAACCACACCATTACTGTCTCGCAAGAGTTGTAATTACTGTTTATTAACCCACGCAGGTAATCAGATTACTCACTGCAAAGCTTCATGCGTGCCTGAAGTGTTCTAATCTGTACAGTACGAGCAAGCAGAGACTACCTGTGTTATATGGGGGCACACCAAAACTACCCAATATACTGTAGATACCAAGCAAGTGGCAATTAAAAAAAACACTATCTGATGTTAAGATACAATACGAACATACATGGGAAGGGGAGGGCAGACGACAACAACTTGCATTGTTACAAGACATTTAATGTTGCAAAACGCATCAAGTACCAACTACAATAGTAACAGGATTCCAGATACTGTCCATAATAAAACAGACATTGTACCTGCCTCGCTCTACTCTTAAAAGTAGTAACACATTTTATTCCCAAATCCATCCAGAACATGAAACTGACACTGTATCCACGAAGTGAAGTGAAACTAGCACTGTGCATTACACCACTCTCCATCCGAAGGGTGACAATGACACACTGAAAATACACCGGCTACAATCTGGCGTCACTAATCCTGGGTTCTACAGAGAACTACTACACATCTCGCATTATTCGGACTGCGATCGCGATTTCTCCTCCCGACATTCCAGGCTTGTTTTGTATCCCTGGAAAGGGAATATCCTACAAACCCGACGCAAGGAGGCGTTCCTGCGGGAATACACCACGCGATTCAAACTGCTCAAGAAAAGCGGGAGACAGCTCGGGTTACAAATGCCCCAAGAATACGTTGATTAAAAAAAGTTTCCTCCAATCATTCCTGCACTGTGGATGGGAAGGTGGCGAGGAAAGAGTGTAACCCTGACCCTTGTAAACTGTACACACCGACAGTACATTTCTCAAATCGGCTTCAAGTGAAAAGACGCGTGGAAATGGGAGGCCGAACAGAGGAGGGGGCCTCGGGCACCACTTCTAACCAGCAGGACAGGGTAATCAACGCTGCAACCCTTGAGTTGCAACAGAACGGGGTTGGGAAACAAAGGAAGATTTCCCTCGCATCCGAAAAGGCGAAATTTAACACGTCGGAGGCAGAAAACAAAGACTTCCTCACACTGACGCAAACTGTGACCAACCCGGCCCGAGCCGTCCCTTTCAGGGAAAGGACACCGACAGACTCCAAATGCCCCTCCTGAGGCCATTTGCTACAATTGCGATGCTCCCGGAGCGGCTGTCAGGGACAGAAGTGCCCGGAGACCTGAGGGAGGTCGCAATGCCCGGGGAGCGGGTTGTTGGTCATTGCAAAGTTGTAGCTGCCCATGCACTGCCTCGGCGCCCGGCGGAGGGCATTCATCCCCGGTACTGGGCCGGGAGAGGGCTGCACGGATTGCGGTGCCTCAGCTGCAAGGGGCCACCTCCTGCACCCCGCCGCCGAACCGTTCCCTCCTCCCCCGGGGAACCCGCCTGTTCTGTTCCCACCGCCGCACTGAAGCCGCACCTCGTTGGACCTGTGCAATCACGTCGGGCAGCAGCTCCGGCCTGCCGGCCTCCCCGACCACCACCAGAGCAGAGGCTTTGCGGCGGACGCCGCCGGCAACGGGCTCCATGGCGGAGCCGCTTCCTCGCTGCGGGGCCGCCATTGCCGCCGCTCCTTCTCACGCTCCAACTCCCGCCCCTGCGGCCCTGACGTCACGCCTCATTATAATATGCGGAATGACCGCACCGCCAGCCAATGAGCGGCGAGCCGGAAGCCGCGCTGCGTTTGTATTCAAACAGCGACTGGCGCGCTTTCCCCCTGGTTCTGATAATTGGCTTCAAGTCTGATTCAGATTCACGTTAGTTTATTGTCAGATGCAGCAGGGTGCTTCAGTGCAGGGTGCTTCAGTGCAGGGTGCAATGCTCGCGTGTGCACAGAGTAAACATGGTAATAATAAATGCAGCAGTCAATACGATGCATTCACAAAAGCAACCGAATGTTTCAAGGTACAAGTGGTGGGAACTGAGCGAGTGCAAAAAGAAAATGCTGAAGTGACAATAACGGAAGAGGTAGAATTAAGGGTTCGAGAACGTGGCAGCACCACTGGGAAGGGGGTGTGAAAGAGGTGACTGGTCTGAAGTGGATGCGGGGTGAGGGATGGAAGCCAGTCGATCTTCCTTAACTGGCAAGATGCACGTTAGAGGAACAAACAATCTGCTGGAGGACCTCAGCGGGTTGGGCAGTATCTGTGTGTGTGTGGGGGGGGGGGGGGGGGGCGGTGGGGGGAAGAACTCTCAGACCCCCGCATCAGGACTCTTCCCCACCCCCGCCCCACAGATGCTGCTCGACCCGCTGAATTACTCCAGCAGATTGTTTGTTGTTCTAGGTTCCAGCATCTGCACTCTCTTGAGTCTGCACAGAGGAAGTTGTGCGTTTCTATTATTTAGTTATCCAGGTTATTGGATGTTGGCCCTCGCAGTCACGCGCCACGTCTCCTAAATGAATGAAGTCATCCAAAAGTGCAGTCGGAGTTTGCAGAAGGAATGAATGAGAAACGGTCAAAATTCGCGGTCATTTCTCTGTGAAACTGACACCAACATCTGCTTGGTTCTGACGAAGGGTCTTTGACCTGAGACGTTAAATCATTTTATGTTTAAAAAGATTTCTTTCCATCGAAGCTGAACTGACTTGTTTCCGGCAGTTTCTGCGTTTATTTCAGATCTTTACATCTGTAGATATTTTTGATCTTCAACAGCTTCTGTTCGTGCACAGGCAAACACACGAGTCAGGAAGTGGCTGTGAATGAAGTTCTCCTGTACAGGCGGAATCGATAAATTAACATGAATCAACAGACTATTCTGAGCGAAAAAGCAAAATCAAAATACTACAGATGTTGGAAATCTAAATTAAAAAGGAAAGTGCTGTAAATACTCAGGAGAGTAGTATGATATTAATGGTCACAGTCTTTTCCCCAGGATTTTAAAACTAGAGGGCACTGGTTTAAAGTGAGAGGGGAAAGATTTAAAGGGGATCTGTGGGGCAAGTTTTAGAGGCAGAGGTGGGTACAATTAGAACATTAAAAGACATTTAGACAAGTACATGGATAGAAAAGGTTTAGAGGGACATGGGTTCAGCTTGGGTTGGCACCTTGGCCAGCATGGGCAAATTGAGCCAAAGGGCCTTGTTTCCATGCTGTAAAGCTATGACTCTATGACATGTTGCCTTCCTGGTGTCATGGTCATGGGTGTTCCTGAAGGGCTGCAGAGTAACCTGAAAGAGTGAGCAGCCAGAAGTTGTGGTCCACAATGGTACCAATGACATTGGTTGTAAAAAAAAATCACATTTTAGGATGCTAAGAAAGAGATTTAAAAAAACAGGACCTCAAATGTAGTTATCTCAGGATTACTCCCAATGTCAGAGGCTAAAAAAGTACTGAAATGGGAAGACAAAGCAAATGACTGTGTGACAGGAGAGATGATGCAGGAGGGATGGCATTAGATTTTTGAGGCGCCAGACTATTTTGTGGTCACATGAGACCTATGCAAATTAGAGGGGTTGCATCTTATCAGGACTGAGGGGGGTGGTCACTGGGTCTGTAATAGAGGGTTTAATGAGCCTGGTAGGAGAATGAGAACCTTAGAGTGAATGCAGGAAGGAGGGAAATATAACAAGAATATAAATATAATCAGTGAAAATAATAGCCAGAGGAAACAAAGACAAGCAGCAAGTGGGGTCAAGGCATGAAAAAATATTAAAAGGCACTTAACTTATATCTTAATGCACTCAGCATTGACAGCAAGGTAGATGAATTAATCACAAAAAAAGAAATAATTGGAATGATCCAATGGCAATCGTAGAAATGTGGCCGAAGTGTGATAAAACTGGATTTCAGGCCTCTTTGCCATTTAGGAAGGACAGGAAAAGGAAAAAGGAATTAGGGGAGTGCTAATAATAAGGGATGAGATCAGTGTAGCAGGGAGAAATTATGTTGGCTCATCAGATTGCAATGCAATATTTAGGTTTAGCTGAGAAACAACAAGAGGCAGAAAGCAATGATTGGAGTTATTTATAGGCCACCAAATAGTAGCTGCAATATCAGGCATGGCATTAATCAGGAAATTGAAGGGCCACAAACAAAAATAATGCAGTATTCAAGGGGAATCTACATCTAAACTGAACAAGTCAAATTAGAGATAATAAATTGGAGAATAAATGCATGGAGTGGCTACCAGATGCTTTTCTAGATCAGTATGTTGAGGAATGGGGGGAAAAGGTGATTTTAGATCTAGTTTTATGCAACAAAAAAGCATTAATTAGTAATGTAAAGAGGCTTTTAAGGACAAGTGACCATAACATGATGCAGTCTTACATTGAGTTTGGAAGTAATGTGGTTCAATACAAAGCTAGGGTGTTAAATCAAAACAAAGGATACTAGAAAGGGCAGGTTAGCTGTGGGGGACAAGCAATCCAACAGGAAAAGTGATGTTCATCACTGAAGGAGAAATTAAAGACAGTATTACATCAAAGGAAGAGGCTTATAAACTTCCCGGGGATAGCAGTAGATTTGAGGATTGGGGGCACTTTAGAATTTAACAAAGGAGTACCAAGAAATTGATAAAGAAAGAGAAGATAGAATATGAGATTTGACCGGTGACAGCGATAAAAAACTGACTGCAGGAATGTCGAAAGGGAAAGGCCAGCCAGGGAAAATAGGGTTCATTAGAGATGTGAGAATTTATAATGGCGGCACGGTAGCGTAGCGGTTAGCGCGACACTTACAGCGCCAGTGATCGGGGTTCGATTCCCATCGCTGTCTGTAAGGAGTTTGTACGTTCTCCCGTGTCTGCGTGATTTTCCTCTGGGTGCTCCGGTTTCCTCCCACATTGCAAAGATATACGGGTAGGTTAATTTGGGGTTTAAAATGGGCAGCGCGGACTCATTGGGCCGGAAGGGCCTGTTACCACGTTGTAAATAAAATTTTTTAAAAATTTTTTAAAAAATGGAGAATAAGGAAATGGCAGAGGAATTAAAAAAAAACTTTGTGTCGGTCTTCATGGAAGAAGACGCAAAACCTCCCAGAAATATTGGCACACCAAGAAAGAAAAAGAGAGAGAGAGAAATAAAAGCTTTGAAATGTAGGTCATAACTGCAGGAAATGCCCAGTAGATCCCCATGTGTTTGCCTTAACCTTTATTTTGCTCATTGGAAAATATATCAAAAGTTATAAAAATTGACAATGGTAAGGCAGTAGATGTAATTTATCTAGGTGTTCTAGATGTCTCTGATAAAGTACACTTTAATAGACTAACGAATAAGGTCAGAGAACCAGCATTTGTGGACACAGCAGAATGGATTGCTGGCTTGCTCCAAAACAGAAAGCAGAGAGTGGACATAATGGGTAGCTGTTCAGAGTGGAATAATGTGGTAGTGGTGTTCCAAAGGGATTAGTCCTAGTTCACTGCTGGTCACAAGTTATATTATTGATTTTGACTCTGGAGTCAAAAACATGACTTTAAATTTGCAAATGCAACCATATCGGTGGAGAAAATCACTATTGAGGGGAACGGCTGTAAATCAGGAGGACATTAATAAACTTTCAAATGATTGAAGTTCAACAGAGATAAATGTGAGATATTACATTTTTCTAGAAGGAACAGGGAGGTCATTATAACATGGCCTGGATTTCCCAGTCAGCAGCAAATTTGAAGAAATGCCCATAGAGATCATTGATGTCTGTGGTATGGATTTCCACAGTACTCATGACTTGGAAGGACTGAGTCCAGGTGGGGTAGAGGAGCAAGGGGATTTCAGAGTACAAATTTCCCAATCAATGAAAGTTGCACCACAGATTAGCAAGGGCTTCAAAAAATAAGAGTTTACTTCTGGAGAGAAAGAAATGAAAAAGTGGGAAAATTATGTTGAACCTGTATCAAGTTTTGGTATGACTAAACATAGAGTTCTACATACAGTTGTGGGTGATATAATATTATAAAAGTGATCTAGGGACACTGAAGAAGGTGCAGAGATTCACATGTTTGATACCAGAAATGTGAAGTTATAGGTTTCAGGACTGGGTATCTTTTCTCTTAAACAAAGGGCTGAGGCTGTAATAATGGTTTTGCAAATTATAGAAGGTTTTGATAGAGAGAACACAGAGAGAATGTTTCCAGTTGCGAGGAAGAGCATAACTAGAGACTGTCGAAATAAGATAGTCACCAAGAAATCCAATTAGGGAATTCAGAAGAAACTACTTCACCCAGAGAGTGGTGGGAGTGTAGAACTCAGGGCCACAGGAAGGGGTTGAGAGGAGGTTGGACAAACACATGAGGGAGAAGTGAGTAGAGGTTTACCTTGCTAGATTTAGATGGTGAAAGATGAGGAGAAACACAAGTGGAGCATAACCACTGGCCTGGAAGGTTGGGCCGAATGGCTGGATTCTGAACTCCACAGAAATTTTTGCCAATGTTGCTCCTTGCTTCCAACAAACTTCCTTTGGGAATGGAACCAATGTTTAGAACTAATGGAAAACATTTCACTCTGTGGTGACTACCCTCCGGAACTGAGTTTACCCAAACCTCAGTGGCTGAGCTGCAGTGTGCTGATGGACCCTACATTTGTGCACGCTCAGAGAACAAATTCCAAGACATCATCAACTTATTCACCGTGCATACAAGAGGATAGGAATTACACTCAATGTCCACAAAAACAAAGTCCCCTATCAACCTACCCCCACTGCATCACAGTACCCTCTAACAGTAAAGATTCATGGCCAGAAACATGGACCATGGACCACTTCTCATATCTTGGGAGTCACCTCAGGCTGTTGGCCAGGAATTATCACCCTAATTGGCTGTTCAGCCAGTCTGACTAATCCACTGTTTGCTGAATACCAGAGATCCCCTAGAGCTGATGACTACAACAACTCACCTCAGAGAGGAAGGGGAAGTCCATACCACAAAGGTCAATGAAAATAGACACCTTTTCTGAAGTCACCAGTAAGTGCTGCAAATTTGCTTCTGACTGGGAAATCCAGGCCACTGTTATAATGCAGGGAAATACCCAATTGCACGCAGTGAGATCCCATAAACAGCAGTGTGCTAACTGACCAGATAAATTGTGAAATGTTGTCCCAGGACACCAGAGATAACTCTCCTTCTCCTCTTCAAACAGTGACATGAGGGCATTTACGTCCACTGGAGGGAAACAGGAGATCAGTTTAGTGTCTCAGCTGAGAAGCCACATGTCTGACAATGCCTGGGAGTATTCATCTGGATTATGTTCTTAGGTCACTGAAGTGATCCTTGAACCTTTGATCTTAGATGCTGGAAACCTGTCCCTAAGCCACAGCTGGTAGTGCATGTAGCTGATGACAGGACTGATCTACTGGGACGGTCTACTTCTTGGGCAATCCCTTGGGATAGATGATGACTTATTTCCAGTATCTGTGGGTCTTGAGATGACTAAGAGGCCAATGTGGAACCCACAGACTCTTTCACAGATGGGGCAGGAGATGTCTGACAGAATATGCTGCTTGGTTGTTTGGGAGTTGGTTCACCCTTTCCATTGTTTACGCTGGGTTTCCATGTGCTCCCAACATAAGGACTTGAGGTTCTGAGTGTCATCCTGAATATTCCTTCTCCACTTTGAGTGCTCATGGACCTGGGATTCCCAGGAAGGGATGTGGCATTTTTTGTAAGCATTGAGAATATCCTTGAATATTTTCCTCTGTCCATCTGCTGATCCCTTCCCATGCTAGAGTGTGAACGTTGGGAATGTGGTGCTGGATAAGTAAATGACATTGCCTGTCCAACAGAGCCCACTAAGTGTTATTAGGACTTTAGTGCTGGGAATGTTTGCCTGGGTGAGAACACTGAGGTTCATTCACATCCTTCCAGTGGTTGTTGAGTATTTAGCAGAGACAATGTTGGTGATATCTCTCCAGTACCTTGAAGATAGTACAAGACTCAGCTGTATAAAGGAAGACAGTGATCACTGCTGCCCAGTAGCCCATGGGTCTTGGGCTGGGTTTGACCTCTTGATCTTCTAACACCCTTCTCTTCAGTGAGCCAAAGGTGATGGTGAATTTCATCATTGATGTCTGGGTTTGCTGAGAGGCACATTGGAATATGGGAAATAGATCTTTCCATGAACCTCAGTCACCTGAAGTCAAATCTGTGGTTTAGGCGAAATTCTGAATCCTATTGATGTGATGGAGCCAATAGCCCAATAAGGGTCAGTGCTTTACTCTGATGAGGATCTCAGACCTGTTTCAGTGGGTCTGACAAGATACCCTCATAAATGCGAAATGGAAGACCTTCACCTCAGCAAACTGGAAGTTTGGTTGGAATCTCTGAAGTCTAAAACTGTACCAAAGTTGTGAAAAAGGAACCATGTGACTAAGCTTATTGGTTTGTGTCCAGTTGCCCATCAGCAGCTGCCTCACATTGACTTCCTTCGCTCATTTGTTTTAAAATCCTCTAGAATCTTGCTCATCCCCAACCTCCATGACCTCCTCCATGATCTTCCAGGTTTAATTACAACCTCTCGATCATTGCTGGTTTCCAATCGCTCCACCATTAGTGGCTGTGGCTTCATGGACCAAGGCCACAAGTTCTGGACTTTTTTCCCAAAACTCCTCCACCTCTCTCTTTTAAAATGCTTCTTAAAATCTTCCTCTTTAATTAAGCCTTTGATCATCTTTCTGAATGTCTCTTTATGTGGTGTGGTGACAATTTTTTTGTCTGATAACTCTCAACTTGGGGTCTTTTACTATGTTAAAGATACTATTTAAACTTATTTGCTGTTCTATCCCAGAAGAGTTTAACCCATTTGGTCTTCTGTTCCAACAAATGTTAATTCATTAAGTGACAATGCCAGCAGATTGTAACTAATTTACTGCCCCATTCCAGTACAGATTAACCAGTTCAAAACTCCAACCCAGGAGAAATTAAAGTATTCATCATCATTCCGAATGACATTTTAATCTATGAAACAGAGATGACTTCGCCCTAACTAATTCAGAATCAGAATCAGGTTTATTATCACTGACATATGTCATGATATTTGTTGTTTTACGGCAGCAGTACAGACATAAAAATTACTTTACAGTGCAAAAGAGGAATAACGAGGTAGTGTTCATGGACCGTTCAAAAATCTGATGGCAGAGGGGAAGAAGCTGTTTCTAAATCGCTGAGTGTGGTTCTTCAGGCTCCTGTACCTCCTCCCTGATGGTAATAACTGAAGAGGGCATGTCCAGATGGTGAGGGTCCTTAATGGTGGATGCTGCCCTTTTGAGGCACCGCCTCTTTGAAGATGTCCTGGATGGTGGGGAGGGTTGTGCTCGTGATGGAGCTGGCTGAGTCTACAACCCTCTGCAGCCTCTTTCAATCCTGCACATTGGAGCTTCCATACCAGGCAATGATGCAACCAGTCAGAATGCTCCCCACCGTACACCTGCAGAAATTTGCAAGAGTCTTTGGTGACATACCAAATCTCCTCAAACTCCTAATGAAGTAGAGCCACTGGCATGCCTTCTTCATGATTGCATCAATGTGTTGGGCCCAGGATAGTTCCTCTGAGATGTTGACACCCAAGATATTGAAGTTGCTCACCCTTTCCACCGCTGACCCCTCAATGAGGACTGGTGTGTCTTCTCCCGTCTTCCCCTTCCTGAAGTCCACAATCAATTCCTTGGTCTTGCTGACTTTGAGTGCGAGATTGTTGTTACAACACCACTCAACCAGCTGATCTATCTCACTTCTGTACACCTCCTCATCGCCATCTGAGATTCTGCCAACAACAGTGGTCCTTAGATTGAAAGGTTGGGGTTAGCGCTAATTTATTCAAATCCAGTTTAGCTTGATTTCTCTCAGAAAGTAACACTTTGGGACACAGTCAATGAGAAATTTGAGAGGTGATGTGTCGTGAGTGCAATGAAGTTTAGGAGGAGTCAGGAGTCTGTTGGTGGCGCTCGATGGACTAAGTTATAACTTGGCTTTGGTCCAGGCACTTTTCAATCTACCATTTACCACCCTTTAATAAGTCTTTTACAATACTGGCACAAGTTTAATCTTGATCTTTAACTGTTAAAATGAGCACCAGATCTAAAGCCTCTGCTAATGGTAAAGGTATTGGAGACCAACCTACTTTGGAAGCTATTTCTAATCTGGATAGAAAGTTTGATCGGAGCTTTGCCGAATTGAAGTCCATTTTAAAAGACTTTGAAGACAAACAAAATACTCTTATCCAGGAAAATGCCAAACAAACACAACTAATTGCTGAACTCGACCAAGCTGGTAAAGAGAGAGATGCCAAACTCCTTTCACTTGAAAAAGCCTTAATTACGACCAAGCAAAACCTGGAAAAGCAACAACCGAGGATCATCGAGCTGGGAGGACGCAGCAGGAGGAAAAATTTAAGAATCATTAATTTTCCAGAGAACACCGAGACTGCAAACCCTACGGAATTCTTTTCTAATCTTTTGGTCGATGTGTTTGGTTCCGAAATGTTCCCTGTTCAGCCCAATCTGGATAGGATTCACAGAGCATTAAGATCTAAACCTGCTCCGGATCAAAAATCTCCGCCAGTAATACTGAGATTCCATTATGTCAGCGTCAAGGAACTCCTGATTCGTACTGCTCGTAGACGTGGAATGATTCAATTTAAACAATGGAAGTTTCGAATAGTTGAAGATTACACCCCAGAAGTTATGAAAGAAAGGCTGACCTACAAACCAATTATGGCTTGTCTCTATCAAAGCAATTATCATCCTGCATTATTATTCCCAGCAAGGTTGGGAATTTCATTACCTGATAAATCTCGCAAATGGTTTAAATCTGTCCAAGAGGCCAAGGAATTTCTTTTAAATTAGCTTTTAATTTTAGAAGCTAAGAAATGTGGAAGAAGCACAGTGTTTTTCCTTTGATTTACTACCTACTTGCTTTATTATCCGATTAATTTTTAGATTTAAATCTTTCTTTTTTCTTCTTTTAATACTTTTAATGTTTTGTTTTAATAATAATTAAGAACTTAAAAAAATGACTGATCATTTGCTTTCTTTTTGAAATAATTATTAAACTGTATTTTTTAATTTTGGCTCTGTTTCAATCTCACAACTATGTTGTTAGTTTGATATCTCTGTTTGGATTATGTTGTTCATTTTTAGACAAAACATGGTTGGTTTATATAATTTTCAATTTGGACTACTGCCACCAATAGAACTGGGGTTAGTTCAATTAGAGGGTAGCTTTCTGGCTGCCTACTGGCCAGTTTTTGGGCTGTTGGAGGAGGGGGGTGGGGTTGTTTTTAGGTTTTTTTTCTTCTGGGCTAAACTACAAATTTTTCTAAATTGTCGTCACATCCATTTCCTCTTTGAATTTTTTTTTATTTCTTCCTGTTGGTAGACTCGGACATACCAAGATTAACCCTTTACATACCATTTGTTTTTTAATCTGTTAAAATGGATAAGACTATTCATTTTATTTCGTGGAATGTTAACGGCTTAAACAATCCGCTTAAGCACAAGAAGATTTTTAAAGTTTTTCATAGATTAAATGCTTAGATTATTTTCGTTCAGGAGACTCACATCAGGAAGAAAGATAACGAATTTTAGATTTTGGAGGGGTCAACAGTTCCATTCAAATTCACAAGCAAAGATGAAAGGAGTTTCTATTTTTATGGACTCCTCAATTTCGTTTGTTCATCATGAGACAATATCAGACCCAAATGGTAGATTTTTATTAATTACTTGTCTGCTTCATAATAAAAATCTGTTATGGTTAATGTTTATGCACCCAATGTGGATCACCCTGAATTTTTTAAACATCTGTTTGCATTTTTTCCTAATTTAAATGAACACACTGTGATTACGGATGGAGATTTTAACTGTTGCCTAAACCCTTCGATGGCTAGATCTGTGTCAAATCCTGCACTTCCAAACAAATCCTCTGTCTTCATTAATTCCTTTTTAGTTGAATCTGGAATTTTAGATGTTTGGAGATTTCTACACCCTTATGATAAAGAATTTTCATTCTTTTCTCATGTCTACTATAACTACTCAAGGATTGATTATTTTTTTTATTGATGCTAGATTAGCTCCACTCACTATGGACTGTAAATACGATGCAATTGCCATCTGTGATTATGCACCATTGACTTTATCAATTAAATGACCAGATGCATCCTTTGAAGTTTAGGAGGAGTCTATTTCCCACAGCACCCCAGTGGGGATTTCCTCATCTCATGACTGGGTCCATCTGGACTCACTCTGGTTAGTCATCAACACCAGTGTTATTCTGAGTAATGACTAATAGGATGCAGAAGATGAACAAGATGAATCTTGGCTGGTTTTCAAGTAATTCCTATCAGGTTCAATATCAAAAGGAATTAGAGACATCGGGTAAATCATAATGAAGAAATCACTGGGCACTTCCTGGTAATGCTCTATGCAGTCAAGATCTTTACCACTTTAGTAACAGTGACGTTTGTTTTTATGTACTATACTTTCAGGATATGGGAGTCATTGACAAAGGCAGCCTTTATTGCCAATCCCTAATTGCCCTTGGGAAGGTGTTGGTGAGCTGCCTTGTTGAACTGATGCAGTCCTCCGGGTGAATTTCAGGATTTAGATTCAGTGATGATGAGGGCCTAGTGATATATTTCCAAGTCAGAGCGGTGAATGATTTGGAGAGGCAGCTGTAGGTGTGAAATTCCCATGTGCCGTCTGTTATTGTCCTTCTTGGGGTTTGGGAGGTGCTGTTGGAGTAGCCCTAGTGCACTCTGTAGATGGTATGAATGGATCAAAAGAATTGTGTTAACATCCTGAGACCTGTTGTCAGACAAGGCTGGGATTACAAAGCGTTAATGACTTCAGAGCAGCAGCTCCTCAATTCGACCAGCCGTCTGCAGGCTATTAAATGCCATTGCTGCAACAGTTTCCCCGGGTGACAGATCAGTGTCGCTACTGCTACAGCTTCCACTGCGCAGCTGCGCCACCAATAGGCATCGACAGGTACCACAGACGCCCCACCCACTCAACTGAAATCAAATACAGGTTCAGCAAATGCTGGAAATCTGAATTAAAATCAGATTGGTGACTTTTGGCTTAGCCACACAGCCAAAAGTGTAGAGAGAGTAGAGCAGTGGGCTAAGCACGCATCATTGAGGTGCATCTGTGCTGATTGTCAGTGAGGAGGAGATGTTATTACCAACCTGCTCTGGTCCTTGCTGATTCCAGTGATGGTACAGTTGAGGATGAAAAATGGTGGGAAAAAATCAGCAAATTAGAAGAAAGAAAGTTTCAGTTCGTTACCTTTCATCGAAGCTTATGATCAGCCAGACATTAGGAATGTAAACACTGGTTAACGCAGCTTGACTGCATAAAGAAAGTATTCATTATCTTTGAGTTGTTAGCCATGCCTCAATGGCTAGCAATTCCACCTCAGAATAAGGAGGTCATTGATTTGAGGCCTCACTCCAGAAATTCATGTTCTGTGCAGTAACAAGGGAGTGCTGCACTGTCAGAGGTGGTGTCTTTTGGGACATTAAACCGAGCCTCTCAGGAAGATGTAAAATATCTCACGATGCTATTCAAGAAGTGCATGGAAGTTTTTCCCAGTGTCTTGGGGTCAATATTTAGGATAAATATTGGTTTAGGATAAACAAATTTCACTAAAATAAATGAGCCAGTCATTATCACATTACTGTTTGTGGAATCTTGCTATGCATAGATCAGATACATTTAGGGGACGTGACATAAATTGAGGGGAATTTTAGAAAGTTAAAGAAACAGTCAAGGCCAAGTTTATTATCATACACATAAGTACATGTATGCACAGGTGCAATGAAAAACTTACCTGCAGCAGCATCACAGGCACATAGCATCAGATAAGCAGCATTCACATAAATTAAACACAATTTTGACAAGAAAGAACACAATTAGAACAAAAAAGGTCCACTTTAGTGCAAAGTGATTAAAGTGGTCATAGTGTTGCTAAACTCTAGTGATCAGGGTTGTGCCAGTTGGTTCAAGAACCGAATGGCTAAAGGGAAGTAGCTGTTCTTGAACCTGGTGGTGTGAGACTTCAGGATTCTGTACCTCCTGCCTGATGGTAGCTGCGAGAAGATGGCACGGCCCGGATGGTGGGGAACTCTGATGATGATGATGATGATGTCCTTCACCTTTGATGAAGGACAAGCAACAGTGCATGGAAGTTAAATGGATAATGATAAGTAGCTTGTCAGAAAGAGACAGCATACAACACGCCTTCAATTTGAGTCAAAGAAGAGGGAAATGCATGGAACATCCTTAACAATTAGACAAATTATGAAATTGATAGAAATAAATAGGTGTGAACTAACATGATTGCAAAGTGACCAGTGATGGGAATTAAATATTCTAGAATGTGCAACTTTTAGAAGAATAGGCAAAATAGAAAATGAGGAGTGGTAGCCTTGATAAAACAGATTGGGATAAAGGCAGTAGGGAGGGATGATCATAGCTCAGAAAGGAGCAGAAATAATTTGTGTTATTTTAACATTAATGCAGCATATCCAAAATGCTGCTAGATCATTGAGCACAGAGTAAAGTTTGGAACTGCATCTTCCACACCTAAGGCCTTAGTCTGGGACTGACTTACTTTTCCAAGTGGGCCTCTGTTCGTTTTCAGTTTCTGGATATGTGTCTGTGCAAGTAGGGAGCTCCACTGCATCTTCAATGAATTCATGATGTTATTATAAGTCTTAAGGATAATAGCATCATCCAAGATATCCAATTCATCCCTCTGAAAGTTGAAATGTGCTCATGGACATTTCACCATTATTCTACTAGGTGTGGTGTGACACAAATGTTGTGAGCATAACTGGACCCACTCACGTTTACACATGTATGCAAGCATGTGTAACAAATCAGTCTATGCAAGTTTGCAGAAACATGTTCTTCTTACAATGTAATGAATGACTTACACTTTTATGGATATGGGCACGGTGGAGACATTTAGGGGTTCAGCAGCATCTGATTGTCCTGTGGGCAATCCAATTACCTAAAATTATCTGCAACCTATCCAACAGCAATTGCTACTTTTCAGAAGAACTTCATTGATTGGGAAGGGCCCTGGAACATCTTGAGATTGTGAAAGGCTATACAGAAGGGTCCTGACCCAAAATGTTGACCGCCTGCTTTTCTCCACGGATGCTGCCTGGCCTGCTGAGTTCCTCCAGCATCATCATGTTTTTCATCTAGATTCCAGCATCTGCAGTCCTTTGTTTCTCCAGGCTATATAGAAATTTGAATTTCTTTTCTTTGACCCTTCTGGGGTTGTGGCTCACACTTGCAGCTGGACTCCTACTACAGTGAAGCTCACCTGTGACTTACATCAGCTTTTTATGCTTATACATGTGTGTTTCCCCAATCTTTTTAAGGAAAAAAAACAATCAAAACTCTTAAGCTAAGAATTTTGTTACCTGTCATAAGGTGCTTTATTACACATTAGGGTGAAACATATAAAGCACGTCTAATCAATCAGCACAACCATAAACACAGTAATACAAACTAAAGAACCTGCCATGCGTCCTAATCTTTGTGGGTCATCCTACTTCATAATCCCTCTGTTCCTTCAGCTGGAGCTCTAGTCTGAATCTCATAATTATACCCTAGTCATCTGTTGCCTGGTGGATCAGTTTGGTGTTGATGTTTTGCCTCTTGAGCCTCCAAGTTGCACTAAGAATGTAATAAAAACAGAAAGTAATGGAAACACTCAGCAGGTCAGACAGACATCTACAGACATAGAAACAGAGTTAACGTTTCAGGTCTAAGGCCCTTTGTCAGAAGGCTCCAGTATCTGCACTTTTATTTTGACTTTCTTCTAATAGGAGCGTTACCATTAAACCAAGTCACTTTACTGACTCTGTAACAAAGTTTTCATCTATTTCAATTTCAGATTCCACCATAATTAACACTTACAGTTTTATATACTGATTCTGGAAATGAGCTGTTTGTCCTGAGGAGTGATTAATGTTGGCCGACATTCACTTGCGTTCAGAAGAATAAGAGAACATCATATTGAGTCATTCTTATGTGCTTCTTTACTCAGCCTTCAAAAATCCATAAATTGTCCAGAATAAGTTGGTGAAACTATAAGACATGCTAACCAGCAGAAGCAGTATGCTATGGTCAGGGCAATACAGTTTCATAAGCAACGGAGCAGATGCAAGCTCTGCAGTCCTGTCACGTTCAGTCGCGAATTGTGGTGGACAATTAAAAACAAACGAGGACGCGCCTCCGTCTTTAAGGATAACACGACTCTACAGGTGATTTCAAAAACTAGGGTTAAAGTACTAACGACCTATTATCTGCTTCAACTGCTAACTGTGGAATCTCAGGGTACGCATATTTTGGTCTTATTTTGCTACATCAACTGAATGTCCTACAAAAGTCATTGGCTGCAACTGAAAATAAGGATGCAGAGGGTGGAAATCTGAAATAAAAACAGAAAATCCTGGAAAAACTCAGCAGGTCAGACAGCATCTGTGGAAAGAGAAACAGTCAACGTTTCAGACCGTTTCTCTTTCCACAGACGCTGCCTGACCGCTGAGCTTTCCGGCATCTTCTGTTTTACCTTCATTGGCTGTAAATCCCGTTGAGGATGCACCATAAATAATCACTCTCAAATACACTGCCCACGGTCTGCCGCTTCTTGTCCACCCTCACCAGGCTGCAGGCGTTGGGAGGGATCATGTTCTCCGCCACGCTGCATGCCGGGCCGTGTAGTTTCTAAAGTCAATTTCTCGCGGGCACTTGTACACTACAATCCCCAGGCTGTCCCATGGTACCGACACACGTGGGGGCGGGTCGAGATGCATCGCCAGAGTTCGCACAGCGGTTGAATGGGGTCGGTGAGGTCGTCCTTTTCGGCGCAATTTTCAATTAATTTCCCCCTGGCCCTCAATCGTAATTCTCAATGTTCAACTTTCAATCTTTCTGTGAGCAAAATGGTTAAAACTGGGTGGCTGTTTAGTGCAAATTAACCGACTGGTTTTGGTCGCATTACCACTAGCCCAGGTGCAGTTTCCTCTGCTGAACTTTTGATCGGGCATGATTTCTGGATTACCCAGAACGTTCTTGAAAAATCCAGATTGGGTTGTCAACATTGTATTTCAAAAAAAATATAAAGCTTGTGAGTGGAGTTTATTTAAGGTGCTCGGGAGGGACTCCGCTGGAAAGATCCAACCATTAACCGCAAAATCCCTGCCTTCAAGTCTGTTGGGTGACGCTGGGACAAGTACCACTTCCGAGACAGCCGCCTTGGGACCAGCCCACAACACGATCTTGTAGGATCGAGAAAATCGCGCAGGATTTCAGGCATTCCCTATGAAAATCATCCGGGACGGTGAATTTAAATGTAGGGCGCGCTTCCGATACAATAATGCCGTCGCTCCCCGCTTTCTTCTGTTCTTGCCCACCCCACCTTTTTCTGATTTTCCTCCTGTGCTTGCAACAGCAGTGAAACATCCGTCATCGACAGCCGGTAGACCATGGCCCCAAACTTGTTGGACCCAGGAAGGGCACACTCCAACTAAAGATTTTTACATTTATCTTGCCTGCAGTGAGATGACAGTGCATATCGCGATGCAAGCGTCTGGCCTTTCCCCGTTTCCTGACCCAGCAGCTGATATTTTGCCCGAGTCGGAGAAAACAAAAACACACACGGAAAATAGCTTGCCCCATGCTGATATTGTACGGGCCAACATTTGCCGCTTAAACATGAACGTCCCTTTGGTAAGTCGTAATGGCACAGGACTAACATTTCATCCCCACACTAACTCCAATGCCTGATGCAGGGTTCCGACCCGAAACGTCGACAATTCCTTTCCTCCCACTGATGCTGCTGGACCGCTGAGTTCCCCTAATATTGTTTGTTACTCCTACCGTGACCGCAATGGGTTTCTCCCAGATCCCAAAGGTTGGGGGTTAATTGGCTACTGTAAATTGCCCCTAGTATTGAGTGGTAGGATTTGGGGGAGTTGATAGGAATGTTGGTGAAATAAAATGCGATTAATGTAGGATAGACTAAATGGGTGTTATTAGTCGGTGGGACTCAAAGGGCCGAAGGGTCTGTTTCCATGACACTATGACCCTAAGGTTTGGAATTTGCTCCTTGTACTTCTGAGCCCTTTTCTCTAGCATTAAAATCTATTTCTTTGAGCTTCTGTGAACTTTATAAGTGCAACGGCTTCAGATTTTGTCAGACGTTTCTGTGATGTTACCCGGGCGGTTGTATTTCAGCCTTGGCGGCAGAGCCTGAAATCCACAGATCTCCAACCACTTCGCATTTAAGTCGTAAACTGGACGGCTGCACTCCTTGAAGTACCAAAGGAAGAAACAGTAAAAAAAACAAAGCCCCGGGAGGAGGAACGAAGCGGGACAACCAACTGGAATGTATGGGGAGAGGAAGAGGATGCGTGGGGACGGAAGGGATGGCTGAGGGAGGTTGCGAAGGATCGACGAGGGAGGAGAAAAAGCCTCACATTCAAAGGATGAAAAAATATAGTGAAACCGGTGAGGAAGTTCCCGGAACGGCTGCAAAATTCCTGACTTGTCGAGGGTGCGAATTCGTGCACAACCCCTGGGTCACTCGCTAAAGTGTTTTTCTGTGGTGCCAAGCTGGACAATTTGTATGTGAACCTGCCCACCTTTCACCCCCTCTCCCCACCGTCGCTGGATGTGGATACATGCCCCACTCGAGAGTCCCGGTCACGGCGATCCACGCTGAGAGTAAGGAGGTTGCATCAGTTGTACTTGGTGTGTCAAACCACCTCACGGACGACTAAACGGCCTGTTCCTGGGCTCAGGCTAAACATCGCGAATGGAATAGAGGCAGGGGTTACTCTCATTGCCTGGATCGAAATTGTCCCAATACCAGCACCAACAATAGACTAACTGCTCATTCATCCTGTTGTTATTGGTGGGATCGACCTGTGCATAAAGTGGCCGAATCGTTAGACGTGCCTGTGTGCCACAGCGAATGAGAGAGACAGACAGACTTTGCGCACGTTTGCTTTAATTTTTTTGTACAGTATATCCAGATTATAAATTCCACATCTGTTAGAAACTGTAACTCTTCCTAACTCGTTCACTATCAAAGATAATGGTCTGCAAGTGGCACCTTTGGTCCACCTGCAGGGAAGGCGGGGTCAGGGGTGAGTTACGTCACCACTCCGTGTGCTACATGCACGGTGATCGAGTTAAGTGAAGCAACACCACAATACTCCACTACTGATAAATAACACAACACAATGGTAAAGCTAAGTAAAGAAACGGCACAGGAGTCTGAACAAGCACTTTCAGTACAATACTGCAACTCAAAGCTCTAAGAGATTTAACATTATGGAGGTGTTCCTCTCTATCAGGCTATCGTTCCAAATTCAGGCTAGCGCTGTGATTTCTTGTTCACTCACCCAACCAAGACTACGCTGTCCCACACACGGTTTATGCAACCCTCCCCCTCCCCCATTCCATAGACATACGGAGCCACGTAATCTCATGCTTTAACACCCCTGTCAATGTTTACCCCGGTTGACGCGTGATTTGGGCACCTGGGATTAGAGATGGGGCTAGTGGGATTGGAAGAAACACAAACTCCGGGGGAAGCCAGTCTAGTTTTGGTCGAAATCATGAAGGCCAAAGCTACCAGTAGTGGCAGGACTGTAAACGCCTGTTTCATAAACGGTTTCACTACAAAACTTCCCCCGATGTGCAGCGTCAACCCCAGGCAGACCCTGCACTTTAGGCAGTTTGACCTGGCTGCTGGGAAAACTCAACCGTTTTCTCTTCCACGTGCTTCATTTTGTTTTCTCCCGCCATGGAGTGAAGTTCTTTCCTCAAACAAAAGTAAGTGACGACGACCATTGCTAGAGTAACACTTGTTTGGCTGTGTTATACTGAATCTCGTTGTTTACACTGACAGTGGTATGTCTGTTGTACCGAATGCGTGGACAGACACCAGCTCTAAACTTGTAACTTGAAAATTCCTAACTGAAAACTTCCTTGCGTCCAAATCAGATACTTACCTCAGGCCAAAGTGTGCAACAGTGAACGCCAAGATTGTTACCTCAATATGGGTTGCAGGGGGGAAAAGCTAACACTGGGTGATAGGAATAGGGACTGCCTAGTCCATTCATTATGAGAAACATTGATATCTAAATAGGAGAATTCTTTAAGACATGTTTTAAAAAATTTAGAAAATGAAACAAGTGCATTATAGATCTCCTATAATAGTCCATCCTCTGACATCAAAGGGATCAAGTGTATACACCTGGATCCAACCAGAACACCAACAACATATGGATCCAGACACATTGTTGGATATCCTAAATTATCCAACTGGAGCACTGTATTCTGTTGTTACATGGTGGGTTGCCAGGTATACTGAGTTACCAGATTACCACATACAGCATTACGAGGTTTCCAGGCACAGTGAGTTCCACGTACACCAAGTTACCAGGCATAGTAAGTTATCAGGTGAGCTACCAGATTACTAGGTACAGTGAGTTACCAGGCTACCATGTACACCGAGTTCACAGTTACCAGATGTTACCTGATTACCATGTACAGCAAGTCTCCAGGTTACTAAGTATAGTGAGTTACCAGGTTACCATGTACAATGAGTCTCCAGGTTACTAGGTATAGTGAATTACCAGGTTACCATGTATAGCAAGTTACCAGGTACAGTGAGTCACCAGGTATAATGGGCTCCAGCACAGTCCTTGTCTGGATAGTTTTTATTATAAACATTCTGCATTTTCAGGTCTTTTCACTTCATGTTGCCTCCAACCCTCTCAACCTGTGCTATGAAGACCATCCTTCACTTTCCAGCAACTCCAACATCACTAGCCCAACATTAACCTGAAACAAAAAGAATAATCAAATAGGAATTATTTGTACAGCTGTGGGAGGGGCAAGGTCGAGGGCAAGTGATGTCAGCACTCCTTGGTAATTTAGTTGTGAAGCTACACGAAACATGATCCGATAAGTGCAATGGTAAAGCTTAGCAATGAAAACAGCACAGAACAGAAATTCAGACACACGATTTCAGTATAATACTCGTCACAAAAATTCTAAAAGAGGTTTATTAATTATCCACTTTGTTTCCCCTCCCCTACCTCCCAGTTTGCCCTCTCCTCTCATTAGGCTGCTGGGATACAGGATTCCACATCTTCTGAAGGTGTTGAGTCTTCGGATACAACTCCCCTCCTTTCCGTAGGATGGTATTACTGGGCTGCATTTCTACTGGGAAGATTCACTTGGCCCCCAGTGCCTCCCTCAAGTAAATGGGTGGCAGGCTACACTTATATTGAAATAATTAAAGCTGCACCTTCTCTGGGTTAACCCAACATTCAAGGATAAATGCACTTCACATAATGCAACGAATCAATGGAAGCAGCTAGGAATGGAAACCTTGTTTTAATTCCCCTCTGCCATCATCAGCCAAGTAACAGAATCTAAGGTTAGGCCAACTTCTTCACTCTCTTCCACCATAAGTACAGAACAATTAATAATACATCCGATAGGGAAGTTCCTTTACTCTGAGAATGGTGAGAACATGGAATTCGCTCAGCAGAGACTGTTTTAAGCAGAAAGCAGTGATACATTTAAGGGAACCATGGCTAAATACATCAAGGAGGAAAGAGCAGAATACATCGATGGGATGATATGGAGCAGGATAGGCGGTGGAACGTTGACACCAACATGGATCAGCTGGCCAGAATGGTCTCATCCAAAAATTTACATTTCACATAAACAAATGCACATGAAGAATGGGGATGTTTCAGAGAATTCAGGCAAGACATTCTCAATATCTCACCTGCTTAACAAACTTTAGTTATTATACGTCTCTAAATAATTTGCTGCTGACCAGCTGTGACATACATACCTAGGATTTTGACAGCAGTTTGCTTCTGAATGCCATCATCATCCGTTTGCGGAAAGTTGCAAATTCATTATCCCCATCATCTACCTCTGCAGTTCCACCAACTCCCAGGCCAGACCTGTCTGTTGACGTCACACCCCTGTGGACAGAGAGCTGCTTTGTAACATTCCCAGTGGAAAGAATTTAAACATTGGAGCTAATGGGGATTAACCTTGTGAGAAACTGAATTTATTTGTCCAACTTACTTTTATCACAATGCCAGGCATGTACCCGTCAGTGCTACAAGTGTAATAATAATAGAAAATGCTGGAAGCAGCTGTCAAGCAGCATTTGCGGGAAGAGGAAATAAAGTCCATATTTTGGGTCACGGACACTTTATCGGAACCAGAAAAGTGAAAATAAAAACAAGTGTGTTAAGTTGCAGAGGTGGGGGGAACACAAAGTGCAGAGCAAAGTTGTCAGGATAACAATTACTTAAAAAAATCTGCATCTGGAGGCAGAAAAAAATGAAGCAAAATGAAACAGAAAGGTACAACTACATCTGTGAAAAGAAAAGGGAGACGCAACCTACAAGAATAGTCCATATGGAATCCTCAAAGGGAAGGTGGAGGGGAAGATGTGTCCGGAGGTAGAATAAAAGAAACTTTTCTTCAACTGGCCTTCCCTCTAACAGTCGATAGGGCTCTCTTCTACTCTCCTCTGTTCCCAGCCATAATATGGGTAGGGTACCTCTTATCTTCACCTTCCACCTTTAATGGATCATCCTCCATAGTTTCAGCCACCTCCAAAAAGATTCCAAAGGGACTGTCCCTCCCTGGTCCACACTTGCCCCATCCATCAGTCACCCCCCCTTCACATGGTGCATTCCCATGCAACTACAGGAGATGCAACACCTGCCCTTTTACCAATTCCCCTCTTCCCATCCAGGAACATAAATCGTCCCTCCAGGAGAAGCAGCAATTCAATTGCACTTCTTCCAATTTAGTGTACTGTGGTCAGTGTTCATTATGTGATCTCCTCTATATTGGAGACTGGGTTACTGCTTTGCAGACACCCCCTGTTTTTTCCTCAGCCAGCAGACACCTGTCCCATTAATTCTCCACGCAACTCCCACTCTGACTTGTCTTCAGCTTCCTACATTGCTGCATCAACAATACCCAATATAAGCCAAAGGGACAGCACCACATCTTCTGTCTGGGTATGTTGTAGCCCTTGGGACTTAATACACAATTTAGTAATTTCAGGTAACTACTCCTTTTTCTTTCTACAGGTGTAGTTGTACCTTTCTGTTTAACTTTTCTTCTCTGCCTCCAGCTGCTGGTTTTTAAAGTAATTATCATTTTAAAGTAATTGACAGCCTGGACTGCGTCAGACATGCCCTCTGGAATCTCCACTCCTTCATAATTTAATATGCTTGTTTCCTCATTTTTCCAGTTCTGATGAAGGTTCTTGACCCAGAACATTGACTCTGTTTCTACTGATGCTGTTTGACCTAAGTGCCTTCAGCATTTTCTATTTTTGTTTTGGATTTACAGCGTCCACAGTTCATTCCTCCAAAAATTATGCACTTGTAGCACACTGACAGACCATAGCCACCAGTACTGTATTGTAACATTATACAGTGACAGAACTGCACCCATCAGTAATGTATCCCAATTTCACATGTGATAGACTGCTACTCACCAGTACTGTACTACAGTATTTTATAGGACAGACCTATGTCCACCAATACTGTAACCTCATGTTACATATTGACAGGCCTGCTCCCATTCAGGTGCAGAAAACATCGATGGGAGTTGTCTGTTGGCCCCAAAACAGTAATGGTAATGTGGGGCATAGAATAAGTCAGGTGCATGTAACGAGGATACAGAGATCATGGGAGACTTCAATCTACCACATGACTGGGTAGTAAAACTGTGCAGGATGAATTCAAGAGATGGTTTTCTAGGTAATAACATTGAATAAACAGGCTAGTTTAGATTTAATAAAGTTTAATGAGAAAGGGTTAATTGATGACCTGGTAGTTAAAGGGCCTTTAAGGAACAGTAGCCAAAATATGACAAGTTTAATATATAGATTTGAAGTGACTTAGTTCAATCTGAAACCAGAGTGTTAAATTTGAAACGCAAACTATGAAGGTATGAGGTGCAATTTGGCTATGGTAGATCGGGAAACTACATTAACTTTTAAGGAATGTAAACATAATTTACAAATAATATATAACCCCTTAAGGCATTAAAAAATAGGAAAAATGATCTACCTGTCACTATCAAGAGAAGTTATGATATTAGATCAAAAGAAAAGCCTTAAAATGTTCCCAAAAAAGTAATTCTGAGGATTGGGAAAATTTCAGAATTCAGCAAAGGAAGACCAAGCCATTGATCAAGAAAGGGAAGATAAAATACAAAGGATACTAGCAAAAGACATAAAACCATATGTAGAGTTTCTATATGGAGACACTAGAAAGACTGCAGATGCTAGAAATCTGGAGCAACACACAAAATACTGGAGGAACTCAGCAGGTCAGGCAGCATCTATGGAGTGAAATATACAGTCGACGTTTCGGGTCAAGACCCTTCATCAGGACTGAGTTTCTACAGAGTTTCTATAGATATGTGAAAAGGAAAGGATTAGCTAATGTTGATCCCTCAGAGACTGAGACAGGAGAGGTCACATCAGGGAATAAGGAAATAGCCCAGAAATTAAACAAATAATTTGCCTCTCTCTTTATTGAAGGATATAGAGAAAAATTCTTGCAAATAAGAAAGGCCGACAGGTCCAGAGTAAATGAGGAGTTGAACGAAATTAGCATTAGTCAAAAACCAGTACTGGAGAAATCACTAGGACTGAAAGTTGCTAAGTACTCAGGACCTGATGACATTCATCCCAGTGCTTTGAAGGAGGTGGCTATGGGAATATTCACAGAGTTCACATCTGTGTTGACCATCAACTACCTATCCATACTAATCCCATCTTCAGGCAATTGGCCTGTAGCCTTCTATGCCATGGCTTTTCAAGTGTTCATCTTTATACTACTTAATGGTTGCCTGTCTCCACAACCCCCTCAGACAGTGCATTCTAGATTTCAACCATCCTCTAGGTGAAAAAATTCCTCCTCAAATCTCTCTAAATTTCCTACCCTTTACCTTAAACCTATGTGCTGTGGTTATAGATGCCTGTTAAGGAGATATCCACTATCTCACTCTCCACCTTAATGTCCCTCATAATTTTGTATTATTCTGTCAGATCGTCCCTTATTCTTCTCCACACCAAAGAAAACAAACCCAGCCTATCCTATCTCTTCCCTTAGCTGAAACAGTCCATTCCAGGCAACATCCTGGTGAGTCTCCTCAAACACCTCAGTGCAATCATATTCTTCCTAAAGTGTGGAGATTACAGCTGTAGTCTAACTAATGTCTTACATAGTTGTATCATAACCTCCTTGCTCTTATATCCTCTGCCCTGAATGTATTCTACACCACCTTATCTATCAATGCTGCTGCTGTCAAGGATCCTTAGCAATATACACCAGGTCCTTCTGTTTCTCAGTAGTTCCCACAGTCCTACCACTTATTGTTTCCTTGCCTTATTATTTCTCCCAGTGGTTGTCATCTTCCAAAATTCCATAAGATTCTAGAATTGTTCCCACAGATTGGAAGGTAGCAAATGGAACTTCATTATTTAAGAAAGAAGGGACAGAAAAAATAGGGAACTACCAACCAGTTAGCCGGATATAGGTAGCAGGGAAAATGCTCGAGACCATTATTAAGGAAGTGGTAATACTGGAACTGAAAAATAATAGGATTAGGCAGAGCTGTAGATTGGGTTTTAAAGGGAAATCTTGTATGACCAACCTATTAAAACTTTATGTAGTTGGAACTAGCAAAATAGATAAGAGGGAATCAGTGGATGTGGCCACTTTCTGAAGGCCTTTAATAAGTGGCCTTTAATCCCTAGCCACAAAAGAGATTATTAAACAAAATTAGAGGACACAGTATTGTGGGCAAAATAGAGATATGGATTGAGGAATGGTTAACAGATGGAAAACAGAGAGTAGGGATAAACTATTTATTTTCAACAAAGATGAGTTGTTTACCTAGCTGTTTACAATCTACAGCAGTGATTTAAATGAGGGGATCAAATATAATACATCTAAGTTTGCTAATGAAGTGGCAGTGTGAGTAGAGGGGCTTTAAGAGATATAGGCAGGCTAAGTGAATGGGCAAGGACATGACAATTGCAATAGTTTTGTCTTTGAAATTGAAAAGATTTGGTGTTCAGCAGGTACCTTGTACACGAATCACTGAAAATTAACATGAAGGTTTAGCAAGCAATTAGGAAGCTTAACAGTAGGTTGGTCTTTATTGCAAGAGGAGACATATTGTTCGAATCATATAAAGCTGTAGTGAGACAGCATCTGAAATATTGTGTTTAGATGTGGTCTTCCTATCTAAGGAAGGATGTACTTACAATAAAAGTAGTATGGCTAAGATACACATATTGATTCCTGTGGTGGTGGATTTGTCATACAATGAGAAATTAAGCAGATTAGGCCTATATTTTCTGGAGTTTAGAACAATGAAGGTGATTTCATTCAAACACACAAGATTCTTCAGGAAATGCCATGGTACATATGGAGTCAATGTTTCCCTGCCTGCGTTATCTAGAACCAGGGATCAATGTCCAAAAATTAGGAGTCAGCCATTCAGGACAGAGATGAGGAAACAGTTCTTCAGCAGGAAGGTAATGAATCTTGGAAGTCTCTGCCCAGGGGGCTGTGTGGCTCATTTGTTGAGTGTGTACATAAGGCCTTAAGATATAGGGGCAGAATTAGACCACTTGGCCCTTTGAATCTGCTCTGCCATTCAATCATGGCTGATTTTTTTTCAACCCCCATTCTCCCGCCTTCTCCCCGTAACCTTTAACCCTCTGTGACACTACCTGTTCCTCCACCTATCCTGGTATCGTCTGCAAACTTAGCCATAATGCCATCCATTCCCTCATCCAGATCATTAATGCATTAAGTGAAAAGTTACAGTTCTAACACTCACCACGTCACCAGCAGCTATCCTGAATAGGACCCTTTTATCCCTAATCTCTGACTTCTGCCAGTCATCCATTCTTCTATCCATGCTAATACCTTGCCTCTAACACCATGGGCTCTGATCTTGTTCAGCAGCATCATGTGCGGCACCTTGTTAAAGACCTTCTGAAAATCCAAGTGAATAAGATCCACTGACTCTCCTTTGTCTAACCTACTTGTTACCCCCCCCCCCCCCCCCCAAAGAATTCTGACAGATTGTCAGGCAAGATCTTCCCTTAACGAAACTGTGGTGACCACCCTATCTTATCATATACTTCCAAGTACATTACAGAGATTGGTAGATTTTTCAATATTAAGGGAATCAAGGAATATTGGGTTGGTGTAGGAAAGTGGCATTGAGGTAAAAGATCAACCAAGATTATACTGAACAGTGGACTGGGCATGAGATGCTGAAGGGTCTACTTCTGCTTCTATTTCTTATGCTCATCAGTGCTTTGGCCCAGTGCAAGTGGCAGACCTGCACTTGATCAAAAAGGATCAGGTTGATAACTAGTGACGAAAGGTCATTAACCTGAAATGTTAACTGTCATTCCAGACAATGCCTGATCTCTGAGTATTTCTAGCATTTTCTGTTTTCATTGCACTAGCACTGTATCCTACGTTATATGTTGACATACTGTACCCACCAGTAACGTTATACTGTCACTGTCTGTCCCTACCAGTATTGCACCCATCTTGTACTGTTCAAACTGATGGGCGATTTTGAAACTCCAACGGATGGAGTAGACAAACATTCATACATTACCAAAATCCCACTGAGATGCAAGATGCAAGTTTCCCATTTCAAAGCGAAGGAAATGAATGCAAACAATTAATTGTCAACAAAACTTTACGTCACTGATAGGAACGATGTTTGTGCTGAGGCCCCTTAGGCAACCTTTCAGCTCAGGAGTTTTGGCCAAGTTTGAAACCATTATGCAAATGTGGGAGGGTACAGTCCATCCAGCCCCACAATCTATTATACCTGTTGACGGGATCTCTGATGCCCTGTTTATCTGAACCCAGTCCCTCTCCATCCTTCCAGCCCATCTTCTGCAGCATCTGGTACCCAAGGTTGTCCGTTGCCAGTTTGTTTTTGGTGTAATTTATATCCTCAGATTTCTGAAAGAGAAGCATTTGCTTAGAATAAATCTTCTGCACAACCAAATGCAGATCAATTTACCCAGAACCAGGGTTCCTCAATGGCTCAATGGATAAAGGTATCATCTGGTCTCAGTCTCACCTACCTGAAGGTTACTTGTTTAGTTTGTGCTGACTTAGCTGAGCTTTGCCAAGGTGACAATTGAGGAGGGGGAGTTTTTCCAGCATCTCTTGTGTAGGTAGGATCAAACCAATCTGGGCTCTGATCACTATCCATTGACTTGAAGTGTAATATTCATGGGCAAGGGAGGTTTAGGTTTGGCTGCTGCTCTTTCTGGAGTTGAAAATACTGGAGACTGGGATCAAGTATGAAAAATGGTCACATAGAAAGCTTTGAAGGGTGTCTAATGTCTGAGGAAGTGCACATGCAAGACCCAATACATTTGAAAGAAAAAGATTGTTTTTTCACAAATTTAGGATGTCCCAAAGTGCTTTACATTCAATTACATACTTTGGAACTCTTCTGAAGTAAAAAAGACAGCAATCAGTTTGAATACCGAGTACTTTTACAAACAGCAGAGTGACAACTGCCATTTTACTGTTTTTAGACATGGCTGATGGATAAATATCAGTCCAGGATATTGGGGAAGCTCCCCTGTTTTTCTTTTAAATAGTCCCAAAGCAGCTTTTACTTCCAGCCAGAAGATGTACTTTGACAGTGCTGTGTTCCTTCAGAATCACAATCACAAGCTTGGATTATATGCCATCTCTGGAGTGGGTCATAAACTCTCAATCTTCTTATTCAGAACCAAGATCTCATAAATAGCAATCCAATTAATGACCAGTTCGCAGAACAGAATGGTTACAGTGCAGGAGGAGGCCATTAGGCCCATCAAATCTGTATTGTGTCTATAGAAGAATAATGCTGGTATTCCAACTGCCACACCATTTCTCCACAGCCCTTCAAGATCTTTCTTTTCAGATACTTCTGCAGCTCTCTTTGGAATGCAGCAATTGGTTCGTGACCCGCCGGCCAACTGGAAACAATCTCTCTCTCTCTCTCTCTTCCTCTCCTTCACAATTTTAAATCACTTTCTCAGATCTCCTTGCAACCTCTGTTAATGGGAACAATTCTAGCTACTCCATTCTATCCTCTTTCTAAAGCATATATTTTGTTCCTAAAATGTGATTCCCAGCACTACAGAATATTCCACTTGAATGGTTGAACCAGTGTTTTACAAAGTTTCTTCATGATTTCCTTTCTTTCACATGCTATATATCAATTTACAGTATAAAGCTCAGGATCCTGAATGCTTTTTAAACCACTTTCTTAACCTGCCTTACCACTTTCAACAAATTATGCACCTATGCCCCCAAATCTCTCTGCTGCTTTAATCCATTTAGAATTGTGTCTCCTGGTTTATAAGGCCTCTTCTCATTCTTCCTACCAAAAAAAAACACTTCCCATTTTTCAACATTAGATTTAATCTTCATTCTATCTGGCAATTCTACCAGCCTGACTATATCTTGCTGGAATCTATTATTATCCTTCTCACAGTTCACTAAGTTTCTAAGATACTTGTCATCTGCAAATTTGAAAATTTGCCCAATGCGCCCAAGTCATTAATAAATAAAGGAAAATGGCGGCCCTTGTACTGACTTCTGAGAAACTCCACTGTATATTTCCCTTCAATCCTAAAAACAATCTTTTGCTACTACCCTATTTCCTGCTAGTAAACTAATTTTCCATCCATCCTGCCATTGCCCCTTTTATCTCACAGCCTCCATTTTTGATAAAAACCAATTATTTGGTACCTTATCTAACACCACTTGGAGGTATACCACATCAATTGCATTTTTCTCATCAACCCTCTCTGCCATTTCAGCAAAAAATTCTATCAAGTTAGTTCAATACAACTTGCATTTAACTAATTCACATTGGCTTTCTCTATTCACTGCACGCTTCTCAAAGTGGCTGCTAATTCTGTCTGTGGTTATTATTTCTAGAATGCGCCCTACCGTCAATGTTAAATTGATTGGACTGGGTTTATTGCTATACCCTTCTTTGAACAAGGGTGTAATATTTTCTGTTTTTCAATCCCCACATACCACCCTGAAGCTTTAGATATTAGGAAGATTGTAGCTGTCGCCTCTGTAATATCTTCCCTTACCTCCTATAGGAACCTCAGATGCATCCCACCTGAACCAGGTGATTTATCCACTTTATGTGCAGTGATCCTTTCTAGTATTTCCTCTGTCAATTTCTAGCCCACCCAGAATCCCAACTACATCTTCATTTGCTGAGGCTCTGGAAATATCTTCTTCCTGGTGAAGCCCGATGTAAGATATTCACTTACTGCCTCCATGAGTCATTTCCTTTTTGGTCTTTGATCAACCCCCGATTATTTTCCTGCTCACGTTCCTATAGTGTTGTTTCCTAATTCTTAACAGGTTATATCCTTGATTGCTCCAGGACATCCTATCTCTCGCATATCAAACAGTCTCCTTCCCTCCCTCAATCAAAAATCTCTCTTCCCCTCCTTTCTTCACTCATTCAGTACTGTAGTGCAGTATCAATTTGGACTGGTGGTGCAACAGGGTGCTTTCAGAATTAATGGAAAGAGCGCTGCCTACTGTGCTGAAGTTAACAACTTCAGTTCTGGACTTAAGGAGAGGATGGAAGGAAATGTGAAAATCTTTTTAAAAACTATATGGCTGCACTTAATAAGCAAGCAATTAGATGTTCACTACAGAACAGACAATGGAAGCATGGTAGAGGCTTCCTTAAGCAATTATTACAATATCAATTAAGAACTTAAAACAAAGCTGTACAGTGAATGTCTCTGGTTGGCAATCATGCCGAAGACTGAAAGGATAGGTATTGGTATAGAAAGATCACATTTAGGACAGCATAGAATTATGGCCTGTAACCTTACCGGCTTTTTCTTCGGTTTGTATGTTGGCTTGTCATAACCAATTCTCTTCAACTCTCGAACTGAAATGACAGCATAGAATTATCAATGACTTATACCTGTTGTTTTAGCAATAAACTATAATGCAGCCCGAATAATCCAATTTCTGGATTGTATTAGAAGATCTCCAGACAGAATTTCCTGGTATCAAGCAATGTTTGGATTTTGGATAAATTTGAATAAACCAGTGGTGTTTTTTTTTTGTGTATCCATTGTAATTTATTTATCGTATCATGTTTTACAAGTAAATGATTACTTTAAAAATATACATAATCTTTCAGGAAATTATTCATTGATTGTATTTATTTAATAGCTTTAATAACATTTGTAAATATCTTATGAAGAGTCATTTGTTTAGTGAAATTCAGTTTTTGAACTATGGACTTTCAAACTGAAAACCTATTTATTGTTTTAGATTTTGGATCTTTTCAGAGAACATGGTTAAGTTATTTTAAAACATGCTTTTCACTAACATTGAAAGGATTATATTTTTCAGAGCAACCTTCATGAAAGGGATCTAGACAAAAGCAGTTAATGTAATAATCAAAAGCTGTTTTTTATCTGACTGACATTAATAACAATTTATTAGCTAGGTTATCAGAAAGCATTACAGCCAGGTGGTGGAAACTCCACTTAACCTCCGTCAATCTATGAAGGGGAGATTAGAAGAGACAAATGTCTTAGGCACAGAGGGATATTTGAAACAGGGTAATGTATAGAGTGCGAGATAGCAAAGCTCAGGAGACCTCAAAGCATAGGTTTTACCCCTGGATGGGCCCTCTGCCTTTTATCCTATATGCATTTACACAAACAACCCACTAAAGTCAGATAATATCATGCATTCACTAATTTTGCACCATCTTGTAAAAATAAATTTTACTTACCTAAAGTGAATCTGATAACATCTGTTGTTATATGCATTCATCAAACTGTGTAATAAATGCACTGAAATGATTTAACCCAAATCTTATCTAATCTGAATTTACATGTCATGAGAGACAGACAACAAAAATGCAAATAGCATGAGATATGGTCCAGATCATGGAAGATTTACTGTTAACTTTCTATCATGCAAGCTGATGGAAATTTTCTCAAAGACTTTGAATTCAATGACCAAAATTGAGAGGCCTCTAATTAATGTCTAGATTAACTTTAGGGACATCAACAATAGCTTGGAGCAGCATTATTGCCATATAGTCATGGGTTCAAATTCCATTCTAGGACTTGAGGAGCAAAAAAGAAATTGAGCCAGATAACCACCAAGGGACTCCCTACAATTTGTCCAGAGTATTAAATTTTTAAAACAGAAGCTGTGGATCTTAGCTGGGTGTTTGATAAAAAAAATTAAATTGACCTGACAGAAATTAAAAATATTGTGTCACACGGTCTTACTATAATTTTCCATTATTGCTCTGTATAGATGGCTCTTGCCATTAGGGAAGGTAGTAAGGCAAATGATGCAATCACCACATTAAGCAGTCATTTTCATACACATATTTACAGTGGAAACAAATGTTTTTCCCCCATATTTTTAACTGCTTTACCTGGTGATGGGGCAGCCCTTGGGCGCACTTTCTTAGGTGGCAGCATGCCCACTTTCAATGTTAGTCCCTTCCTCTTTCTGGTGCGCAGGGCAGAATGGCCAGAAGATCCCGCCTCTGGTGCAGGATCTGCGGAGGATTCTGATTTCTCTGCTATCGCGCTGTACTCCTTCACCTTCTCTTTATAATATTTGAAGTAGGAACTGTTCTCATCGTAGAGAAACCTGTAGAGACCAGAAAACCAAACCACTGCAATCCCTCTTTTGCACAAAAATTGATAATTTCCATTCCTGGCAGGATGCAGAGAAGCCACAGCCTGTGTGCCACTTACAAGAGATCAGCAAATGTGGAAATAATTTATGAAGTGCCACCACAAACTCAAGATTTTCAGAGTACTTTACAGCCAACCAAGTAATGTTGAAGCAAAGTCACTGTTGTAACAAAGAAAATGCAGCAGCCAATTTTAGGCACAAGTAGCCTCCAAAACAGCAAAGTGATAATGAGCACAAAGAATCCCAGAAGTGCTGAGAAGGTCAACTAGCATCAATGGGGGTGAAACTCAGTTGATGTTTCAAGTCAAGGACCATTCATCAGAACTGAAAAGTGAGAAGACAAGCGTGTTTTAAATAGCAGAAAGGGGAAGACAGAGATGAGAGAGAATGTCTCCAGAGGTTCTCCTCCTGAGGGAAGAGAGAGTATTTCCTGTTACGATTCCACTCAATTCTTTCAGTTTCTTTGTCTCTGTTGGATCTTATTCTGATAATGAGCCTTTCCACACCAGTGCCTCTAATCTAATTTCCTTTCTCCTTAACCAAGCATTTCCCTCTACTATAGTTAACAAAGGCTTAGGATTTCCTTTAACTCCAGCACCTTTCTTTCTCTCACCCTCTCTCCTATCAGGCAGAACAGGGCTAGGGTTTCCTTTGCACTGATCTTCCACCCCAGGAGCTTTCCAGATTATCCTCTGTAATTTCTGCCACCTCCAGGCACATTTTCCCTTTCCTTCTCCATTTAGCCCCCCAAAGAGACCATTCTGGTACATCCTTCCATTTCCACTTTCAATGGCACTTTCTCATGCAATTTTGGGAGAAGCAACATCTACCCCTTTACCTCTTTCCTTCCCACCATCCAAGGACTCAAACAGTCCTTCCAGGTAAAGCAGCAATTCATTGTGCAGCATTTGGTGCACATTGGAGCATCTCTGTTTAGTCTGCAAGTGCAACTCTGAGCTAGGTACTGTGGGAACTATTTCCCGTACTTCTGCTCTTAACCATTTTCCCCACCCCCAACAATACAGGGATATAGTTCCTCTGGTCCTCCCCTATCAACCCCCCCACCCCCAGCCTACACATCCAGCACATCATTCTTCGCAACTTCCACCAGCTACAATGTGATCTCACCACCAGGCACATCTTCCCCTTCCCACCCCATTCTACTTTACACAGGGATCACTCTCTCCGTGACTTCCTGGTCTGCTCATCCCTCGCCACCCAACCCCTCCCTCCCCAGGCACCTTCTCCTGTAAGAGGTGTAACACCTGTCCCTACACCTCTTCCCTCACCACCATCCAGGGCCCTAAGCAACCCTTCCAGGTGAGGCAGACATTCACACATCGACATGTATGTCCTCAGCCTCCTCCACCGCGGGGCGAGGCTAAACGCAAACTAGAGGAACAGCACCTCATATTCCGCCTGGGTAGTTTACAACCTGATGGTATGAACAATGAATCCTCCAACTTTCGGTACACAGCTCCCCCTCTGTCCCTTTTCTCTGTCCTCCTGATCTACCCAGTTCTTCCTACACTCACCCCAGACACCATCACCATTTCTTTCCCCTCCTCCACCCTCTCCATCTGCCCATCACCCACACACTCCTCCAACTGGTTCCCCCTCCCCCACTATTGCCAATGCCATCTCCACATGCTCCACTTGCCCCTCCTTTCAGATTCCACCATCTTCAGCCCTTTATTGCTTCCACCTATCACCTCCCAGCTTCTGGCACTATTTCCACTCTCCCCTATCCCATCTGCCTGTCCATTCTCCTCACCTAATTTTGCCTATATCCTGCTAGCTCTTGCTTCACCCCTTACCTCCACTTTTTTTTTATACTGGGCATCTCCCCTCTACCTTTCAGCCCAGATGAAGGGTCTCGACCCAAAACATCAACTGTCCATTTACCTGCATAGGTGCTGCCTGATACGCTGACTTCCTCTAGCTTTTTGTGTGTAACATCTGAAAACAGGTTATTTGGCTATTAACACATTTATGTCTGCAGGATATTGCTATGTCAGTATTGGTTCCCACAGATTTTACATTGCAATAGTTCCATGGTTATATTTCATAATTACTTTATTGGCTTGAGGCTGTGAAAGGGACTACATAAATGCACAAGTTTTAGCTTTTTATAGAGGAACAGACAGATCTCTAGCCTACAGTTAAAATACGAATGATCTCTGACCAAATAAAGGGTCCAGATGAAGGGTCTCGACCAAAAATGTTGACTGTCCATTTCCCTCCATAGATGCTGCCTGACCTGCTGAGTTCCTCCAGTGCCTTTGTATGTTAATCTCTGACCAAACATTTCTTTATGGCATAACTATCTCATTAATTAATATTAAATATTAGTCCAGTAGCATATCCATTGTACTACTCTTCCAGCTCCTGTGCAAATAATAGAAATGTCAAGTAGATAATCAAGTAGAAGTAGATAGCATCTTCCAAAGCCTTCTAACCTCTACCAGCTGGACGAAAGCATGGGATCACCACCACCTGGAAGTTGTCCTCTAAGCTACACACCATCCTAACTTGGAAACATATCGCCATTCCTTCATCGTTGCTGAGTCAAGATCCTGGAACTCTCTACCTAACAACATTATGGGTATATCTACACTTCAAGGACTGCAGCGGTTCAAGAAGGCAGCTCACCATTGCCTTCTCAAGGGTAATCAGGGTGGGCAATTAAATGCTTGCTCAGCTTGCGATGCCCACATCCCTTGAATGAATAAATAATTTTTAAAAATAGCCTTCTTTAAGATCCCAACCTTCACAGAAGCCAGTCTTTAATCAATTCGATTTGCTCGTGATATCATGAAATGCCGGGGGGACTGCATATAATTAAGGATATAGAATCCACAACATCCCAGTTATAGGACTGATGACAGATGCTCCAGAACTAGCCATGTTGCAATAATGGTATCCACCCAATAATACGGAAGATTCCTTAAGGATGTCCTATTTACAATAAAAAGGACAAATCCAATCTTCCTTACTACTGTCCAATGTTAATCACACATGTATTGCATTCCTAATGGCTCAGGGTTGTCCCAAAGGCTATTCAAGGAACTTCAGAGAACAAATCAGTGCTGAGAAGTTCGAGGACCCTTAGTCCCTACTGGATAGCACCCCTATCCCCCTTGGCTCTACACACTGCCTATGGATAGACATGCATTTTGGAAGAATCTGAGATGGCAATTAAAAGTCACATTCTCTATCCACAACATTAAGGATAAGAAATTAATGTTACATGACACCTTCAAAACTACAACTTGGCGTAGGGATTTGGCAGATCAGACACTTTCCTGTTATGGATTGGAAATCAGCAGAGACATATCGTTCTCAAGACATCAACAAATAGATGCAAAAACAATGACAGATGCCCTACTGATTTATATTAGGACTTGTATACGCATCTCTGCAAGGAAACAAAAGAACATGGAAATAAGCTTACATGAAAAGGAGCAAGGCCAATGAAATAGATACTGGAAGGCTAGAATAGTTCCAGAATCCGTATTCCACCCCACCAAACATTTCCTCCTTTAATTTTTGTTTAAAAATTCCCTTGCAGGATGAGGCTGTGCTTGGCTATGCAAACATTTAATGCTCCTTACCAGTTGTCCTGTAGAAGGCAGTAGTGAGCCATTGTTTTGAACTACTGCACTCCATGCAGTAAAGATACTTTAATGACGTTAAGCAGGGAGATCCAGCTTTTAGACCCAGTGACAATGAAGGAACAGCAATTTATTTTCAAGTCACAATGGTGTGTTATTTGGAGAGGAATTTGCAGCTGGCAGTGTTCTCATTGCTTGTTGCCCTTGTCATTTGAAACAAAAGAAGTCAGGAGCTTGAGAAGTGCAATGGAGAGCTGTCGTTTCTGTGTTATATTTCCACAACCACCAACTACCCTTTCTGTAAGCCAGTGCAATTAGCATGTATGAACTCTGATGGTTAAAAGTGGCAGTCACCTTAACCCCAAGCAACATCATAGTTGTCAGCTGATGTACGTACACACATACACACAGAACCCAGAGGAATTAATCTGGGTCTTTCTGGTTTATTTTGTTGACTGTGATAAAGTATTTCAAATGAACTGTGGAAGAGAAGAAATTAGTTTTCTTTGGTATCAACTGTACCAATGTATCCCTGAATTCACAATACATGGCAACCCTTCTACTGGTAGGAATGAATTCTGTTCCACCTTTCTAGTGTAACAGGGAGCAACCAGTCCCTGCACTCTTACCAGAACATGGGATTATCCCGGTTATTTTCAATGGCAATCTCTTCCAGCTCTGGACCACATTCAGCCACAAACTTTGCTAGCTTCTCTGCAGTTGTTCTTGTCTTGGTGTCGCTGAGAGATTCATCTGCAGGAAACAAGGTTATTAATCCCCAGAAATCACAAATTACTCAGGGTCAGGAGTGATTGACCCGTGTTGATTTTCACAACATAAGCCAAATTGCATGATACTCTCACATCACATATGCAGAGGAGGATAACCAACTCTCAATCTGAGGGAGGGAGCAGGGATTCAGGTTCTTGGACCATTGGGATCTCTTCTGGGGTAGAGGCGCTCTGTACAAGAGGGACGAGTTGCACTGAACCAGAGAGGGACCAATATCCCTGGAGGGAAATTTGCTAATGTTACACAGGAGGGTTTAAACTAGATTGGCAGGGGGGTGGGACTCTGAGCAGGAGCAAGACATGGGTTAAAGCAGTAGCCAGCGAGAGCAAGTTTAGTAATCAGGATAGCTAGGGGCACAGTAAAGGCAGGCAAAGAAATACCCAGTTAAATTGCATTTATTTCAATGCACAAGGTTTAACAGGTAAGGCGGACAAACTCAGAGCAGGGATTGCCTCTGAGGACTAAGATGTTATAGCCATAACAGAAACAGGGCTGGCAGCTCAATGTTCCAGGATACAGATGCTACAGGCATGACAGAGGTACAGGTAAGTGAGGAGGGGGTGTTGCCTTTTTGATAAAGGAGGACATAACAGCATTACTTAGAGATGACATTCTTGGGGGATTGTCCAGTGAGGCCATATGGATAGAACTTAGAAACAAGAAGGGGAGGGTCACTCTAGAGGGGCTGTATTATAGACCCCACAGTAGTCTGCAGGAACTTGAGGAGCAGGTGTGTAGAGAAATTGCTCATAGTTGTAAGAATAATAAGTTTGTATTAGTGGGGGATTTTAATTTCCCTGGTATTGACTGGACTACCCAGAGTGTTAAGGGCCTAGACGGGATGGAATTTGTGAAATGGGTCCAGGAAAGTTTCCCGAGTCAATATATAGAGGACCCTACTCGCGAGGGTGGAATACTGACCTCCTCTTAGGGAACGAGGTCAGGCAAGTAACAGAAGTGGCAGTCACTTTGGCTCTAGTGACCATAATTCTATTAGTTTTAAGAGAATGATGGAAAAGGATAGGACAGGTCTACAGGTTAAGGTCCTAAACTGGAGCAGGATTAACTTTGGGGGAATTAGGTAGAATCTAGCAGAGGTTGATTGGGTGAACCTGTCTGAAGGGAAAAGAATGAATAAAAAGTGGGAGGCTTTTAAGAGTGTGATATCAAGAGTCCAGGAGCAGCAAGTTCCTGTTAGAGTTTAGGGAACCTTGGCTGACGAGGGATATTGAGGTTCTGGGCAAGAAAAAGGAAGCATACATTGGGTTTAGGAGGTCGGGGACGAGTGAATCCCTTGATGACTATAAAAGGATTAAGAATACTCTTAAAGAGGGAAATCAGGAGAGCAAAAAGAAGGTAATAAGGTGGATCTGGCAGGTAAGGTTAAGGAAAATTCAAGAGGTTCTATAGCTATATGAAGAGTAAAAGGGTGGCTAGGAAGAGAGTAGGTCCCCTTAGAGATCAACGGGGCCACCTATGTCTCGAGCCGCAGGAGATGTGTGGTATTTTTAACAAATATTTCTCCTTGGTGCTTACTGAGCAGAAAATCATGGTTGGTTAAGAGATAACGGAAACTAGTGGAGATGTTTTGGAGGAAATTCATATTACCAGGGAGGAGGTACTTGCAGCCTTACAGCGCATTAAAGTGGATAAATCCCCAGGGCCCGACTGAGTGCATCCTCAGATTTTGTGGGAGGCTAGAAAATAAACTGTGGAGGGCCTTGCAGAGATATTTCCTTCACTATTAGCCACTGGTGAAGTTCCCGAACACTGGAAAGTGGCTAATGTTGTTCTGTTGTTTAAGAGAAGCCAGGGAACTACAGGCTGCTCAGCCTGACATCAGTAGTGGGGAAGTTACTGGAGGGAATTCTGAGGGACAGGACCTACCAGCATTTGGATAGACAGAGCCGATCAGGGGGAGTTAGCTTGGCTTTGTGTGTGGAAAGTCATGCTTGATGAACCTTTGAGTTTTTTTTGAAGAGGTAACCAAAAGAGGTTAGGGTAGTGGATGTTGTCTATTTGGACTTTAGCAAGGTTTTTGACAAGGTCTTGCATGGTAGGCTGGTCTGGAAGGTTAGGTTGCATGGAATCTAGGGAGAGCTAGTTAGGTGGATTCAAAATTGGCTCAGAGGTAGGAAGGTTGAAGGTCGTTTCTTGGAATGGAGGCTGATGACTAGTGGTGTGCCGCAGGGGTCGGTGTTGGGACCTTTGTTATTCGTTATTTATATAAATGATTTGGATTCGAATGAACAAGGCTTGATTGGTAAATTTGCAGATGACACAAAATTAGGAGGTGTTGTTGATGATGAAGAAGGTTGTCATAGATTATGGGGAGCTTGATCAGTTAGGAAAGTGGGCCAAGGAGTGGCAAATGGATTTCAATACAGATAAGAGTGACGTGATGCATTTTAGAAAGTCAAACCAGCATAGGATTGTACTATGAATGGTAGGGCTCTGGGGATAGTAATGGAACAGAGGGAGTACTTGGAGTACAAGTGCATAGTTCATTGAAAGTGGCGTCACAGGTAGACAGGGTAGTGAAAAAGGCGTTTAGCATACTGGTCTTCATCAGTCAGGGTGTTGAGCAGAAAAGATTTATGAGGCTGTTGCCAGGATTAGAGGGCCTGAGGGGAGAGGTTGGCCAAGAGAGGTCTTTATTCCTTGGAATGTAGGAGAATGAGGGGCGACCTTACAGAAGTGTTTAAAATTATGACAGGCATAGGTCAAGTGGATGGTAACTGTCTTTTCCCCAGGGCAGGGGAGTCCAAAACTAGGAGGCATAGATTTAGGGTGAGAGGGGAAAGATTTAAAAGGGACCCAAGGGGCAACTTCTTCATGCAGAGGGTTGTGAATATATGGAACGAGCTGCCAGAGGAAGCGGTTGAGGCAGGTACAATTGTATCGTTTAAGAAACAGTTGGATAGGTACATACAGGGGCAGGGCTTAGAGGGATATGGACTGAATGCAGGAAATTGGGACTAGCTGGGTGGGCACCATGGTTGGCATGGACTCGTGGACCAAAGGGGCTGTATCTGTGCTGTACGGCTCTATGACTCTATAAATCTAAACGATCCAAATATACTCAGGAAACTGGCAGAACATAAGAAATAGATTCAAGAGTATCCATACAGCTCCTTGAGTCCACGCTGCCATTCTACAAGGTCACGGTCAATCCTGTAACCTTCATTTTTCTACCCAATCCCTTAATGCTCTTAGTCTCCATGACAAATACATCCATCCTCCTGCAAGGAGGCCAATTCTGCACACAGTTATTTCAGGTGTGATGTCAGTACAGCTACATACAATTGCATCAAGACATCCTCATGTTTGCACGTCAAGTTCCTTGCAGTAAAGGTTGACAGACTATTCACCTTTAAAATTACTTGCTATTCCTACATGTTAACTTCCTGCATCCCATAAGCCAGCACACCAAGATACCGCTGTAGAGCAAAGGCAGACACACAACAGCATTTTCGGAATGACCCGTCAGCCTCCTCCCCTACCCTAGGTAGAAGAATTATCAGCTCTTTCCATGTTGCTAGCTCCCATAGATGGGAGTAAGACTGAACCTGCCTCCATCAGTGCCAGGCATTCACCTTTCAAGACTCCCTTAAAACTATGCAGCATCCCAGAATCAGCACATGGGAGATTATCAGGCAGTGTTATCCCCAAACATCCAGCATCAGTAAAATTGTTACAAATTAATAAACTGACAATAATTTAGTTAATTATCTATATGATGGAACTCTCCATTAGGATTCAAATATTTTATTCTTATTTATCCCCATCTTTGGCCTCGAGCATATGGTACCCACTCGTTGTTATTTCTTCTCTCCATGAATTTGTTGGTCTGAATTGTCTCCTTATGTACCATGAAGTCAAAGATTCCCTCTGAAAGCATTGACTCTCAGTGAGGCTCAACCAGTGTGCATTCTACATATACAAGCTACAAGGCTGACACCTGGATACCCACCCTTAATGATTATCCAGAAACCCTTGTTGGGAATTCCACACAGGTGGACAGTGGCAGAGAAGATATGAGTCTGGATGTGAAACAGCACTCTGCCATCAGTTATTATGTGGATAAATATTGACCTAATGTCAAAGATAACTGAGTTCATCTATTTTAGAGGTTTGTTCCTTAGGATGAAACAGCACCTTTTATACAACAAGGAAAGTAAATCGTGCAGCCAGGACCTATTTCGGAATGTGAGATCAAGGAGTTCTTATTTGTAATTTATTTCTCAAACTAATAAAATTCCTAGTCATTATCTAAACGATTGCAGAATAGGCTTAAGGGACTCCTGAACATCAATCATCACAGATTTAAATATACTGTATTCTCAAATTTATGCTGTATATGATTTTTAATCATGCACTTAAAAAATTGTACTTGCAGTAAGACTTGCTGCTCTTGTTTAAACACGCAAAAATTTCTAATCTTGTACCTTAAATTTTCTTCAAACCCAAAATCACCAAAAATAGCCAAGTTTTATATATATTTGTCTTACTCCTTTAATGTGACAATTTATCTTTAGTCTTCTCAAAACAAACAAGCTTTATTTGAATGACTTTTTTGATCTGCCAGCCTTGTTATCAATGTTTTCACTGATGTTAAGTATAATTACTAATCCACCATGAAACTCTAATTATCGGTCTGTTTTTATTTCGGAACTATGTCGTACTAGTCAATCTCCTGTTTCTATTCAAGTCCTAATTAAAAATAATATATAGCCAGATGTTCTTCCTTGCAGAAATAACTGCGCTTCCTGAACTTATTATCATTTAATTAAATACATGACACAGAATGCAATGACATGAGAGTAATCTGGCTCAGCAGCTCTTTAAACTATGCAACAACCTAAGCATTCTGCTTACAGGCAAAGGCTAAGAGTCAATGATACATAACACCTTTAATGTCACAAACATTCCAAAGTGCATGACAGTTGAAATTATTAAAAATCTGCAATATACACCAATCAAAATTTGTATAATTTTAAGATTTCAGGACAGTCTGATTAATCCTTTCTTTACAGCAGCTGTTATCCCTACCTTTTTCTGCAGATGGACAAGACGTTGCAGTTTCAACTTGCACAAGAAATTCTGGTTGGAAATCCTCTGGTATGTTATCCATTCCCTCCAATGATGTTTTACACTCTGACCCAGCTTGGTTTGACTTGTTTTCTCTACAAAACCGTGCCAACTTCTGCTTGTAATATTTGAACTCGTTGCTTTCTGCATCATGTAAAAACCTATAAAATAAACATATTTTTCAAAATTTGGGTCTACCTTTTCTATTTTTTCTCACCGTTTCCTGGGCCAGACATTAACCAAAGCCGATAGAGCAGGCAGCTATTAGTCAATGCTGTACAACTTAGCTGTCACAATTAACACAATCCCACTCTGGAGCTGTTGTCGTTTGATAGTTGCAGCTCCTGGGCACCTAAGTGCTACTGTACTTTTGTCCAAGTAGCTGTTACACTGTTTATATTGCTAAGCCTAAATAATGTCTTTTGGATATTCAACCTGGAAGGCGTGCTTTTAAGGTGGGACACCATTTATAATTCCCAAGGCATAAACAAATGGCCTGGTTCACTTACAGATCCAAATTGGATGGCAAGAGAATTTAAGATTTTAAACTGAAAAGTTTTTTTTTCATTTCAAAATGAGAAGATGCTTTGGGCAACTTATCCACACAACCCCTATAATTAGTTTTTCTGTCATATCTGTTAGAGGATTGTTAATCTATATTCTAAATTCAGGATTGAGATCAATAAATTTTTAGGCACTATAAAAATCAAAAGATAGAAGGAAATCAGACAGGACAAGTAGGGTGAAAATACAAGATCAACCATGATATTCCCAAATATTACAGCAGGCTAAATGGCCAACAACTGCTCCTATTTCTTAATGTACGTAAGTGCACTTACCTATAATTGGGGTCCTCTTTCTTGTACTGGATGACTGCTTTCTCTGCTGCCTCACCCTTGTCAGCTACAAACATTGCCAATTTATCAATAACGTTCTTGATCTGCGGGTCGTCTGGGGGACAGATGCTTTCTCCGCCTGCTGATGCTACATCCTCTGCCACACTCTTCCCATTGCCATCAGTGGATGCTGAACCTTTATCTGTCTTCCATCTACTGCTGTCATCTGGTGCCATAGAACCTATATCTGACTGTGTGCCAGATTTGGCATCTGCCAAATGGGAAACTTGAAAAAACACAACAGTTCAAGCCAGGTGTGTGTGCAACAATGAGCCAACAGAAGGGCTAACAGAGTCTCAAAAGAGCAAAAATCAAGGCAACAGAATTTGGATGAGAAATGTCTCAGCCTTACTTTTTTAAAAATTAGATCCTGAATACCTAAGGAGTGAGGTTGCTGTATCATTTTAAAATGATAGGGATGAAACCTGTTCATTGACATCAGTAGCTTTGTTGAATTGTCTGATTAATGCATTTAACAAAAAGTCAGTATCATCTTCCTTAAGCTATCATGTGATGGGATATTCAAAATATCGAAAAAAAATCATTAATAGCAATTGTATCTTGTAATCACAATTTTTGTAAAAAATAAATTACTAATTGTCAGAAAATTATTTGGGTTACTTACTTTTTGAAGGCTTGATTGCTGCATCATTTGTTGATTGTTCCTCTTTGACCATGAACTTATTGGAAAAAGAAACCTGGCTATGTACTGGAGGGAGGTAGATATGCTCCACTCGGTTCCTCAGCTCATTTGTGTACTTGTTCCCAAACAGCTCATTGTTTTCCAGATTCATGAAATACTCGTAGCTTGGAGCTACTGATACCAGTCCGGTTTTGTTCAACAGATTCTTCCTTCTTTCTTGGCTGACAAACGCAAATGTTTGTCCAATAAATACCATTGATTGGCGGCAAGCCATAATCACCTGCTCAAGTACACTGGCAAGTTCATTAGTGGTCTGTGAGCTTTGCACCTTGGAGCTCAATTCATGGTTATTGCTTGCTACAAAAAGTGGGCCTACACATTCCAGCAGTCTGTTCTGAATCTCTTGCAAAAGAGGATCTTCTTGCTGTACAAGATCATCCAACTCTTTCCTACATGTAATGATATTCTTCCTTCTCAGCAGAGACACAAAAGAGTTATCTATCACAGGGCATGTGAGGCCCAGATGTGCTACTGATGTTGACTGACAGATATCCTGATGCTGTTGTGCCATCAAGCACCGGAAAGCTGATGCTACCTTAGAGCAAGTATCTGTGTTGGAATCAAACTTTTTTTTAACAGAATGGTCAACAGCAACACCATGAAAACCAGCCCATTTTATTAATTGCTGCCCCAGATCCATTTGATTACCTGCAGCAGTAGGTATATTCCCCAGTGACTGCAAATGAGAAGAGTCAGGGGATACATTTCTGTAAGTGGCCATTGGCACGTTGGACACAGAAGACCCTGCTAAACCAGCAGGGGCCGTCCCCAGAAGGCCAGGGGCTGTCCCTAGGAAGATAGGAGCTGTTCCTGGAAGGCCAGGGGCCACTCCCAGGAGCCCGGGAGCTATCCCTAGAAGGCCAGGTGCTATCCCTAGAAGACCAGGTGCAGTCCCAAGAAGGCCAGGGGCTCTTCCTAGAAGGCCACGTCGCGCTGGAAGCTTTGGACGCTTAAGCAAAGGTGCTCTTGCACTTTTAGGAGGACCATGTAAAGAACGACCTCTTTTGGAAACATCCGTGCTTTTGTGACTATAACTCTGCTGATTCAAATGAGGTTTATAATCCTCAACTCCGTGGAACCCAGGTGTAGGTACATCGGTCTGATAAGCAGAAGAATCCATTTGAGGGGAGTCCCTAGACGAGTTGCTCCAGGATGTGTGAGAAGGGTCATTTTTACTAGCTGCCATACGCCGAGCATTATCAATAACATTACTTAATAACTTGTATAACTCTGCATCAGGTGCCTTTACAGGACTTCTAGGTGGGGGGTTTGACCCCTGATCCCCAGTCTCATGGCCAGGGCTCCAGGATCGCCTGTGTGATTCTGAATGCCCTGACTTATCAACAGGATTCTGGGATCTATTGTATGAACCACGACTATCTCTGCCATCAGGACTTTGGGATCTCCTATAGAATTGGTAATCTCTCGAGTCATCAACTGAACTCTGAGACTGCCAATTATTTGGGCTTCTGTATAATTCTGGTCGATCTCTAGACTCAGCAGGGCTCACTGATCTCCGGTAGATCCCAGATCCTCTCCTGGCATCACTGTCACTTGAATTTGCTGGCCTTCCAAACAACCCTGGATCCCCACCAGGTTCAGTGGGATTCCTTAATTCATTGTACTGTGAATGGCGATCATCTCTATCGTCATGATCCAAGAAATTGTCTCTGGCTGAAGAAGAGTAGGTAGCTTCATTATAATATCTTCTATTGTTTTCAGAATGCATTTCTGCCTGACTGGACACATTCCTCCATCTCTCCGGCCTGTGAGATGGAGATTCATAGTCATCATAGGCCAGCTCATCATACTGTGAATTTTCTTCATAAGATTCCCTGGGATATCGCCTGGGTGCATAGTTGAGCATTTCTTCAACGGCAGAGGAGGGAAGAAAGGAAGAAAAAAAGTGTTTAGCTTTTTTATCAAAATGAAAAAACTCTTAAAAAAGTTGCAATCTATATTTCATGTAAAAGCTAATGTATTAGAGATCAGTGGGCATGCTGATAACATCACCAAGTTCAGGAAGACATGATGGGTTTTTAAACCACAAAATGCACCTGACTGACTGCTTTTGGTAAATCTGACATAATCCAAGAGATGCAAGCAAGACAAACAGGATCACTTGTCCTATCAATGGGGATGCGCTGTCATTCGGAAATCACCAAGCAATGAGCATCCAAGAGAGAGAGTCACATCTTTTGTCCAATGGGCTCAAGCATGTATAGTGAATGGAAGTGTGAAGTGCCCTGGCATGATCCTGTTTGTTCAAACAGAGGAATGCAGCCTGGAGGAAACCAACTTTAAACAAAGATATCCTGGAGTATACTGAGCCAAGATACACTGGCCATTAGTACCTAGGACTGACTTCAGCAGACCATATCCTGTAGTTAATCGCTCTCTTGTTTGTAATTCCCTCAGGCAGCATTGCATAGGTCCAGAGGCAGAGGTGCACATTGTTTCATTTCCAACATGATGATGTGGTTCAACTTATCCTTTGGCTAAAAGCAGAATATGTAGCTCATGAAAGTCATCTTCCAGACCAATCCAAACAGGCAAGCGAAACTCAAGGGTTCTGAGAAGTTTATGGTCTTGAAAAGCAGATCAAAATTCAACCTCCTCAAGATCACTCAGTTCTTGGAATCTCTCCTGGATCCACAAGAAAAGCCAAATATGCTCTCAACAATGTCATGGTAGTATAACTAAGACTTGCATTATGCAAGACTAACTGAAAATATAAAATTTCAGTCAGATATGTCCTTTGTGGGGTGGCACTAATGAAAAGATATTTATGTTTGCATGGTACCTTTCATTACCTCAGGATTTCTCAAAGCACTTTAGAACTAATTAACTACTTATGACATGTAATCATTGTAGTAACGCAGGAAAAACTGCATCAATCATGTCCAACAAGGCCTTATAAACAATAACATGATAATCAGTTTCATTGATGTTGTTAGAACTAAATAATAGCCGGGACACCATGGAGAATTGTTCTGGGGTATTTTAAAATCATTTGAGAGTGCAGATGGGCCTTGTTTAATACCACATCAGAGAGATGGCACTATCGATTGTACAATACCAAGAGGGTGCTGTGTGAAGTCCTGCAAGGTCATTACAAAAGCCAAAAGTTGCCATCAAGAAGGAGGACTGACTATTCTTGGCAGATTCAAGTTTAATGTGAGGAAGAAGTGTACAACATAGAACAAGCAAGGTAAGCCAATCAGATGCAGGTACATGTAAACACGACAATGAGAGATGAGTTACCAGATCGTCCTCATTCCTGGAGCAAGATGTGCATTGGACATACCCAATCATCCCCCATTAATTTAAAAAAAACTTGAATTCAAATAGAGCTTTTTCTGATCTCACGATGTTTTCCACAGTGTTTTGCAGCCAACGTAACACTTTTAGTATAGTCATCGTTTTTATGTAGGTAGTCACTCTTGTAATGTAGGAAATGTGGTAGTCATTTTGTGTGCAGCATTAACTTGCTACACATTTGGATCAGCAATCTCCTTTTGTTTCAAACTGAGCATATCTATATCAAGGCTTCCACTGAATTAGTTACTTGTCTCCTCATTGTGAGCAATTTGCATTAATATTCTTGGGTTGTAAAACCTTGGTATTTTTCCAAGGAAGTCATCTGCTCTGTGAAACATTTTTGCTGCGACCCCTTTTCAATCCACCTGCTTAACTGGATCTCACTAATTCTAAACTTCCTTTTTTTTCTCTGTAAAGCAGTTGGGTACAGAGTAACCACATGCACAATGAGAACAAGGACTGCCAACCTCAGCCTGACAATCAAAGCAGAATAAAGACCTGAAGAAATGTGCATGGGATCAGACCAGGAAAATGAGACAGAGAAAGATTACCCAAATAGATTAAAACATGGTGGCAAGACATAGAAATTATGATTGACAAACAACATCACTGCACTCAGGGAGGAACGAATCAACTCTTATATGCACTATTTGAACACAAACAGAAGAAAACATCAGATTTAGGAGTTACTATGATTGATGTATGTCAAGGAGAGATAGGCCCCCTTTGCCACTGAGCAGAATGCAGTAAGGTGCAGATATGGCTGATTGCAGACTACTTTTCATTGATCACCAGTATGACATCTGAAAAGCATAGGACATAAATGTAAAGTAGTACAGGGAAATGGAGAGGGAGACCATTGTGTGCGTGTGTGTATATAGAGAAGTGGATGTGGGGGGTGTATACTGTATGTGTGTGTGAATGAGAGAGGAGAGAGAGCGAGAGGAGAGAGAAGAGAGATAAGCACGTGCAGGGAAATTACAGAACTGAAGTGCGTACAATAGTTGCTTCATCATTGCTGGGGAAAAAATGTCACAATTCTGAGTCAAGGCAAAGGAATCCTTGCGAATGTCAAAGAGAAACATATGAATGTGCATGGTAATAAAGGGTGTGGGGGTCACCTCAGTTCTCTATCATAGAAAATTTACTGTACAGGAGGCTACCATTTGGTTCATTACATCTGTGCCAGCTGAAAAACTGCCGCCCAATCTAATCTCACCTTCCAGCACCAGGTCTATAGCCCCGCAGGTCATGGCTCTTCAAGTGCACATCCAAGTAAGTTTTAAATATGAGAAGTGCTCCTGCCTCTATCATCAAGACTGTGAGTTCCATTCTCTTACCACCCTATGGGTGACAAGTTGTTTCCTCCTCTCCCCTCTAATCCAATTACTTTAAATCTATATCCCTGGATCTTGACCAGTTCACTTAAGAAAACCAAGTCCTTTCTATCTACTTTACTAGGCCCCTCATAATTTTATATAACTCAAATCAAATCTCCCTTCCATCTCCTCTATTCCAAAGAAAAAATCCAATCTTCCCTCACAGCTACAACTTTTCAGTCCTGGCAACATCCTCAAATTTCTTCTGCACCTTCTCCAGTGCAGTCAAATCTTTCATCTAATGTGTTGACCAGAACTCTACACTGTACTTAAGCTGTTGCCAAACTATCACATACAATTCATAAGCATAACCTCCTTTCTCTTATATTCTAATCCTTGGCTAAAAACTGGAAGCATCCTGTTTGCCTCTCTAGTCAACTTATTGAACTGTCTTGTGACCCAAGGACCTGTGCACATGCACTCCAATGTCCCTTTGTTCTTCCACACCAATGAACATCCTCTCATTTATTGTACATTCCCTTGCATTGTTGCATCTCCTCAAATGCACTGCCTCACTCTTCTCTGAATTAAATTCAATTTGCCATTTTTCTCCTGAACTGATTGATCATTAATATCTTTCTGCAGTCTAATGCTTTCCTCTGTAATTCATCGCAAACAGGCCCCACTCCAAAATCTCTTCTTACTTAAGACTGTGAAAAGATAATCAAAATAAATTGTTCTGAGTATGAATTTGGCAATCTGATGCTGAGCAGTGACATATTCAGCCCAGCCGTCCTTCACTTTTAGTTACTCACCAAATGATAAGGTTAAAGAACAGTTAATCAAACTCTGGGGTAAAAAGACATGCCAGAAAATGTAAGCAGAGAACATCTGAATTTCTGTTTCAAGACATATTACCACATTTCCACTCATGAGATTAAGTAAGGGTAAATTAAACTTTAGAAGCAGTCTGCAACAGCCTGAGGGACATTTGGACTAGGAAAGTGCTTGGAGGAAGTAAAACACACTAAAAATATTTAGGTCCACATTGATTTCCCCTGATAATATAATGTGAATCTTTGTAAGATTATTCAGTCCAGCTCTTTTAATGACTGGATATTGGATGCAGTGGTCAATCATGAACATAGAATCATACAATCAAAGAATGGTATACAAGGAGGCTATTCTACCTGCTGAATCTCCCCTCCTTGGACTCTATCTTTACCCCTCGTTGTCTTGGTGAAGCAGCCAGCATAATCAAAGACCCCACCCACCCGGGTCATTCTCTCTTCTCTCCTCTTCCATCGGGTAGAAGATACAGGAGCCTGAGGGCACATACCACCAGACTTAAGGACAGCTTCTACCCCACTGTGATAAGACTATTGAATGGTTCCCTTATACAATGAGATGGACTATGACTTCACGATCTACCTTGTTATGACCTTGCACCTTATTGCACTGCACTTTCTCTGTAGCTGTGACACTTTACTCTGTACTGTTATTGTTTTTACCTGTACTACATCAATGGACTCTGTACTAATTCAATGTAACTGCACTGTGTAATGAATTGACCTGTACAATCGGTATGCAAGACAAGTTTTTCACTGTACCCCGGTACAAGTGAGAATAATAAACCAATACCATTTGTTCCTCTGTACAATGATTTAGTGAACCACTCTCTATCCCCACTTTTCCTCAATATCTCTGGATTTTCTTCCCCTCCAAGTATTTATCTAATTCACCTTTGAATCTATTTTCACCACCCTACGAGGCAGCACATTATAAACCCTGAACACTCTTTATGAATGATGTTTTGTCTTCACATTTCATCTGGCACTTTGCCAAATACCCTAAACCTGCGGCATCTGATAATCAACCTTTAAACTGAACATACTTTCTCTTTACTCAATCTGAACTCATCTTGATTTTAAACACTGATGTCAAGTCTTCCCCTAGCTTTCTCAGATTGAAAATGATGCCTCTTGGCATTGACCAGAACATGAAGTAACAAATAAAATCAAAGAAAATTTACGTTTCAATTGAAAAAGCTACTTGGTCTAATCCCATTATCTGGCACTAGGTCCATCGTCCTGCAGGTTAAGGCTCTTCAAATTCACATTCAATTATTTTTAAAAAATGTCACGAGGGCTTCTCTATGACGCTTTCAGGCACAGAGTTCCATATCCCAACAAACAGTTTCTTCATCTCCTTTTTTAATAATTGCATTAAATTCTAAGCCCTCTGAATTTTGGCCTTATTGCCAAGGGAACTGGGTCCTTCCTACTTACTTTATCAAAGCCCCTCATAATTTTCAACACTTCAATTAAATCTCCCTTTTGCCTTCAAAGAAAACAACCCCAGCCTATTCAACCTTCACAATGCTAAAATATTTACTGGTACTTGCAACATCCTTGTAAATCTGTGGTCTCTCCAGTACAATCATATCTCTCCTTTAAGCGTGGTGACCAGTCTGTACACAATACTTAAGCCAGGGCCTAAGCCTGTTGCATACAATTCCAACATAACCTCCCTGCTCCCTGGTAGAGAAACCTTCATTACATTTTTAAAAATAATTGGATGTGAATTTGAAGACCCTTGATTCTCTGGTGTGGCATGGCAATGACCTATTGGATAAGCAGAATGAGCTAACAGTAAAGAACAAATCTAATGAAGTGTTAGTTCAAATGTAGGTTTAATTTAGTTTTCTAAACATCATATAACATTTCTATGCTACATTTTTAAAAACACAAAATTGACAAGCGTGAAACTTTTTCCTTTTAAGCCAAATTTTGAACAAAATGTCTTCAAGAAAACCCTTCATTTGGAAATGGTAACAGACATCAACAATTTCATGAGTTTTCTTTAGAAAAATCTACATCTCAATCCAGACCTACAGGATAGCAAAGTAAGCCTGACACAAAATGCTTGCCACACTTCCCCATATAATGCACTATAATGAAAATTTCAATAAGCTAAGGATAAATTTCACTTATTTGAATTCAAGCAATTATAGAGATTCATTTTTTTAAATCCAAGCAAGTTGAAATATGCACTTCTAAGTCCATTAGTGTTGCAATTTACAATCTAAAGACACTTGAGATGGTCAGTTCCACCAACCACAGTCAATGAGCATCACATTCCATGGGGATAAACAAGATCAGCTACCAATGTATCCTCTCCTTTGAAAGGAAAGGATCAGAAGGAAAACCATTTGTATAGGCTGAAAGAAAAGGCTTTCCTTTTTTGAAACGTACAACCCTGAAGGGTGCTGTGGAGTCCATCTTTCATCACAGGTTATGGCTATTTTAAGATGTAGGTAATTGCTTTATGAAAGAATTTACTATTCAGAAACAGGCCTTTTGTCCCAGTTGGCAGTGTTTGTGCTTCATAACCTCTCTTCATTAACCCTGTCAGCACATTCTTCTATACCTTCCACTCATATATACTGATCTATCTTTCCCTCAAATGCACGGATTATTTGTCTCAACTATTCCATGCTATTGTGAGTGCTGGTCAGCCTAGGTCCTCGGTGAAGTGTAATGGCATGTTTCAGAGTTTCAACTTGCGTCCCACTGAACTGCCAAAATCACTTAGTAATATCATTACTGGTTCTGTGCTGTGCCCGGTGAAGCAATTTGTAGCTGTATAACATTGAGAAAAAGAACAGATCCACATCAACAGCAAATCCAGCAATTCCACAATTTCTATTATTGATTTTAAGCCTTACAATCCATGCAGTACATTTAAACATGGGATATTCTTGCACATCAAAGGCTATATAAGTCAGGCTTTCATTGGCAGTGGGTGTAATTTGAATGAGGTCAGCAAAGACAATGCAGTTTTTCAAGTGCATTTTTCACATATAACAGTTCCAAAGGAGATAAATCTACTTACAACATGATTTATTAAACAACTAGATTCATCTGAGTATTATAAATGCTTGAGGATATGGCTACAACAGAAACCATTTTAGCCTAAGGACACTCTCACTGCAGAATGAGTATGCAGTTCAATATCCTTTAATAGAGCCCATCATGGATTTTTACTATATTGAATCTAAAATCTACATCTTAACAAAAATGTCAATGATTGCATCAATAAGACAATTATTAAGCAGTGCCAGGGAGGGGAAGGACCAGCGTTGAAAAGAACAAACATAATCTATCACATACACACAAAGAATTTCATCAACTTAAGTTGCAGAACATTTTTCATATACACATCAGATGCTAATGGTCTTAAGAGATTTCCATGATTTCTATTGTTCTGTTAACCTGTTTAAAGCTTAGGGCCATCATTGGAAAGCATTTCAATGAAATGCTTATAAATCCAGAGATGTTTATTGTGATCAGTCTGGGATAGAGCATCATTCTGGTTACATTGGACAGGGAACGGGGTAATCAGCAGTGGTCTCAGAACCTTTGACCCTCTTGATTACCTTCGAGTCTTCAGGAATAGAAAATCTCCTGAACTCATCCTGAGATGAAAGACATAATAGGTGCTTAAAATAATAGTTTCCATATTCTTTGAAACATTTCACCTTTTTAATTAAGTACTGGATTTGGGAGGAGGGAAAATGCTGTTCCAGGCAAGTGGTTACACGCTATAATATATATAACCACAGCTGGCATCTCAGCATAGCGATGCCAGACCTTTTTCCTAAATTGTTCCAGTTACCTAGGGCAGCTTTGAGACCTTCTCCCCACAGAGTCCTAATTAAAGGGCAGCCAGTTCTTTCTTCACAATTGAAGCCTTCTTGGCTCTTTGTCACTAGCAAGTCAGGATACGAGGGACTTATTAGGTCTTGTTCACCTCAGGGCCCAAAGATCAGGGCTTTGCTGCGCCCTGATGACACCGGCTTTGGCGAGCTGGGCCTCTCCCCGACACTGGGCCTCGGTTGCCCCTGGTTACCACGTACAGGCCCAGCCTGTCATCAGACCTGCTTCACAAAGCTGCTGGAGAGCGAAGTTACCCACAACTCCATTCACAGCTTAAACCTCTTATGATCTGTCGCGTACCAAATATGAAGTCTGATCTTTTTCCCCTCAGCGCCCCCTTTCCTCCCCCACCTCAGCCCCACAAACCTGGACAAAACCTCTCCTCCATTGCTGCTATTCACGTCACTTCCGTTGCCATCGGAAGTACCTTTTGCATTCTGTAATAACTTTCCCCCAAAATTAATATCTTAAAATATTATTTATTTCCTCGATTAATATACATATATTATTTATGAAATGGGTATATTCACAAGAAACAGAACTCTGGTATCTCCTATATTAAACATAAATGTTGTAGTTTTATCTCCAGTGCCGCCTTGGAGATTAACATTATAATAAACTACAATTCCCGCTGCACCCCGCGCAGGTAGTGCGGCAGTTTCCGGTCGTGTGACCGTTATGGCTCAGTTATCCGGTAGTGACATCAGAAGGATATGAAGCCATAGCGATGGAGGGTGATGCAGGTTGGTGTTGGGGCGCTTCTTTTGCGGGGAGAAGGGAGTTAATGGGGCTGCAACGTCAGAACTGTGGAAAAATATCTTTCATGAACCTAATGCGCCGCTTTTCTTATGATTAAAGGAGGAGGGATGAGCTGGAGTTCGGATTGCTGTTCTGCCCCCACAAGGCAGGCAATTCGGTTGATCGCAGTTGTGGAAAGCGGAGGTGTTAAATGTAATTTAACATCATTGACATGATAAAGTCTCTTTTAATTTGCTTGAAGTTCCTTCTCCCTCGCCGCTCTCCTTTTACTGAACCTATGTTGTTAATTGGGAGCAACAAGCAATCTGCCGGAGGAATTCAGCGGGTCCAGCAGCATCCGTGGGAGGAAAAGAATTGACGTTTTGGGTCGAAACCCTGCATCCTGGGTCCCGATGCGGGGTTTCGACCCGAAACGTCGACAATTTCTTTCCTACCACAGATGCTGCTGGATCTGCTGAGTTCCTGCAGCGGATTGCTTGTTGTTCCAGATTCCAGCATCTGCAGTCTCTTATGTCTCTTTTGCTTATTAGGAACTGGTCCCTGTCCATCCTATCATCGATTCCCTCTTTCAGAGTAGACCAGGCTTCGGGGCTTTGACAAAACAAAATAAAAATCGCCTAGTCTTCTGTGTCAATATCTTTAAAACTAGCATACAACCTGTTTGTGTTTCTACATATTGCTAGTTATTCCTCTTTGTCCTATTAACACTTCCCCGTTCTCCCTTGTTTGTAATTGTGGATGGCAGAGTTGGTTGTATTTTGTAACCTGCGTTTATCAAAGAATTTGTTCTTTGTGTTCTTGAAGGTTATTTATTTTGCTGAAGCAGCATTTGCCATTGTGCGGAATGAAACAATGAATCTGTTTGTGGTTAGTTGAAGAGCAACGTACCCAGATTATCTGTAGCTTGTCTTTGCACTTTACAGCATCTGACTGCCATGTTGCATTTCCTCAGCAGTAGGATGCAGGATACTTGGTATTTTACAGGCACATCTTACCAATGCTTGCTCATTGAAAGATATGATTGATTAGTCCAGCTCCCTGAATCAAAACCTTGTGTTCTATTTTCCTTTTAAAGTCTTATCTGATTCTCTTTTGAAAGTTCCTCCTGAATTTGCTTTCACAGTCTTTCAAGCAATGCATTCCAGATCACAGTTGTTAACCTTAATCTCCTTTGGTTCTTGTGTCATCGATTTTTTTTTTAAATTCCATATCTTTTGATTTCTGACTTCTTTTCTGCTTGAAGTGAGGAGATATTATGAAAACAATTTAACATTTTGAACTTTTCTGTGAGCTCGTCTCAAAGATTCTTTGCGCCAAGGAAAAGGCCCAACATTTCTGTCCTTTCATCCCTGCTGATAGTCATACAGCACAGAAACAGGCCCTTTGACCCAACTAGGCCAAGCTGACCAAGGTTCCCATCTAAGCTAGTCCTATTTGCCTGCATTTGGCCCATATCCCTCTAAACTTTTACCTGTTCAAGCACCTTTTAAATGTTGTTAATGTACCTGCCTGAACCACTTCCTCTGGCAGCTCATTCCATATACTGACCACTCTCTGGGTGGAAAAAGTTGCTCCTTAGGTTCTTATTAAATCTCTCACCTTAAACCTATGCCCTGTAGTTCTTGATTTCTCAACCCTGGGAAAAAGACTTTGTACATTCACCATATCTATGCCCCTCATAGTTTTATACTCTTCTATAAGATCACCCCTCATTCTCCTACGCTCCAGTGAAAAAAGTCCCAACCTACTTAACCTCTCTCTATGACTCAAGTCCCGGCAACATCCTCATAAATTTCCTCTGCACTCTTTCCAGCTTGATGGCATCTTTCCTATAGCAGGGTGACCAAACCTGAACACTATATTCCAAATGCGGCTCTTGTACAACTGCAACATAACATCCCAACTTCTATTCTCATTGCCCTGACTGATGAAGGCTAGTGTGCTAAAAGCTATCTTTACCACTCTGTCTACCTGCAATGCCACTTTCACGGAACCACGTACTTGTACTCTTAGGCCCCTCTGTTCTACCACACTACCCAGGGTTCTTCCCTCATTTGTCTTCCCAAAATGCAAAACCTCTCTCTTATCTGAATGAAGCTCCATTTACCATTCCTCAGCCCACTTAGCTAGCTGATCAAAATCCCTCTGTAAATCTTGATAACCATCTTCACTATCAACGACACTGCGTATTTTTGTGTCATCTGCAAGCTTACTAACCATTGCCTTGTACATTCTCATGCAGATCATTGACATAGATGATACTTGATATTCCAGTACTCTCTGCACTTCAAGGCCATCACATTCTTCCAAAAATGTGATGTCTTGAGTTGAATATAATAATCCATTCAAGGCCTAACCAATGTCTTACAAAATTGTGCTGTTGGTGCTTATCCCTTAACTCCTGATACTTGAGACCCAGATCTTATTTTGTAAAGCCTCTGACTGTTGAATAATTAACTATTACAACATTTTACCAGCATACCAAGAGTGCTGGATGGGCTCCTTGGAGGAACATCTTTCACTCTGTTGCTTGCTTACATTTACCAAAAACCTATATTATGTGAATAACAACATAGGAAGTCTACATCCTTTCAGAATTTAGTGTTGCATCGCTTGGATGTCTCTGGTTTACCTTGATCTCTCATTACACACAAATCTCCAGAAACCCAAGGACATCCAAAACTGTGTATGGCCATGTGCCAATACCTTCCAAATCCTGTTCACCTATCACCATGTTCTGCCTGACCTATTCTGGATTATGGTTAATCATCATCTTAGTTTTTAAAGTTTTCTTCATTTTCAAATCATTCAATGGTTGGTCTTGTCCCTGTCACCTATCACCATGTTCTGCCTGACCTATTCTGGATTATGGTTAATCATCATCTTAGTTTTTAAAGTTTTCTTCATTTTCAAATCATTCAATGGTTGGTCTTGTCCCTGCCTTTGTATTCAACTCCAGCCCTATAGATCTGAGATCTGAGATCTTTGCATTCCTACAATTCAGGCCTCTTGAGCATACATGAATTTAATCATTCTATCATTGGTGCTATGGTTTCAGCTTCCAATGTCCTAAGTTTTATAATTCTCTTCCAAAACCTCTGAGTCAAAGAAAGAATTAATTTCTCTGAAAAATTAATTCTTTCTTTGACCAATCTTTGGTCCCTTGTGTTCAATGATTGATGTTCACAACCTGGGCTGTTGCCTTCCATTATTGGGATATGCAACCACCTTACAAGCCCAGCAGTTATTGCCCATTTCTTAATTGCTTGTTATCAAGGTAATTAGTTATCAACCACATTGCTATGTATTAGTCACACCAAGACCAAATTGGATAAGGAAGGCAGATTTTCCTCCCTGAAATTAACCTGGTGGGTTTTTATGACACTTTGTTTCATAATCATCATTACTAAGACTTTTACTTTTTGAATTTAAATTCTCCAGTTGCTGTGGTAGAATCTGAACTGCTTCTAGAATACTAACCCAGTTCTAGATTAATGCTCCAGTAACTTAACCACAACGATAGTGCACCCTATAGATTGTGTTTAGGATTTTCAGTCTTAACCCCTCACTCTCCTGATTGTACAAACTATCCTCTGTGCGCTCTCTACCGTGTTCTGTTTGCTATGACCCCAGACTAACCTGGAGTCCACCCAGAGCAATGTCTCTTGTTCTGATAAACCCTCACTTGGCATTGTCTCAGAAGCAAGCAAAGTGCCATTCACCACTGTCCTCTTCTCCCCACCTTGTCATTTCAATTCTGAATTGATCCCATTCATTGATAAATCAACGCTGTGAATCTGTGTGTCATTTAAATATAATTGACAGTGTTAGGCAGTCAAGATCATGTACATAATTTTAAGAATAATTATTAACAAATTAAAATATTGGGAAAATTGGCAAACTTGTGTAAGGCCAAGGCCTAAGAACTGAAATTATGTAGGTACTTTACCCAACTTCGGGATGTCTCAAAGTGCTTTACAGTTAACAAAATACTCTGGTTTATTTACCGTTGTGTTACAGAAATTAATATAGCCAGTCTGTTCATAATAACGTCTGATGAACATCAACAAGATAAATGATCAGATAATCTGTTTCACCAGCGTTAGTTGAAAATGCAAGTATTAGCCCAGATAGAGTTACACAGCATGGAAACAGGGCTTTCAGCTCAACTTGTACATGCTGATCAATTTGCCTACCTGAGCTAGTCCCACTTGCTTGCATTTGGTCCATATCATTTTAAACCTTTTCTATTCATGTACCCATCCAAATGTCTTTTAAACCTTGTAATTGTATCCATCTCTTCCACCTCCTCTGGCAGTTCATTTCACATACCCACCACCCTCTATGTGGAAAAAGTCTCCCCTCAGGTCCCCTTTAGTTTTAGACTCTCCAAACTGGGGAAAAAGGCTGTGACCATTCAACTTATCTATGTCCCTCATAATTTTATAAACCTCTATAAGGTCACCCCTCAGCCTCCTATGCTTCAGGGGAAAAAAAATCCCCTGCCTATCCACTCCCAGTAACATTCTTGTGAATCTTTTCTGCACCTTTCCAGCTTAAAGATATCCTCTCTATAGGTAGGTGATCAGAACTGCACACAATACTCAAAGTATGGTCTTGCCAATGTCTTGCACAGTTGTAACATGATGTTCCAGCTCTTGTACTCAATGCCCTGACCAATGAAGGCAAGTGTGTCAAACACCTTCTTCACCACCCTGTCTACCTGTGTTCCCACTTTCAGGGAACTATGTACTTGTACCACTAGGTTTCTCTATTCTACAACACTCTCCTGGGACCTGCCAATTACTGTGTAACATACCAAATGCAACACCTCGCACTTGTTAAATTCCATCTGCCATCCTTGGCCCACTTTCCCAATTGATCTAGGTACTGTTGTAATCTTAGATAACCACCTTTACTGTCCACTATACCAACAATTTTGGTGTCATCTGCAAACTTACTAACCATGCTAACCGTATTCTCATCCAAATCATTAATATAGATGATGTACAACAGTGGACCCAGCACTAATCCCTGCAGCACACCACTGGTCACAGGCCTCCAATCTGAAAAACAACCCTCCACTATCACCCTCTGACTCCTGCCACTAAGCCAATTTTGTATCCAATTGGCTAGCTCACCCTGGATCCCATGTGATCTAATGTTCTGGACCAGCCTCCACAATGTCTACTGCCCTGGTCTTATCAATCCTCTTGGTCACCACTTCAAAAAATAACTCAATTAAATTCTTGAGACAGAATTTTCCACGCAAAAAGCCATGCTGACGATCTCTAATCCTTGCCTTTCCAAATACAGGTAAATGCAAATACCTGTCTCTCAGAACCCCCTCCAGTAACTTTCCCACCACTGCTGTAGTGGCCTGTAGTTCTCTGGCTTGTTCTTGCAGCCCTTCCTAAATAAAGGCACAACATTAGCCACCTATAGTCTTCCAGTTACCTCACCCTTGGCTAATGATAATACAAATATCTCTGCCAGGTCCCTAGCAATTTCTTCCCTACTTTCCCATAATGTCCTAGAATATGCTTAGTCAGGCCCCAAGGATTTATCCACCTTTATGTGCTTTAAGACCACCATTACCTTTTTTGTAATGTGGATATGTTTCAAGACATCACTGTTCTCTTTGCTGAATTCCCTAGCTTCCATGACCTTCTCCATGGTAAATACAGACAAGAGATACTCGCCCATCTCCTGTGGGTCCACATGTTGACCACATAGATCCTTAAAGGGCCCTATTCTCTTACCCTTTTGCACTTAATATAGAGTCTCTTAGGGTTCTCCTTTGCCTTATCTGTCAAAACTCTCTCAAGTCCTCTTTTGCTCCCCTGATTTCCCTGTTAAGTGGACCCCTACATCCCTTGTACTCAAAGTATTTGCTTGATCCCAGCTCCTATACCTGACATGTGCCTCTTTTTTTGATCAGAGTCTCAATATCCCTCATCAACCATGGTTCTCTAATCCTGCCAGCTTTACCCTTCACTCTAACATGAATATGCTGGGCCCAGACTCTTCCTATCTCACTTTTAAAAGCCTCCTATTTGCCAGAGGTCCCTTTACCTGCAAACAGCCTCTCCCAATCAACCTTTGCAAGTTCCTATCCAATGCCATCAACTGGAGAAAACTCACCACTTTCCTTTGATTAATGCCATTGCATATTTTACATACACCCAAGGGCACAGTCTTGATTTAACATCTTATCTGAGAGGTGGCACCTTTGACAGCACAGTAGTTCATCAATAGTGCATTGGGAATGCTACCTCAGGTATGTTTGATTCGTTTTTGGACTCACTGAGCCATAATTGATTTCAATAAAATGTGCAAAATTTTAAAACACTCTGGATCTAGTAGTGCAATGCTGAATTATAGTTTCCCAGTATTTTGCTTCTGCCCCAAGAGGATGTTATGAGCTGAATAATATTGATGTATAATTTGGTGGATTCAGGACTAACATTTTATAATCCTGGAGTACAGTACTGATAGTACAGGTCTGGAATTGTACTAGTGGGTAAAGGCTTGTGGTTATGTAAATGGGATACATTACTAATGGGTACATGTCTGTGATTATACATCACAGATGTAATACTGATGTGTACAAGTGTGTTACTGTATAATACAAGTACAGTATTCTTGCGTAGAGATCTGTGACTGTATCACATGGTAAAATATTGGTGGATGTAGGTGTTGTAACCATATAGTGAAGTAGTATTAGTAGGTATAGATCTATCACTGTGTAATATGTGGGTGCAATACAGATTGGATACAGGGCTGCCAGTGGATTGGAAACAGCATGAGAGTATGACTTACAGAAGAAATGCTCTTGTATATAATTAGAATATCGTGTTTGCAATGCAGTAAACACAATGATATTGGAGCAGAAGGCAGAACACAGATTAAGTAAATTGTATTCATACTAGTCTGCCTTAAGTCTTTTCACCATTTCAGTATGAAAGTTTCTGAAACATTTTTCATGTGATCATATTAGCATACGTCTGCAGTGTATCACTAACAAGGACAGAAACTGTATGAGCCAGTAACTCAGGTTTGACAACTAAGTGTGTGTGAGTGTTTAAAGGGAGTGCATATTGGGGAAAGTAATATTTTACATGATACTCCTACTGATTACACAAGACTGGTATTAGCTGTGCCTTTTTCATATAAATATTTTCTGCTTTCTTTTTTGTTTTGGATTTTGTTTTTTCTTTATTGCAGGAAAGATAGGTGGGGCTATCAAGTCCAGCGGTGAGCGATCCTTTAGTCTGGAGCGTCTAGGCTCCTCCAACAGACCAAATAAACTATATGTGAACCTAATGAAACAAGAGGAGCTGATAGCACAGAAGAAAAAGGAAATCGAGGCCAAAATGGAGAAGGCAAAGAAGGACAGCTTCACAAAGCTGCAAGCAACACCTGCTCAGTAAGTGCCAATTAATGCTTCCCATTGGCAGTGTTCAGTTCACTTCACTTCTGAGTAATTTATGAAGGACAGGCAGGCGAAAAGTCAGGATAATTTGCTGAACAATAGAAGTACAACAAAATCAGTAGCAGATACCGGCCTAAATGTACTATATTTAAATGCATGTAGCATTAGGAATAAAGTGGATGACCTAGTGGCACAACTACGGATTAATAAATATGACATTGTGGCAATCACCGAGTCATGGCTTTATGACGGATGTGATTGGGAACTGAATGTCCAGGGGTACACAGTGTATAGGAAGAATAGGCGGGTAGGCAGAGGGGGATGGTGTGGCTCTGATGGTTAGTAATGATATAAAATCAATAAAAAGGAAGGACATGGGGTCAGAAGAAGTGGAATCCTTATGGGTGGAGCTAAGAAATAGCAAGGGTAAAAGGACAATAATAGCAGTTATATATAGGCCCCCTAACAGCAGTCAGGATGTGGACTATAAGTTACAATTAGAAATTGAAAAAGCATGTCAGAGAGACAACATTAAGATAATTATGGGGGATTTTAACACGAAGGTGGATTGGGAAATCCAGCAAGGCAGTGGATCTCAGGAGAGTGAGTTTGTAGAATGTCTACAGGATGGCTTTTTGGAGCAACTTGTTGATGAGCCCACCAGGGGATCGGCTGTTTTGGATTGGGTGCTGTGTAATAAACCAGAGGTGATTAGGGAACTAAAGGTAAAGGAACCATTAGGAACTAGCAATCACAATATGATTGAGTTCAGTTTCAGATTTGAGAAGGAGAAGCTGATAGCTGGTGTATCGATATTTCAGTGGAACACAGGAAATTACAGTGGCATGAGAGAGGAACCGGCCCAAATTGATTGGAAGCTAGCTGGAGGGACGGCAGAGCGGAAATGGATAGAATTTCTACAAGAAATAAGGAAAATGCAGAATAGATATATTCCAAGAAAAAAGGTTTTGAATGGAAAAAAGGCACAAATGTGGATAACGAGAGAGGTTAAGGCTAAAATAAGAGCAAAAAGGAGGGCATACAAGGAAGCAAGAATTAGTGGGAAAACAGAAGACTGGGAAACTTTTAAAAACCTGCAGAAAGAAACTAAGAAGGTCATTAGGAAAGAAAAGATGAATTATGAAAGGAAGTTGGCAGATAACATTCAAAAGGATACTAAGAGTTTTTTTAAATATATGAAGAGTAAAAGAGACACGGGTTGATATAGGACCAATCGAAAATGGTGTGGGAGGGATTATAATGGATGATAAAGAGATGGCAGAGGAACTAAATGAGTATTTTGCATCAGTCTTCACTGTGGAGGACATCAGCAATATACCGGATAGTCAGGGGTCTCAAGGGATGGAACTGAGTTCAGTTAAGATTACTAGAGAGAAGGTGCTAGGAAAGCTAAATGGACTAAGGACAGATAAGTCTCCCGGACCGGATGAGGTGCATCCCTGGGTTCTGAAGGAGGTGGCTTTAGAGATTGTGGAGGCATTGGTGATAATGTTCCAGGAATCAATAGACTCCGGCATGGTTCTGGAGGACTGGAGGGTCACAAGTGTAGTTCCGCTGTATAAGAAAGGTGGGAGGCAGCATAAAGGAAATTACAGACCTATTAGTCTGACATCGGTGGTGGGAAAGTTATTGGAATCGATCCTCAAGGATGAGGTTATGGAATACCTAGAGGTGCAAGGCAAGATAGGTCCAAGCCAGCATGGTTTCGTGAAGGGAAGATCCTGCCTGACCAACCTATTGGAGTTTTTTGAGGAAATCTCAGGTAGGGAGGATAAGGGAGAGGTTGTAGATGTTGTGTATTTAGACTTTCAAAAGGCCTTCGTCAAGGTGCCGCACAAGAGGCTGATTAATAAGATGAGAGGTCATGGAATTACAGGTAGGATAGTAGAATGGGTGGAGCATTGGCTGGTTGGCAGAAAGCAAAGGGTGGGAATAAAAGGATCCTGTTCTGGTTGGCTACCGGTTACTAGTGGTGTTCCACAGGGGTCGGTGTTGGGGCCGCTTCTTTTTACTTTGTACATTAACAATTTGGATGATGGAGTAAATGGTTTTGTGGCTAAGTTTGCAGATGACACCAAGATAGGTGGAGGAGTAGAAAGTATTGAAGAAACAGGAAGGTTGCAGAGAGACCTAGATATTTTAGGAGAATGGGCAAGGAAATGGCAGATGAGATTCAATGTTGGGAAATGTGCCGTTGTACACTTTGGAAAAAGAAAGAAACAGGCAGATTATTATCTAGAAGGGGAGAAAATTCAAAGTACAGAAATACAAAGGGACTTGGGGGTACTCATGCAGGATACCTTAAAGGTTAACCACCAGGTCGGATCAGCAGTAAGGAAAGCGAATTCTATGTTGGCATTCATTTCGAGAAGTATAGTGTATAAAAGTAGGGAAGTGTTGATGAGGCTCTACGGGGCACTAGTGAGGCCTCATTTGGAATACTGTGTGCAGTTTTGGGCCCCATATCTTAGGAAGGATGTACTGATGTTGGAGAGGGTTCAGAGGAGATTTACGAGGATGATTCCCGGAATGAAAGGGCTTACATATGATGAGCGTTTGTTGGCTCTTGGACTGTACTCACTGGAGTACAGAAGAACGAGAGGGGACCTCATAGAAACATTTAGAATGTTGAAAGGACTGGACAGAGTAGATGTGGCTAAGCTGCTTCTCTTGGTGGGTGAGTCCAGAACCAGAGGGCACAATCTTAGAATTAGAGGGTACCGGTTTAAAACAGAGATGAGGAGAAATTTCTTTAGCCAGAGGGTAGTGAATTTATGGAATTCTTTGCCACGTACAGCAGTGGAGGCCAGATCATTGGAGGTGTTTAAGGAGGAGATAGATAGGTATCTAATAAGTCAAGGTATCAAGGGATATGGGGATTAAGGCCAGAAATTGGGGCTAGAAAGGAATAGTTTTTTTTCTCTTTTTCTTTAGCTCATGGAGCAGACTTGATGGGCCGAATGGCCTACTTCTGCTCCCTTGTCTTGTGTGATCTTGTGATGTCCTTTGAAATGAAGGATCTATTATGAACAGAGTTTGGATAATGTGTCTGCATGGATAAGGGACTGACTAACTAAAAGAAAAGAGTGAGAGGATAAATGGGTTCTTTTCAGGTTGACAAGCAGTAATGGTGGCTTGTCACAGGGATTTGTGCTGGGGCCTCAATTATTTACAATCTACATTAAGGACTTGGATGAAGGAACTGAATGTTTTAGAGGAAAATTTGGTGCCAAATTTGATAGGAAATCATCTGTGAGAAGGGAACAGTGAGCCTGCAAAGGGATAGAATACAAGTTATGTGAGCAGGCAAAAAAAATGGCAAATGGAGTATAATGTGGAAAAATATGAAGTTATCCACTTTGGTAGGAAAAATACAAAAAGAGAAAATTGTTTAAATGGAATCACTTGTTACAAGAACACCCAGGTCCATTTTAACACTGACATTTCCCAATCTCTTGCCATTCTAAAAATTCTCAGCATTTCTGTTTATTCTAACAAAGTCCATAACCTTGTATCTTTTCCACATTTTACTCCAACTGCAGTGTTTTTGTCTGCTCACTCCACTTGTCTGTATCTCATAAACCTCTGCATCTTATCACTAAATGCATTTCCACTCAGTTTCATGGCAGTAGCGAATTTGGGAATATTACTTTTGGTACTCTTGTTCAGATTATTGGTATAGACTGAATAGATCCCTGCAGAACCTCATTATTTACAGCCTGCCCATCTTCAAAGAACGTGTTTATTTCCACTCTTTGTTTTCTATCTGTTAACTAACAATCCACATCAGTATCTTTAATTCCATGTGCTCTAATCTTCTGTAATTTGTGTGAGATCTTTATAGAAAGCCTTCTGAAAATCCAAATACACCATACCTATTGATTCACTCTCATCTACTCGGAGATAAAGAACTCCAATAGAATGCTCAAACATCATTTCCCGTTTATAAATCCACACTGACTTTCCTCAGTCATATTATTTTCTAATCAACATCACCTCCTTTATTATAGATTATAGCATTTTCAATACCCCATATATAAGGTTAACAGGTCGCTAATTCTGTTTTCTCTCGTCTTCCTTTCTTGTATTTTGGAGGATGATAACTTTCAAAACTCTGCAATGTGGATCATTAGGTCCTTAGGATTTACCCATTTTCAGGCTCATCAACTTTTCTAGTTGTATTTTTTTATGAGTACTTATTGCTTCTATTTTTTCATTTAACGTTAGGCTGTTCTCTAGTATTTAAGTGTCTTCTGTGAAGACAAATACAAAGCATTCCTTTGCCAATTCCATATTCACCATCATAAATTCTCTTGTCTCTGTATCTAAGAGACCCACATTTGCTCTCATTAGTCTCTTCATTCTGTATAACCATAGGAGCTTGACAACCTGATTTGGATGTTTCCCACTAGTTTATTCTCATAATTCTATTTTCTTTTTTCTTTTTAACTTCTCGATCATTATTTACTGAATTCTACAATATTCCCAGTCGTCAGGATTTTTCTGGTGACTTTAAGTTTTTTTTCTTTTGATTTAGTACTGTTCTTAATTTCTCCTGAAATCCATGGTTGGACACTCTACCCGTTGCACAGCGTGTATTGTTTCTTTAAAAGATAGTCATTGCCCGTCCTCTGTCATACCTCTTCATGTAGTTTCACAGTCTATCACATGCAACCTCAATTTCCTTTGTTTAGATTGAAAGTTCTATGTTCAGATTGAACATCATCAGTTTTGAAATTAATGTACAATTCTTTCATGTTATGGTCATGCTTTTAAAGGAGCCCCTTTACAGCGGTACTAGGTCCAAAATAATTCCTTAGCATATTGACCTAGAAATCCATCTCATTTATGTTCTTCTACATTATATACACAAGTGGGCAAATCAAATTAATAGTTATAGATTAAAGTTCCACATGACTACTATATAACTCATGTTACATGTGCTTCTAATTATTTATACCATGCCCCACCTCACAACTGGCTCACTTGCATATTGATACCACAGACAAGCTTTTGAATTCCCCATCTCTTCCTTTAAGTTAATGTTGTGCTCACTGGATAAAGTGAACAGTTTATGATGGTCGATATGATTTAGTCCCTCTGGACTTCCCTTGGGCACATAGATATCTTCCAAAGCAACTCCTCTCTGCATTGAGACTTTCTAAGTTCTTACACTGAGTTGACTTTCAACCTATTGAGTATGATGTTTGCTCAATTCATAGCCCATTTTTAGATCAAACCAGTTGAATTTTGAGATTTTTATATTGTCCTTGATATTTTTTTGCTAATTTGTCTGGAATTCATTGGTATTCTAACTATTCGGCAGGGATAACGATGAGAAGAACACATCCAACAAATTCGCTAACGATGGGAGCTTCCTGCAGGAGTTCCTGAAGATGCAAAAAGAGAAAGCAAGTACAGGTGAGGAGTGTTTGGAATGCAGGAGATCACTGTGTAGAGATCTGAGCCATGCTGAAAGATCAACATTTGGGATACTCGTGTCTCCACAGTACCCTGGTTCACATCTCAAAAAGTGTATCATGATCTTATTGAAGTAAAATCTAAGTACTGTGGCTACTTGGCAAGTCAGGCAGCATCTGTGGAGAGAGAAACTGAGTTCATACTTCGGGTGGATGACTCTTCATCAGAGCTGAACAAATGAGAAAAGAAGTGTGTTGCACAGAAGCTGAGGAGAAGAGATAACAAAGTGAACATCCGTGATAGGGTGGAGACCAAGTTTGTCCATCTTGACCAAGTTATGGATGTAATTCCGAAGAATAGAGTAAACTCAAAATAAGAAAATATAAGTTCTGTGAAACAAGAGCAGGCTAAAACAATAATCTACCAGGATCACCTTGCTTATGAAACTTGGGAAGGAGGTAGAAATGGGCCTTACAGAGTTGTGGGACTATGAGGTCGGAGATTGTGGAGTGAAGATCTCCCATGGAAATGTTACAACTGTCTGGGAGGCGATGGTCTGATGTTCATGGTGGGGTTGTGGTCTAGTAGGAGGTAAGAAGAGGTGTCTGAGAGCTGACAATCTGATTGTTTCTTTGGGTGAATAGGGCTGTTAATTGGGGACTAAACCAATATAGATATAGACCATTCAATTGCTCAAGCCTCTTCCACCCTGTGAACAATATGTAAAACTCTTCTGTTCCATGTATTTCATACAATTTTATCATTTTATAATTCCCTTGTACATAGTTATGCAATCAGCCGTTAACATCTTATCCCATTGTAATTACACTCTCTGGTTGTTTAGCTTGCATTCTCTTTGAACATTGAAGATTAGTGATTGATCTAATTGAGGTATTTAAGAGTTGAAAAGATAAATGGAGAGAAATCTTTGCTTCTGAAAGGACATCCAGAACAAGGAGGCATAGCATTTTGATTGTATCTATTTCTCAATTTATGGAATGTGTGGATTTAGGAATTTTTACTAAAGTACAATTGATTAGGATGGGTGTCTTATCTGGAAGGCTTTATCCATGAGAACAAATAATCATTAATATAAGGGGGCAGAGAGAGCAATGGAAACCATTAGTAATACAGGTTCTCCCTGGGCTACAAACATGGAGGCATTTTGTTACATTGAGAAGCCTTCTTCAAAGCTGTTGATACCAATATGGGGTGCTGCGTTAGATGTGATCACATGATGGAAGATGCTGTGCTTTATTACAAGCAACTTTAAGACCATAAGATATAGGAGCAGAATTAGGCCATTTGGCCTTTAAGTCTCTCTTCATCAGCCATCCAGGAACTGTCACAGCAAGAGCTCTTGTCATCAACACTGCAAAGTCTATCAAGCTCAGATTCACCACTGCCACCATCATCTGAACACCAGCTAAAAACTGCCCCTCACCTCCCCTGCCACCATATTTATTGTACAAGTTAGAAGCTAGAGTAAACCCATTCGATCCCCTGAACGTGATCTGATTGCAACCTCGGCCCTGCATTCCCGCCTACTCACAAAACCTTTTGCTCCCTGGCTTATCAAGAATCTACCTCAGAAAATTCTGCTTCCACTGGTCTTTGATGAAGAGAGTTCCAAAAACTCAAGACTCTTTGAGAGAAATTATTTGCCTCATCTTTCCAAGGCAGTAACCCCAAGTTCTAGATTCTCCCATGGGAGGATGTGCCTACTCCGTAGAAGATCTCTTAGAACCTTGTATGTTTCACTTGGTGCTTGCTCTGGAAGAGGAGATAATGTATGTTTTTTTTAAATCTCAATTTAAGGTATAATTAAATATTATTTCCTTATTTCAGATATTTATTCTGGATTTTCTTTAAGTTTTTGTGGTTTTTAATGTGTTTAAGTCCTGGAACACAACTAAAGTTCCTCATTCTCAAGTTACAAACTTTCACTTATCTCATTTTTTTTTCAGAAGGTAGCTCCTTCATAAATTGAGGTCTATCTGTAGTGCAGTAGGAATTCTTTACTTCCCTGTTACCACCACCCCCCGCAGCAAAAAGTGGCTTTGAGAAGTTCAATTGAAAATTTCAAAATTGAGATAAGTGTGCTAAGGATTTCAAAACTGACGTGTATAGATGATCAGATATAGATTTAATTGACTAAATTGAGGCACAAGCTTGGGGGGGGCTGAGAAATGTCATCTTGTGCATCTACATAGAGACATTGTGACTCCACCCTGGCAGAAAGGTGTAATTTCACTTAGCCAATTTACATTATTAATGTAGACATGGAAATTTTTAATTGGAACAAGAATACGTGTGGTCCAATTACCCGCTACCATTTATTCCTGCTTCACATGAAGCCTGCAGCTGCTCTACTTTGCCAGTGTGTTTAATTTACGAATGAACGAGGGAATTAGTTGTTGTAAAATCATACTTATTGGACATATTCATAGTTGTATTTCAAAGGATGGGTGATTGGGAGTTGGGAATTTTGTTCCTGGATTTCAGGAAAGGTTAGAAATTTAACTTGCGCAGATTGTAGGTTGGCAATTTCCAATGCATCCTTTTGGTTACTGTTTTTGATTGCAGCAACTGGCTCATTGATCTAGACACTTTTCTTTCCTAAAGGGGGACCAACTGGTAATGGCAGCAACACCACCAGTCCTTCTGGAACCCAGTCACAGAAGAGACAGATTCTAATCGGGAAACGACCAGGCCTGGGAATGAGCTCTTTGGGTAGCACTTTAGGCCAGATGAAGAACTACACACATGCCAAGCAAACACCAGTGGCAAGCCGTCCCAGCGTCTTCCAGTCACCAGATGATGACGATGAGGAGGAGGATGAGGATCTTGAACAGTGGGCAGAAGTTAAAGGTAAGTTGCATTATCTAAACTACAAAACCATATGTTAGAATTTAGCTGCTGCCACGGTACTGAGTAAAAACTCTGAATGAAATTTGAAATGTTTGGAAATCTGGGAGGTTTGCAGACAAGATGGTTGTTTTTTCTCCCCCATTCCTTTTGAGGTTATTGACTTGTGCTAAGTTCCAAGTCAATAGACAGTAATTTGACTTGGCACAAGTTGAGGATACCATTGGGATCCTACTTATATTTGGTGTTTTCTTATTTTCTGTAGCACTCAGTTCATTTTCCACATTGGTGCCCTGCCATCTACAATATTTTGGAAATGTAGTAACCAAAGACAATAAGACTACACTTCAGAAGTATTTTTGTGATTGCACAGTGTTTTCTAGTGTCCTGAAATTCTAGTTGACAATTCATGTAAATACCAATCGGATATATAAATTCCCACCACCCATATCCCTTCTGCTCTTCTCCACCCCCCCTCCCCCCCACCGCACTTTCCCGTGTACATAAGCAGTGGGATCCATAAGTACACTGGACACAGCAAAGGCCATCAATGCTACAGTCAACCAAGTGGTAGCAAGGTGCTAATAGGAATTTCAGGCTAAAGTTCTCCCACTGGCTAGAATTGTACTTCACACAAAGATGGATTTAGTGTAAGAGACCAATCATCTTAGCCCTAAGCAATTACTGCAGGGGCTCTTTCCTAGACCCAGCCATTTTCAACCACTTTAAAGATCTGTAACTATCATGATTCAGGAGTTTGTAGTGTAGTGCTCTATTTTATTTTCAGCTCCTTGGAAAATAAGACTATTCATGCCCACTTGCAGCAAGATTGAGGCATGGGCTGATGAATGACAAGTAACATTTGTGCCACACAAATGTCAGGCAATGATTATCCCCAACAAGAGGGAGTTCAACCATTTCCTCATTACATTCAACATTATTTCCAGATGAGTTGCACACTCCAATGTTCTGGGGATTACCATTCACCAGAAATTTAGCTGGTCCAGCATGTAAATACCCTGGCTAGAAAACCAGGTCAGAGGCTGGTTTTCCCGAAGCAAGTGACTTGCCTTCAGTATCTCCAAAGCCTTTTCCACAATCTGCAAGGCACAAGTCAGGAGTGTGGTGGAATACTCTGCACTGGCCTAGATATGCTCCAGTAGCACCCGAGATATTTGACGCCATTAAGGGCAAAGCAGCTTACGTGAGTGGTACCCCAACAACCACCATAAGCATTTTTTTTCCCTATAGTATGGCTGCAGTGTGTATTGTGCAGAAGGTGTCCTGTAAATACTTGCAAAGGTTTCTTCAGTATTAGCTCCCAGGTAGGGCAGCAGTCGCATGTGAATGCTGTTACTGGCAGATTCACATGCCATCTTCAAATAGAAATACATCTTGCTTCCTTAACTATCGCTGGTCTAAAATCCTGGAACTCCCCACCAAAATTCACTATGGGAGTTCACCACATAAACTGGTTCATGAAGGCAGCTCACTACTACTTTCTCAAGTTGGGATAAGTAGTGATGGGCATTAAACGCTGGATTTGTCACTGATGCCAGTGTTCTGTGAATTAGTTAAAATAGTTTCTGTCTGCATCTCAGCTGTACACAGTCACTTGGGAAAGCTAGTAGACACTATCAGGTTGCTATGAAAATGTTCCACAAGCAATACTTTCAGATATTTAAGATATTTATCTATTAGTTACATGTACATCGAAACACACAGTGAAATGCGTCTTTTTGCGTTACTGAGAACGTGCTGGGGGCAGCCCGCAGGTGGCGCCACTTTTCTGGAGCCAACATAGCATGCCCACAACTCCTAACCTGTGCGTCTTTGGAATGTGGGAGGAAACCCATGCAGACACAGGGAGAACGTACAAACTCCTTACAGACAGTGGCGGGAATTGAACTCTGGTTGCTGGCGCTATAATAGCGTTAAGCTAACAGCTACACTACCGTGCTCCCTTTCAAGAGGGGAGAGGACTGGCAGTGGTGGAGATGCACTTTTGCTTGGAGTTGTTCAGTGATTACATAAGTTGTCATTTGATACCATTGGGGATGAAGCACCATCTGCTATGGAACATTGGATAGGCTCCTTCGAGAGAATGGAAAAGTTATAGTTGTTATAAGTAAAAGAATGTCATGGACTAGGAAACTCCCAAGAGCTCAGCAAATTATGCATTTTTGTACTGTATTTACTGTAGTGAAAGAAACATTGCAGGTAATTTGCAAACAGCTTGCTCCCATGAACAGCAATGTGATAATTACCAGAACATTGATGTTCAGGTGTTGATTTAGGTATAAATATTGGCTAAGATACTGAGGAGGCAAGATAGAATATGAAAGCAGATTTGCAAGATGCATAAAAATGGACTGTAGAAGCATTTGTAGGTATATTAAAAAAGAAAAGATTAGTGAGACGAATTTCTAATCTCAGAAGGTGGCCATTCAGGCAAATGGGCTCATGCCAATTCCCAGGGAAGCAATTCTATTAATCCTGTTTTCCCCCTCCTCATTTCCTTGCAATGTATTGTCTCTCGTACATACCCGTGAACTTCACTTTTGATTCCTTTTTTTGCCATTAAGCTACTATAGGGGGCAATTTAGAGTACCTGTTTAACCTACCAGCACGTCTCTGGGATATTGGCAGAATCTGGAGCACTCAGGGGAAAACCACACTGTCATGGAGAGCACCAAGGTTTATATTAGAGAATCAAGGGTCAAGAGAAAATGAGGAAATAACTATTAGTCACAATATAGTACTAGAGAAGTTGCTGAGCTTAAAAGCTGATAAATCACAAGGTTTTACTGATGTACATCCCAGAGTTTTGAAAGAGGTGGCTATAGAGATAGTGGGTTCACTGGTTATTTTCATCTAGGGTTCTATAGATTCTGGAATAGTTCCTGTGGATTGGAGGGTAGCAAGTGTAACCACACTTTTAAGAAAAGAGGGAGAGAGAAAACAGGCAACTACCAGCCTGTTAGCCTAATGTCAGTGAGAATACTGGAATAATGAAGGATATAATAACAGAACTAGAAAAAATTAATAAGATTGAGCAGAGTCCGCGTGGATTTATGAAAGCAAAGTCATGCTTGACTAATTTGCTGAAGTTATTTAAGGACGTGACTAATAAAACAGATAAGGAGGAAACCAGCAGATGTGTGTTTGGACTTTCAGAATGCATTTTTGATAATGTTCCACGCAGGCAGTTGTCAACAGGGTTAGAATATGTGGAATTGGGAGTAACATGGCTGATGTGAATTGAGAATTGGTCATTGGAGAAAACACAAACAGTGGAAATAAACAGATCATTCTCAGGTTGGCAGGTTCTGACTGGTAATGTACCTCAGGATTTGGTGCTCGGGTCCCAGCTATTCACAATCTCTATCATTGATTTGGCTGAGGGGACCAAATATTTCCAAGTTTGCTGACAATGCAAAATTATATGGGATTGTGAGTACAAGAAGGATGTAGAGAGGCTTCAAGGAGATCTAAGCAAGCTGAGAATGTGGCAGTTGAAATATAATGTGGGGAAAAATTGCAAGGTCATCTACTTTGGTGCACATTACAGAAAAGGTTTAGTCTTCTTATCTAAGAAAGGATGTATTTGCCATAGAGGGAATACAGTGAAGATTCACAAGATTGGTTCCTTGGATGGCCGGTTTGCCATACAAAGAGAGATTGAATGGAGTGGGATTGTATTCTCCAATGGTTAGAAGAATAATAGGAGATCTCAATGAAACTTAGAAAAACTTAAAGGGATTGACAGGCTAAATGTAGGGATGATGTTTCCCATGACTAAGGGGTCTGAGACAAGGGGGCATAATTTAAGAGTAACGGGCAGGCCAGTTTGAAGTGAAATGAAGAGAAATTTTTTCAATCTGAATATGGTGAACCCTTGGAAATAAGAACCTCGGTGGGCTATGGACATTCAGTCATAGCGTTTATTCTTAACAGGAATTAATAGATTTCTGGATACTCTGGGAGTGAAGGGGCATGGGGATAGTGTTGGGAAATGGAGTTAAACTGGAATATCAGCCGTAATTTGGATGAATGGTGGAGCAGGGCATGGTGGCCAACTCTTACTGCTATTTCTTTTCTTGCCTTCAAATTAGTACCAAGGAATCTTTTACATGCATATGACAGAGCAGACAAGGCCTGGTTTAATGTCTCATCTGACCGCTCCAAAAGTGTCATAGTTCCCCAGGACTGCAGAAGGATTGCCACTGGATTATCTAGTAATTGCCTTGGACTGTGCTGCAAATCAATCACTTTTTAATTCTGAGGGAAAGGATTGTCCACTGAAACGCAATTACGTTGTGGCTAAATACAAAATGAAGAATGATTGAAGAGGTTCCCATACCCATTATGGACAAAAGAACCGATAAGTGACAAATCTCCAGGCTTAAAATTAGGGGACACCAGTAAGCTGTTAGAGTTGACCTACTTTTGGGTGATAGAAATGAAATCAATCATTGCATTCCAAAGAGAATTGTATTGGCACTCGAGAAAACTTGCAGAGCTACAGGGATAAAGCGAGAGAATGTAACTCATGTGATTGCTCTTCTACGAGCTGGCACAGACTCATATATGCCATAACAATTCTATGATTTTCTTGACTATTCAGCAGTGAGCAGAAGAGCAGTCCCTAGCTTTTTGAACTAATATTTATCCTTCAGCCAACATTACCAAGACTAATTATCTAGCCATCATCACATTGCTGTTTAAGGGAGCTGCTGTGCACAAATTGGCTGTAGCATTTCTTGCCTTACGAGCATGACAACATTTCAGTAGTACTTTGTTGTCTGTTAAGTGCTTTGAGACATCCAAGGTCTTGAAAGACATGATGGAAATGCAATGCTAAACATGAATTGGGGAAGTTTCAGTTGGAGGGCATGCTTAAAAATATCCAGTGTGGAATTTTCCAGATGTGAATTCCTCCTGATTGATCAGGAAAGCACATAGATCCAGCAGTTTGCTTGTAGAACTAATATCAGGAGAGCAGCTCTGTAATGAAAGCTGCCTCAGCTATGATGAGGAACTTTTATTTCCTCCAGTTTTCTATGATCTTTCCTGAAGTCCCCGTTTCTTGCTAGGGTTCAGTCTCTGAGATCTCCTCTGGGACCTCAGATTAGTGGCAATAATGAGCCTGGCAGTGAATTTTGCATCAGTAGGCCATCTGTCACTGGGAGTATCACAGTCACATTTCATCCTGTCCTTGCTGTACAAATGCAGGTTGTGCATGCACTGGTGTGCTCTTCCAAAAGTGGTTGCTCTTAATGATGGGGAAAGGAAACAATGTGATTTCACGCACGTGCACACACACACCTCCCCTGGCCTCTCAACGGATGTTGTGACCAATTGTACCCACTTTAGCATCTACCCTGACTAAGATCAGCTAACTACATAGTCTGGGAATCAAACTGGAAACCTGCTGGCCTATATGCTTCTGAACGTATTGACTTCATATATGCTCAGACATTGAGAGAGCATTTTTTTTAGTGTATTTGGAAGGCAATGAGGGAAACTTTATATTTGCCTTCATTACAAAATTAGTATTGATATGGAGTGATAACAATGCATCTCATCTCAGTATTGGCTTCCTCCTGCTTTTAACCCATCCTCTTCCTGTATCCTGCTCTTACACATCCACGTTTGTAGACCTTGTTTGGCTGTTGACTGTTGGGTGTGTGAGTTGAACTCAAGTACTGATAGCCTGCTTAAAGTTTCACCCCCAGAGGAACCGGAGGTGAGGAGCGTCGCTGAGAAGCTGGCAAAATACGTTGCAGATGGGGGTCACGAGGTTGAAAAGCTTGCCATTCAGAACAACAGGGACAACCCTGCCTTCTCGTGAGTATTGTTTATCCCTAAGTTCATCCAATAATGTAGCTGAAATAAATCAAGTGCAGGGACTGCATTGATGCCAGTGTTTACAGTTCCTGCCTGTGTACGTACCACTGTTTTATAGTTTCTGTCTGTAATGAAGCCAATTTTTATTGATCCTTTCTGCACTAATACCAGAGTTCATATATGCAGTTTCCTGACAGCTCTCCAGATGTCCCCTATAGTAGTATCGCCAAATTGGTATCTGATTTGTCCAATCTGAAGAACTGTAAAGAAGGGGTGCTGGTGGCTATATCTCTTATGTGAAGCTTCAATCATATATTCTGTGTGACTGTGTTAGGGTGTAGGAAAGCTCTAATTAGTTTTATTGTTTCTCTTTGCAGCTTCTTGTATGATCGCAACAGCCGGGCTTTTCTTTATTATAAGAAAAAAGTTGCCGAAATCAAACGAGAGAAACAATTCAGTCAGCCAGTACCCAAGCCACCCGTGCCAACCTCTGCCACTTCTGCATCTGTCCCAAAAGGTAGGAAATCAGAAAGGGATATAACTTCTACCTTTTAAGGTTTATCTTGTGTAATTGGAATTGCATAACGTTCAAAAGACAGGGTTGGAGTCTAGACCAACAACATTTATGTCTTTCACCTCATGCAGTTGGATTGAAATTTAGCTCCAGCTGCCAGTTGACCTTTCTTTGAATTAGCAGAACTCGGCACAGTCTCTACTGTGTGTCTAATGTCTGTCTAATGTAAATCTAAGATTGAACCTGTGTTGGATGCCCTCTGTTAGGGTAACATTGGATGCGCTCTACATAGTATTTGTGTACCGTAACTATTAGACAAGGAGTGAATCATTGAAGCTCTGACATTTCAGTGTGTGTAATTGATATGTAAGATGTTTATGTTCTACCTTCTTGAGCATGAAAATGTACAAACATGCATCCTCTGATTTATATTTCTGTATTTATGGACTAAAGATGCCTGTTACTTTGGTTGCAAGATAGTTGCAGAAACCTCTCTCATTGAGCAGGGACACCATGCAGGTTAACTGAGATTAGTGCACTTTTCTTGTTTATTTGAGAACCTTACAATGAAAAATAAGGCCATTTAGTCAGTTTGTGGCTTGTGTCAGTTCTTTATTTAAGCTATCCAGTTGTCACATTCCCTTGTCTTTCTCTTTTGCCCTGCATTTTTTTCCTATTGGAATATTTGTCCAATTTTCTTTATGGAAATCGTTTCGAGTCAGCTTCCACTGCCCTTCCATTTCAGGTTACCATAGCTGCTGTCTTTCTAAAATAATTCCTCCTTTTATTCTAAGTATTTTATCAGTTACCTTAAATTTGTCCTCTGATTATTGAACTTTCTGCCAGAACAAACAATTTCTATTTAGGCTAGCCAAACCATTCATGATTTAGCATGTCTAGCAAGTCTCTTAATTTCTGTGCTCCGAGGAGAACAATCCGAGATACGTTCTTCTGAAAGTGTATTGACCAAAATTGCATAGAATATGTTAGCTTAGAAAGGGGACAGTCAGCCTAATTGGTCCATTCTGATGTTTGTGCTCATTGGAGCCTCTTTTCACTCTCGTCTATATCATCTTATCACATTTTAGTCTATTCTGTTCTCCTTCAACTGAATACATTAACAATTATTTGCCTCAGCCACTCTCTGGTAGCAAATTCCACTGTTTGGTAATGAAATTTCTCTTAAGTTCCTTCATTCAATTTGCTTCTGAACAGGGTATACAGACATTAAAGGAGTGCTTTGTGACATGATTGTATTTTAACATTGTTCATACCGAGTTATGGGAAGTTTCCTGAATAGAAAACAGTTAAAACAGAGTGGCTTAAGAGCTGGGTCTGTGGACAGTATCTCCATTAAACCACTTGTACGTGTGCTTTAACCGATGCTCTCCCTGTATCCCACTCTTACCCATCCACACCTGTAGACCTTATTTGGCTGTTGACTGTTGGGTGTGTGAGTTGAACTCAAGTACTGATAGCCTGCTTAAAGTTTCACCCCCAGAGGACCCGGAGCTCCGGAGTGTAATTGAGAAGCTGGCAAAGTTTGTGGCAGACGGGGGTCCAGATGTGGAAAAGATGGCCATTCAGGATAATCAAGACAATCCTGCCTTCTGGTGAGCAATGTTTCATTATGACTATAAAGCTGGTAGCCATTTAAAATATTTGAACCAATATGTATTGACCTTTACAAGCTTCTTAAAATTTATCTCTGATGAAGTTTTTGCCATTGAGCTGAATATCTTGTTATGTGGGTCAGTGTCATTTTTAAAAAAAAAGTCCCCGAATTACCTTGTGATATTTTACTACATTAAAGGTGATTACATGCAAGTGAATAGAATAGTATGTTATGACAGGTGGCAGTGATGGAATGTTTAATTATGAGGAGAAACTGGAGAATGACGGTTGAAGGCGTGTATCCTACTCCACCTACTTAATATATTTTTATGTATATATGTAAAGAAGAAAAAACTATTACGTGGGAGAATCAGCATCAGAAAGTGTTTAGCCAAGGTTGTCACCAAATGAATAAGAAAGGCATTGGAAGAAAAATAACTCTCACAGGAGGTTATTGGGATATGGGAAGCCACACCAACAGCACTAGTGGAAGAAGAATTCATAATGCCTTTAGTACATGCAAAATAACCTAAGTGGTCCTCTACTATGGTATATCTTTCTATGAAAAGGGAACTAAAATTTTGAATGTTATGAAAAAAGCACAGGGTACTAATGGATAGCTCCTGCAGAGTCTAGCTATCAGTGTACTGGACTGAAGGGATTCCTGTTTCTGTGCTATTAAAATGTAAACTAGCTGTTCATTCGCACCAAAGTTCCTGACTTGTCTCTTTCCACTCAAAAGGTTTCTGTATGAGCAGAATAGCGATGCATATCGATACTACAGGGACACAGTCGAAGTCTTCTGTAAAGTCAAAACTATTGCACAAAAGGCTGTCCAAGCAAGCTTGATGACCATGTCATCTCCAGCCACACAGAAGAGGAAAGGTTCTCCTGAGCCCACTTCTGGCGACTCGCCCACTGACCCTCCACCCACACCATCATCTTCCTCTTCACTCAAAAAGAGAAAGAAGAGCCGGTGGGGCCCAGAGGATGACAAGATTGAACTTCCTCCTCCTGAAATGGCTTATCCGATGCAAGTGCCTGGCTTAACAAGTAAGTTCTGTGAATAAGGAAGTGATAATGCTGTAATTTTGGTATCAGACATGAGTAGGAAGAGGTGTCAGGTGGAACTTGTATCCATTGAGTAACTTTCAACTTTGATTGAAGAACCTGGAGAATGGGTGGGTAGTTGATGTGGCTATATGGGGTGAAGATGAGTAGATGGGATTGAGAAGTGGGGTTGATCTTTTTTAAGAAAAAAAGTGATGAGATGTTTTGGGCAAATAGTGTTTTCTTGTTACTAAACATTTTTATTGTTGGTTGATGGGATTTCATCACTTGTCATAGTACAGTTACAATGTTTCCACGCTTAAAGTGGGGATACAGTCATGGGGCTTTGACCCCTATGGTGAGAATACAGTCGTGGTCTATCAACCCCTGTAGTGAGGGTACATCATGGTGTTTTGGTCCCTGTAATGAGGGTGTAGTCATTGTACAATTGGTGTTGATGCTGTGGTTCAAATGGAGCTTGGTTTTCTTTGCTGAGCAGACCCATCTTCTGATTTCAGAGTTGTATTAAATTTAAGCATTTGAATCTGAATCAGTGCCTTTTAGCTCCTGATACCCCCCATTAACTTGCCCTCTAAATACTGAGGTGTCATTTAGCTTTAATCACAAACTTGCCTTGCATAAAATCATCAAATGAACTGCACCACAGGGTGGTGGGCCTGGACCCTGTAATCCCCCCAAATCAAAGAGTTGTTGATTTCAGTTGGCCTAAATTCACACATCACTTCATAACAAACAAATCTGGGTCCAATAACACTACAGAACTGTGAATAAACACAAAGAATTTCAGGGGCATGGGAAAAGAGCAGGGAGTGGGACTAATATTTAAGGAACTGATATTGGCATGATGGATTGAACAACTTCCTTGATGTATAATCCTCTGTACCTATTAGTTGTGATTTGGGGAGAAGAGGAATGGAGGTAAAGTGTTACATGGAGCAGATGAAGTTGGGGTATGAGGGTAACTGTGCTGGTGTTGACTCCCATTGTCATATTACAAATGCCACAGTGTTAAGCTATGCTTAAGTAATGCCTCTTCTGTGTATGTGTATGATTGCAGCTCAGGAGTTGAAGGGACTCGGCTATCAGAAAGGTAAGCCGGTCGGATTGGTGGGAGTCACCGAACTCAGTGATGCACAGAAGAAACAGATAAAGGAACAGCAGGAGGTAAATTCCAGTAGGATGATCATTAATGGCAGAGTTCAGGGGAGTACAGCCTTGCTGTGAGGCAGACAGCAATATAACTGCAGCAGTGGTTGGAGGCTGTCTGCTTTTAGACCATCTTATTCTGTCCTGCATCGCTTCTGAACTGCAGCATTGTCAGTAGAAGGCTTGTGGTTAAATACTCTTGTATGTCAGAATGCTGACCCTCCTTGCTTTGCTTACTCCTTCCTTGTTAACCCTTTGAAGAAATGAAGCTTCAGCAGCAACACAGAACCAAAGTTAAGTCAGTGGACAGTACAGTAGTTTGAAGGCTAGCGCTTTGAGAGAGAGGAAGTGGGGCGCTTGGAGGTAGACATACCACTAGTCCAGGACACTAAGTGAGAAACTGCAGATAGTGGACAGTGATAATTAGAGAGAGGGAGTAAAAAAAAAAGCAGCATAGATACAATACAATAGGAGTGGATACTGGGCTTAGCACAGAGTGAAAAGGAGAAAGTGAGAGAGAAGCTAAGAGAAATAGATACTAGAGGGAGCATAGACTGATGGACAATTTGATTTATTTAGTAATAGTAACTACATAGGGAGAGAGAAGAGCTGGACATAGGTGCAGAGATAGACAGATACAGGGTGCCTGGCACAGAGAGAGCTACAGATCAAGATGCAGAGGGATTTTGTTAGATTCTGAGGTACCGACTGAGTCTCTCTAAGACTCAAACAGACTGACAGAGATTAAAAAGCAAGGCAGAGGAAGAACCAAGCCTGGCCATTTGAAGGGGGCCAAAAACTACACAGTGTCCCATACAAAGAGAGGCTGAAGGATTGTGCAGTCACATCCACAGTAAAAAAAAATTATGCCAGAGCTGGAGAGGAAATAACTGGAGGGTATTTGCAGAGGTGGCAAGGTGGAGCTATACAGGGATATTAACGGAGAGGATCCAGGTTAGGGAGTTTAGAGAGTTGTGGTACTTACCATTCGAAGCACCCAAAGAGGCAATAAGGGTTGGAGAAGGGTTGAGGGGAATAAAGCTATCTCTGACCATTTGCCAGGGAGCTGATGTGATTTCTGGGTGATTTGCAGATGCAGCAAATGTACGGTATGATCATGAAGCACAAGCAAGCCATGCAGGAAATGCAGATGATGTGGGAGAAAGCTATTCAGGATCATCGACACGAGTATGACAGCGACGAGGAGATTGATGGTGATGCTGGGACCTGGGAACATCGCCTGCGGCACATGGAGATGGAGAAGACCAGAGGTAATTGTGGATAACAACAATTAAAGAAGTACAGTGGAGTCATGGCAGTCTGTAGCAGGTCAGTACGTGCACTTCTGGGCAGATGTACTGGGGGTGTCCAAGCTCGCAAATGACCCCATGTCTGGGCACAAGGGCCTCAAGCAGGGCCGTTCATTCTACCTGTTCATGATCCACCTTTGCTACTCTCTGGAGTTAGCAAATCCAACATGCCTAGAAACTGAGAGAAGAGTGACTATGTGGCCTCGAGATCCTTTCAGATGATAAAGGCTGATCTGTACCTTGATTGTTTTTGCTATATGCCTCTTGGTTAATAACATTCTCACCCAGTAGCAACCAGCAGGTAGAAGGCAAATAGAGTGCAAGACCTATTGTAAGAGAGGAAAAAAAGAAATATGCATTTATAAAGCCCCTTTCAGAACCTCAATGTCCTAAAGATCTAAGAAATCCTTTCTGAAGTGGCATACTACAGGATACACAGCAGTCAACTTCCACAAAGTAAATGCCTACAAACAGCAATAGGATTATGAACAGACAAGTTTCTTAGTGATGTTGGTTAAATATTGGCCCCAGGATACTATAAAGCATGCCTGTCCTTTCCTTCCTTCCCTCAAAGTAATACCCTGAGATTATTTATATCCTTAAGTTTGTGAATGTTTATTTTTATATCTTCTTCCATCCTACCTTGTTGCTATTGTAATTATCATCTGATCCTGAAAATACTATATTGGGGGAATGAGATGGTACAGGGTGAGTGAGATGGTGGAGATGCAAGTAAACAATGTGCAGGGGCCTTTTTGAAGAATCCACAGGCACGTTGTATACCTTAACCGCTTACAGTTTGTCTTGCTGTTTGTAGAGTGGGCAGAACAACTGACAGAAATGGGTCGAGGGAAACATTTTATTGGAGATTTTCTGCCCCCTGATGAACTAGAGAAATTCATGGAAACATTCAAAGCTCTAAAGGTAAGTTAGATTATCTGAAAACACTTCTTAAAGTGGATTCTGTCTGTTGCTATTTTAAATAGCTCTTTTGCATCATTAGCCATGCAGATGCAGCGTGGATTCAAGCAAAGCTAAAGCTCTGCTCTGTCCAACAAATGCGCTGAGTGTCCAATCTCAGTGAGAATTCACTGCATTGATATGACTATCATCCACCACCAGCCTTCCTGGTGGCCTCACAGTGACATTTAGAGCTGTACTAGATTGAGATTGCACTTTAACAGTCCTTCTACATTGCCTATATTTCTCCCAATTCCATGTGTGGGTTAATCTTGAATCTTTCAGTATTAGGAATTACTATTGAAATGAATTGATTTCTTCAGTGTAGAAATGAGAACTAGTTTTCTGATTTCCTATATAGGTACCATTGCCTAAATGGAAGCTAGTGTGTGCTTAAAAAGTCATAGGATTCATGTCTATGGTCTCTTGTGCAAAGTATCACTGGCATATTGGCTATCATAATTTACAGCAATATTAGCTTGCATTTCTAAAGTGGTTTGATGTGGTTAAAAACAAGATATTTGATAGAAGGAAAATCAGGCAAGCTGTATGAGATTTTGTTTTGAAGGAGTCTTAAGAGGAGGGAGGGGTCGAGAGTGGAAATTTCAGGACTTGGAGTGTAGATATCTGATCAGCTGCCAGTTATCAAGAGGTAAAACTCTTCAAGATGTCAGAATTGGCAGAGTGCAAAGATCACAGGATGAAAAAAATTGAAGAGAAAAGAGAGGAAGCTCTTGAAGCATTTTGAATGTAAGGTGAATTTAAAATTGGATGGGGAACTAGTGTATGTCAATGAGCATGCATGACTGTATACCATCATTGTCAAGTATGCTGGCACAGGTGCATGTATAAATACTTCTCCCCTCACCATCGCTATAATTCAATGTACTGAATGCTTCAGTGTGTCTTGTCTGTTTTCTGCAGGAAGGCAGAGAGCCTGATTATTCTGACTACAAGGATTTCAAAATCACTGTGGAGAACATTGGTTACCAGATGCTGATGAAAATGGGCTGGAAGGAAGGTGATGGTTTGGGCTCCGAGGGTCAAGGCATCAAAGCTCCTGTCCCCAGGTACAGAACAAATGGTGGGACATTCAGGCTCTGATCTGAAATAAACCTTCATTGTCTGCATGAGTTTAAATGGTATTCTGCCTGAGCTGGGGATAGAGGAAGGAACAGAGGTCTGAGCTTCTGCCTATGTCCAATGAGGGCATTCCATGCTTCCTCTGCCTTTTAAGGCAGCACATTGAAGATCACAAAGCCACATATAAAAAATAATAATCTCCCCTTGTTCTTTTTCTGATTAATTTCACTTATGCCTTCCATATACTGCCATTGGAAACTGTTCTTCAATATATACTCTATCAAAGTCCCTCTATTAAATCTCTTAGCTTTCTTTGCTCTAAGGAGAACAACTTCAGTTTCTCTCCTAACAAGTCTCATCCCTGGAACCAGGGAGAAAACTTTTAAAGCTTAATATGAATTTACGTATTATGGTGATGGTGGATTTTTTTCACCTGAACAGAGGAACTACGGCAGTTGATGGAGCTGGGTTTGGTATCGATCGCCCGGCAGAACTCAATAAGGATGATGACGAGTATGAAGCATTTCGCAAACGTATGATGTTGGCCTACAGGTTCAGGCCCAACCCACTGGTAGGTGATCATTAAAACACACAGAAGGGACAGAGAAGTGGGGAGGGACTCTGTCCGCTCTCAATGTTGGAAGTTCTGTGTCTGCAGTGCTCAGCTCCACACAGTTCATTCAAATCATCTGTGATTTCATCTGAGAAGATCCTCTACTTTAAAGGTCTTGATGTGTTGCATTTCAGATCTTCATTTTCTTCTCATAATTAATATATGTGCTGCCTTTCTGTACCTGACAAGATACAGATTGTCATATCTTAAAATTGAATGGTGCAACAGGCTTGATTGGCAGAATAACCTTTTCCTGTTGCTAGCTCGATGGATTTCGCAGTGAGCCAGCACAGGCACAAGAAACCAAATAGGGGTTTCCCTTTGTTAATATCTGTATGTAATTGGAGGTGATAGTAGTCCCAGTGGATTGCTGCTTTTGTCACTTCTCTGTGGGAGAAGTGTTGTTGATGGTGGGTCACTGCAGTGAATGTATCCCCGGAATCATTCATACAATAGCCATGATGTGCAGGTGATGAAAGGAATGGATATTAAGTCAGGTTGTATGGATTGCTGTGTCCTGGATGGTTCGAGCTTTGTGTGTTTCACTGCAACTGTCCAGGTGAGTGAGTATTCCATCACACTGCTGAATGGATTTTAATTTTTAATCCCCTTATTGCCTCCGAATTTTTCCTGTTTTGTTTTTCTCTCCCAGGAATATCCAAGTGTGGTGAAAGGGAAGGAGATAGGAAAGGTCCAGTCATGCTCCAGTCATCAAGAGTGTGGGGAAGGCTTAATGGGTCACTTGCTCTCCTACTTGTTTGTTTGAAGTAATATTGATTTTCTTTCCTTTGTTTCAGAATAACCCAAGAAGACCTTATTACTGACTCGTTCACAGTGTTGGAAGAGACTTTATAATTCAATCTTTGACTGTGAAGTTAGTTTGTTTCAACAGCACAACAATCAGTTGAACACACTTTTGTGGGATGAACTTAAGGGTTGGATTTCTCTGATTAAACGGTGCTAGAACTTCTGTTTCACTGATATTAGGTCACTTTCTTCCCATTTTCATTTCTGTGCTCTGCAGGGAGCCCTTTCCCTCGTCAGGAGCCAGGATGTTGCAGGAAAAGTAATCCCTAAATGAAATGTGTTTCTTGATTGTCTCATTCTGTTCCCAGCAGATGAAACTCCTGCAGAACTTTGAGCTGCAAAGGGGTTGGGAGAGTATTCTAGTGGGAGGGTGCTGATGCACTGGGGAGGATTGAGCAAATCCAGTCCTTCGCCCCCTTCAATGGATAACAAGCTGAAAGAGGAGACTGCGGTATGCTTTGGTCTCATGCATCCTGACCCAGATGATGAGTGATTTGCTTTCACTGTAGCTGTTTAAACACTTGGAGAGAAACAGTGAGGAAGTGTTACTGAGCTCCAGTTTACAGCAGGTGAAGTCTCAACCATTTTGGACATCTCTTATAGATGTTGGGTAATGTTTTTTTAATCTCCAGTAGAAGATCACATTTTCTTACAAAATGTAGGAACTGTTGCATGTTCATGCTTAAATAAATTTATTATATAATGTGTGTTATTTACAGCCAATTGTTTTTGCATTTTCAACAATGGTTATGGCGGAGGTGGGAAAGTTGTAGGTTTAATACCAGAACTGGTGTGCCAGCTGATCACTGATGATACTAGTACAGCAGAGAGATTCTGTGATGGGACAGCATGTTGTAAATGTGGCCCAAACTTGGAAACCACTTCTTTATAAGACAGTTAAAGTTAGTAGGATATTGGAGGTGGTGAGAGGAATGGCACATTTGCCTGTTGTATACTCCTGCACAGCTGCTATCACTGAAAAGCAAGTAGGAACAGCAACCCTGATTGGAACAGGAATCCACTATGACACATATTTTAAAAAAAGTAAAGGCATAATCTTTGACAATGCTTTTCATGAGCTTTCTACATCCCAAAGCAGTTTACAGCTAAAAAAATGTTTTGAAGTGTAGTCACTATTGTCATGGAGGAAATACAACTAAATCCCACAATGGGCAAAGCAATAATGTCCTGATAATCCATTTGATTGAACAGCAAGTTTTGACCAGGATCTTAAGGAAAACTCCTTACATTCAATACAAGAAATGGAAGCAGGAGTAAGCATTTGGATCTTTTATCTCAGCCATATTCCTGCATTAATATCTTGTCCTTTAATTCCCTACATATCCAAAAATGTATTGATCTCTCTCTTGAATGTACTAAACAACTGAGTCTGTGCAGCACTCTTGGTAGCAAATTCCAAAGATTTACCAACTTCGGGTGAACATTTTTTTTCTGTCCTGAATAGCTAACTCCTTTGAGGATTGTGCACCCAAGCCAGGGTAAACATTGACTCCACATCTATCCCTGTAAGAATTTTGTAGGTTTCAATTCAATATGCTCCACATTCTTTTAAATTCAGCAGAATGTAGGCCCAGCCTGCTTACTCCCTCCTCATGATAAACCCACCACTTTAGGAATCAATCTGATTAACTTTCCTGCATTCTCTCTATATCCTTCCTTAGGTTGGGAGATCATATCTGTACACAGTATTACAGTTGCTGTCTCACCATGGCCCTATACAATTGAAGCAAGACATATCCACTCTTGTATTCAAACCTTATCGGAATAAATTTTAAAAAAATAGTGCCTTCCTAATTGTTTGCTATTTTGAACATTAATAAGGACACCTAGGTCCCTCTGAACACCACCACCTTTCAATCTTTCACCATTTTTAAAAAAAAATACTCTGCCTTTCTATTTTTCTACTGAAATTGATGACCTCACAATTTTGTGCATTATATTCCTTCTTGCCATATCCTTGCCCATTCACTTTATCTGTCTGTACCTCCTGAAGCATCTGTATCCTCTCATTCCCCCACCGGTACCCAGCTTTGTATCATCAGCAGATTTGGATATATTATACTTGATTCCCCCTCCAAATTCATTGATACAGAGATTTAACAGCTGGTATAGTTTTTCCCCCCCCCCCCCCTCCCCAATCCAAAATGACCCTTTATTCCTACTGTTTGTGTCCATTAACCAATCCTCCGTCCTTGCCAGTATGTTGACTCTGAAACAGTGCACTTCCCTATTCCTACTACTTCTCTGGTACTTCCTCCTCTGAACAGCTCACCCTGCATTATTTAAAACCCTTATTCCCCATATCCAAGTGATAGGCAAAGCAAGGCTAGACTTGATGACAAGTTCACATCTGTGTATATGGGATGGTTCCCAGAGCAATACAATAAGGAACCAACCAGGGAGCAGGCTATTTTAAATCTGCTATTATGTAATGAACACATTTTAATTAGTGATCTCATAATAAAGGATCGTGCAGGAAAGAATGATCAGAGTGTGGTAGAATTTCAAATTCAGTTTGAGGCTGAGAAGCTCGGCTCTGAAACTAAACGGATAAAGGCAGTTACAATGGAATAAGGAAATTTGTCTAAAGTAGATTGTGAAAGTAGATCAGCAACAGTAGACATTTAGGGAGATGCTGTATAAAACTCTGCAAAGGTATATTCCAGTGAGAGAGAGGAAGAAAGGCTCTGAGTAAGATGCACCATCTTTGTCTAACAAAGGAAGTTAAGGATAGCTTCAGATTGAAAGAAAAGGCATACTATTTTGCAAAGATTGGTGGTAAGATAGAGGAATGGGAATTTTTTTTAGAAACCAGGAAAGGATAACGAAAAAAATTAAAACATGGAGAAAATAGATGTTGAGTAAAGTGGCAAACAATATAAAAAACACATTGAAAGAAGTAGTAGATGTTGGTCACTTAGACTGGGGAGTTAGTAATGGGAAAGTCATGACTGATTCTAAGTAATTATTTTGCATTGATCTTTACAATAGAAGATAGCAAACACATCTAATAATAATAGACAAGGACTATAGGAAGGGAGGAGCTTAATCGTCTCTAGCGAAAAAGTACCAGGCAAACTAATGGGGTTAAAGACTGACCTGAAAACCTGTATTCTAGCATCTTAAAGGAAGTGGTTGAAGAAACTGTGAATGCTTTGGCTGTAATATACCAAAATACCCTGGATTGTGGAGAGGTCCTAGAGAAATGGAAAATGGAACACTATTATTCAAGAAAGCAGAAAATGATAGCTTAGTTAGCCCAACACCTGTCATTTGTACCAAGGAGGTAATAGAAGGACATCTGGGAAATAAGACAAGCAAGCAGAGTCAACATGGTTTTATGAAAGGGAAATAGGGTTTGACAAATATGCCAGAAGTTCTTTGAGTATATTTCAAAGAGGGTCGGTAAAGGGAACTAGTAGATGTAGTGTAGCTGGAATTCCAGAAGGCATACTGCAAGATGTCAAATAGATTGACTGCGTGGGGTTGGGGTGATATATTATGACTAGTAGATGTAGTGTAGCTGGAATTCCAGAAGGCATACTGCAAGATGTCAAATAGATTGACTGCGTGGGGTTGGGGTGATATATTATGCACGGATGATTAGTTAACCAATAGAAAACAGAGAGTGGGAATAAATGGCTCCTCTTTTCAATTGGCAATCAAAACAAAGGAGTGCCACAGGGATCAGTGCTAGAACCTCAACTATTTATAATCTACATTAATGATTTGGGTGAAAGGATCAGATGTACTACTACAGTCAAATTTGCTAATGATTATAAATTAGGTGAGTTGGTAAGCTGTGAAACAGACACAACCTGCAAATGGATACAGATATGTTAAGTGAGTAGGCAAGACTTGGCAGATGATAAACTATCTTTATTAGTCACACGTACATCAAAACACAGTGAAATACATCTTTTTGTGTGGTGTTCTGGGGGCAGCCCGCAAGTGTTGCCACGCTTCTGGTGCCAACATAGCATGCCCACAACTTCCTAACGCATACATCTTTGGAATGTAGGAGGAAACCCATGCAGTCACGATGAGAACGTACAAACTCCTTACAGACAGCGGCCGGAATTGAACCTAGGTTGCTGGTGCTGTAAAGCGTTATGCTAACCGCTACACTACTGTGCCTAACATGGGGAAAAAGTGAGACAATCCACTTTGTAAGAAAGAATGAAAAACATTATTTAAATGGAGTGAGACTACAAAATGTTACAAAGGGATCTGGGAGTCCTGGACTAAACACAAAGGGTTGGTATGCAGGTATAGCAAGTAATTAGGAAGGCTCATGGAACATTCACCTTTATTGCAAGGGTATGGAGTGTGGAGGTTTGATGCAGCTTGACGGGACAATGGTGAGACCACATCTGGGGCACTGCATAAAGATTTTGGTGTCCACATTTGAGGAAAGAAATACTTGCATTGGAGGCATGTAGAGAAGCTTCACCGAGTTGATTCCTGGGATGAAGGAGTCGACACCTGAAGAGTAGTTGAGCCTATACCTTTTGGAGCTTAGAAGAATGGGAGAAATACAAAAGAAATTGAGGGGGATTGAGAGGGTATATGCTGAAAAGTTTCCCATTTTATCTTTATGTAGAATTACTGCAAATAGCTTCCAAATAAGTGGTAACCAATTTAAGATGGAGATGAGGAATAATTTTTCAGAGGGCTGTGACTTGTTGGAATTCTGTACCCCTGAGATCTATGGAGCCAGCGTCCATCCCTTTGACTGCCTAATCCTTATTAAAGCCATTGGTCCTGCTTCACCAGAATAGCACATATCATCTCTTAAATTCAGCAGATGCAGACTGGAAAGGTTCCAGTACAATGGCATCAGTGGACAAGATAAAGCATCATCAAGTCCCAATCACATCTAGCAAAACTACTCACTATTCCAGATCAACAAGAATACAAAGAAAACCCTGGAATCTACTGAAAGTAGTTAGTTGTTTTCAACTCTGTTTCCTTCTCCAGCTTCACTTTTAACAAGCACCAGGAGCTTGCAGACAAAGTTCAATAGAGATCACTAAACAGAGATCGACTGATTTATGGATACTAAGAAAATCAAGGGATCTGGGAATAGTGCAGGGAAATGGTGGTGAGGTTGAAGATCAGTCGTGATCTTGAATGAATGGGGCAGCTATCTTAAAAGGTCAAATGGCTTCTTGTTTCTATTCTTATTTGACTCAAAGATTGAGACTATTCTCCCTGGGGTGTCTGCCGCTTTCCTCCCGACTACATAGTCACCATGCCAAACATGTTCACCTCAGCCCTAACCATGAACTTGCACCTTTATATTGTTTCTTAACTGTCTCACCCACATCCTTTGCAAATTCATCATTACAGTCATCTCCTACAACCTCAATCCTATTCACTAGAAACCTAACCTCCCCACCCCACCCCAACATGTTTAATGTTGCTAATGTTTCTCTATCCTTAACATTGCCGCCCACCCCCCCATAAGTCCTCCGGATAAAAAAAATATCCTTGAACTCCCCAACCTTGCAACCATCTCAACCACCCTTTCCTCACCAGTCTTCCCAAACCCATGATAATCTTTCCTTGTTCAAATTCAACCAATCAGGACTCCACTTCTGTCACCAAAACAAAATACCTCTTACCCAATGGTGGAGCTAGTTTCTCAAGGGGCAGGTGGCGCAGGTTTTATTTGGGGTCCAGTATTTATTGTCCAGATATTCGGGCAGTCGTGAAGAGCCTGCTAATCTCAAATTTAATGCCTGGGAGAGGGGTGGCCCTGCTTCCCCCCTCCCCTTGCTGGCTGTTTTTGTGCTGTTAGCAAAACACTTGAGTCAACCCACGTATATGTTGCAAAGGTAATCTACCCCGACCTGTTCTTCATGCTTTGACACAGCTGACCACATTCTCCTCCTCCTCCAACCAGGCTCCATAACTGATGGAACCACTCAGGCCTGAATCTATTCTTACCTGTCCTGTTATCGCCAGAGAATCAATAGCAAGGGCTTCTCTTCCTGCTCTCCCAGAAATCTATCCAAGGCCCATCTTACTTCCCAATCTACCCGTTGTTCGTCAGTATCCAATGTCATCCACGACTACCCTGTCAGTTTCCACATGCCACAACGCCCAATTGGAAGCGCAGCGGTGATGCAATTAGGGTTCTTGACTAGTAATCCAGAGGTTTGGGCTAATAATTCAGGCATGTAGGTTCAAATCAAGCATGGTCCTGGTGGAATTTGAATTCACTTAATAATTTGGAATTTTAAAAAAAAAGTCATTGGAAAAAATGACCACAAAACGACAGGATTTTTGGTAAGAAACCATCCGTTTTTACGTAACGTCCTTCAGTTTAGGAAAACTGCCATTCTTTCCTGATCCATTCTACCCACCAATCAAGTTGTGTAATAAATAGAAGCCACTCCGTTCAAGGGCAAATAGGGATGGGCAATAAATGTGGCCAGTAAGAGCCAGATCCCCGAAAATTAAATGAATTTTAAAAATAGCGAGGAGGTGTCTCACTGTATGAGGGGCGGTGAGGGAGTGCCGCATTATTGGAGCAGGTATACTGAAGGAATTCTTTACTATTGAGGGCGGTACTGTTGGAGGTGCCGAAATTCAGCTGAGATACTTAACCGAAGTCTGGATTGAGCTCTCAGATAGACACAAATGATTCCATAACACAATTCAAAGAGGAACAGGAGCGCTCTCTCTGATGTCCGGGGCCAATATTTACCCTTCAATATTGATAAACCTAATTATTATCGCATAGTTCCTTACGGGAGCTTGCTGTGCCGAGATTGCCTGGTCGGTTTACTATACGAGAGCAGTGACAATGTTTCCAAAGTTCGTCATTGGCTGCGAAGGGCTTTGCGAGGCGGGGAAAGATGCTGGAACACACTGGTTGTGTTGCTGGACGCATTTGAACTTTCCGGGCGTTGCCTTGCGACGCGTATTCCACGCTGTATTGGATTAGGCTACTGATCTGCGACCTTTGCCTCGTCTCAATCTGAATCTTTGTCAAAAAGACTGCGAACACCTGGTGCCGAGCTTCGGGATCAGCGACGATGCTTCCAGGCGCGGGATTCGCTGCGTTTCTCGCGTCTCTGAGCGCCATCCCCCTCTCTCACCTACTGAACAGCTTGTCGGCCATGGAAAGGTGAGCAATTGTGTGAGGGCCTGTGAGCTGGCTGTGTCAGTGACTGTATGCAAAGGGCTTGCGAGTCAACGTTAGTATGAAAGTAAGGGCCCGTGAGTCAGTCTCTATGTGTGTAGGTGTTTGAATTAGATCAGCTTTCGTCTTACACTGGGACGAGCACAGGTTTTTCCTCTGCAGCGACTTCAGGGGAGAAGGGGCGGTAACCCATTGAGAGTCATCGCCTTGGGAAAAGGAGGGACCTGAATCCCAGTGAAAGTCAGCACCCTGAGAAGGGAGCAGAAAGAAGTAATGTTAGGCTAGTGAGTAAGAGCCATTTTGTGCCAGCAGGCAAGGTCCTGAGGTCCATGGTGGCCGAGGGTGCCCCCAAGTGACCTCAGTGAGAAGGCTGCAGGGTACCCGAGGCATCCCGTGAGAAAGCAGACCCGAGAACTCGGGATTACGGGACTGAGAGGAACGTTGAGATGATGTTCAGGGGCACTCATGGTCTGGTTGAATGGTGAAGCGGGCAGGGGGAGCTGTATCCTGCCCCTAACCTTTACAGAAGCCCGGGGCTTTAAGTTTTAAATCCAAGACACAATTCAAGAGGAACGTCTTTCCCCAGAGTATGGTGGGAATGTTGAAATCAATCACACGAGGAGCACTGGCTAAGTGGCAGGGGGAGGAGGGCAAGCAGATCACACAGGGCAGGTGGTCGGTGAAAGGTAAAGGATTTATTTAGCATGGGCACGTGGTGTTTCGATTTCTTCCCTCGGCTCTCGCAGGTTGCTGGATCTATTTAGCACCTGGTTTTGCAGTGTCACCCTCGATATTTACGCCCTCTTTTGCTCTTTGCTCTCTGATGTCGCTCTCAATCTTTGTACTCTTGTTATCTGTGTTGAGTTTGATCTTTTTGCTCTGACTTATGGTTTTCCTTGATGGGTACAGATAATTGTCAGTTTCTGGATATTGACCCCAAGGTCAAGTGAGGCTGGTCTCTGGGGGGATTGTTACCCTCACAGGCAAGGACCTGCAATCTATTTCTTTTAACAGTTTTTTGTCGGCAGTCAGAAGCCACAATTATGAATGTGTACCAGATCCATGAAAGGATATAAGTGGTTGGCTCTCGGGTCTCTGTACTTTACCTTTTTGCTGACTGCTGTGGCAATTTCAATTGTGGTTGAAATCAAAAACTTTAATGTGTAGCACATTGAGTCCACCTCAGTGTTTATGCTGCATATGACCCTCCTCTCACCCCAACCCACCTCCCCATCACAATATCCTTCCATTTATCTTGTGCCTCTTTGAAGGCATCTTTGTCAGTTGCCTCATTTGGGAGTGAGTTCCATGGAAGGGCATTCACCCTAAATTCTCTAGTGCATTTATTAGTGACTGATGTTTATGGCTCTTGGTCTAGTTTCCTTCACAACGTAGGAATGTAAGGAATAGTACAGGGGTGGTGGAGTGGGGAGCAGGATGGATACAGTTCCTTGAGCCTGTTCTACCTTTCATTAAGATCATAGCTGATCCTCTACATCTCTTTAATCTTCCTCTTATTTCCCATAACCCTGGATTTTCTTGATACCATAAAGCTTTGAATCTCAATCAAACATACTCATTGACTGACAGAGTCATCCATAGTCTTTAGGGTAAAGAATTCTGAAGATTCACATCCTCAGTAAATTTCTCTTCCCCTTTGATCTAAATGGCTGAGTCCCTATGCTGAGATGATGCCTCACTAGTTCTAGGCTTTCCAAACTTCTCATAATCTACCATATCAATCTTTTTCAGAATCTAATATTTCAATGAGAGCACCTCTCATTCTTGTAATAATCCAAGTAGTAAAGGTCCTCTTTACTCAACCTCTCCTTATATGGATAATCCATCTATCCCAGTAATCAATCTGCCTTCATTACACTGCCTCCAGGTATGGGCTCCAGGTGTGGTCTCATCATAGCCCTGCACATTTGCAGCAAGACTCCATTACTCATGTATTCTTATCCCCTTGCAGTAAAGGCCATAGACTGTCCGCCTTCCAAATTGTTTGCTGTATGTGGATGTTGTATATAAACACCCAAATCCTTTGAACATTAGCTGATGCAATTCTAATAAATATTACTTTTTTAGTCTTCCTCTAACGTGATTGACTTTGTATTTCCCCACATCATACTCTAACTGCTATCTTCTTGTCCACTTATTTAACGTTTCCATCCCTTTGCAAACACTTTGCTTCCTCCTCACAGTTCACATTCGATTCCCTTGCTTTATATATGTTGTCTTTTTGTCTGAACCATTAATATAGATTGGAAGTAGCTGAGGCCTGTTACTGACACCTGTGGCACTTCTATACTGCATGAAAATAAAATCTTGTTAAACCAGTTCATTCCTTCCATATTTTTTGTCATTTAACTGCTCCTCTAGAGGCTAAGTCATACGTTGATGCATTTTCTCCGTTTTCCCTGTTAAACACTGTCAAAATTATGGAGCTCTCGACTTGGTCTCCGCTCAACCTTATCTGTTGTGGAACTATGGAATTCACTGCCTAAAGTGGTGGTGGGAACTGAATCAATTGCTCCTTTCAGCAACAAATTGAGGGCGAATATTTTGAATGGCTTTGGGGAAAGGGTGGCATGATGGCACTAAAGGGATTGACCTAGATGTTGGCATAGATTTGATGGGCCATCTGGCTTCCTTTAAAGCCATAACAACTTTGTGGTTCTCTTATCCAGGGAACAGAACCCGTTTTTTTTTCCAGCTTTTTTCTCCTCAGACTGTTTGCTTGATTTGGGGTGACCAAACAGTGTGTGGAATAATAGGAACATATTTCCAGATGAAAGTGGTGATGCAGGGAAGAGGTGTATTTAAGTAACAGGATGTGCACTTAGCCCTATTTTGTTCAGTGGCCCTCATTACCAACAGTTTCTTGCTTTTTAAATGACATGCACAAGGTGACCTTTCTGTTGTTTATGTGACTGTAGAACTCTCTGTAACACGGTAGACACTTTCACTTGTATATTGGACTTCAGCTCAATGCTACTTTGATGCCTCATTCCAGCTGGTGTGCCCATCATTACTGAAAATATCCACTCTGTATGAGCATTGCAGACTGGTATACTTAATATGAATAAAATCAGCTGCTTCATTGTTAGGAAGACTAGAGGTACCTTCCTAACCACAGACTACCTAAGCCAGAGTTATCCAGCAGTCCTTAGTTTCAAGTTCTTCTTGGTTTCTCAGACGGAACAAAGCTCCTTCGAGTTGATGGTTCTTGTGTTTGACCAACATTGAAACACAGAATTTTGTACACATAAGTGCAAGTGAAAGTCAAATTAGGTCTTCCACAGGATGTCTCCAAGTATTCCGCATAAAATCTGGTAAAGTTCCCATGAAAGTCTTATGAAGGTAAAGATGCCATTCCAAACAATTTGTAATCTTTGGTTTGCAATTCCAGACTGTTTGTTTATGCCACATACTTCATGCACAGTCACAGCTGAATTCTCCAAACAGTTCAGAGTATCCTGAACACTTTTAAGTTTAATCAATAAGAAACACTGGTGAACCTCAGCATTGCTGGTCTTCTGGCTGCCTTCACTCTGCTCATTTTCAGCAAACACACTTAGTGGATGTACATCATACACAGAAAGAAGATTGGTCAGGACAGCTCTACAGGTGTTAACAAGTCTGTTTGCGGCTGGGAAAAGACGACCAATGTGCTGGGCTGTGTTGTAGCAAAGCCAAGAATCTAGAGCCATTCAGTAGAACTGCTGAAGTGTTTAAATGTCTAAATCACCAGTGTTTTAGGGTCCACTTTTAGAGCTTTTCTAACATGCTTTGATGTGCAATGAACAGTTGAGTGGCATGGCATTTTCATCCACCTTTTTCAGGTTCTGGTTACACAGATTAATGCCTCCTATAATTAACATTTGCATTGTTGGCACAAAAAGGAGAGACTTTGACCACGTCTAGTTTGTGAGTTGCAAGTTTTTTTTAAGAAGTGTTGGCTGTAGACTATGGAATCTCAATTTTTTGTAAGTCCAGCGGTTTATCTCGGTATACTGGAGACCTGAACAATGAAGAGTAGGTTTTAGGTTATCTTTGATGTGTTGGTGGTAACTGAGAAATAGGGCTTGTCTTAACTCTGAAGAATATCAGCAAACTCCATTAATAGTGGTGATAGTTCATTATCAAATGGGTTTAGCCTGTTGTACATCCCAAGCAATGTCTTTCATAATCATGGAATCTGGATAGTGTTGACACATTTCAGTACACAGTCACAAGGCTGACAGTTGGTATTTTACAGTGTTGTACATAGCTCTGCAGCAACAAGATTTGGCCAATGGTTCGCTGGGTTTGCAGAAGAAATTTCAGACAGGACATTCGGTTTTGCATACATAGTTTACCACTTGCATAAGGCATTATGTCCATCTCTCTGTCATGAATGACATTGAATTTTTTCCAAGTTTAAAGAACGTTGTAGCATTACAGCCATATGATTGCCAAATCTAGCCAAATATCCTCCCCACTCTGTTCACTACCAGCAATGACTTTTTAATTTTTCTTTTAAGAGCAACACCAGCCTCTGACATTAAAATTGAAATAGTTTTCCTCAGTAACATCATATGGAAGCACACAAATATTTGCAAAATAATACAAGCTCTGTTATGTTGACTCCTGTACGGTTAGCATGATTGGAAGCTGCCCACATGTGTCGCCACAGCAACTCGTGTTAAAGAACATTTTTAATCCATTTATGATGGGAATGTAAAAGAATCCCTGTGTATGTATGCAATTTTAAAATGGGTACCAATAGATGATTGAAATTAATCAATTAGAAAATGTGAATCCATTTATAGAGCTTCTGAATGCAAGCATATTTTATTCATTGGTGAATTATCGATCTCTATGTGCAAATGGGCTAACATTATTAACGGAAGGCTGAAGAATAGGCCAGAACTCTGAGTGATAAGATTTCATGTGCTGTTGGGGATTGGAGTCAACATCTCCACATCTGAACCATGTAATGGTGAAACTGACAAGCGTCTATGACCATGTGGCGAGGTGGGCTAGCAAGAGAGAGTAGGCCTTGGTTTCCCACTACCACTGCAGTATTGGATTGCAGAAGGTATGGTAGGCGTAGCAGATAAGTTACTTGATTTGTTCTGGACCTGGACACAAGTTCAAATCCTTCCATTTCAAGGAATTTAAGGAGGGTAAAAAAAAATCTGGGATTTAAAAGAGAAAGCTATTCAGCAATGGGAACCATGAAACTACTGGATTGTCATTAAAAACCCATCTGATTTATTAATGTCCTTCAGGAAGGAAATCTGCCATCCTTGTGTGGTCTGGCCCATATTGGGCTCCAGACCTTTCAATGGCATTGCCAGCAACATCATTCCATTTCCTGGGGATGAATTTTAAAACAAAACTAACAAAATCAAAGACATGTCTTTAGGTCCAATATCTAACTTAGTTCAGGAAGGCTAATGGCCACACCAGGTCTTACCAAGTGCTAGGCTGGATTCTGGCTTTGGATAACACTGTTTACACTGAAGCCTACGTTTCTCTAATCATAGTACAAACATCGTCTCAGAATTCATATCCAATCAGTAAAGTTAAATGTGCACTTTAGTACCATTAGTGTTTCAAAAGTCAATTCCATAGGAGTCATTGACAGTCTGTGCATTAGCAATTTCCTTACTAATACATCATAAACCCATGGAGACTTGAGCATTTTTGGAGGCAAACAATTTTCATGAAATCAAGACTTTCTCGGAAGGTGAAGGAACTTGTTTATAAATTTAGTCCATTACCATCATTTTTCAAGTAGACCGACACCACAGAGAGAAAAATAGACCTGAAACTTTGTTTCATGTGAAATAAAAGCAGCAGAAATTTCTAATGTAAAAATGGCTTTATTTCTATATTTTAATTTTTATCAAGGCAATAGTGGAAATAGTAGTCTTTATTGTTTTATAATGCATTTCAAATAGTAACAGCCCTTCCTTAAATTCAGAATATTTGGAATCTGAAAACAGAAATTGTTCATGTGTAAACTATATTGACCTATGAATGGTCTGGGCATCACAGGCATGGTTGGTGTTTGTTGCCCACACCTTGATTGTCCTGGAGAAGTTGGTGATGAGCCACTTTCATGAATTGCTGCAGTCCTGGTGAAAGTGCCCCCACAGAGTTATTGGCCAAGGCATTTCAACATTTAGAGCAAGCACTGATGAAGGAACAACAGTGAATTTCCAAGTCAGACTGGTGTGTAGCTGGGAGGTGCATGAGAATACCACCACCAACTGTGTCTTCTGCCCTTGCCCTTCTTGGTGGTAGAGCTAGTGGATTTAGAAGGTGCTGTTGGAGTAGTCTCGAGGAGGAAGAATGGTACAATTTGTAGATGGTATGCATCTCAGCCATGGTGTGATGGTATCTAGATTAGCAATCAGCATTTTGGGCACTTCTTTGGGATCAAGGATGCCTTATTTCTACTCTGGTTTTGTGGCTTCTGAGTTGAATAATGAGGCCAATGTAGGATCTGCAGACTTTTCCACAGATGGGGTGAACAGGTGGGTAGTTTGTGAAGGGGTGTGCTCTTTCTGCCACCTGTTCAGAGTTTCTGTGTGCTCTGGATGCATGGAATCAGTTCTCAATAGCACCCCTAATGTTCCTTCTCTTTGAGCAGTCACGGGCCAAAGGTTTCCAGGAGTGAGTAAGTGGGGATGTTGTGTTTCTTCAAGGAGGCTTTGAGCACATCCTAGAATCTTTTCCTCTGGCTTCCTGGTAATCTCTGCCCATGACAAAGTTCAGCAGTAATGGATGAAAGAATGTCCTGTTGGTATCTTCTTAAAAAATGAATCATAAGCATTTCTTTTACAATTTTTACAAAGACAGTGGGGGATTTTGGATTTCTTGTAGAAATGCTCATTGCTGCAGTTGCTAATTATCAGAATCCTTCAAGTACTTTGCAGCTGCCCATCCTGAGGTGCTTGATATTAACATTTGTCTGCCTTTCTCTAACCACCTGCTCTGCTCAATGGCCACCCATGTCCTAGACCTCCCTGTGGTGCCTCCAACACCTCATTCTCTGAGGCTGCTTGGTCTAGCTGCTGATACTGAGGCAAATGTATTTCCCTCTTGGAGGACTTGCTGCAATGTATGGCTGTGCAGGAGTTGGTAATGATCAGGGTAGTGATGTAGAGTCCAGCATCCCTGCACCCTGTTTGCAAATAATTAGTGTCTTGTGGCATGGGCTGAGCCTGGTAAACTGTAGGCTGGGAAAGCACTGCAGATAAACCAGTTAATCCACACAGAAAGATGGTGAGGAGAGCCACTGGCTTGACGAGCAGCGGGGGGGGCGGTGGGGAGCACAGCAGTGCAACTAGTAGAGTGAATGCCTCACAGCTCCAGTGACCCAAGTTCATTCATAACGCCTCCAGTGCTTTCTTTGTGGAATTTGCAGGTTCTCCCTGTGACTGCATGTGTTTCCTTCTGCATCTGAAAGACGTGCAGGCTGGTAGGTAATTGGCCAGTGTAAAATTGCCCCTAGTGTTGAGATGAACGATAGAATCTGGGAGGAGTTGAAGGGAATGTGGAGACAGTAACATGGGATTAGTGTACATGGGTACTTGATGATTAGTGTGGACTTGGTGGTTCTGCTCTGTTTCCACACTCTGACTCTTTCTCTCACTAGGGAGACACTCAACCAAATCTGTAGGGTATTAAAATCTGGGTCTTGACCTCCAAAGCATAACCATAATGGGACCTCCATCACTCCATGGAAATGGAACAAATGACATTATACCAATACCTTGATTGTGACCCAGGATAGAGCCACTGAGATTGGAGTGATTGGGACATGCAGTTACCCTAGACTGACTGACAATTCCCTTTCTCTTTCTAAGTCCTGTGGTGGTCTTTGCTGCTGGTGCTGGCGTTCTCCTGGGTCTGCTGCTCGTGCTGTACCTTCTGGTTGGAAGAAGTCACCCCAAGGACCCCCTGTTTTATGGTAAGGGATCCTCTCGGAGAGCACTGAGGTCTGCCAGCTTCAGTATAGGGTAGCGGCAGCCCTCATTGACGCTTGCAACCCAAGGGGAGTTGGCAACCATTTATGTTCATGCCTGAATAGAACTGAACTTGCATCAACTGCATTGCGCTAAATCGGCAAGCCCCAGTGAGAAGCCAGTGATTGATGGACACCATGGCTTCTAAACCTGGAGCATTGACAAGCAGTAAATCCTGGCTGGTGGATCAGTCAATGTCGTGCTTGTCAGCTTCATATTGACCTGGGAATGACATGATCCTAAATAGGTGGTGTGATTGCAGGTGGGGGTGTGAAAAGAATATGAGAAGTAGAGAGATGACTGGGAGGAAGGTTGCAGCAGGGGAAGAGCATGTGATGATGGGGAGGGAAGGGGGTTGAAAAGGAGAATGTTGCCACAGGGGAGGCAGTGGTATGATGGGAGAGGGGCTGTGAGAATTCAGGAGGGAGGTAATGGGAAGGGGGTGATAGAGAAGGGATAATGGAGGATGATTGGTGGTGGGTTATTGAGTAACTCTTGAATTCTGTTACAGTTTTTGCTGTGTTCTCGTTCACAAGTGTCATCGATTTAGTTATCTCCCTGGAACAGGATGGTTACATCAAAGGATTCATGGCATTTTACTTGAAAGAGGTGGGTTCTAAATGCTTTGCCTGGGAGGAATTTCCATCACATTTAGTCAATCTCCTGCTGGCTTCAGTTCATTGCTCCGGCATTCCTGCCACTCTCCCACTTTAGCTTTCATGATATTTCAGAGAAGATGTTAAACCAAGGTCTGTCTGCCCCCTTGGGTATGTGAACAAATAATGGGAGTTATTATCAATAATTTCTTTTAACCACAGTCACTGAAGTATGTTGTCTGGTCATTGCTGTGTCTGGGAGGTTACTGTCACAAATTGCCATGTTCTTTACAATACAATGGGAAACGGTTTTGAAATGCCTTTGGGTTGTGAAGGTGCTGTAGAATTGGGACCCTTTATTTTCTATTGATTGCATTCAGTTGTCCAGTATTGAGAGACCAGGATCCACACACAGAACCCCACCAACTACATCTTGACATAGTGGACAGATTTGCCTTCATGGAGAAAGGCATTGGGCAGTGGAGAATCTGGTCCTGTCTGAACTGGCCAGAGATGATTGGTCAGTAATCGGGGTGCAGGATGTTTGAGGCGTTTCTATTGCCATTTCGCAAACTCGGCAAGGATGGCATGGAAATCATTGTGCTCAGGATCATGAACCATGAGCATGCTGCCTGTTGTCTGGATGTTCCATTCAGTGTGCTGCCTCCTGTGCTCCTTGGGTCCCAGTGAGCTTGCAGTTTATGGAAAGAGTGGACAACATGTGCTTGATCTGGCTAAGAGTAGGATCGCCTGGATGTTGGAGGATTTTTCCCTTTTCCAGAGTGCAGGGAGCTTCTGGAATGTGTAGCTGATGACCACTAATTCTCTGCCTTCCTGACAGGGTCAGAGATCACATCTAGTAGGAGGTCTATGTCTTCATAGACAATGTGGCTCTTGGACTGGTTTTCATAGCTCGAGGGGTGTGTAGAAAGCCACTTTCCCTTATCGTCAGAGTTTTACTTTGCCTCTCCCTGTGGATTGGGTGGGGGAATGGAGGGAGGTGGGTGGATGATGTGGGGTAGGGGCATCCCCCCAAGATGCTCAGCCCATCATGGTGTGGAGCAAACTTGATAAACAATTGTGTCTTTCCCTGCCCAGGTAACTTGGCAGGGCAGTTGCTGAACAGTGGGACACAGGAGACGTGAGTGAGGACTGGTTCAGAGCAGGTGTTCTGGCCAGTGATAAACGATGGTGCTGATTCTGTATTCCCTTCACAGGGGGAGCCCTATCTCTGCAGTGCCTATGGAATTCTGATCTGCTACTGGGATGGCACAGTCCATTACGTGCTCTACCTGACCATGATAGCTGCAATTACACTTGGGTAAGAGGCTAACTAGCAGCACACATTGACTGGTGGTTCACACTCCCACAACCGATGCAGTGGATACGGATGCCATCTTGCGAAAGGGAGATTGGCCTCGGAAGGGTGCAGGCTAGCTTCACCAAAATGATACTGGAGATGAAAGATTTAGAAGAGCCGAGCTTGCATTGGATCTGCAGCATGTGCAGTGATGATGATGGAAAGTACATGTGATAACTAAGCCCTGTGGTTTCCCCACAGGAGGAACTACAGAACTATCGGGCTGTACTGGCTGGGCTCCCTGGTGATGAGTCTCATCACCCTCTTACTTGGAACTTCGGTGGGTGAGTAACACTTGGCTTTCATTCATGCCTTGCCTGCAAGCTGTGGTGTACAGTTACACACTAGAAGGAAAAGTAAACAGACACTGAATAATGAAAGTTAATTACAAGGGAAAAGCCTTCAGTCTGGGGAAGTATGTTGTGACCTTGAAATACCTGGTGTGACAGTAGAGCGTCCAACAATCAGACCAGCCATGATCCTGTTGAATCATGCACTAAGCTTGAGGGCCATCTGGCTAATTCCTGCTCCCATTGAGCATCTACCCTGTGATGTCTCTGCCTTGGCAGTACTTGATGGGACAGTGTAGAGGGAGTTTTATTTTGTCTCTGTGCTGTGCTTTCCTTGGCCTGGCATGTTTGATTCAGGGTGTAAATGTAAATAATGGGAATTCCTGAGGAATTCTGCATTTCATCAATAATACAAGCAAAGACTTGCAAAATACAAACATTTGTCACTTTTCTGAAAGGTGTGCCTGTAATGTTTTTGTCTCCAATCCTAAAGGTAAATTTGGAAGTGAAATTCGTCCTGCCTTCCTGTTGAATATACCATATGTGCTGATCCCACTTTGGGCTGGAAAGAAAATTTTGGGAAGCTCCAGATCATTGTCACAGACAACAGCCGATCAGGTGAGGAATATTGTGGATCAGAAAGGATCTGGAGAAACTGTAGGACTGGTTTCCCTGAGAACAGGAGTTTTCATGGATCTGCAGTTACAATGTGGAGGAAGTTTTATTCTGTATCAGACCTGTGTTGATCTTGCACTGGGAGCACCTGGTGGAACAGTGCAGAGGGAGCTCAACCTTGTATAAAGTAGTGCTGGCCTATTGCTGGGAGTGTTTGAGGGGACAGTATAGCGACAAAATAAAGCTTCCTTGACAGTGTCCCAGTGATGGGATGGCATAGACTTAATAGAATGTAGCACTTCCTCTATGCTGTTCTGTCAAAACTCCCAGAGCAGAGACAGAATGGATTTGATGTAGTGCAGTGCACTCTCCAAACATCTCAAACTTGTGCTGTCCCTGCCCTGGGGGTGTTTGATGGGACAGGGTGAAGGGAGCTTTATCCTATATCTAAACCCTTTTTCTCTAAACCTTATTTTTTCTGTATCAAACTGACTTTTTTTCTCTAAGCTATGCTGTCCCTGGCTTGGGAGTGTGTGTGTGACGGAGTGTCTGGAACATGGACTGGGTGTGTGGGTGGAGCCAAGGCTCAGAAACGTGGACCAGATGTGCTGTCAGAACTGGAGCTTGGGGAAGTGGGCCACATGACTGTCTGGAGCCAGGGACCATGACCGGAATAGGGTCTGGTATGCATTCGGGCTCGAGAGCTGGTGACACAGTGAGAAGCGCGGAATGAGGCAGTGGGTAAGGACCCCTGTGGCCTGAGCCCATGCGTGCACACCTGCAAGTGGGTACACGTGCCAGTTAGAACCTGTGCATGTGTGCATCTCTATATATGGGCATTAATACCCATGCAGAAGAGCCTGGTCTTCAGTCGCCTTGACCCCCTTTGCCACTGGATCATATCCTTGCTCTGAAGTCTGTGTGGTATCTGGTTGGCACAGACTACACCACATTTTTAAAAAAAAGCACATGCATCACGTTCCACTATGCGACTGAGAAGTGTGTGACTGACAGCTCAGCTAGAGTGTGGGCTATGCACATAATCAGAATTACCATGTGTTGATCCTATGATTTATTCTGTAAGTGTTAGCTACTGTTTAATTATGTTACAGTTCATTAACAAGAATATTAACTATTAGCTCGTTATTATTGAGTAATTATCAGGTGATGACTTGCTGTTGATTCTGATTAGTAATGTGATGGATTATGTACCGGTTGTTAACCTGACCTGGTTATTTATTTTGGCCGTTCTGTTGTCATTCCCTCAGGCTATCACAGAACAGAGGAAGTGGTTGTACCGACGGCCTCTGGACTTTTGCCTTGTGCTTTACCTGTTGTTTGCCATTCTTTACACACTGCTCAGGGGCTTCGTAAGTTTTGAAATGTTTGTGAACAGATACCTTTTCACTGGCTAGAGACACAGTTTATTTGAACCCTTCTAAACAACCTCCATTTCCACACCAACCTCTCGGCCCCCAGTGTTGGAGCTGAGTGTACAGCTGTTGCAACTGAGAGACCCCCTTGGGAAATTGTGAAGAACAATAACCCTGGGTGTTAGCTGTGACTCTGTCTGCACTCTCCTTCAAAGGTCCTGGCGTTCATGTTCCAGAGACATGAGCATGTTTTCTCTACTCCCACTAAGGATGGGCTGTACTGTCAGGGAGGGATAGCAGATCAGAGGGTGCGTCACACTGTTGGGAGGGTGGGGGCAGTTCTGAGTGCGTCACAATGTTGGCTCAGTGGGGGGGGGGGGGGGGCGGTGGGGTTGTTCTGAAGCAGAGCCATATTATTGGCTGTTCTTTTTCAGATGAAAAGCTAACCTGTCACTCAAGTGGATGTTGATGTTCCTATGGCTTTATTGGAAGAACCAGGGAAGTTCTTCTGGCCAACCCACTGCCCTGAATCACCAACAAAATGTAGGCATTAACTTCTCACAAGAACCTGCGACAAGTAATTCCCAGGAGACCAGCTTTATCATTCTGGACCTGTTTGAGTCCATTTTCCCTACATCGATCTCAGTTTGATAATTCTTCAATGGTTACCTTGGCTCTGACCATGGAACATGTGCCAGATTTTAAGAAAACAATGCACGCATCCTGAATAGTACAGAGTTTCTCTGTTTATGTTATTCATTGATTCATTCAGCCTTTGTCATCATAGAGCATGCAACACCTTTAACCTGACCCACCAGTGGGAAGCTGATGTGGTCGACAACAAATCTTAAACCCTGTCCAATTTTACCTTCCTTGGCAGTCAGTAAAAAAACAAAACTGGCATAAATTCTGAGGTCACTACTCAATGGGGTAAAGTCACTTCTAGAATGTTTGGTGAAATTGTGTGCTGCTTCCGACATGTGGTTCCTTGACTCAGGTCACTCTCGACTGTTCCTTTGATTTCTGTGACACTTACAAATATGAACAGGAGCCCTACCTGTTGGATCCAGTGATGTATCCCAAGATCCAGGTAAGATCTAGCTGCTGGGGAAATGCTGAATGGAACATGGGGTACAGGTTATTTGGATTATATTATTCATGGGCTGTGGAAGGGGATCAAATGGGTGTGATGGGGCTGTAGAGGGTGACCACATGGATGATAGAGGTCAATATAGGATGCATTCTACCAATGCATGAGCTTAGAATTCTCAACCAAATGCTCAAATCCCTCCCTACTTCAGTAACCTCTGGACCTACACCACTCAGAGTTGTGCTCCTGCAATTCTGGCCTGTGAGCACCCTCAACTTTCTTCACGCAGTCATTGGCGGGTGTGCCTTCAGCTGCCAACTCCCTAAGCTCTGGAGTTCACCTCTATTTCTCTGAGCAAACCTCATCACCTGCCTCAATAACTCAGCCTAGAAATTGGATTGAGTAGTGCTGTTTATCTCAGCACTGTCTAATTGAAAATATCCTTTTCGTGAAGTGAAACATGAATAATGAGCATTCCCAGGTGCTTGAGAAATTCAGCTGGGCACCTTCTGGTGCGTGTTGTATTTGCACATTTAATGTGATTTATTTAGATGTCTACCAAATGATGTCATTTCCCATGCAATATCCTTTAGAAGCTCTGTTGGCAAAATTAGACCACGTTGTCTTATGAGTGACAATCTTGGGCACTCCTGGGACAAGCTCTGGAACACCAATATGATAAGGCCCATACTTGCCTTTTAGTCTTCAGCTGCACCTACTCCCACATGGAATGAATGTTCCCTGTCCCAGGCAACTTACCCCATTGCCAACTTAACCCAACCATGGTTTAGTCCTGGTTTAGTCTGCAGTTGCTGGTCTCACAGGTCTGGTCATGAGTAGCACACATTGATGAAAAATTGTGATGCCCCACAACCGAAGTAGTCATTACTGAACCAACCACCGTGCACTGCATTAACATCACTAGAATTTGCAGACACTTCTCATTGGTTTGTACCAGTTTCTTGATTGATAATGATCCCATGAAGTGCTTTGGGATAATTTGCTACTTTAAATTACTATATCACGGGAGTCGTTGTCAGATCTGTCCCTTCTGTAACACTGCTTCCTACTCCTTTCACCACTTGGGCACCAACACACATGCATACATTATTGATATCTCACTTGAACCCAGCAGGTCAGAGGCAAGGACATGTTCAGTTTCTGTAGGGTGTGGGATGTTGGGGAGTGTCCATGATGAGGACTTAAAACTGATGTCTCTCTTTCGCAGATGCTGGTTAATGTGTTCTATCTCTTGCCCTTCTTTGGCCTGGCCCTGTATGGCCTGATTGTGCCTGGCTGTATGTGGATGCTTGATCTGACTGTGATATTTGCTGGAGCCATAGCCCAGGTGAGTAACGAGCTTCAAAGATAACAGCACTGGGATTCTTTATGACTGAAATACCAGTTGGGCTAAAGGTCATGTCCTGTCCATTAGATTAGCAAAGATTACGGTTGAGGAGGGGAGGAGTTCTGATCACAACGTGCCTTCCTAACTGTGGCTATTCCTTGCTGGACTTGCTAACCACTGACCCTTCTGGCAAGTGCTCATTCCTCTATCTCTAGGACCTCCACCAGCCCTACAACTATCTGACATCCCTGTGTTCTAAATCTAGTTCCTTATCCATCCTTTATTTTCAGAAGTCCATCACTGGACTTCCACTGCTGCAGCTCCAGCCTTTGGAATTCCTTCCCTAAACCCTCTGTCTAGCTTGCTCCATCTGCTTCTTTTAAGGGGCATCTTAAAACCTGTTTCTTTAACAAAACCTCATCCTCTCGTATGGTTTGATGTCAAATTTGGTGTGATCACTCCTGTGAATCACCTTGGTTTGTTTTGCTGTACAAATGGCAGTTGTTGTTGTGTGGGAACTGGGGATGGAACTCGTCATTTGATAACTTTGTCTTTTTTACTTGTCTCCAGGCTCAGTTTTCCCACATTGGGGCATCTTTACACCCACGCACTTCCTTCACGTACCGGGTCCCAGACAACGCTGTATCCTCGTTCCTCTATGCTAACGTCTTCTTTGCTGTTGGTGCTCAGCTCCTGGCTTTTCGCTGTGCTGTTTTCTCCGGCTTCTTTCTCAAAGGTGTGCCCAAAAATAATGAGGAAATGGAGAAGAAAGTAAACTAAGAGCCTGGCCTAACTGTAACACAGGCGGAGGGCTAGTATTAAAATGATTTAAATGGAACATCACACCTGGCTCAGTGGGTAGCTCCCTCTTTCCATCCCCCAGAGTCAGAGCTTATAGGTTCCTTTTGTTTTACTTGTTTACTGGCACTAGCATTTATTGTCCATCCCTAATTGCCAGGAATTGAGGAGGCAGTTAGGAGTCATTGTATTGGTGGGTCACATATAGGACAGACCGGGTAAAGGCAAAGTCCCACTCACAATTTGGGCCTATAATTCAGGCTGACACCCCCACTGCACTGTTGTAGGTACTGTTTTTTGCTTGAGGCACTTAAGACAAGGCCTTGGCAGCTCCCTCAGGTGGACCAGCAAGATCCTGCAATTGCTTTGAAGAACAGGGTAAATCTCCCAAGTTTCCTGGAAAATATTTCTGTCAATATCAAAGCAAATTATCATTGATCACCATCACATTGCTGTTTGTGGGAACTTGCTATGCACAAATAATTCACCAAAATTACAATTACAAATACATAAAATATTCCAGTTGCTGTAAAGGGTTTTGTGGTGTTGGTGAATTGCTATAGGAATTGAATAAGTAGTTCAAGGAAAAGAAATTGCAGGGTAACAGAAGCCAGACTAACTGGATTATTCCTACAAACTGTCAGCATGGGGTTAATGGGGCTAAGTTGCCTCCTTAGTGCTATAACAATTCTTTGATTCAAAGTTTGCTCTAGAAATCAACTTGTCTTTATTGTATATACTGTGTGTTTGAAAAATGTTTTTTTAATAAGATCTTCTTAATTTTTTATCTTTCCTACTTCTGGCTGATATTTGTAAAATAAAAACAATAAATTTAGTTTCATTTTGTACAAAAGTACTTTGTCAGTTTTATTAATTCTAAATCCACCTGGGCTGACTACATTAAGGTGCTCATCTGATGATAATACTAGTCACAACCCACCCATTCTACTAACTAGCCAGTCTACTTCCAAGGCAATTGATGGACACCAGGTTTCAGTGCTGACTGACAGTAATCAGCCCTTTGATTATAGACTACAGAGAAGGAATCCTGTTATCACCTTCTAGTCTGCAGCACCGCACTATACCTTCCATCAGCAGACAATGTGGATGTGTTGGTCCCACCTAGGAACAAAACCAGACTATCCCCAACTTTATAAAAGAATCGTCAGGCCCCAGCTTGAGTCTAATTCTGGGGCCCACAATGAGGAAGAATGTCAAAGCCTTGGAAATGATGCAGTGGGGATTTACTGTAATGGTTGCAGGAAATGAGGAGCTAATTACATACAGAGTCTGCAGAAGCTTGAGGTGTTCTCGGTACAGCTGGGAAGGGTAAGAGAAGATTTAGGAGGAATAGCTGATGGAGTAAGTATGAAGAAACGTGTTCCCAGTGCAAGGAAGGATATACTTATGGCAGCTGGCATCAAACCTAGAGGGAAGAATGGGAGAAATTTTCTACTCAGTGTTATCTGGAATGTACTGCCTAAAAGGTGATGGAAAATGATTCTTCTAAGGGAATTGGATAAATACATGAAGAAAGAACTTCACAGGACAATGGGTAAGAGGTGGGATTTCTTTCAAAGTGCTGTCACAGACATAATGGGCTGAATGGACTCCTAAAATATTATTAGTCTGTGAGATGATTTGGTTACTTTACAGGTAAACTCGTCAGTATCAACTAATCAGTAAGGACTTCGCTCTCTTAACACAATGAATCTCAGTCACTGCTGGTTACCAAACTTAATATTAAATATTTAAGATATAATTCATTCAAAAATACAAAAGACTTTAAAAATTATTTCATAAAGAAACAGATTAAAGCATTATTTTACAATAATTAGGTGTTACTGCTATACAAAATCTGTAATAGAACGATCATTTTCACAACAAACCAATGGGAAATGATTAATTAGCACGGTCTGAGGTGATGAAATTACACTGGATAAACATTACAAACACAGCGTTAAAATGGCTTAACATCTCTGCTAATTGAGTCTGATTAATAGTATGATTTATCATGAGGGTATCTATGCTCACCATTATAACCTGCACAGTAACCTCTAATATTTGCACAGTTACACACTGAGACTCAAAAGAAGCTCTCTGAAGGTACCCGGCTCTTTCAGAGGCTTTGCTATATCATGCTGAGGAACTCAGCATTCAAACATACCATGAGGTGTGAAATTATAGTCCTTATCCACAAAACTCTACAGAAACAAATTGAGCTTGTCCATTTCCCCGTAGGCAGGTTATAACAGTATAACATTTTAATTACTGCCGAACAATGTCTGACACTCAAAAATAATGTGTTATCAAATTTTGATCATTGGCTAGTTAATTTCTTTATTTTTTCCTCACTCCCAATCTCCTCCTTTCCCTTCCTTTGCCCCTTCCTTGCTTTGCTCCCTCATTTTTCTTTTTGTGGCTGATTTGACATTGATTTAAATACTTTAACTGAGATTTTGTGGTTTAGACTCTGCAGTATTCACTAATAATCATTCTGTCTGATTGGTTGCCCCGTTTACTCAAGTCCCAGATCTCCCAATAGACAGCTCTGCAACAAAAGAGTTAAATCTGTAATCATCAGAATGGAAACTCCCAAAGAAAATTTGTGGGCAGAAAAAAAAAATCAGCTGGCAATATTTGCTTGCTGCTGGCCCCAAAAATCCAGCCCAGTATATTGGCACTTCTAAATCAGCATGTATTGTTTAAATCCTAGTCGCCATTAATTCTATATATATCTCAATCTGTCAATACACACAAATCTTGGTGCTCTGAATTAGCACGTATCCACTCATGAGAACCACCCTTTCCGTACCTCCAGCCCCTCAGAGTTCACACCATAAATCAGAGTAAACTATAAACACAAACAAGGCCCATCTGCCCAAGTAAAGATGACAATGTTCAGACCCCTGCCTTGACATAGTTGCCTTATTTACACACTTATAATTACTTCTACATTTACAGCTTTCAATGCCGATAACATAATCATGAAGCACAAAAATAAATCAAAATAAAGAAGTCCCTGTATCACTGGCAACTTTGATAAAGAGACTGATGAAGCTGTTTCATGTGGATAAACCCGGGGCAAGTGGGCTGGAACATTACAAGTAGCCAGGCACCCGAACTGGTCAGGCGTTGCCCTCTCTATGCTGAGGTGTGTAAACCATCCCAAAGTGCTGACTCCCACATGGACTGAACCTTGTGACTGGTTTCTTCAGACCTCAAATTCTGTCCATTCAGCCACTTATATATGGAGTGCTGATTGACACTGCCCCATGTTTTGGTCGCTTGTGTGGTATTTAATAATTACATTTTGGGAAGATTGGAGACATTAGACCCCAGCACAAACTTCATTCATGCTCCCCTCCCTCCACCTGCCTCTCAGTTTTTCCCACTCTGTCTGCCTCCATCTATCACTCACCTGTGCTGTCTCCCAACTTCACCCCTCCCATACCTGGCACAACCTGCCCATCATCTTTCACCCCTCCTCAGTCCATCAATCACCTTGGACCCCTGCCTCACCACTCCCCTTCCCCTCTTTATACTGGCCATCTCCCCTCTCCACTCTCTGTCCTGATGCAAAGTTTCAACCTGAAACACCAACAATTACTTTCCTCCCATAGATGCTGCTTGACACACTAAGTTTCTCCAGTAGATTGTTTGTTTATCCAGATTCTAGCATCTGCAAGTCTCTTGTGTTTCCAGTCTCCACTCCGTCCACCCCTCTCCCTGGCCACTGACTCTGAACCACACCACCTACAATCTCTACGTTCTACCCAACTGCAAGTCAACCTTCTAACCCTTCATCTGCTCAGTCACCTCCAGAAAATCACCCGCTGTTGAAAAACTCATTCACAGATTTTCCTCCAGATTCAATTGTTGCATTCCTTTCTTGGTCGCATTCCCTTGAACTACACTCCATAAATGAGTTCATCCTAAACTCTGCTGCCCCTGTAGCCATTCTCACCTGCTCCCGTTCAGTCATCGCCCTGTGCTCATTGATCTCACAGACACCTACCTGGTAACACAAAGTTTCAGATATCTCCATATCTTCCATATCCCTCCACCTCTGTGATGACCTCTAGCTCTGCAATTCCCCAGGATCCTAATTCTCCTCCAGATAGCCTCTGTGCATCCTTGATTTCCATCCCTCCACTTCTGCCAACTATGCCTTCGGCTGCCTATGTCCTGAGCTCTGAAATTCCCTCTCTTAACTTCTCCCCCTCCTATTTATGGCATTCCTCAAACCCAACCACTGTGATCTTTTGGTCACCATTCTTACCATCCCCTTGCATGGCCTAGCATCAAATTTAATTTGATGGGGCTCCTGTGAAGCACCTGGAATGTCTTAATTATATTATAAGATGGTTTACAAATGCAATTTTCTTCCTGGGGCTGGGAACAATGCTAAGATAAATAGAAACACTTTAAGAGCCTTTTGACCATGGATTGAATGATCCCTTATATTGAACACTGTTGATTGATTCCTTCCACAGTCTACATGTTGTAGATTAACTGCTCTCATTGTTCAATGCCATGGATTGACTCCCCTGTGGTTTGCCTAGATACCAACCACTGGTTAATCAGTTAACAATATATTGAACATCACACATAAATCCTTGTCCATATGCATTTAGAACAATATGTCCATTGAACTAATGTAGGAATAGAGTCACAGTGGACCCTTCACTGGACTAACACTTGAGCTGAAGCTTCAGCAGCTTTCAAACTCACTGTGATCCAGATTGTGATGTTGATATTCCAGTCCACGGCGGAGTTTCCAAATGGAGTTTGGAATTTTCACTGAAGTCCGTAGGTTATTCTGAATTTTCATGTTCTGGGCAATGGCTGGGTGGGGGAGGGGTGGGGGGAAGGATCTGCATCCTCTCTCAGTCTTACTCTCGCTGACGGTCATAATCATTGACCATCCGCTTGATGTAGGACAGCTTGCTCCTCAGTCGCTTGCTCTGCAGCCGCTTACTCTGATACTCAGAGGTCTGAAAGCAACATGAACAATACAGGTAATGAGAAAAAGATCACTCAGCATGCAGTTTGTTCTTCCTTTTCTAACTATTTTCTTTGTTCGATGACAGTGTCAGAACTAGAGAATGGAGGATCTTCTTATTCTGGCATAAAGTTTCAACACCAAACACACTCAGGGCAGGTAAAGCATAGACTGGACAGAAAGTAATGCTCCCTTTACACTGTCCCACCACCTATTCGCAGGGCATGGGTTAGATACAGGGTAAAATTCCTTCTGCACTGTCTAGTCAAATGTTTCCAGGGAAGGGACAGCATGATTAGATTTCTGGATTTGTAATCAATATCTGCACTTTAAAGAACGTCACTTTAAAGAGTAACAAGATGTTGATTATGTGATGTTTGTTAAGAGATAAATGTTGTTCTTAGAACATCAGGGAGAACTCTCCTGTGAATAATGAGAGAGAAGTTTAATGTCTCACCTCAGACAGTGCTGCACTCCCTCACTACAGCATTGGACTGTCAGCCAAGACTTTTGTCTGTAAGTCTACAGTATTGACTCAGAATGCTACTTAATATATCATGCAGGATCTTTAAGTGCAAACCAGCCCCTCAGCTTTCTGTGATGTGTTTGGCACAGAAACAGGAGACTGAGCTATGTATGAGGGAGATTCTTTATTGGGATCACAACAGGATCTGGCACAGCTGCAGATTAATCTAATGATTGTACAGTGATTTCAGTGACACGCTCACCTTTTTGAGTTCCTTTAACCTGTTGTATTCCTCTGCAACTCCCTGAAACAAGACAAGACCCAACAGATGAAACAGATAACATGGATGAACTATTGACTGCAAGGCCAAAGCTAATGACCTGGAACGTCCAAATCCACCCTTGTGGTTGGAGAACTTCAAAACAATAAAGGTCATGAAGGAGCTAAAAAAACTCAACAGGTTCAAGACAACAACAACAATCACCATTTAGTTAGCTGCTTTAACATAATAAATCGTTCCATGGCAGTGGCTCATCTAACTGGCTGGTGCATCAAACAAAATTTGACACTAAGACATAGTAGTTGATAGTGGAGCAGGTGGCCCAAAACATCAGAGAAGTTTTAAGCATCTAAAAAGAAGAGGGGTGAAGAGGTATAGGGTTGGAATTATGGATCTTAGGATTCAGGATGGCTGAGCAAGGAAAACTGGAAATGTACGAGATTTCTTGAATTAGGAATTAGACGGATCTCAGAGGACGGTAAGGTTGAAGATGGTTCCAGGGATGGGAATTGCTCAACTGTGAACCAGTGCAGGGCAGTGAACATGATGGGCGAAGTGGGACTAGGATCCAGTAAGCACAGTTTGGATGAGCTCAAGTTTGCGGAGTGTGGAAGGTGGGAAGTATGTCAGCGATGCCCATATCTTTAAGGAAAGAAACCTCTACTAATGGTCTTGCTTTCTTCTTATACTCGTTTCACTCTTATCAGGGAATCCCTGACCCTGAAAGGAGAAAGCAAGACCAGAATTGCATTTCCATTTCACCAGCTCAGAACAACCATGTATTTCATTTTTTATTCATTTTCTGGGATCTGGGTGCTGCTGGCAAGGCCAGCATTTATTGCCTATTTCTAACTGCCCTTGAGAAGTTGGTGTTGAGCCAACTTCCTGAACCAATGCAGTCCTTCTGGTGAAGATGCTTTTGGGGATGGTGTTCCAGATTTACACCCCTGGATGATAAGGATGTACATTTCCAAGTCAGGTTGGTATGTGGTTTAGAGGGGAATGTGCAGGGAGTGGTGTTCCCATGTACCTGCTGCCCTTGTCCTTCTTGATTGTAAAGGTTACTTGTTTGGGAGCTGCTGTCGGAATAGCCCCAGGCAAGTTGCAGCAGTCCATTTTGTGTATGGGTCACACTGCAGCCACCATGTGCTGGTGGTGTGGGGAGTGAATGGCTGGGGTTGTGGCTGGGTGCAATCAAGTGGGCTGCTTTGTCCTGAATGTTGTTGAGCTACACTCATCCAGGCAGGGGGAAAATACTCCATTACACTGAGCTTCAAAGGGTGCTCAGTGTTGTAACTTAGGACACAATGTGATAAGTTGGGTAACCGGGGTTGGAACAAATGGAAGAAGCCCCATTAATTTCAAATATATCAGACATTGATACAAACAGATCTGTATTTATCTCACCAACTAAACACTAAGGCCTCCCCCATCACAAACCTAGTGCCCCATAAAAATTAGAATAGGGAAGAGAAGAAAAAGGTAAAAGCAGGAATTGTCTCAAGTTTCTTGGGGTCTGAGGCTTGATATGTGGGTGTCCCAGTTAATCTTCTGGCTACCTGAGGGTTACAGAATTTCCACTGCAGCTTCATTACCTCCACAGCCAAACCAGGGGAGGGAGAGTGTGGGCTATACATGTACAGTGGCTCAGTTGTTGCGTATGTTCCAGATAGACTTTGATACATCTTTGGATATTGAGGAAATCAAGGGATGTGGGGTTAGTAAAGGAAAATGGCCCTGGAGTAAAGGATTAGAGAAGATCTTACTGAATGGAGTAAGACTAATGCTGCTTCTATTTCTTATGTTCTTATGGTATTGGGCAGGAAATGGGGAGTGTCCATACCTGATAGTTGGGGTCATCTTCAGATAAGACATCTAGCCGCTTGTTCAGGTAATTAATCTGGTTGTTGACTTCGTTCATTTCGGCACAAAGTTGTTTATACTCTTGATGGTCAGCATCAAACTCACGCTTGTATTCCTGCCGTATGGGGTCAGAGGTTATGGGAGGATACAAGCTGATAAAACAAGGAAGTACAGGGTCAGAGCACGACTCGTTCTAGTACTCCCATTCCCAGGAGGGTTAAGGCTTAATCTTATGAAACCTTTATCCTCGTATGCAGTACTTAGGGATTGAGGATAGTTTGCTTTCACTCCAGCTCTGAGGAGTGGAGGACGTCTTTGCATGAATTTGTTTAACGTGAGAGGGTCATTAACGTGACAGAGCAAGGTCTTGGTCCAATGGCAAGGACGTCCAAGACGATCAGAGACCAGGCTCTGCAGCAGGATTAGCACACATGCATGCACACAGGCACGTGAACTTGCCCACACCCTTTTCCCTGCCTCAGTAACCCATCCCCTTGTCTCCCTACTTTGTTACCTTTCCCCCAATCATACCTCCCTTAGTTTGCCCCTTCCCTCAGTCACTCTCACTCTCAATTCCCTCTCCCTTTCATCTTCTTTTTCACATAGCACCTATTATGATTACACAATGTGACAGAGCTGCCTTATTCAGGCGAGATGTTAAATCGATGCCTTGTCTAACCAACATACTGTAAGGTATTGGACCGCAGAGTCAAACGGCACGGAAACAGGTCCTTTTGCTCAGTAAGTCCACATTAACCATGAAGTGCCCATTAACACTAAGCCTACACTAGTTCCACCAGGACTAGACCATTCGGCCCCTTGAGCTTGCTCCACCAATCATGACGTTGTCCTTAACTCAAGTTGTTTGGCTCATCCCCATGTTCCTGCATTTCCTCAACAGTCTAAAATCCATTGATTCAGTCTTGCGTATAACAAATGAGAACCGACAGCCCTCTAGGGTAGATTTCCGAACTTCACAACCCTCTAAATAAAGAAGTATCTCCTCATCTCAGTCCTAAATTGGCAGCTCCCAATCCTGAGGCTGGCTCTAGACTTTCCACTTGGCAATTACCCCATCAGACCTTCAAAGAATTTTATACATTACAGTGAGGTCAGTCAACTATTGGAAGAGATCCCATGGCACCGTTCAAGGTTGGTTCAGCAATAGAATTCAAGGAATGAGTCCAATAAGTGGGCACCTCTAGCGTGGATAAGTCAGTGATGATTCCACTTCTACTTAAGAGAGGGAGGCCCACTACTTGGGAGCAAGCCTCCTGTACATGAGGGGTGATGTTCCCTACTGAAAGCACACACACTTCTATAGTTCTTCTCAGGACCTCAGGGTAACCAGTGTGCTTTCTAGTGAAGTACCTCATTTTAAAGTGCAGCCACTACTGTGGGAAATGTGACAGCTAGCTTGCACATAGCAAGATCTCACAAAGAGCAATAAGATAAAAGACAACATAGTCAGTTTCATTGATATTGGATGAAGGATAAATATTGGCCAGGTCAATGGATAGTGGGGGAATGCCCTGCACTTTGAAATTGTAAGATTTTTCCACACACCTAAGAGGGCAGGGAGGACATCAGTCCGATGTATCACCCAAAAGGCAGCACTTCAGAGAATGCAGCAATCCCCCAGAAGAGTCAGCCTTGATTATGAACTGAAATCTCCAAGTGGGCTCAAACCCTTTGACTTCACCCTGACTGCACCCTTTGACCCATGGCTGGGAATAAGGGGAATCCTGATGCATGAATAGTAGGGAGGGGTCTGCCAAAGGATCAACAGCCAATTTTAAGGCTGGAAGGTTAAGGTTTGAAGAAGCACAGAGAATATTAGGAGGCGAGAATCTGGTGTTCTGCTCACTTTTCCCACTCCTCCTCATCCGCATCATCACAAGACTCTGCTCCTGTTGTGTAATCTGTCTCATACTGAGACTCGTCCATTTCGGATCGGCGGCGTCTCATCTTCCCCTTCTTCCGACCAGCTGGAGGCTTCTTCGACAACTCCTCTGATGGGGTGGAGTTGAAGTTCCTCGAGGGGTAAGGGGTGGGTTGATACCTGGTGACAGAGCCCACACAAAGATCAGTCACACTATCTTCAGAAACCCAGGCAATGTTTCCCAGGATAAAGAATCTGACTGAACCTGCACCATATACATTCTTTCTTCCTCTCCTGCATGTACAGGGTTGAATATCAATGAAGATTCTGGCTAACCCTGTCTATTAGGTTGTCACTAAGAGAACTCACAAGTCCCCACACACAGTGTCAATTAAATTGAGGTACCAATTAAATGCTTGCACCAAGAATCCAGTCAGAGGTTGAATACATGATGGTTTGATTGCTTATGTAGCCTCAGGACAACTAGATCAGAAGTTCTCAAGGTATTCCTATATCTGTAACTTTTTGTGTCTTTCTAATGGGATAATATTATGTCAAGGGTTGTAATTGCATCTGGTAAATTTCTTATATTTCTTATCGGTGTCACTGTTCCTTTTGATGCAGGGTCATTGCTTCTTTTTCCTGCTTTATTTCATTCTCTATCATTATGGTTATCTTGGGAGCTCTTGGCTTAGTTTTCCTACCCCATCTCTCTCATGGGAATGAACATTTACTGTGGCTGCAACATTTCCATTATAAAGGTCTCCCTTTTTCAAATACACTTTTGCCCACCATGCTTTGATTGCAATTGACCTGGACCAGACCTCGTTTCATCACCCAGGAATTCGGCATTCTCCAATTTAGAGTCCAAGAGTCATACAGCACAAGTTCTTTGGCCCACCATTCCATGCTGACCGGCAAGCACCTATCCATGCTAATCCTATTTACCAGCGCTTGTCCTTTTCCTTCCACACACTGGTGATTCAAGTGCTCATCTAAATACTTCTTCAATGTTGAGAAAGTACCTGCCTCCATCACCCACTCATGGGCAGTTTATCTTGGAATTTCTTCCACGGATGTTATGATCGCTATTCTCCTGATGCTTTCCCACCAATACTTGCTCCATTTGGCTCATTTCCCAGAAGCAAGTTGAGCTGTACCAAAAATGCATTGATCAAGAAATTTTTCTTGACATGATTCAGAAACTTCACCCCCTCCACCTCCTTACGTTATCGCTATCTTAGTTTATATCTGAACAGTTGAAGTGTCCCATTATCACTAGTTTGTAGCTTTTTCACATCTCTTGAATTTCCATGCAAATTTGCTTTTGATATACTTCACACTAGTCGGCAGCCTGTAGAACAGCCCCAGTGGTGTAACCACACTTACAGACTGTCAGCTTGACTCTCCATGTTGTATGTGGTTGGTTGCGAGTTATAATCCATGGCACTCATTGCATTAATTCCATTGGCTGGTTTATCAGAGAACTGAATTGTTTCCGTATCATCGTTACCTTCCGCTGGGACTGTCTTCACCTGAAAAGATCAGAAAATGCAAGGGCTCAGCATCTTGCTTAATCATATCGTCATCTGCTCAGCTTTAAAGCTATCCTGCTGCCTTTTGACTGGGGTACATTGTGAGGAGGTTGTGAAATACCTGAAAAAGGCAAAAGTGGCAGTCCAATTGGTTGCAGGTGGGAAACAAGGAGATTAGACTGGGTGAGTGAAATTATACTAGGTAGGATATTAAAAGTGCAGGGAGAATGGAAAAATTGGACCATCATATTAATGGGTGTGGGGAGTGAGAGGAGATTGGGATTAGACCAGGTGGGATATTACTTAAGTACATAAGAAATAGGAGCAGGAGTAGGGCATTTAGCCTGCTCTTGCTTTCAACAAAACTAGGGCTAATCTTTGGCCTCAAACTCCATTTCCCAACACCATCCCCATATCCTTTGATTCCCCTAATGTCCAGAAATTGAGCTCAGTTTCAAATGACCTGTCTGAGCCTCAACAGACTTCCAGGGCTGAGAGTTGCAAAGAATCACCACTCTCTGAGTGAAGAAATTTCTCCTCATCTGGCATACCCTTTAGTCTGAAACTGTGACCCTGGCTCTAAATTTGTCAACCATGAGAAAAATCCTCCCTGCATCTAACCTGCTACATTCTTTAAATATGTTGTAAGTTTTGATGAGATCTCCTCTCATTCTTCTAAACTCTAGAGAAGACAGTCCCAGTTTATTCAACCTCTCCTCGTACAGAAAACCCACCATCCCTGGAACCAGTCCAATGAATCTTTGCTATATATTCTCTATGTCAAGTACATCCTTTCTCAGCCAAGTACAAGATGCACTTTCTGAGCCTGAAACTGTACATGTTACTCCAGCAGCAATCTCACCAAGACCCTATACAATTGTAGTAAAACGTCCTTACCTCTGTGTTCAAATCCTCTTGTAATAAAGGCTAACATACCATTTATCATCCTAATTGCTCACTGTACCTGAATGTTGCCCTTCAATGACCTGTGTACAAGGACACCTAGATACCTTTGTACATCAAGACCACTCAATCACTTATTATTTTACAAATATTCTGCTTTTTGACCATGTGCACCGAAGGGGATAACTCCATTTATTTCCCCATTATATTACATCTGCCATGCTCTTATCCACTCATTCTGCTTGCCCATATCCTCTTGAAGCCTCTTTATTTCCCCCTCTGTACACACAACTCCACCTCGATTAGCATTGTTAGCAAACTTGGAAATATGATATTTGGTCCCCATGTGGTCCCCCAGCAGTAACAGCCTGTTAACCTGAGAAAGATCTGTTTATTCCCACTGTCTGCTTTCTGTCCAATAACTAATTTTTAATGCATGTTAGTGTACTACTCCCAACTCCATGTGCTGTGACCTTCTTGACCAATCTCCTGCGTGAGACTTTATCAAAAGCCTTCTGAAAAATCATATCCACTGGTTCTTTCATATCTATTTTACTCTCCACATTCTCAAAGCACACATGTCAAGCATGATTTTTCTTTCATCAATCCATGTTGACTCTGCTCAATCTTATCATTCTTTATAAGGTGTTCTCTTATTATATCCTTCAAAATAGCTTCATTATATGTTTTTTCTCTTCCTATTTTCTTAAAAAGTATGGTCACAATTGCTGCCCTTTGATCCGCAGGAACAATTACAGAGCATCCACCATCTCTAAAGCCACCTCCTTTAAACTTTGGGACCTTTGGATTTACTAGTTTTTAAGCTCAACATCTTCTCTGGTACAATTCTTTGACTGGTAGTTCCTGCAGTTCATCAACTTTGTTAAATCAGATAAAAAGTCATCATTTTTTTTGCCATTTGCTTATTCCCCATTATAAATTCTCCGGCTTCTGGGCATTGGGGCCCACATTTGCCTTCACTAGTCTTTATCTTTATACATTCTTAAAAACAGACTGCAAAAGCCTTTGTATATTCCTTGCCAGACAAATCTCATTTTCTATCTTGCCTTTCTTTATAAATTTCTTGGTCCTCCTTCGCTGAGCTCAAAGATGTTCCCAATCTTCAGGCTTATGGCTATTTCTGGCAACTTTATAAGCTTCTTCCTTGATTTAATGTTGTTTTTAATTTCTCTTGTCATCCAGAGATGAATCATTTTTACTTTTGTGTTTTTGTGCCCCAAAAAAGTTGTTTTTGCAGCTTCTGTATTATTTCTTTTAAATACTAACCACTGCTGATTGGTTGTCATACCTTTCAGTGTATTCCCTCAGTCAACCAACTCTCCTCTCATATCTCCTCTTTATTTCCCTGGTTTAGTTTTAAGAACTACATCACCTCCTCTGGAGCGTCAGAGGTTGAGGGGCAACCTAATAGAACTATATAAAATTACTAGATGCATAGATAGGGTAGATAGATGGGTGGAGATATCAAATACTAGAGGGCATAGGTTTAAGGTGAGAGGGGGAAAGTTTAAAGAAGATTTATGAGGCAATTTTTTTTATGCAAAGAGTGTTAGGTGCCTCGAATGTGTTGCCAGGGGCAGTGGTAGAAGTAAATACAATAGCAACATTTGAGAGGCATTTAGACAGACACATGAACAGGCAGGGAATAGAGGGAAAATGGACCAAATACAGGCAGATGGGATTAGTTTAATTTGGCATTGCAGTCAGTTCACACACATGATGGGCTGAAAGATCTGTTCCATTGTCATATTATTCTATTTTCTATGTTCCAAACTCAATGTCAGATTCAGTCATTTTGTGGTCAACTCTTCCCCAAAGGCCCCTTTATAATCAGATTATCAATTAACCCTTGCTCATAGCACAAAATGTGATCCAAAATAATCTTTTCCCTAGTTGTTTCCTCAGCAAGGATGTATATTCCATGAATTTATCTTCCACCTTATTACAGCAAATCTGATAGCCAAGTCTACATTAAAGGGCACAGGGAGTGGAAGAAAAGTGGGGTTAAACTGGGTGGGATGTTAAAGGATATGGGGAGTGAGGAAAAGGTATGATAAGATCAGATGGAATATTAAAGTGAGTGGGAAGTGACGGGAGAGTGCGATTACATTGGGTGGGATAGTAAAAGATATGAGGCGTAAGGGAATTGCGTTATTAGATTGTGAAGATATGAGAGGGTTCTGCGAGTGAGGAGAGAGTAGGATTAGACTGTGATTTGTGAAGAAAAACACCAGCACACCTTGAGGATCTGAATGGCCAATTCCTATTCTGGAACTTTCTGTAATTCAAACCAAGACTTTCTCTGGAGAGAGTGAGTTACAGCAGGAGAGTAATTTTAATCATATCCCATTGCACATTAGTGAATAGCCTGAATGAATGACAAGCTAATCAGGTTATAGCTGCTGATGTGCAACAATTGGACTGTTAGCTAGGAGACTTTTCTCCTGGCCAAGGAACAGCCCTAACCCTAAGGACGTTGGGAAGAATCTTCCTGCTTCCTTCAATGTAGGAATTTGGGATCATTTCCTTTCACCTGAGATTGGAAATGGGAGCTTGGTTTAATATCTCTCATGAAAGGTAGCACCTCTGGCAGTGCAGCATTCCTTCAGAACTCCAGTGGAGAGTCAGGCTATATTTTGCACACAACACTCTGGACTACGCTGTGAACTGACAGCTTTCTGACTTAGAGGAGAAGGAAAGAAAATGGGAGGTAATTTCAGAGTTAGGACTCAAGTAGCTTAAGGCGTGTCCACCAATAGTGGAGCGTTTGGAGCAGATGTTGATCAGGAGGCCAGGACTGAAACGCAAAAAGGTCCGAGGGATGCAGCAGTGGAGGAGGTTGCAGGGACAAGGAGGGAGCGAGACTGTTGGGGGATGGCGTGGGTGGAGTTGGTGGTAGGGGTAGGAATTGAAAAAAAAGATTGGGAATTTTAAGTTTGAGGTGTTATAAATTCTCTTCCTCATTAACATTTCCTCCCCTTGGTTATGAATCTTACTAGGATTGGATTCCCATTATGGACCAACAGCGGGTAGTCAACTGCAGCTGATTACTGTGCACGAATCTAGAGTGCGTGTGACAACAGTTTATTTGACTGCTTGGTGAATCAATGCCAAGTTCAATCTGGACTTGTGTGTGCTTGCACTTTCAGCTAAGCATCAGTGGAGGGCGCTCAGCAACAGGGATCATGGCCAATTCTCATTTCACACATTCCCAGTAACTCAATAAGACCAGCTGATCTAACACAGAGAATGAACCTGGCTCTATCCCCACAGAAACATTAATTAGGTCAACCACTGGGGAAGTTTTCATGCCACAGTAAATTAAACTGTTATTTACTGGTCTGGACGGGGTTCAGTCTGTGAAAGATTAGTATGAACATACGAATTAGAAGCAGGAGTAGGCCACTCAGCCCCTCAAGCTTGGTGCACCATTTAATAAGTTCACAGCCGATTGTGATCTCAACACCACAGTCCTGTCTACCCAGGGTAACTTTCCATCCCCTTGCTTGTCAAGCAGCCTGATGTAGAGTCTCCACTCGAAACATCGACCAGCCTTTTGCATCCAGCAGTTTGATTCCAGCATCTACAGTCTGTGTCTCCAAGAATTTAATTACCTCTGCTTAAAGGTCTGTTTTCCCCTCCTATAACCCTATGTACCACACTTCCCTTTTCTCTTTCAATCATATTTTACATGGTAGTTTCAGTTGCGTTCTCTGCAAGCAATCAGCTCCCTGAATGAAGCAATTTCCCAGAAAGTAAGGTACAGGTGCAGACTGAATGGATTCTCCAGGCTGCTCTGTCATTTATATATGACGCAGAAGGAGGCCACTTGGCCCATTATGCTAGCTCTCAGAGCAAGCCCACAATCCCATTCATCCATTTGTTGCGCTGCAACCCATTCTCACTCACATGCCCATTTCCTACCATTTACTTGTACTGGAGGTAATTTACAGTGACCAATTAACCTACCAACCCACATGTCTTTGGGATGTGGGAGGAAATGGGAGCATTTCCTGATGAGGAAATCACTGTGGTCACAGGGAGAAGATGCAAACCCCATACAGTCAGAGTCAGCGGTCAGGATTGACCTCAGGCCACTGAAGCTGTGATGCACTGTGCCACAGTACCTCCTGCGACATTCCAACCCACTGTTCATTTTATACTGTCCACATCTATTCCAATCATCCATCCACCCGGTGCTCACTGATCCACACTGGCTCCCAGCCCAAGAAACACTCAGTAGCTCCTTAAAACCTGTACCTTTGACCATGATTTTGTTCACCCATCCTAACATTACATAATAAGATATTGAGACAGAGGGCTCATACCAATAACTAACAGTATCATGCATCATGTTCCAATTTTACAGTGCTAAGTAACAATCCCGTGAAGCATCATAGGACATCCTGTTACATCAACTGTGCTAAATAAATGGACGTTATTGTTGTTAGGATCAAGAAACCTCAACCAAAGATGAGAGGGATATTTATTCTTAGCAGTGTGGAGGAACAGAGGGATCTTGGCGTCCACATCCATAGATCCCTCAAGGTCGCTGCACAGGTCGATAGGGTTGTTAAGAAGGCGTATGGTGTGTTGGCCTTCATTAGTCGGGGTAATGAGTTTAAGAGCCACGAGGAGATGTTGCAGCTCTATAGAAGTGTGGTTAGACCACACTTGGAGTATTGTGTTCAGTTCTGGTCGCTTCATTATAGAAAGGATGTGGAAGATATAGAGATGGTGCAGAGGAGATTTACCAGGATGTTGCCTGGATTGGAGAGCATGTCTTATGAGGATAGGTTGAGTGAGCTGGGGCTTTTCTCTTTGGAGAGGAGGAGGATGAGAGGTGACTTGATAGAGGTGTACATGATGATAAGAGGCATAGATCAAGTGGACAGTCAGAGACTTCTTCCCAGTGTGACAATGGCTAACACGAGGGGACATAATTTTAAGGTGATTGGAGGAAGGTATAAGGGGGAAGTCAGGGTTAAGTTTTTTTTTCCCCACACAGAGTGGTGGGTGCATGGAATGCACAGCCAGCAGAGGTTGTGGGGGCAGATACATTAGGGACATTTAAGAGACTCTTAGATAGACACATGAATGATAGGGAAATGGGGGCTATGTGGGAGGGAAGGGTCAGATAGATCTTAGAGCAGGATAAAATGTCAGCACAACATTGTAGGCCAAAGGGCCTGTAATGTTCTACCCTGAAATTGATTCCACACCCACAGGGGTAAATAGCTAGAGGGAATAAATAGAGTCCTGAGTTTTCCAAAATAAATCCACGCTGAGTTGTGTGTGATGTTCGACACCAGGTGATTGACGATTACACGGATATGAGCATGTTGGTGTCCATTCTATTAAGGAGTAACTTTAAGAGAAGTAGAGGAGCAGACTGTTTAAATTAGGAAGGAAAAGGTCTCTATAGAATTCATGTCTCTCCTTGCAGGAGTGCAGGACGTCCAATAGTTCCAATAAGGCATTTTTATTAAGTGTTAGAAAGAAGCCGTTTTACACATGGCAGGATGCCATAGACGGTACCAGATACTTTTATCTAAATGATGTTGGTTGAGGAATAACTATTGGCCAGGACTACAAGGGGAGAAATCATCTGCTCTTCTTCAAAACAGCAGCCATATGACTTCTTATGCCCACCTGAGTGGTGTTTAGTTTAATCTTTCACCATCTCCAACAGTGCAGCACTAGCTCAGTGTTGACACCTGGAATTTCTCCCCAGATTACGGGGCTCAGGTGTCTGAGTGGGAGCTGCTCGCCTGAGTGGGACCCCCTTACACAAAATTCTGCCTCAAGAGGTGAGAATACACTGAGCCACATGTGACACCTTAATGCATCTAAGGGTGAATTGTAAATGTGCATTGCAGAATGTGGGTGAGGGAAAAGCTCAAGGGCAGATACTGATCAATTGAAATAGAAGCTGAAGTGGACGGTGTACATGAAGAGTCTAAGGGTTTTGTGTCCCAGGGAAAGAATGAGTTAGACTGACAGAATGTTAACGTATAACTAGTTTAACCCATTTGCAATGCTCTGTAGAAGCCAATCCAGCTGCTTAAGGTGCCAAGTCCTCCTGAAGCCTCATGAAGCAGAAAAAACTGAAATATGACATCCAAACTAACCAGGGACCGCAGACACACAGAGACAGATCCATGCAAAAGAACAGGCTATAGGAATCTCCCAGATATTCCGACCAATCCCTCCAGTTGCAGACACTGACCCTGGACTACTATCCAGATCTTCCACCAATTAGTGTCAGGGAGCAATTAGATGAACACTACCTTTGAACATCAAAATCAACAGAAAACATCAAAACAAACTGCTTCTTGGATGTGCAAAAACCAGACACGAGCACTGTGGAGAACTTTGCCCAGCAATGTAAGCTGTTCACTACCTTTCTGTGCAAAACATTGGTGAGACCGCACTTGGAATACTGTGTGCAATTCTGGTCACCTGGGTATAAGAAGGTTGTTGTTAAGCTGGAGGGGGTGCAGAAAAGATTCACGAGGATGTTACTGGGACTGGAGGGCTTAAGCTACAAGGAGAATTGGATCGGCTGGGGCTTTTTTCCCTGGAGCGTAGGAGGTTGATAAAATCATGATGGGCATAGATAGGGTGTATGGTCACAATCTTTTTCCCAGGGCAGGGGAGTCTACAATTAGTGGGCATACACGTTAAGGTGAGAGGGAAAAGATTTAAAAGGGATCTGAGGGGCCAACATTTTCACACAGAAGGTGCTGGGTACAAGGAACTCTGTAAGTCTATGACCCTACTTTGCAACAGAAGGACATAGGCCACGTACGGGATTTGCCAGGTGTAATCAGCAGCTACTCCAACGCAAGGCAAACAGATGACTACTTTGATTAATAAATCAACTCCATCTCTACAGGACAGCTTCTCCACTCACCCTGCCTCTTCCAGTGATACCATAGGGCTCCATCAAAACTTTCCACTCTCTTGTTAAAATTCCCCATCCTCTGAATATTTCCTCTTACCAGTGTTGAAATCAGAAGTTTATTGGCCTTTCTCTGACTCATACCTACTTTTAAGTCACTCATCCCTCCCCATATCTGTAACATCTCCAGCCCCATAACCCTCTGGCATCCTGCACTGCTCCAGTTCTGCAGCATACTGAATGTTAGTCACTTCACCACAGGCAAGGGTGGCTTCAGCTGCCTGGATCCTAAGTATAGAATACTATTTCTCACTCTCCCTTTACAGAAATATTTAAATCTTTTTGACTAAGCTTTGGATCCCCATCCTAATATCTTCTGTATAACTTGTGTAAAAGATTATTTGACCATGCACCTGTGAAATGTCTCGGGATGTCTTGCTGTGATAGTGCTGCTAATATTAAAAGCAGTTGTTGGGCTGGTAAATCTTAAAGCTGTAGCACCCCTTATCTTCCCTCATATTTCCTGCAGCCAGAGATCTATAGGTTTTCAAACAAATGCTTGTTCTCTCCCAATCACTATAACCTAATCTGTAAGTGTCTTTTCCGATAACCTAACATTGTTGATGTTCCTTCACCAACACATAACCCTTCATAATGGAAATAACCGCTGGGTAGCCAGGCACCACAAACTGTGAATCAATGGTCAAGCCAACGTTCCCTGCAGTATTGGAGAGATGCCACGCTGTCAGAGGTCAAATTCATTCGAGAATTTAAACAAAGATTTTGTCTGCTCCCACACATTCCATGGGGCTGCTTCGAAGGAGAGTTCTTTCTGGTGATCAGACCAACGTTTATCCCACAATCAACAACATCAAATGGATTATCTGGTCATTAACAGTGCAGTTTGTGAGAACCTTGCTGTGCATAAATTGACTGCTATATTTATAACAATGACTACTACACTTCATTATTTTAATGACTGTCAAGCACTTTGGACCTCCTGACAGGAAATTTATAAATGCAAGTCTTTCCTTATTTTCTTTTCCCCATTGCACTTTTAAATAAAGTGAATGATTGGAGGTTTTCTGACTTAGCCTCTGGGCCTCTACACAATGTGGGTTGGCAGCGGGAAATGATTTAGACTGTGGCATTGAGGTGGGACTGTGAGTGAGTGAAACCAAAGCAACTACAATTAAGTTAATCAGTAATTCAACCGAAAGCAAATTTATCAAAAAGCAAACAGAGCTTGGTGGCACAATGGAGCAATCATCAAGCATTCCACCAGAAGCTGATAAAACTGGGTGGCAAGAATAAACTCCATTAACATGGCTGCTATTTAACATCTCCCAGAAGGAGACAGCACATTAACAAGCTGTGGGGAAGGTGCCTCTCCTCTCTCTGGCTTGGAGATTGGGTTTGAGTCAATATTTGTGCCTGATTGTATAGGAGTGATAGAGGAATGTGTCAGATTAAGGAGGCAAGGGCACAACAAAGAAAGGCTTGTCAGCTTGTTCTGATAACTTGGTTCTATGTCCAACAGGTTGGTTAGCTGATGTTGGCCAGAGCAGTGGGTAGGGTGTTATCCACTGCCAGATGCCCATGCTTAGAAATTAGATCAATTAGCCTACTTTAGATGCTAATTGTGAAAACAAACAAAAAATAATTGGAGTGGATTGCACTGAAAATCTGGGTGAAATTATGCCAATGTGAAAACCGGCATGGGTGCCACCAGACATGAAGTTCACCAGTGTGCCTGACGTTCTCTCAGTGTCATATGACACCTAATGTTACTATTCACACAATGTCCATTCCTCACCTACCTAACATAAACTGGAGCCCAAAGGCATAACTGAGTGCTGTTGTGATATGGTCTTAGTACAACCAGGAGCATCTGGGAGTTACTTCTCATTATTCTCATTATTAAGTGGGTCACCCTGCTGACATCAGGAGACCTGACTGGGCAGCTCCACAACACTGTAGGCTGCTCAAAGTGTACTGCAATAATAAACCAGAAGTGTTTTGTTCCAATTTCCAGGTACCAATATCCAGCAAAATATCTGCAGTCACGGAGAGCAGGCAGTGGAGTAGAGGTCCTCACTATTGAAACCTGGATAAGATGCTTGGCATCCTTTGTCCTCACTAGAAGATGATGGACATGTGGCTTTTTAATCTCCTTACACCCTCATCGATTCCCCCAGATTCTAAAATTCATCCACATGCAGGGTAATTTACAGTAGTCAATTAACCCAACTCCTCTTTTTTGGCAACTGAGAAACACCTCTAATAAGACATTTCATAAAACATATACTCTTCGGCCAAGCCTTTGATTACCTGCACTAATCACTCTTAACGTGGCTCTGTGCCAATATGCGAAGCGCCTTGGGATATTTTTTAAAAACCACATTGAGGGTGATAAAGGAATGCAAAATTGTCAGAGACTGGGGGTTGAATAATTCACCCAGCCTCACACAGGACCCCTTGCAGTGAGGAATCAAAGAGTTGGCTGGGAATATGGAGCAATATTTCAAGAAGTTGTGATACTGAGAAACAAATCTCAGAGAGATCAGTCCATCATTGACGAGTCATTGTTTTGTGAAGACACCACAGATGTGTTTTGGGGAAGAGATGCTTTTTATTTCATCCTGGAGAGTGGGAAACAAAACTGCATCAGTTAACAATAGAGGTCAGAGAGCTGAGGCTTTATCTAAATGATAGCAACTTTGCATGACTTTGTGCAGGTGACAAATCCAATCACTGTGCATCAAATATTGATTTTGGTGTTGTTCTCAAGTAGAGCAAAACTTTACAGGGCCACTGAATATTCCTGTTACGCGCCCTCTGACAATCCACTTTTCCTGACGCTCTGGTTATGAAATAATTGCAGAAATAAGATGAAAATTCCCTTTCTCTATTGATTGTGAGGATCCTAAATTAAAGAAAAATGCTGACCCAATCCTGCCAAGCACTATTTGGAAAAGCTACCTACATCACTCTAAGAAAGCATCAGGAAGCACAGTTTAAGAAAAGCCTCGTTTGTCTATCAAGCTCTCTCCTCCGTCACATAGACTCTTCTCTCCCATTGAACCTCTGCTGCAGTCCATAGATCCAACCTCCCATCATGAAATCTTCCCACCTAATAAATTCAATGGCACCCCATGGATACCAAACCCATTCATATCCCTTCCATTTATATTGTAAGAGAAGTTTCTGTGCAAGTAATGTGTAATCCCAAAGTGAAACAAGCCAAGGTCCAAAGTATTCACCCTGTCAAATATTCATTCCTGGCCAACTGAGGATACTCCTTTAGTGCCCCTTGTCTTCCAAAGCATGAGACCTATTCACTCCCAATGTTTATCCACCCTTTCTCTGTTGTGACTGGGTTGAACACAGTGCATCAGAGTGCCTTGGTCAGGTTTCTCTGACCCTCTCACACAGTTAGATGCTCCACCCAGACAGTTCAGCCAAGGTTCTCTAACTCACTGACTGGTGATTGAACCAGTGACACCCAACGTGTTCACTTACCCATTCTTCCACGTTTGGTCCCACCTCTTCACCAGCAAAGTTCTTATCCCAGATGATATTGGGCTTCCCATATTTCCATATTTTGTGCCGTACCCTTTGAGCAAAGAACGCAATGACGCAAAACACCAGCGCCGCCAGAAACCCACAGACAATTGCCACGGCCTATGGAAACAGACAGAAGTGGGATTAGCATCAGCTCAGTGCTGGGTTACCAGAAACCACCGAGGCTGTCAGTTTGCTTCAGTGCTCAGTCTGCATTGATATGTTTGTGAGTTTCACCGTGTTTCCATCTTTATCATTCCACTGCTCCCTCTGCTCTGTCCTGCTCTCTCCACCTTGTTTTGCTGTGCTTTTTTTCTTTCCCACTCTGCTTCTCTCAGCCTGCATTTGTTGGTCTTGCATATTTTCCATTTCACTCTCTGCTTGTCTCTGCCAATCACGCTCTCTCTCAGGGACGGCCCCTATCCATAAATAAAGAGGTAGGACATCAATTTATACTTATGTGTACCCTTGAGTGGTAAAAGATCCCAAGGATCTTCATGGGTGCACTCTCAAACAAACGATGCTAAGCTACGTGAGGAAATATTAGGACAAAGGACCAGCAGCCTGGTCAGATTGGTAGAGGAGCATCCTAAAGGAGTCAGTGGTAGAAGTGGGCAGGTTTAGCGAGAGAATCCCAGATGGATGTCAACATCAAAGCAACGAAATTCAAAGATGTTGAAGAAGCCAGAATTGGAGGAGCCTAGAGATGAAAGGCTATTAAGGGCTATGTAAGATTACAGAAGTAGAGAGGGGTGAGTCTATGGAGGGATTTGAAACTAGGGTATTACTGGAATGAGACAAAAAGTTATTGATCTGAAATTTTGGCTATCTTTTTCTCTCCATAGATGCTGTCTGAGTATTCATCTGGACTAGCAGCCAATGCACATTAGGAGCCATAGCCTACATTTTTGTAGCACCTTTCACAACCTTAGGACTTCTTCCAGTGCTTCACAGCCAATTTGGCACTTTTTGAAGTCAAGGGAACGAGAGATCCAATTTGTGCACAGCAAGTTCCCACAAACAACAACATGTAAATGGCAAGATTTTCTACTTAGGTGACATTAATTGAAGGATAACTATTGACCCCAGGACACTGAGAAACACCCTTCTGCTTTGAAGAACAAATCCATGGAATTTTTCAGGCCAGCTTACAAATCAGACAGAGCCCTGGCTTAATGAGTAGTCCAAAAGATGGCCCATCTAACTCTGCCTAATTCCCTCAGCGATGCATTTGTATGTCTGCTCAGATTCTGGAGCTCAGTTCCCTGGAGTGAGACGTGGAGCCACTAAAGTTTTGACAGAGATGAACATGTTGCCCCCTGAGCTATGGATGAACTGAGACTTTTTGTCTAAAATTTTTGATTTATTTCTAACAATTTATCTCTTTTTTAAATTAAGAGCCTAAAACCCCAAGATCTATGGTAGCCTTAGGATATTCAAAGTGACATTAATTTGACTTTTCTTCCAGGGTAGTGGAGGTGACTTTTCTGTTTGGAGAAGATCTGCCAGGGATGGATTACAAGGCATGATCCCAGAGTTCAAAGGTCAGGATCTCTTGACTCCATCCACAAGATTTGGGCCAATACTTCCCTGGTATTATGGAGACACAAGAGACTGCAGATGCTGGAACCTGGAGCAACAAACAACTGCTGGAGGAACTCAGCAGGTCGAGCAGCATCTGTGGGAGGAAAGAAATTGTCGACATTTTGGGTTGAAGCCCTGCATCAGGACATGCATTAGTTTTAGTGGGGTTTCAATCCTAGGCCAGAAGAATACTCAGACAGCATCTATGGAGAGAAAAAGACAGCTAAAATTTCAGATCAATGACTTTTCATCAGATCTCATTTCAGTAATGCCCTAGTTTCAAATCCCTTCATAGACTCACCCCTCTCTATTTTTGTAATCTTCCATAGCCCTGAAAAGCCTTTCATCTCTGGGCTCCTCCAATTCTGGTCGCTTCAACATCTTTGAATTTTTGTTGACACCCATCTGGGATGCCCTGCCACTCTTGACCTGAGTGGCCTCATCTTTACCAATACTTCTGTAACCAAAATCAGCTGAGAAAAATGTTACAAAAAGCTCTATAATTTTGTTTGGGTTTTGCTCCTAGCCGTCTCCAAAGGGTTAATTCCAGATCATTTCAGAGTTGCTCTAGGAGAGTTTGCAACACAACTCAAAGTCCAGGATCATGGCTGCAAATACCATTAAAATCTGCACACCTAATGGTTTGCATCCCTCTAGTTACAGATAACAACAGAGAATGCTCCTGGGGCAAAGTGAACTGTAATATTTATATGCAACATAAACAGCAGGGCTCCCAGTGCAAACCTAACAAAAAAACTCTCTGCCCTCGGTTCAGTCACGTAATGCCATCAGTCAAGAGATTGCACACAAAGCCCATATAAAGCTGGAATTTGCGTTGTATTTTCAACGTCCCCAGGGTGGCCAAAAGCAGCTTACAAATAATTCAGTGTAGTCTCCGTTGTAATGTAGGAAATACTGCAGCAACTATGCACGGCAAGTTGGGGTGAGATAAAAACTACTCACTTTATAAACCAGCAAAACATCACAAAGTCTTTAAAGGAGCATTATCCAACAAAATCAGGAGCAGGTAGTAGGGCAGATTGTCAAAGTTTGGTCAAGAGGTTTTAAGAAGTTCCTTACTTCATGGGTGGGGTGGGGGGCAGGGGAAGGTGGGGGAGGGGGAGGGGGAGGGGGAGGGGGAGGGGGAAAAGGTTAGCGTGGGAGGAGATCCCAGAGGGAGACAGGGCTGGAGCAGGTCTCAGAAATAGGAAGGAGGAGGGCATGAAAACAAAGATAAGATTTTCAGATTTGAGAGTGTATAACAGGACCCTGTGTGGATTGTCTGGTGCTGGGCTGATGAGTGAATGATACTTAGTGAGAGTCAGGACATGGGGAGCTGAGCAATTATCAAATTATCTTTTAAATTGTGATCACAATTTGGCCTGTGCTCTTCTCCAGAGGCTGTGAAATGCTCCTTTGAGTGAAAGGATACACAGGATCTCAGTTGAATCTCTCATCTGAAAGATGGCACTTCTGACACTGCAGCATTCCCTCAGTATTGCACGGGGAAACTTTTGGATTGTGTGCTCAACTTGTGGAGCCCAACTCGAATCCATGACTTTCTGACCCAGAGTGAGATGCTACCCAATGTGTCTTCCATTCTGGCAACCTTCTCCAAAATGACTCTTGACTGCCTCCTTTTGAAAAAAAAGAGTTAATTAGTTCAGATGGGAGGGAGCTCTGGAGTGAAGAAGAGCCACAGGTAGAAAATATAAATAGAAACTGTAAACCCTGGATATGCATTGTAGGTCAGTTAGTGGTTGAGAGGGAGCAGGTTGAAGTCATCTCACAGAGCCGACATTTTCTTACACTTTCTCTTTGCAATGCTTTTAACTCTTCCGCACTGATGTTCCCACAAGAAATGGGAAGAGGAGTAGGCCATTTGGCTACTTGAGCCTTCTCTGTCCCTGATAAGAGCATGGTGGTTCCTATAGCTTTGCTCCACCTGATTTACCATACCATAAACAATTAATAGTATGTGATTTTATGGTGTTCTTTTATGGCTTCAACTACTGTTTCTTTCCAAAGGAACTACAAGGTATGGCATTTTATGAACCAACTTTTATTTCTTTCACAGCTGAAGGCATTTCTGGCAAAACATTTATTGCCCAATCCCAATGGCACCATAGAGGGTGAGCTGCCTTCTTGAACAGCTGCTGCTGAAGTTATTTTGTGTGCCTACTGCCCTTGCCCATGTGGAGGTCCTGGATTTGGGAGGTGCCTCATATCAACCCAGGCTACAACAGCAGGTGACACACACTGCAGACATGGAACGCCGCAGGAATGGTCTTTTATGGTGGTGGATGGGGTGCCAAACACATGGGTTGCTTTGTCCCAGATTGTGCTAAGCTTCCTAAGAGTTATTGGAGCTGCATCCATCCAGGAGAGCGGGAATGTTCCATCATCCTCCTGACCGTGCCTTGTAGATGCTGGAAAGGCTTTGGGAGCCAGGAAGCAAGTCACTTGCTGCAGGATACATAGTCTCTGACCTAAAACTGTATATATGGCTGGACAGTTAGGTGAATCTGAAGAATTAGTTTCTATTGTGTTGCTTCATTCATTTCAGTGAACTCATAATAAATTCCAAGAGAGTTGCGAAGCCTGACCAAAGTTCCTTCAAACTCCATTTTCCACTGGATCTATCATTTTTGGAAAAATCCTGACAAAATCTCCTGAAAACCAGTCTCAAATTTTTCCACTGACAGCCCGTGAGATTAATTACAAGGTCTGACTCAGGCTGTGCTCCATTAGTTTGAATATGGAGACTACAGTATCAACCTTCAACCATAACCGCCAATGAAATTATTGATAAGAAGACAATTTAATTCTACATTTATCTCAGTTTATTTTAATTCATTGGCAGTAGGTGTCACTGTCAAGGACAGCACTTATTGCCTAATCTCTATTTATCCATGCTTCCTAGACCATTTCAGAAGGTGGATAAAAGTCAATAATGTTGTGAGTCTGAAGGTACCCTTAGTCCAGACTGGGCAAGGATGACAGATTTCCTTCCATGAAGAATATCAGTAAACCAACTGGATTTTTAATTGCTATCCAGTGATTCCACAGTCGCTACTACCGAGACCAGCTTTATATTTCAGACATTGGTCTGATCAACATATCTCTTGTGTATCGCTGACAAGTGGAATGGACAAGGTCAGTTCATCAGACTGACACCCTCCCAAATGAGTCATCAACCTGAAGTGTTAACTTTGTTTTCCTCTCTCCAAAGATGCTGCCTGATCTGTTGAGTATTTCCAGCTTTCTCCATCTTCTCAGATTTCCAGCATCTGCAATATTTGCCATTTGACCCCCAACCTGATATTGTCCACTATCCTCTGCTAACCTTAAAGCAAATGGACTCTTTCATCAGGTCATTTTTGTTTGCCTGCCATTGTCCTTCACTGGTCCCCTCCACAGGCCTGATATTGTAAAATCTAAATTACACAAAATTGTTTGAAGAATGTAGCATTACTTTTGTTCTTCCTTGGGTTGTTTATAGGTGTCTCCTAGAAATTTGTATAAAGTCATGGAGTTCTGGGTCAATCCCTGGAGTTGGTCCTAATTCCCAGGTAGTGATCAGAAACCCTGGGTCATCTTAACCTCTCTCCAGCTGGGACATTAACAAGTTATGGGACATTCTCTAAACCCTGGCCAGAGTTTACTCGGGATTTCTAGAACCTGTCCTTATTCACAGAGTGACTGAACACTTGGATAAACACGAGCTGTGAAGGGTGGGTCATATCTGACTAATCTAACTGAAATGCATATTTTAAGTGAAGCTATTGCCATGTTGTATTAAGGAGTGTCCATAATTTCTACTCAAATAGGCTTTCAGGAAGCATTCTACATGTTTCCACACAAGACACATGCAAAAAAAGGGCACAAGGCAGGAATACGATCCACTTACCTGGATGAGTGCAACTTCAACAACATACTCAAAGTGCAACAAGACAAATCAGCTTTTTTGATTGACCCCTCCAACACCCTAAACTTTACTCCTTCACCACCAGTGCACCACGCTGCAGTGTGCACCATCTACAAGGTGCCCCCTTGGTTGCAGTGTGCACCATAGTTGCTTGTCTAGACTTTCTCAACACTTCCCAGATTCATAATCTCTACAGCCTAGAAGGAAAATAGTGGTTGGCATATGGAACACAACCAATTGATGTTTTCCTCCCAGTCACACATCAGCTTGACTGGGAAATATTTCACTATTCCCTCATTATCACTGGATCCATGTCCTGCAACACCTTCCCCAACAGCACTGAGAAAGTGTCTTGACTATACACAGACCAACTAGCAAATAAGGCAGAATGCAATCAAAAAGATTACAGTATACTTGCCTTATCATAAACTGGTTGGAATGCAAATAGAAGGGAGTCATAATTTTTAAACATTGAGTCTTGAGTGACCCCTGGAGCAAACTGTTCAGTTCTGGGCCCCATGCCAAAGGAAGGAGAAACAAGACTTGGAGGAACCTGGGCTTGAAAGAAATAAATCAGGAGAAAAGATTGCATAAACAATGCAGTGAGGGCAATGCAACTGAGTTGTTTGATACGGTAGAGAAAGACCAACTATTTCCCCTGATGAGGGAGTCCAGAACAGATCTAGAGCCAGGTTACATAGAACATAGAACAATTACAGCACAATTCAGGCCCTTCGGCTCACAAAGCTGTGCCGAACATTTCCCTATCCTAGAAATTACTAGGCTACTAGGTTGTTTAAGACTATTGTCAGGAAGAACTTTATCATACAGAAAGGAGGTGTGTGTCTCTCTCTCTCTCTCTCTCTCACCCTCATCCTACCTCGACTTAAAATTGTGGATGCTGAGGGTCACTCAGAGAATTTAAGATCTTTGTTATGTAAGGATATTAAACAGGATGGAGCCAAAAAGCTTAAATAGAGTGCAAATACAAATCTCCCCCGTTGCCATGTTCCTGTGAATGAGTGGCTCAACAGAGAGCAAAACAAAATCAAAAAGCTTCCTTATATTTATGACTTGGTGCATTTCACAATCAAGATACTTTGAGATCATGAACTTTATCATGTTTTACAACAAATTTACACAGGAATCAAAGTAGAGCTCTAAGAAAGGCCAGGACACAGTAATAGTAAAGAGTGACTCACCTCCTGAGGATCCACAACGCAGTAGTGATAGAGATACTGATTCCCCAACATCATTGCTCCTCCTCCTGAATAGAACTGGCTACATACCATCCTGATCTGGCTGTAGTACATGGATCCTCCGCTGCCAGCCGTGGGATTCACACCCATGATGTACACAATACTGGCAATCAGTTCCATCCCACCTAGAATAGCACTGAATACCAACACCAACAGGTAAAACTTCCGACTCCTGGAGTTGTGGGACTTGCTGACACTGATGATGAAGAAGGCCAGCACCACGATGAACGAGATTGCCGCCATCGCAATCATGAAGCCAGTGGCGGCCCTGGGGTCAGTGGTGCCTCCATAGCCATAGCCACCCATCCCGGGATAATAACCTCCTCCTCCCATTCCTGGGTAGTAGCCGCTGCCTCCCAACCCAGGGTAGTAGCCACCTCCTCCAAGTCCGCCACCAATGCCCAAGCCATAACCATAACCATACTGCCACTGCAATGTCGACGCCACGCAGGCAAAAATAGCCAGGCACAGGATGATAACAATTCCTTCTAAAATGCGAATGATCCCTGGTGGGGAGCTCCACTTGTAGAAGTGCTGCGGCTTATCTTCAATGTAGTAAGAGCCCGGTGGAGGTGAATTCACATCATATTCAAAGCTGCCCACAGAGGGTCTGTAGGCCACAGGTGGGCTGTACTGTGCCGGGCTGTAAGCAGGGGGGCTGCCGAAGGGTCGACTCTCATACATTGTGCTGGCAAAGGGACCTAGAAATAAACACAAGAGGAGAAAAACTTAACCAATGACAACAACCGCAGAATAAGCAACGTCAGCCTTACTGAAATGGCGCATTGTGTCCACAACAGCTCTGCACATCTGATGAACACCCAATAATTAACCCAGACTGACACCACTCAGCCAAATGCACTTTTAATTCAGACTCTCTCTGCTTCAGCTTATTCTGCATTTTAGGTACTGGGTGTTAGTGTTTACATGTCCAACAGCATGAAGGTCAGGGAGACACACCCAAGCACAGTTGCTATCATCATCACAGAGGTGAGAGCTCAGTCTTTGAAATGACAGTTGAATGCAACTTCATCTAAGATCAGCCTTTAGCATTCAGGGATTCTCCAGCAGAGTTGGAGTAAATCAGAATTCAATGCGAGTCATTCTGTGCTGGCCACAGTGGAGGCTTTAACTGTTTGTGGTGAGGTGGGTTAATGATCGGTTTAGTCATGTCCGATGCTTAAAGATTCCACATGATCCAAGGGTCAAGGTATCAGGAGCCACCGAGCTGGCCTTACAGGTTGAAAGGGCTTTCATTTATATGCTACACCAGTGCAAGGTGCATGGAGGAAAGCAGGTGTCTGGGTCTGAGGGAAGAGAGGCCAGGGGTTGGAGGGGAGGGAAAGGAGTGTAGGTGGTCAGGTCAAGGGTCAGCTGGTGGCAGTGGTGGACTTAGAGGCAGGGGTGAGAGGTTGACGTTTGGGAGATGTGTTAGTCAAGGGTTGTTAGTTTGGGGGGTGGGGTGGGACCTAAGGGAAGAGGCCCTGATGGAAAACTTGTCAATAAGTAAATTAAACTTAAGACAGGCTGGGATCTACTCAGAGCCCTTCAAGTCCCACAGTGGTAGAGTAAACAGGGCCACTGAAACCTAAACAACACAACCTAATTCCTTACAGCAGGACCCAAACTTGAACTAACAATTTTGCCAGTCAATTTGAGGAGGGCAAGTTATTAATGGAATGGTGATCTTGTAAAATGACAAACCCTGCGTGCACAGTGACAGATGCTGTGAACATAGCCATCGATCATTGGTCCCAGCACCATATGGTGAGCGTGTAGGGGTGAGGGGTGTGCATCAGAGGTGATCAACCCCGCAGCCCTAAAGTTAAAGTTGGTGGTCCGCTCACAACATTTTGGTAAGGCCAAACTAGTGCAGTAACAAGGTAGGACTCTGAAGAGTGTTGTAGAGCAGAGAGACCTAGAGGGTATAGGTACATAGTTCCGTGAAAGTGGTGACACAGGCAGACAGGGTGGTGAAGGCGGCTTTTGGCATTCTTGATTCATTGGTCAGGGCATTGAGTACAAGAGTTGGGACATCACGTTACAACTGTACAAGACACATTTGAAGTACTGCGTACTGTTCTAGTCACCCTGCTATAGGAAGGATGTCATTAAACTGGAAGGGGTGCAAAAAAGCTTTATGAGGATGTTACTGGGACTGGAGGGTTTGAGTTATTAAGGCGAGGTTGGATAGGGTAGGACTTTTTTCTCTGGAGTGTAGGAGGCTAAGGGGCGAGGTTTATAGAAGTTTATAAAATCTGAGGTTTATAAATTGAAGAGGTTTATAAAATAAAAGGGATGAATAGATAAGGTGGATAGCCAAAGTCTTTTCCTTAGCATCAGGAAATCCAAAACTAGAGAGCATAGGTTTAAAATGAGAGGGGAAAGATTTAAGAGAGACCTGAGGGGCAACTTTTCCCACAGAGCGTGGTATGTATATGGAACGAGCTGTCAGAGGAGGTGGTAGAGGTGGGTACAATATGACATTTAAAAGTCATTTGGACAGGTACGTGGATAGGAAAGGTTTAGAGGGACATGAGCCACATGCAGGCAAATGGGACTAGCTCAGTTTGGCATCTTGGTTGGCATGGACAATTTGGGCCAAAGTGCCCATCTCTGCTGTACAACCCCATGACTCTACTAGTTTAAAGCTCTAGATTAAAGTTCACCCTTCCCCAGGATAAGAAGCCAGCTCCAACACTCCCAGGAATTTGGTCCAATCTTATACAAGTGTGATATAAATCCACAGTTAGGAGCAATGGGTTTGATGTCTTTGCTCTTCTAGGTTGTAGAGGTCATGGTTTTGGGTCATGCCATTGGAATACCTTGGCAAGTAACCACAATGCATTTTGTAGATGGCACACACTGCAATCATGGTGCCATGTTAGAAGATGGAATGAATGGTTAGTGAGGTTGATGGGGTGCCAGTCAAATGGACTGCTTTGTCCTGGATGGTATTAAGCTTTTCCAGTGTTGTAGGTGCTGCATTCATCCAGGGAAGTGGAGATAATTCCAACACACTCCTGATTTGTGGCGTGAAGGTGATGCAAAGAGTTTTGTGATTCAAGAGGCACGTGACTTGGTGCACAATACTTAGTCTCTGAGCTATCCTGTTGAGTTTCTGGTCAATGGTAACACTTCTCCCCAGGACACTGAGGGTGGGGGGCCCAGCTATGGTAATGTGAAGGATGGGGAGGGTGACAGTATCTTTTGTTGGAAATGGCCACACCTAAATGTTATCTGCATGCAGGTAATGGACTGCTTCAATACCCGAGGGATTGTAATGGAACTAACAATTGTTCATGGCATTAACGTTATAGGGATTTGATCACTTAGGACAGTTTAAGCAGACAGACACATCAAACTGCACCAAATCTAGTTTTAAATTTCTGGGCTATTCCCAAATGATTAACAATTTTTTTTCAGCTCCCATTGTCCCTTAAGACGTGTGTGTTGGTATGTTTGCGTGAGCGTGAGCATTTAAATAATAAACGACATGTTTCAAATCTGAATTTTAAAAAAACCTTATTTTCTGAAAAAAATCATTCCTTAACAATTCCCTGTGCGACTTGCAACCCCCCCCCCCCCCCAACACACATTTAAAAACACTGCGCAAATTAAAGAGCTTTTATTCAGGGTGATTAGACTTAGACGCACGTAATAATTTACCAAGGAGTAAGATTCTTTCTCTCTGCGCCGCTCTCACTCTACACACCGAGTTATTCCCAAACCGCAGACTTTTTAGTCTCTCTGGATCATTCACCTACAGTTCAATAGCACTTAGGATCACCTTCCTTGCAGCTTATTTCTCAAAGTTGAATTTAATTAACATAATAACTTTCAAAAGAAGTAATACAAAACATTTATAAAAATACCCGAAATCATCTGTGGAATGAAATAGTTCGGAAACTGACACCCAAAGTGTCTTTTTTCAGACTGACCCTGAAAGTGCTACTTACCTTTCAACTCTCAGTCCGCTCACCGGGTGTGGTGTTCGGAGCTCTCTCTTTACGCGACTTGTTCCAAAAACTATCTCTATATTGTTTCCCCTCTGTCCCCTCCTCTCTCTCTCTCTCTCTCTCTCTGAATCCAGAACGAATCTCCAGAAGCACTCGGGGTCTCCAGGATCCTGAGAGTTAACTATTCACCCATTTGTCCGCGCTCTCACTCTAAGTTGGCTTTAGTCCTGTCGTTTCAGCCAGTTACTGGGAAGGAAAATGGCAGCGAGAAGGTTTAATCATTCATCCGAGATAAACAAACTGCACTCAAAGAAAAGGCGAAAGTTCAGCTTCATTAATTCCGACTGCCCCCACTTGCAACAGGGCCTTTCACTGTGAAATCGGTGGAAGTGATTAAATGAAAACCCCTCAACACTATTGGGCAAGAGCACAGAATGGAAAACTGCAAAACCTGCCGAAACTAATTGAATACTCACCTAACTGAAACTCAGGAAACACTCCCACAACAATGAGTCTTTATTGATTTATGCTATTTATCTTACAAAGTCTCAGTTCACAATTGATGTTAGGTTGCTGATTCCAAAAATAAATATATGAACCAAGCTGCCTATAAAAAAAAGTGGATCAAAGACTGACCCTGAAGTACAAAACACATAAACAAAGTACATAAACAAACAAGGGCAAACACATAGAAGGGCTGCTCTTAAAGGAACCAAGAAGCAAAAATAAAATGTAGATGCCGGAAATCTGAAATTTAAAAATGGAAATGCTGGAAATACTCAGTAGATCAGGCAGCATCTGTGGAGAGACAAACAGAGTTAACATTTCAGGCCAATGATTTTTCATCAGAAGGCCATCGAATGGAAACGTTAACCTGTTTCTCTCTCCACAATGTGGCCTAACCTGTGGAGGGTTTCCAGTGCTTTCTGTTTTTTCTAATATTCTTCTCCCTAGCCAGTCCCTCAGCGTTGAGGATGACTTGCTTTCGCTCTTAGTGGCTGAAGAGACCTGTGCAGGAATCCTGCTGTGGCTCTGGGATGAGCTCTTTGGCCAACGGTGATCGAGGGGTGTGGTGGAGGGTGCAGCAGTAGGGCAGGTGGAGCTGGACAGGACAAGGTGGGTGGATTGTTTGGATGGTAGTGCACTTCCTGAGTTTAGCCTCCGCATGTTTCCAGAGGGATGTAAGGTGCTCAGTGCCTTCCTGGATACTTCACTCACTTGGATTAGGGATCTCCCTGAATCAAAGAGGACATCACAATTTTTCAAGGAGAAGAGTTTTCTCTGTCCTCTTGGAAATCTCTCACCATGTTGGAAGCAGGAGTCTTGTGTCAGATATGTGGCACACGCACCATGATCAGAACCTCAAAGCTGGAGATGTGCTGACATTGGTCCACCTATGCTGCCAATGGATTAGAAAATCTTTGCTGAGACAGCACTGGTGGTGATTCTGTAGTTATATGAGATGCATGCAGTAAGCAGCCCATGTCTCCAAAGCATTACAGCAGGGTGGGGATCCCTGCTGCTTGGTGGACCATAGTTCCAGATTTACACTCTGTTTTTGAAAAGTGTGGTTCATTTCATTATCAATGTCTGCTCTCACTGAGAGGTGGCTCCCAAGATATAGGAAGTGATCCATGTTGTTAAGACTATTGAGCGGTTCCCTTATACGAAGAGAGGGACTCTGACCTCACTATCTACCTTGTTGTGACCTTGCAACTTATTGTCTACCTGCACTGCACTTCCTCTGTAGCTGTGACATTTTGCTCTGTACTGTTATTGTTTTTACCTGTACTACATCAATGCACTCTATACTAACTCAATGTAACTGCACTGTGTAATGAATTGACCTGTATGATTGGTATGCAAGACAAGGTTTTTACTGTACCTTGGTAGAAGTGAGAATAGTAAACCAACACCAACACCAATGTTGAGCAGGGTCCTGTCATGGATCTCGATTGTCAGGAGGAGGGATAGTGTTGCGCCATGAGGATGGGTTGTTGAAGGATCTTTGCTTTCCAAATGTTTAGTGTAAGGTTTGTCTTCTTATCCACTTCAAGGGAGCTCTGTCTCCATGTGCATGTATGTGTAACATCTGGGTACTGTAAAGTGATGATTGAGCTTTGAGTGGGTTTGGATCTGAAGTGGAGGCACTGAATAGCATTCTGCTCATGCTGAGGTTTAGTTTCACTCCAGTGTTGGAGGTGAGGTGCAGTATTGCAGTGAGGAAGATTGAGATGAGGGTTGGTGCCAGGACACAGCTTTGGTTGATCCCAATCTGTGTTGAGATTGAATCAGTGGTGGGCCCTCATGGCTTGCATGTCATTGTGGAGCACCAGGGGATGCTGGTGAATTTTTAAGGACAGCCAAATTTGTGAAGGATCTTCTATAATCCCTCCTCGGCTGATGGATTTGAAGGCTCTTGTGAAGTCAGAAAAGGCCATGTTGATGCTGCGCCCTGTGTTTTTTTTGGATTGGTCGCCTGCTGGAGATTACGTCCATCCACTTTCCACTATTGGCTTTGGAGTACCTGGACAACAGCAAAACAGGCTGCCGTTTATTGATTACAGCTCGGCGTTCAACACTATCATCCTCTCAGTACTAATCAACAAGCTTCAAAACCTGGGCCTCTGTACCTCCCTCTGCAACTGGATCCTCAACTTCCTCATCGGGAGACCACAGTTGGTGCAGATCAGTAATAACATCTCCTCCTTGCTGACAATTAACACAGGTGCCCCTCAAGGATGCATGTTTAGCCCACTGCTCTACTCTCGCTACATTCATGACTGTGTGGTTAGGCACAGCTCAAACACCATCTATAAATTCACTGATGACACCACTGTTGTTGGCAGAATCTCAGACGGCAATGAGGAGGCATACAGGAGTGAGATAGATCGGCTGGTTGAGTGGTGTCACGACAAAAACCTCGCACTCAACGTCAGCAAGACCAAGGAATTGATTGTGGACTTCAGGAAGGGGAAGTTGGGAGAACACACACCAGTCTTCATTGAGGGGTCAACAGTGGAAAGGGTGACAACATCTCAGAGGACCTATCCTGGACCCAACACATTGATGCAGTCATGAAGAAGGCATGCAAGTGGCTCTGTTTTGTTATGAGTTTGAGGAGATTTGGTATGTCACCAAAGACTCTTGCAGATTTCTACAGATGTACGGTGGAGAGCATTCTGACTGGTTGCATCACCACCTGGTATGGAGGCTCCAATGTGCAGGATCGAAAGAGGCTGCAGAGGGTTGTAGACTCAGCCAGCTCCATCACGGGCATAACTTTCCACACCATCGAGGACATCTTCAGAGGCGGTGCCTCAGAAGGCGGCATCCATCATTAAGGACCCTCAGCTTCCCGGAAATGCCCTTTTCTCATTATTATCATCGGGGAGGTGGTACCTGAAGACCCACACTCAATGTTTTAAGAACATCTTCTTCCCCTCTGCCATCAGATTTCTGAATGGTCCACGAACCCATGAACATTACCTCATGAGTCCTCTTTTGCACTATTTATTTATTTTGTAACTTATAGTAATTTTTATGTCTTGCATTGTACTGCTGCCGCAAAACAACAAATTTCACGTCATATGTCAGTGATAATAAACCTGATTCTGATTCATTCTACCTATTGATAGATGGAATCTGCATTGTGACTCTGGGAGGAGCTCTTCAGCCATTGGGAAAGGGGTGGATTTTGGAGTATAGTGATCCAAAGGCTTCAACTAATGATCCAGAGAAGTGAGTTCATATTCCACCTTGGCAGCTGTGGAATTTGAATTTGGTTCAGACCTGAATAAAAAAACCCACAAAACTATCCACCCATTTGTCCTCTCTCTCCCTCTAGGTTGGATTTAGTCCTGTAGTTTCAGTCAGTTACTGGGAACCCATCTGGTTCACCAATGCCCTTGACATGAAAACTTGCTGTCTGGCCCATACGCAACTCCTGACCCAGCAATGATTTGGACTCTTAAGTGCCCTCTCAAATGGTCGAGAAAGCCACTCAGTTCAAAGGCATTTAGGGATGGGCAATAAATGCTGGGCTTGGCACTGATGCAAATGAATCAACAGGGCAAACAGCAGGCAGACCCCTCTTTAATTACCACAACTGGACTCGGTTCCTTTCTTAAAAATCACAGCTGAAGGGGAGAAACAACATACAGATACCTGAAAGCCCAGATCCAACAAAAAACTTGTGACCCAAAGGAAAGAAAATAAGGAAAGATGTGTGGATTATTCAGTGCTCCCAAGACCATTTACAGCCCAAGGACTCATCACATTGGGAGCTGAGAGAGAGCTCAAACAGAGATACATTCAGCACTGGAAAGAGTTCTTTGAAGAACACCTCCATCAAGACTCTGTCTTTGATGAGAGCATCCTTGACTCCATTCCAGAGCATGCTACCCATTACAACCATGGTATGCCCCAGGCCTGCCTGAAGTTGGAAAGGTTATCCAACAACTAGAAAACAACAATCTCACTGAAATGGGCAAAATCCCTGATGAATTACTAAGTACACATACATACAAAATCTCCAGGGAATGCTGAAAAAACAGACCTACTTACCTTCTTATCTAACGTGATAATTTCTCTAATCCTTCCTGAATTGTCAAACTGGAACAGTTTTTCCTCATTATTTCAAAGTTCCGTGAAGGTGCTGGTGATGCCTCAGAGTGCTGCACACCAACCTTTAAGTCAGAAGGTTGTGGGTACAGCTCCTACCCCAGGACCTGAACAAAATACTGAAGGAGCACTGCACTATGGGAGCTTCCTGCCATCCTTCGGATGAGGTGTTAAACCAAATCTCTGCTGTCAAGTAAGTATTAAGATTGCATGGCATGGTTTTGGACTTGTTCTCCTGGGCCAATGTTAATATCAAAAAAAAGCACATTAAAAAATTACAGTAAAACTTTGATAATCTGCTATCCAGTTGTTCAGAAGTGATGATTGTTCAGCATCTGGCTCACCTGTTCCTGTTTCCAGCATGCTCTTTAAAGTCACTAGGGCTCTGTTTCCTATGTTTCTTTAAACGCACTGAGCCCCATTTCCCACACTCCCTTTAACTCACTGGGTTCTGTTTCAACTGCTGCTTTTAATCACGCCAGGTTCACTGGAAGATTGATTATACTGCTGTGTAACATCTATAGAAAAACAAATTAAAAGTGTGTTGGGGTATTAATAGGAATAATATCCAATGGTCCAGGAAATTTGCTGGTCTGACACCACCAAAGTCCTGAGATTGCTGAATTATTGGAATTTCACTGTATCTGGTCATTATCTCATTGCTGTTTGTGGGATCTTGCTGTGTGCAAGTTGGCAGCTCTGTTTTTTACATTACAACAGTAACCACACCACTGATGTGTCGCTGGCTGTCAAGCCCTTTCACAGGAGCTGGGAATGGCACTATGTGGATGCTAGTCTTTCTCACAAACTCTTTCTTTGTTTTTCTCTCCTTCTCTTTCTCCATCCCTCTGTTTATTTCATGTAGAAAGACTCAGCTCTCAACCTATTCTGAAACAAAGCTTTTTTATCTAGTAGATTTTCTTTGAGACTTTTCTGGGACCACTCTACCAGCCTCTGTGCAGAGGCACCAAAGCTGGACCCAGCATTCATGTGTTTGACCAAGACCTTATACATACTGTAACCCTTAAACCCTGTAGCTGCTCAGGGCCTGAATGTGCTTGGAGTTAACCGTAAACCCGTGGATCAGGTCACATTGAAACAACTGCAGATTACAAACCCATACCAGGTGTGTGGCAGTGTAATGCTTTTGCCTTTGAATTAATGTGAGTTCAAAATTCCAACTGGGACAGTTTGGAAATTTGAATTTAGTTACAAGACATTATAACAAGACAAGAAATAAAGCGGGAGAAGGCCATTTGGTTCTTCGAGCCTGCTCCACCATTCATCAAGATCATGACTGATCTTTTACCTCAGTTCCATTTTCCTGCACTATCCCTTCGTGTCCTTTAAATTTCTGTTTCAAACAAACTCAATGACTGACCCTCCTCACACTCCAGGTTAGAGAATTCCAAAGGGTTCACCATGCTCTGTAAGAAGAAAGTTCTCCTCATCTCAGTCCTAAACAGTCTTCCCCTTATTCTGAGACTGTGATCTCTAATTCTAGAAACTTCAGCTAGGGGAAATATTCTCTCTACATTCAGCCTGTTGAGCCCTGTAAGAATTTGCAGGTTTCAGTGAGATCTCCTCTCATTCTTTTAAAACTCTGGAGATTACAGGCCGAGTCTACTCAATTTCTCTTCATACAGTGAACCCAACCTCACATGGACCAGCGCAGTGAATCTCCGCTGCACTCCTCAAGGGCATATCCTCTTTTAGAAAAGGAGACCAAAACTCTACACAGTACTCCAGATGCAGTTTCATTTAGGCTCCATCTCCTCTCTTAGGTGAATGTAAAGATCCCATCACACAAATTCAAAGAGGAGCAGGGAAGTTATCTGCAGAGTTCTGCAGTCAAAATTTAACCCTCGCTCAATCACTAAGAGAAAAAGGCAGGTCATCCAGTCATTGTCACAACACTGTCTGTGGGATCATGCTGTGCACAAATTGCTTAGAAAGAAACACCTGAGTTGGAAACAATGTGAATTCCGATGGCTCATGCCCACAGTTGCACTCTCTCACTATGCTCCAGGCATCAGTGTGAAGGTACATGGACTGAGGGAGAGTCTCATTCTGGTCCCAGCACTATCAGGACACAGGACAGCAGTGAGCTGCATCAGGGCAGCTCATCACTCTCACTTGGGCAGTGGTGGATGGAGGGAAATGTTATGGCAGTGGTACTTTGTGTTAAGTTTGCGATGTGGATACTGTTGGCATGGCCTCTATCTCTTGTCCAACTCTAAGTTGTCCCTTGAAGTAAATTGTTGCGATGGAGCTCAGAGTCCAGTCTGTGTTTCTGGTATTGAACAAGGTGGCTCACCCATCTGAGCGCTCTAATTAAAGCCTCAAAACTGGGAATGTTGGTCTAGATGGAAATATATCTTGCCGTGGTTTGGAGCATTTTGCAGAGACAGCATTGGCCATATCTCTGCAGTGCTTTGAGCTGTAGATATTCGCTGTGCCCGAAGCTGACAGAAGGGCAGGGATCACAGCTCCATGTGGACCATGAGCACTGTGCTGGGTTTGAGATCTTCATCCTCAGACGTCCTTTTCCTCAGATAGTCCAAAGGCTGTGCTGCCACGGTAAAGGTGAAGGTTAATTTCATCATCATTCCCTGCCTTTTTCTGAGAGGTGGCTCTGGAGGTATGGAAAATAGTCCCTTGCCTTCCATGGACCTGTGTTATTAGGGGGCAAAGTTGTGCAGTGAGGGCAAGTTGGTCAAGAACTTTTTGTTTTGCTGACGTTTGGAATAAGGTCCGTTCTCTCAAATGCTACAGCATATCAGTTGATGGGGACTTGTAGCTCTTCCTTCAAGTATATTTGTGTAGGCAAACATCATTGGTGTACTGCAGGTGGGTGGTTGATGCTGGAGTGACCCTGGTTCTGGAGCGGACATGATGTAGGTGGAGCAATTTCCCAGTAGTCCTGTAGATTAGCTCCACTCCAGCGGGAGGTCTGTTGCAGGTGAGGTGAATCAATAACTGACCACCCTCCCCAACTGCGAGACTCAGAACCAGCAGAGACCAAGTGTTTCCTCTTGCCGAGAAGAAATCCACAAGTTTCTTCTGGATCTGGTCAGCAAAAGCACAGGATGGGACCAAAGTAACCAACTGATACCACAACATCAAGGCCACCGGCTAGTGTATGAACAGTGCTCAGCCCCTGTGGTAAAGCACTCAGAGCTGTCCTGTCCAGTGCCCAGAGCAGTGACTTTTGCCTCCAGCTCCTGCCAGTTTACAACCAAGCTTCCTCAGCAGGGCTCAGGAAGTTTCCTGGATAGAAGAGGTCCATGTACTCCATGGTTTCATCTCCTTCGGCAAGGATCCTGTCACAAACCTACCAGGAGTGTGGACCAATTCTCCCAATTTACCCATGTGGAGGATGAGGCCGAAAAGACCACTGGCACATCTTCTATTAGTCAAATGGATCTGTGATCATGACGATCACAGGGTATGCTGAGAGGATGCCTTTCCGCAGCCCATGCAGAGCCAAACCCACCAACCTCCTCCAGAGAGGGGCACAAGAATGGCTCTACACAAATGGACACATTATGGAGCATCCCTGATAACCCTTCCCTCCCAAAAGCCAGGGTACCTTCAAGGATCTGGTAACCTTGACAAGACAGCAGGAGCATGCAGAATTCAGACTTGGGTCACAAAAGGTAGCCCAAGACAAAACATGTCCCAAAAAAGTATTCAGTTTAGACAGAGTAAAGCTCCCTCTACACTGTTTGATTGCAAAAGAAATTTTATTTTCCAGACAACACATTATAAAGACAAATAAAAACAAAAGGCAGTCTTGTATTTGTATAGCACCTTTCACAAACTAAGGGACATTCTAAGATATTTCACACTTAATGAATTATTGTTGAAGTACTCTTGTAATGTGGGAAACATAGCAGTCAATTAACACATAGAACACTCCCACAGACAGCGATGTCATAATAACTGGGTAATCTGTATTTAATGATGTTGATTGAGAACTAAATAATGGTCCGGGACTGGTGTGATCCCCTGCTCTTCTGATTAATGTATGCCATGGAATCTTTGATGTGTACAAGTGAGAGTGAAAGGGCCTTGGCTTAATGCCCACTTGAAGTGCACATTCTACCTGTGACTGTGTGGGTTTCCCCCAGGTATTCTGATTTCCTCCCACTTCCCAAAGATGTGCTAGTTGGTAGATTGATTTACTACTGGAGTGTAGGCGGGAGGTAGGCGAATCAGGATGGTGTTAATGGGCATATAATAGAGAATAAGTTTACAGAGAAATAAATGGGGGAATGAGGTTGATGGGATTGCTCTTGAGAACTGGCATGCACTCGATGACCCAAATGGCTTCTTTCTATATTGTAAGAACATTTTAATATACGAAATATTAAATGACAGTCTTTCAGTAACTCCCGGAGGAGTTGCATTCTAGATCATACTCTTGGATTCGTTGCTTGACGTACGAGAGCTTGTTCTTCAGGTAGGTGCACCGCTGCTTCTTCTCCACAAATGTTGGTCCTGTTTAATTAAAAGAACTGCAATTAGACGACAGAATAATTCTTCTGTAGAACGGAAACACCTCTAAAGGATCACTCCTTGGCCAAGTAACTTCTCTAAAAAAAGGAGTCAGTGGGGGGCCTTGGGTCAAGAGATTATGGGTTCAAGGCCCACTCCAGAAACCCTAACTCAACCTGTCCTACATGTGACTCCAGACCCATGGGCTGACTCCTAGTATGTCCACTAAAATGACCCATTCAATTGTAAGAAACTGTTATAGTAAAATATCACATTGTCTGCAACTAATCAAGAAGGTGGCTCACCACCTTCTGGGGACTGGACAATAAGCGGTGAGCTTGCTAGCAATCCTGACAATCCAGGAGTGAATGAAAGTAAAATAATCTCAGGAAAACACCCTCGGTGCAATACTGAGTGGTGCTGCACAGTCGGAGATGCTACCTTTCTGATGAAATATTGAACCAAGGTCGCGCTTGTCTCTGTGCTGGACATAAAAAACCTCCAGGCATTGTTTCAAGGAAGAACAGGGGAGGTCTCCAGGTGCTGCGGACAATATTTATTCTCAATCAGCATCACTAAAATAGGTTTAAAACAGAAGAAAATCTAACCCGTTCCGATCTGGGTTGAGGCAAATTTCTTGGATGTTGAAGCTAGTTGATATGAAGCATGAGTTCTGCCTTACTGCCTTGTGAAAGCTCATTTAATGGAGAGATACATCAGGAAAGTTTTACTTTAAACCTTTTGTGCCTCTGCACCAGTGGAATCTGTAACTGGTTTACCAATTATTGACATTTTTGTCACACAAGCCTTCATCTTTCTTTTTATCTTTTCTCTTCATCTCTTCATTTGATTTTTGAGAATTTTCCAAAGCGAGGACAGATTCGGCATGGTCTAATTCAATGATGGAGTTGGATTGAGGGGCTGGTGGCCTCTTCCTGTTCCAATTTATTTTCCCTTCCCAAACGTTCAATGTTCCTGTTGCGATGAGGAATACTCACATTCTTTTCTCCTTATAATCTTCAATGATCTTCATGATCCGTCTGTGTTCCTGGAAAGGAGATAGGACAAGAGTGGAAGTCAGAGTGAGATGAGTGTGGTGTGTCAGTGTCAGGAACCGAAGAGCATTCAGTTACTTCACACAAGCCTGCAGTATGCACAGTGTTTAACCACCATGTATATCTCTGCATCCCAAGTTCCCTGATCCTGTTTGTCTTTCTTGAGAGGAATCTTTCTTTCCATTTTACCCCACCTCTCTCTTGCACACAGACGTGCAATGCCACCTCTTTGTGGTCCAAAGCCAGAACTCTAGTGATTGGGGCTGAGTTCCCACAAAGGCACAATGGGCAAATGGAGTGTTCCAACTTCAACCCTTGGTTTGTGCTGAATCAGTTGATCTCTGCCGGGGAATTACTGGGGTGGCTACAAGTGAATTATGGGATTATGGAATGGGAACTCATTCATGGTTCCATACATTAAGAAAGGTTGTAATAGGCCTAGAGAGGACACAAGGAATACACCAGGATTTTAAAAAAATCTTTAATGGAATAATGGGCATTGCTATCAAGGCCAGGTTTATTGTCCCTCCCACATTCCCTTGAGGAGGTGGTGGTGAGCCACTGTCCTGAGGTTCTTGGGTAGCGAGTTCTAGAGTTCTGTGCAAGCAACAGTGAAGGAACAGCACCGTCAGTGCGATTTAGCTTGGATGGTCCAATGCTTCAGCTGCTCTTATCCTTCAGTGTGGTAGAGGTCATGGGTTTGGCAAGTGCTGTAGGACTGGAGGTATAGATATGTGAAGGATTCGATAGGTTGGGAATGTGTCTTTAGAACAGAGGAAGCTTAGGTATAATTTGATCATATACAATTATTAGAGGGCTGGACAGAGTGGATATGAAACATTTACTTTACTGAGAGGTTAACAATCAGAGGCCATAGTTTAAAGCCATTAATAGAAGTATTAGAGGGGAGCTGAGGGGAAATTGTCCAGCCAGAGCCCAGGAGTTGTTGGGGAATCTGGTAGGGAGGGGGAGGGGCAAAATTCTCAGCATATGTGAATCTAATTAGCTGAGCACTTGATGATCTACAAGGCAATGGACTGACAGCTGGGGTTAGGCTGGATTGCTCTCTTTGGCTGTCACGGACACAAGGGGCTGAATGGTTTCCTTCTGTGCTGTAAACTTCTGAGATTCTATAATTCTCCAACAGACCCAGTTGGCCTTCTGGGAGAAGTGTGGATGAGCCAGGAACAGAACTGGTGGAGGATGGTGATGTCCGCAGGGCCTTTAAACAAAGGTGCCAAAGAGCTACTGCCATTGACGGCAACTCTACCTCAGGATAGTGCTTGCCTCCACGTATGGCACAGGTTGTGTGCCCAGCTGTGCTAACACTGGCGACTCTTTGTGTTTTATCAAGCTCACAGTGAATTGTGGAGATTTTAAAATGAATGGAACATTCCTCAGACTATCAGTTCCTTATCAGCAACTCAGGCTCAAGAAAACAAAAGCTGAGAGTTATAAAATATTTGCTGCCAACAGTTGGTGCTGAGAATGTTTACTCACAGCATTTCCTGCTCCAAAGTGCCGCTGAATGGAGGAGGCAGTTAACCCCATTGGTGGGTCTGGAGTCACACGTGGACCAGAATGGGTGAGGATGACTGGAGCGTTCCTTCGGTGAACAGATGAGTTTTTGCAACAATCCACATGGCTCCTCACTCCTCACTCCTCTTCCCATTCCCTCTCCTCTCCTCATCCCACACCCTCCTTCCCCTCCTCATCAGTCCCCTCTCCCCATCTATCCTTTCTATCCCTCCTCTCCCCATCCTTCCCCTCCCCATTCCCTTCCTCTTCCACTCCTCACCCCTCTCCCCCTTGCCCTCCATGCCACATCCCTCCTCCCCCCCCCCATCTCTGAGCTCTTACACCCCTGCCCTCCTCTCCTCCACCTTCTCCCACCTCTCACCACCCCCTCCTCCCTCAACCCCAGAGGCACTGATGGAGAGGGACGAGCTGCCGAGGACAGGTTATTGAAAGTGCTGTGACTCCTGCTGTGTGCCCACTCTAGCCCAGGGTGTTGAGGAGGAGCCTCATACACAACAGCCACAGGACCAGAATAGACATACTGTACTTGCAGCAACCCTGGTCACGTATTCCTGGAGATTTCATCAGATGACCTCCCAGCCCCAAGAGACTTTATGAAAAATGAACAAGAGTGTTCAACAAAAAACTGACAATTTCTTCTAACACCTTAGGACTGTCCTGGCTTGGACTGCGAATTGGTTGACAGACTGGAACAGAGGGTAGGAATAAACAGATCTTCTTCCAGGGAGTGCAGAGTCTAGTGGGTGCCAGAGGGATCAGTGCTGGGGCCCCAGCTGTTCACAATATAGATCAATGATTTGGATGAGGGAACCAATTGTAATATTTCCAAGTTTGCAGATGACACAAAGCTGGGGGAAGGGGTTCGATGTGAGTTGTTCAGCGGATGCTATGAAGCTCCAATGTGATTTAGACAAGTTGGGTGAGATATGGATCAATGTGAGGTTATCACCTTTGGTTTTGAAAAGAGAAAGGCGATTTCTTATCTGAATGGCGATGTGGGAAAGGGGGAAGAGCAATGGGACCTGGGTGCTCTTGTATATCAGTCACCGAAAATAAATGTTCAGGCGCAACAAGCAGTCAGGAAGTAAATGGCATGTTGGCCTTCAGTGCAAGAGGACCAAGTGCAGGAACAAGGATGTCTTGCTGCAGCTGGATAGAGCCTCAGCAAAACCTCATCTAGAGTTTTGTGTGCAATTTTATCCTCCTTATCTGAGGAGGGATGTTCTTACCATGGAGGAAGTGCAGTGAAGGTTTACGACACTGCTTCCTGGGATGGCAGAGCTGTAAGGCCTATATTCACTGGAGTTTAGAATAATGAGAGCGAATTTCATAGAAATTGTAGCAGGACGAGACAGACCAGATGGAGGGAGGATAGTTCCAAAGGCCAGAATGTCCATAACCAGGTCTCGCAGCCTCAGGATAATGGGGTTTGCCATTTAGAACCTAGATCAGGAGAAATGTCTTCACTCAGAGGATGGCGAACCTGTGGAATTCTCCACACAGAAGACAAAGGAGGCCAAGTCATTAAATATATCCAAGGAGGTAGCCATATTTATGAATGCTAAAGAGATCAAGGGATATGGAGAGAAGGTAGGAACAGGGTACTGACACGGATGATCTGTCATGATCATGTTCAATGATGGAACAGACCTCAAGGACTGAATGGCCTATACCTGCTCCTATTTTTTATGTTTTGTGGGTCTTTGCTCATTGCAGCGTCCCAAAGGTTAACCTTCAATCCTCAGACACTCCGGGGCAATCCTAGACGGTTGCTAACCCTATCCCAGAGACAGTACACCATGCCTAATTTCTACTGACCTCTGATGTCTCTGTGTAGTGGGGCAGTTTCTCTATCAGAGCCTTCAGCTCTCCAAACTTCCTGTTAGCTGCATGGATCTCATTGTGTAGCTCTCTATATTCTGCATACTGGTCGTTGAATACTCCCTTGTAGCGCTCCCTCTCCTCTGCAGTCTCAATCTTCGGATACTTTCTGTGAAAATGAAGCCGAATTTGCAATGAGTGACGGGCCAAATGTGAGCTTCGTGCAAAATCTCTCAGACTCTTTGTAGACATCTCACATTGAGTGGTAATACCAGAGGTTAGACATAACAGAATATAGAACATAGAACATAGACGAGTTGACACAGGAAGAGCCCATGTCTGTTATCAACCATTGTGCCAATCTAAATTAATCCCATCTGCCTGCACACGGTCTACATCCCTCTATTCCCTGCCTGTTCATGTGCCTGTCTAAATGCTTCCTAAATATGCTATGTGTCTGCTTCCACATAGCAATATTTCCCATGGCAATGCATTCCAGGCATCTATCTCTCTCTGTGTAAATAAACTTACCTCGCAAATCTCCTTTAAATTTTTCCCCTTTTCACAAAGCTATGCCCTCGAGTATTTGACATTTTCATCCTGAGAAAAAGACTCTGATCATCTATCCTATCTGTGCCTCTGATAATTTTAGCTCAGGTTGCCCCCCCCCCCCCCCCCCCCCCCCAGTCTCCGATACTCCAAGGAAGACAATCCAAATTGTATCCAATCTCTCCTTACAGCTAATACTCTCCAATCCAGGCAACATCCTGGTGAACCCTTTCCACACCCTCTCCAAAGCCTCCAAAAATATTCCAAGGTGGTTCACAGGAATGAGCACCAAATGGAACTATAGTTTCCAAGAATCCTTGCAACATAGAAAAAAGGACATTCAGGCCCATTGACTCTATGCTTTCACACACAACAATCTATTCCCCCACTCATTTTCTCTGTAATGTATTCTGTCCAAATTCCATCAACTCAGCCCAGATTCTACCTACACTAGGGGCAATTTACAGTGACCAATTAACCCAGCAAACCTGCACCTTTTCTGGGATCTGGGATTCCTCAGAGCACCCAGAGAAAATCCATGTAGTCACAGTGGGAACATGCAAAACTCCACACATAGCAGCGGAGGTCAGGATTGAACCCAGGTCACTGGAGCTGTAGGACTGTAGCTTTACTAGCCGTGGCACTTTGCCACCCAAGGGTCAACCGGAAACATTAACTCTTTTATATCAATAATCATTTTGCAGTTACTAACAAGACCATTTCCTTACGTTACATAATCAGGAACGATGAGGGGGCTTTGGAATAAATCCAGTTGGAATAGACTTGTTGAGAGTGTCTGCACCATTGGACCGTGACGGGATGTTCTTAGTGACCTCTTCATCCGGAGGTCGTGATGTGCTTGTCCGGAATGACATGCGCTTGAATGAGAACGGGTGTCTCTGTCTGATCACTGTGACTGTTCCACGCTACAGGAAGCAACAGAGTGATATGTCAGCTGAAAACTCAGACCCGACAATGAATGTGATTCTTTCACGAGTGTGGAGGTAGAGCACTGTCCCTGCCCCATCACATTCTGCTCCTACCCAATCACTGACCACCCCCCCCCTCCCCACCCAATAATCAGGGTTCAGGGGATCCCAGTTTAAACAAATCCTTGTATTGGAACCACATAAGGAATAGCAATCAGGAGTCAATCTATACACTTCTATACAATCTATACAACTGAATAAACCTATACTGTGCCAAATGCAGCAACAACTTGCATGAAGCACAACTCAGCATGGAGCTACGAGTAGTTAGCAAGGCAATGGGCTTCATTGAAAGAGGGTTGGAGTATAAATGTAGGACTGTCTTCCTACAACTGTACAGGGCGTTGGTGAGACCACAGCTGGATCCAGTTTTGGTCTCCTTATTTAAGGAAGGATATTTCTGCATTGCAGGTGGTTCAGCAGAATGATTCCAGGGATGAAGGGTTTATCTTATGAGAAGAGGCTGATCAAGCTGAGCCTATTCACATTGGAGCTTGGAAGAATGAGAGTTGAACTGATTCGATGCTGAAAGGATGTTTCCCTTTGTGAGGAACCTGAAGATAGAGCATCATCGTCTCAGAATAAGGAGCCATGCATTTAAAATGGATATAAAGAAATTTCTTTTCTTAAGCGGGTCCCGAATCTTTGGAATTCTCTACCCAGAGAGCTATGGAGGCTGAATCACTGAATATATTCAAGGATGAGACACTGTTTATGATCTATGAGAAGTCAAAGGTTATGAGGAACTGGCAGGAAAGTGGAACTTAGGCCTGACTTTATCTATGATTTTATTGAATGGTGGAATAGGATTGATGGGCTGACTTCTGCTATTACATCTTATGTATTTATAAGGGAGTGAAAGTATTTCAAGGCACCTCAAAGGAATGCTATTAAAGAAAATTTGACACTGATCCAAATAAGGAGATATTGGAAAATGTGACTGAAAGCTTGGTCAATGAGGTTTTAAGGAACACCTTTGGGGTGTGGAGAGGCTTAGGGAGGGAATTCCAGATCTTGGGGTGCAGGCAGCAGAAGACACGCTGCCATAGTGGAATGAAGGAACTCTGGTACACATAACACGAGGCCTGAACTGAAGAGCTTCCTGCAGGGTTATAGAGGAGGAGCTGGAGGTAGCAGTAAATGGTGAAGAGACCATGGAGGGATTTGCGAACAAGGATGAGAATTTTAAAATGAAGGCAACTGATGGACCAGGAGCCAGTTTGGGTCAGAGAGCACGGGGTAGTGGGTGACTGGGACTTGGATAAGTTTGGATCCCCCCACTCATGTTCAATGGCTACGGGATGTTATGTCATATCTAAATTTAGGGGTGATCCGTTGTTCAATTTCTGGATCTAATCTGGACTTTCAAATATTGTGGGGACCTTTTTGAACTACTTTCAAAACCATTGATTTGGTGCTTAAGTACAGATACTGGCTATTACTATTATGTCTTCAGGCTTTTTTTTTTGTCTTTTTTTACCAAACAGCTTCAGTCTTGGTAGTGGGTTTAGATTTTTTTAATAATAAAGTTATTCCAATTTATTAATATTAATTAGTTATCATTTCTGTTTATCAATATGAGGTATTGTGATTTCAAGTGTGACTCAATACAATGTATTTTGTAACATTTTGTTTTTTCTTTTGTTTCATGTACTTTGTATTTTCTATCTGGAATTAATAAAAAATATTGTAAAAGAAAAGTAAAGAAAAAGTTTGGACATGGTTTTCCATGAGCTTAAGCTTAGGGTAGGTGGAAGGTAGGAGTCTGATGAGATTACTGCAGCAGATGAGCCAAAGTAATGATGGAGATAGGCAACATTTTGGGGATGGAAGCTGGCAGTTCATTGGGTATGGTATCAGAAGCTCATCCCAGGATCAAACATGAGACCAAATTTGTGAGCAGCTAGGTGCAGTTTCAAATGGTTCCTATGAGAAAGATGGAGTCAGTGAAAAGAGATTGCAATTTGTGATGGGAACAGAAAACAATGGCTTGAATCTACCAGTGCTTAATTGGAAGAAATTCCTGCTCTTGAATGTCAATGTGACCTACATACCAAGGGAGAGTGTCAGGGGAGTGATGGTGAGGTGGAGCTGGGATAGTCAGTGAACGTGGGAAAGCTGACACTGTATCTTGGGTGAATGGAAATCAGAGGGTCCAAGGAGAGATCCTTGAGGAATACACGAGTGAATGGTGTGGGAACAGGAGGAGAAGCCACTGCAGTGGATCCTCTGATTGTGACTGAATCAAGAAGAAAAGAACTGGATAGGCGTGGGGAAGCAATGGAAGATGAGGTCATGGTCACCATGGTAAAGATCAAGAAGGACAAGTGAAAAAGGATGGATTATTGAGCCATAGTCACATAGGATGTTATTTGTATCTTTGATAAGGGCTCATTCTGTGCTGTATTGAAAATACAGCTGTGTAAATCTTTTCTATTATGCATTGTAAAGAGATGATTCATGGTTTTAAGACTGAAGCAGCACCTTGCATTCGGTGCTCCAAGCGTGGCCTCCTCTACATTGGTGAGACCAAACGCAGACTAGGTGACCATTTTGCAGAACACCTGCGCTCTGTCCGTAACTGTGACCTGCATCTCCCCATTGCCAGTCACTTCAACTCCCCCTCCCACACTATCACTGATATATCGGTCCTTGGCCTCCTCCACTGCCAGGAGAATTTCAAGGGCAAACTGGAGGAACAGCGCCTCATTTTCCATCTTAGAACCTTGCAGCCTAACGGCATGAACATCGAATCTTCCACTTGAAGTAATATCCAGCCCCCTTCAAGATTCTCCTTGGTCCCTCCGATTTCTCATCACCCAAAATACAGTGTCAGTTTTCCCATGTTCGCTGGCAAACCCAGCTCCACCTCACCATAACTCCCCTGACACTCTCCCTTGGTATGTCATTGTCTTGAATCTCCAGCCACAACCCACCTCCCCCCCTCCACCATGCTTCTTCCCTTTCCTAGCCTCTTTTTTTTCCTACCTTTTTCTTCCTTTCTTACCTTACCTTTGACCCATCCCCCGGTGGATCTACTCTCCCCTCCTACCCCGCACCTGCCTATCACTATCTCTTACCTGCATCTACCTATCACCACCTTGTGCCCACCCCGCATCCCCTCTTTTGTCCACCTATCACTGCTCTGCTTTTCCCTCCTATATATTGGGCTTCCCCTTTTCCTATCTTCAATCCTGAAGAAGGGTCCTGACCCGAAACGTTGACCGCCTGCTTTTCTCCATGGACGCTGCCTGGCCTGCTGAGTTCCTCCAGCATCATGGTGTTTTTCAGCACCTTCCCTGGCTGGTATCTGTAGTTGTTTGAAGGGAAGAGTCTGTGTGATTACTTGTCTTGGTCACCAATGGGACAGAACCTACCTTACTTGTTAAAGCTTCCCTTTCCCTTCTGGTTAGCTCATGACGCCACACCTTGAGACACACGCCCGCACTGACCAGGTACAGGAGCATGTTGACGAACAGGAAGGCCGTAGCTGCAATCTGTCCGCTCTCCACTCGGCACAGCTGATAGTACAGAGGACTGTTGGCCATCATGGTGTAGCACAAGCCTCCCAGGCCGAACCCATTGACGTAGACAATGCCGGCTGCCATGTACAAAAAGAACAGGCAAGCGTTCATGGTGAATTCTGTCAGCGGCCACCACCCCGAGTCGAGAAGAATAGTTCTATAATACAGAGACAGTCCCAGGACCAGGAGTCCCACCGTCACAATCCAGGCCAGACCAGCCATGACCAGGACAAAAGGTGTTTTGGGTCCAGTATAGTAATAATTGTTCCCAAGCCCATAGGCTGGGAAAGATCCACCAATGACGTTGTACCACTGGCTGTCCTTCTGTATGTATGCACATATACAAGCGAAGACCATTGCTCCGAACAGTAGCTCCATCACTCCTAGTACCCTCAGCAGTCCTGGCCATGACTTCATGTAGGCGTGCTTCAGCTGGTAGACGTGCATCCTCTCCATGTAGCTCTGGGCCGTCTCAGGCTCCTTTTCTGTGAAATTGCTTGAAAACTCTAGCGGGGGTCCTGCTTCATTTTTGGACGTCCTGCAATCATCATCTCCAGCTGCCTCCCTGGGCTTCTCCTCCGACAAGCTGCCCTGTGTCGAGGTGTCCCTGCGGCGGTTTAGGGAAGGGTGACACTGGCGGCGAGCACTCTTCTACTCCCCACGAGGAGCTCAGGTTGAGTAGCGATCTGGCCCGCCTTCGGCGGCCCCTCCAGAAGTTTTTCCAAGAGTCGGGGATGAACTTTCTCCTTGGTTTGATGTCAGGCATGGGCAGCTCCTCTTCCAGCGTGCCCACCGGCGGCTGCAGGGGCAGAGGTGGTGGCACAGCCACTGAGCTGTAGGAGTCTTCTTCCTCAGTGGTGCTGGCACCTGTGTTTGACATCAAGTGCGTGGGCAGCGTCTGCCTCTGTAGGCCAGGACGCTCAACTTGTTCACCATTGGTTGCTGGCCAGCTCCAGTCATAATCACTCGTTACCATTCTCCGATCTGAAGACATTTTCTTTCTACCAGCCTCTATCCCTCCACTTTGGAGGAGAAAATGGGAAGGGACAGTGCAAAACTAGTGTACATTTAACAAAGCTGTTGGCAGCTTTAATACCTAGTTCACCATCTTAGGCTTCAAAAACTAATTGAATAAATAATTGAAGGAGAAAAATATTGCAGGGCAAGAGCTGGGTAATGAACTGAATCTTCAAAAGAGCTGCAGCAGACTCAATGGGCTTAAGACCTCCTTCTGAGCTGTACAAGTGTGAGAATCGAACTCCAGTTCCTTCCTACTTCAAAGCTGAGTGTAGTTTTAACATTCCAAGGATTGGCGAGGTGCCCTCAATGACTTCACTTCCTTGGGCAGAGCAGGGAGTGCAGAGCCAATCCTAAACAGAATACAAGAAAAATTTAAATCTCTTTGGCCTTTTTCTCTCCTGTGGTTCTTTCACTTGTTGTTCTCACTCTCTCTCTCACACACACACACACACACACACACACACACATGCACGCGCACAGAAACACACACACATGCACGCGCACACGACCGTGCGCACACACACACACACACAAATAGGCCATTTGGACCACTGGAAAGGAAGGAAAACATGACACCACACAAAGAGGCCATTCATCCCCTCAGGTCTGTCCTGGCATTCAATAACATCATGGCTTATGAATCAACTAACTGCATATACTCACATTTTCCCATAGTCACTCCTCAACCTTGGCTAACAGAAAACAATCAAGGATTTATAATTATCAATTGCTGTTTGCAGAAAAGTTCTAAATTTTTCTCACCCTCTTTGCCTGTAGAAGTATTTCTTTACTTCACTCCTGGCCCTAGCTTTTAGACTCTAGCTTGTACCAGGGTCCCTGAATAATGGTGTGTGTATAGAGGTTTATAAAAATAATGAGGGGAATAGATAAGGTAGATAGTCAGAACATTTTCCCTAGGGCAGGGGAGTCTAGAACTAGAGGGCACAGGTTTAAGTTGAGAGGGGAGAAATTGAAAGAAATGAGGGGGTAGGGTTCTCACACAGAGGTTGGTGGCTCTCTGGAACCAAGCTGCTGGAGAAGGTAATGGAGGCAAATACAATTACAATGTTTAAATGGCGTTTAGACAGGTACTTGGATAGGAAAGAAGTAGAGGGATATGGCTTAATGTGCGAAATGACATTAGCACAGTTGAACATCACAGATGTACTGGACAAGATGAGCCAAAAGGACCATTTCTGTGCTGTACGAATCTATGAATAGAAAGGATTTCTCTTTATCCACCTTATCACTTTGTATTAATATCTTAAAAACTTCAATCGGATCACCACTAAACTTTCCATATTCCAGGGAAACTCTCCTACCATTTCAGTCCTTTGGAGTCCAGGTATCAGTCTGGTTAATTCCCACTGTACTTCCTCATATCCTTCAAAGATGAGGGCCCAGAACTCCAGGTCTTTGTAAACTATCGATCAGTTTTATTCCCTTATATTGCAGTCATGTATTCCAAAATGTGTTAAATGTCAATATTTTGGAGATTTTAACACATAGAGGAGCTGACACACTGTTGTCACCATAGAAAAGGGTTGTTTCAGTGCCCTGGTTTGTTATGGGAAGGCTCCTTCCAATTCCTGATGCCCACAGTTCCATATCATGGATCACCCAGGGGTTGGTTTGAGTCGGTGCACTATGAACTACATTGATGTTAGATCACAGCAGTCACTCTTACACTGGGATGTAGGATTGTGAGCTCAAGACCAAGCCAGTGATTCAAGCCCCGTTTTTCAGGCTAAAGCTGAAGGAGTGCTGCATCATCACAAGTGCCACCTTCAGGTTGAGACAATATGACCAGGTACAGGCAAACGGAAAAGATCCCTGTGGGTCCTCTGCTTTACTCCCACATTCCAAAAACACGTGGATTGGTATGTTAATTGGCCACTGTAAATTGCCCATAGCGTGTAGGTGAGTGGTAGAATCTGGGGAAGAACTGATGGGAATGTGGACAGAATGAAATGGGTTAGGCTAGGATTGGCCTGTTTCTGTGTTGCATCTCTCTATGACTCTATAACACTAATCTGAAAAGCAAGGGGTTCTTCCTGGTGTCCTGAAACCAATATTTACCCCTTAACCAACATTGTCAGAACAGATTATTTGCACATTTAACATATTGTGGTTTGTGGGAGCTTGCTGTGCACAAATTGACTGCTGTGTTTCTTATATTACAATAGTGACTAAAGATACTTTGTTGGATGTGTGGATGTGAAACACTTTGATATGTCCTAAAGGTGTGTGAAATGCTGGAGAGATGTGATA